>NW_023416324.1:149206223-149873723 GCF_014108235.1 Myotis myotis | reverse complement strand
ATGACTTAACCTGCAGCCTGGAAATACCTGAATGACTAACCATGTACCTTATATGGAGTATACATTGAACCACCAATCAATACCTGCCAAATACCCTAAGCCCTTGTGCCTATATGGGCCATACATTAAACCACCAATCAGCGTGTGCCGAGTACACTAAGCCCCCATTCCTTCCCATTTCTCCCCTTAAAAGGTACGTTCACCTCTGCACAGCTTGCTGTCCTTCCATTGTGAGACAGCCCGGCAGGTCTCTTTCCCCTAATAAAGCCTGTAATCCTGGTTTTCGGCTCCCGACTGGTCTCTCAAGTTTTAGAAACCATGGCCTAGAACATCACCTCAAAACTTGATATAAATGCAAATTATCAAGCCTCATCTGGATGTAATGAAGCAGAAAGTTGGGGTGGGGCCAGAATTTATAGTTTAAAAAGTCCTCCAGGTGACATATGAAAATATGCTCAAAGTCACTAATCATCCGAGAGATGCAAATCAAAACAACAAGGTACCATCTCACACCTGTCAAAATGGCTGTCAAATCATCAAAAAATCAACAAATCAACAAAGGACAAATGCTGGTGAGGATGTGCAGAAAAAGGAACCCTCCTTCACTGCTGGTGGGAATGCAGATTGGTGCAACCACTGTGAAGACCATATGTTTTCAAAAAACTAAAAATGGAATTTCCATTTGACCCAGTGATCCCACTTCTAAGAATAGATCCCAAGAAAACAGAAACACCAATCAGAAAGGATATATGCACCCCTATGTTTATAGCAGCACAATTTTCAATAGTTAAGATTTGGAAACAGCCTAAGTGCCCATTAGTAGATGAGTGGATTATAAAACTGTGATACATCTACACAATGGAATACTACGCTGCTATAAAAAAGAAGGAATTCTTACCATTGCAATAGCATGGATGGAACTGGAGAGCATTATGCTAAGTGAAATAAGCCAGTCAGAGAAAGATAAATATCACATGATCTCACTCATTTGTGGAATATAAAGAACATTATAAACTGATGAACAAAAACAGATACAGAGACAAAGAAGCATTCAACAGACTGTCAAACTTCAGCGGGAAGGCAAGGGAAGGTTGGGGGAGGGGGTAAGAGATCAACCAAAGGACTTGTATGCATGCATATGAGCATAACCAGTGGACACAGACGGTGAGTGGGAGGGAGGTGAGGGCATGTGCTGGGGGTTGGGGGAAGGTGGGGAGAGGTCAAGGGCTAGGGGAAAGAAAACATATGTAATACTTTAAACAATAAAGAATTTTTTTAAAAAAAGTCCTCCAGGTGACTTTCAGTGATTCTCAAGTTTGAGAACTACTAGTAGAGAAGAAACTGAATGAATTATAATAATTTTTAAATAATTTTTTCCCAGCTTCATTACATTATTATATTCAATTTCACCATATAATTATTTTTGAGATACTTCACAATCTAAAGAGACCATGATTAATAGTTAGTCACTTAGCCTTAGTTTTCAGAGAGGAGTAGCTCAAGGGAACTCTTCTGCTGGCTTTGGGGGTGCTAAATATCAGGAGAAATTCATTCTGGAATTCATTTTTTGTCTTTGAATCTCTCAGACATCTACTTTCCCCATGTTTAGACAGTATTTTAGCAAACTTACGCTCTATAGGGTGATCAGTCATACTCAGGTGTGATGTCAATGATTTCCTAAAATGGTTAATTTGGATTTCTCAATGATGAAAAATCTATAATAACAAAAGCATAATATGCTAATTAGACTGGATGTCCTTCAGACAACCTTCTGGACAAAGCCGGGGCTGTGAGGGAAGCCCAGGTCCCAGGTGCCAGAGGGAAACTGGTGCCCACAGCCGGGGGAAGGAAGGCCTACTCTTGGACAAATTTTGTGCATCAGGCCTCTAGTATCCTATATAATAAAAGGCCAGTGACCGTAACGGTGTAACAACCGATTGACCAGTTGCTATGAGGTGCATTGACCACCTCTCAGTTCCTCCCCACCCACCCGCAGGCTCCTATCACCTGATGGTGAACAGGGAACCACAGGGGACCAGGCTGGGTGGTGGCCACAAGGCAGGACTGGGGACTGGCGAGCGGAGCAGAAGGCAGACCTCTTGGTCCCTCCTCACACCCACAGGCTCCAATCGATCACCTGGAAAATGGGGAACCCGGCTAGGTGGTGGCAGTGGAGCGGTACTGCGGACTGGTAAACAGGTGGAAGAAGGCCCTGATTGCAGGCTATGCCTAGTTTGTGTGCTGGGCCTCCAGTTATAATTATAAGGTTGACTAATCAGAATATGTGACATCAACAGCTTGACATTTTGATATAAATATAAATTGTGATACAGGAAGAGCAAAGGTTTTATCCAAAGATCCACTGAGGGGACATTGAAGAACTGTATATTTGACATCAAGTATTAATAGTGAAATGGTAAGGCTTTGAGTGAGGATAAAGGAAAAAAATATAGAATCCTCCAAAAGTAAACAAAGCACACACTACAAAGTATTAACTATGATCAGCGGTGTTGGCATAATTTGTGAGCTGTTAGCAACTCAGTCTCAAGCCTCACCTCAGGCTCATTGAATTATAATCTATAGACCTTATGTTTTAATAAGCTCTCCAGGTGATTCATATGCACATCAATGTTTGAAAAGCACTGCACAAGGATAACTCAAGGACAATGTTTTGTAGGAAGTAGGACTTCCTCTTGCTATTTTTTCATTTGATACACAATAGAAATGTCTTTATGGGTTTAATCATGAATAACATTTGGTTTTTTAATTTATTTTTCTACTTAAATATAGTTGGTATACGATCTTATATTGGCTACATTAGTTCCAGGTGTACATTATTCATTCAACATTTTTAAACTTTACAATGTGATTACCCCACTAATTCTAGTAATCATCTGTCACTGTGTAAACTCATTTCTATATCATCAATTATATTCCCCTTATTATCTTCATGCATCCACCCACTCCCTTTTGGTAAAGATCCCTTGGATACACAAGGCAACTTAATGTAGTAAACTTTGTTCTCTGATTTTCTTAAAAAGGAAGCATTCCATTTCTGAAATAACAAGGAATGTCCCAATCAAGTTTTCACTGTTGCCAAAGTTGGGTAATATTGTGTTGTCACCATCTAGGCAGATAAAAGAAGGAAAGCCATATCTTTGCCATATTTGGTTCTTTTCTCTTTTCTTTCATTACTCCTTCTTGGCCTCTAATCACCACTACATAGTCATTACATTCACTTATTCAACAAATATTTATTAAGAACAAATGTATGCCAGGCTTTATTCTGAGTGCTGGGGGTTCAAAGAATGGTTAATGTACATATTGGAGGGAATATTGTGACATTTAAACTATATACAGATGAAATCAATGAGAGGCTCTCAATTACTTGTTTTCCAGTGACTCAAGTTTAGAACATTAAATGGATGAAATGACAGATCTATTGTCTAATGTTATTTGATGATAATTTTTGGAACATATTTTATAAATAGTTTCTTTTACACACTTCCTGATATCATAGTTTCTTTTTTATTTTTCTTAATTTTTGAAAAGGATGTAAATAAATGAGTGAGAATAAAGCAATAGAAAGAGGCCTAAAACGAAAGACTTCTCTGTTTGCCTTGGATTAAAGTCACTGTTTTCTATCAGTTCAGTCAATGAGTCAGATGTCTTTCCCCATACTAAAGTGAAAGAAAATGTAATTTAATTTTTTCATGTATCTGACACTTTCCGGCCGGATACACCAGGAAGGGTACTGAACTGGGAAATGGAGAATGGGATCTGAGTCATAACTTTGTCACAATCTAGCTCTGAGACTTAGGATCAGTCCAGCCACATCTCTGAACTTCAGTTTCCCAATATGTAACATGATAATTAATGTAATAAAATTCATAAAATTGCTTTGATATAAAGATATCATTGATCATGTAGGAAAGAATTATTGTCTTTATGGGTCATGTACACTGGGTTATTATAAAATAAGGAAGTGAGCAGTAGTGGGTGGAATTCTAAATAACAGAGTAGTTACCATAAAAGATACTCACTGAATTTGTTTACAATTTCTTTCTGAAGACCCAGACTGAACATTTGCCTAATCCTGTATAGAATTTCGAACAGCCTTTTACCAAACTCTTGAAAATATGTATTCACTAGTAGCCTGGTAAACAAAATTCATGCACATTAAAAGGGAATTAATTACAGGAAATAATTCAATATTGCTATTTGCCCTTTCTCTATAATAGAAGTGTCAGAGATGAAAGAAAATTAGTAAAATGTATATGAAAATCTTCCTCCTGTCAGAGTCTGGGGCATGCCGCAGGATCCAGAGTCAAGTCTCCACCCACCCACGTGCACCTCAAAATTGCAGGAGACCCAGCCCTGGCCAGCCCCACCCCCTTCAAGCCCTGACGGGTGTGGGGTGCAGCCTCAGGCCCAGCTCAGAGGCAGGGGCATGGCCTCAGGTCCCTGGCCCAGGGTGGGGGGCACAGCCTGAGGTCCCCCATCCCAGCCCGGTGCCACGCAGCCTCAGGTCCCTGCTGATTGCTTGTTATGGCTCATTATGGGAACCCTGCCTCCACTGTGGGCACAGCCATCTTGTGCTACAGGAACCCTGCCTCCACTGTGGGTGCAGCCATCTTGTGACAGTGTGATGGAGTGAGGGTCAATTTGCATATCATCTCTTTATTATATAGGATTTTCCTTTACCATGAGATGACTCTTTTAAATCTACATTGAGGTATTATGAAAGAGAAAAAGTGATTTACATTCAATCCCTATTGAGTTCTTTTGTAATAATTTTTCATTAACATATTATTAGCAGCGAAATGACACTAGAATGTTACTGGAGACGGGACCTCAGTTCAACAACCTTGGTTCTTAAGTTCTGGCCAAGGAAGAATTCAGAAGTGAGCCATGGAGAAGGTGAGCCATCTGGGTTACATGGGCTCAGTTACAGGGTCAAAAGAAGGGCCCTTGTAGCTTAGGAGAAAAAAAGCAAAGAGACATGCCTAAAGGAAGTAGGTGCTGGTGTTGAGGAGAGAGAGTGAGAGAGAGAATGGAATCCTTTTTCTTAAGGGGTTTTATTACCTCTCTAAAGGCAGAAGTTTTAGGGGAGGTCTCAGGGAAAGATCTCAAAGAAATACTTATCAGCTTTCCAGTTGTTTCCTTTCAGGATGATGGTCTCTACTGATTGGTCGGTGCTGGTGCAGGGGGTCATTAATCATCCAAGCTGGTCCTGATCTCAGCCATGGCAACACCATGCCTGGCCTGGAACCAAAACACAACTGAAGCTTATCTCTAGTTTGACCAAAACTCTGCCTCTATTGTCAACAGACCCAAGGCTTCATTCCTACGATATTTTGATGTGGTTCAGAATATCATTGTTCTGAGGGCTTACTGCTTGAAGGAGTGAGTCATACAGGGCTTGTGTGGAGTTATATTAGGCTATTTTCTATTCCCCTTTCCCTTCCCTAAAATGGTCTACCACATGACTAGCAACATGCCATAGAAGGAAAGGTCAGGGGAGTATCCAACCAACATGACCATCAATACGAAAGATCAGGAGGTTTAAACCACATGACGAGCAATATGCTAGGAAAGGAGGTCACCTTGAGGACAGGGTTCCATCCTACAATTGTCTTTTGCTAGGAACCCGGGGCTTTCTGCCCTGATGACCTGTACCTGACCTACTGTCCCAATTCTTCGCATGCCTGTCTAACTGCCTACTATAATACCAGATGGGTATGGGTGACTGATCAGAACAAAGGTGTAACATTTAAAAGTAGACATTCTGTCTTGGGTAAGCAGAATAAAACTTGTATTTACTGATACTTATTGATTAAAAAATGTTCCATAATGCATATATAATTAAGTAAAACAAAATATTATTATAGAGATGATAAAAAGGGAAAAGCAGGTATAAGATGAGATATTATTTTGCCTTTATTATTAAAACTCATAGTGTTTTATTTGTTTGTTTTCTCCCTGTGTTTTCTCCCTGTCTCAATCTTATGCTAAGATTTGATTGATTAGCCCTTTAGGAAAGATTGTTCTGAGAATTTACCTCCCGGCTTTGCCCACTTTTATTCTTTTTTTTTTTTTTCCCTTCAGAAAATATTATCATACCTGACACAGCAATTTCTATCTCCTCTTTCTTTATGCCTGGCCAATCAGAACTTTTCAGTTACTGCTTCTCATCTGTGCACGGAAGGACTGCCCCCTCCACTCTTACTTCTCTTTCTCTAAGAAAACTCTTATTTTAATCCTATTTATTCTTTCAAGAGTAAAAAACTTAAAACAAGTATAATGAGATGTATAACAATCACAGACATATATCTAATTAACAAACTTGATAAAATATATATGTATATATATGTATATTGCTCTGAACAGTCACCATACTCACCTGGGGTGTGTGTGTGTGTGTGTGTGTGTAGAGAGAGAGAGAGAGAGAGAGAGAGAGAGAGAGAGAGAGAGAGAGAGACAGACATTGATTGGTTGCCTCCTGAATGCACCCCAATTGGGGCTTGGGATTAAACCAGCAACCCAGGTATGTACACTTAAACAGAAATCAAACCCTTGACCCTTTGGTGCATTGGCTGCCACTCTAATCACTGAGCACACTGGCCAGGATTAGATTAATTTTCAAAATTACTTTCTAGAGTATTGGTTCTTGTGTCATTAAAGATTCCCATTGGGAAATGCAAACTTTCCTTTTCTTTCTCAATACAAACATCACATTTAATTTGCAAATTGCTACCCTTTGTGCTTCATTATTCCTGTCCTACAACTTGAGTGACTTTATCAAGAGCCTCCTCAAGAGAGTTGCTATTAAACTGCTAGGAACCATAACTTCTCATGAAATACTAAAGAATACTTGAAACTACCTTAATTGCTTAATTGATAACATTAATTTTCCTAACTTGGTTTCCCCTTTGTTGTTGTTGTTGTACCTTTTACAGTATGCATTTTTCTTGGTAGATTTTTGCAATTTTCCTACCATATTACTATTAATAAAATCAAACAACATTTCTAATTACTCAATAATAGCCTGAATCAATCGACACTAATAAAAGAGAAATATGCAAATTGACTGTACCTTCGCGATGCCCACCAGTGTGTGATAATTTAGAAATGCATTGTTCTTTCCGGTGGTCTACGTGACTACCCACCATATGCTTTTACTATTAACCCCCTATATAAAAGAGACCCCGTCCTGGAGGTGGGGTGGGAGGATGGGGGAAGGGATATCTTTTCCAGGGCAGCCACCCCTGAGAGCAAGCAGCTGCTTTGCCGGTATATGTAAATTTCTCCTATTAAAATTCTTATTAATTGGAATAAGGCTATGTGTCAGTTCTTTGAAATCAATCCTGAATTTACCATTAGACTTTTGGGACTTTCCCCCAACAATAGGTTACAGATTGATTATGCAATATAATTATGCAATAATCAACCTGTAGAAGGCAAAATCATATGACACCATGGATTAATAATTGTGCTGGAAGCTGATTGGTTGGAGGTGACGTAAGGCTAATGAAGCAATTCTTCAGGTCTTGAGGGAAGCTCTGAAGTCTGTACCTCCATCCCTCAGTTTGATTTCATCAAAAGGTAGCGTGGCGTGGTTCTACCTCGGGGCTCAGGAGCTGAAGCATAGCTTATGAAGATGTTCTCTTTAGCCCCTTGATCGTTAGTCATACTGTCTTCTGCAGCCTTGGGGGTTGCTTATTACCTGAAAGAAAGGCCAAGTCTCTAAGGGGGTGGGGTGGAGAGAAAGAAAGAGAGGATTTCTAAAGCTAGGATTTAAAACGAAATTTAATCAATTATTAAGGACTCTTGGTTTCAGCTGGAGTACGCCAAACTGCCTCTATAAACATACTCTTCAGGACGACACTTTGTGGCCCAAAATGAAAGCCATTTCCCAACAAGTGAGGGAAAGCCAAATTCTCCCCTCACTGATGCTGCCCCATGTACAGGAGATACTTGGGATTGGTCCTGTTTTCCTCCTGACACTGATGCTTATCTGGGAAATCTTGAGACAAAGCTTCTCTGAGTCTGAAGAGCACTGGGCATTGCTTCCATTGCTACCCCTCAAGCAGTTTGTATTCATTCATTTTCCAGTGTCAGCCCTGATGCCAAGACCTTCATAAAGGAGAAGTGGGAGGTTAAGTTTTCTGCTCCCACAGAGCCAGACAGTTGCATTCATTGTTTCTTACCAACTTGTTTACCCTCCAGTGGTTTCTCAAAATATAGGGTGGATGTAACAACAACCTGCCCTGCTGGGATGACTTTTGCATGACAAAATAGACCTGATACTAAGGGACTTGTCTTATTCAAAATAACAGTGTCTATTAAAAACATGCTAGGTTCTACCTTCCCAGTTATCCTTCCACTACACTGTATGTAAAAATTTTCCATACAGATTTTTATTTGTTGGATAAATGTGTCATTTTTTTGAGTCTCTCAGCTTACTATACCATTGACAAAAGCTTAACTATTCATACCACAGACTCAAAAATAAGGCACTATAAAGGCCAGGGAGGGTTGGAGGGCAGGAGGGAGGGGCGTAAGAGATCAACCGAAGGACTTGTATGCATGCATATAAGCATAACCAATGGACATAAGACACTGGGGGGTAGGGGAGGCCAGGGGATTGTCAAGGGTGGGGGGAAAAAAAGGACACATATGTAATACCCTTTGTAATACTTTCAGCAATAAAACAATAAAAAAAATTTGGCTCTCAAAAGAAAAAATAAATAATAAGTAAACATAAATCAGATAACTAGTTGACTTGGTAATAAATTCCTCAACTTATGGGCCATTAGTTCAGGAGGCACATCTTTGTCAGTGTCAGCTCAGGGAAAAACAAATCTATGATATCAGAGTGACATCCATGGACACATTATTTTCCAGTGCAGTCCTTTATTCTGCTCATAATGATAACTGTGTGCACTTAAGTCAACCTTGCATCACCTGAAACTTTCATAACCTAGAGCTATTATGGGTTTCTGAGAGTACAAAGGATACCAGACTACAGGTGCAAAAGCTAAATAAAGGGTCTATCTAGCATTGTCTAGCATGAAAGAATCACTTATTCTCCATTGGACTCCAAGATATTTGCTTGTATCCACTGAGGTAAATTTCCTTTCTCAGGTTTTAATGAGCTTGGGAGACTGAAAAGAAATAGAAGGGAGGAAAGAAAAAACCAAAATTATGCTCTGCTATGCTGTCTCATTTAATCCTGAAAACAATGCAAAGAATTATTCACAAAAGAAGACAGGTGGGCTTGAAAAGGGATAATCTATAATAATGTTGTTAGTAGGTGGCAGATCTTCTTTTTGCACTGAGGTGTGACTCCAAAATGCTGCTCATTTCTGTACTGCTGGAGGTCTCTTTTAATACGCACACTTTTTTTGGACTAAAAAGTCATATTTTCTTTCTAGCCTGAATCATTTCACAAATACTTAGAATGAACACCATCAGAGCTAAAATACTAATAAATATTTAAAATGTTTCTTTTACATACATTGCCTCTTTTATATACCTCAACAAACAGTGTGATATAAATATTCTCATATCATCAGGCTAAGAGGGGTAACTGACCTGTAGGATATGACATAGTGATGATTAAGCCTGAAGGTGAAGTGGGGTATTGTGGCAGCAAGTCCAGAATAGCTGCATTATTCTGTTATGTTCAGAGTGTTTTGTTGCAGAAACATCTGTAGCTTTCCTTCTTGGGGGCAGAGCATGAGGGTAAGAGCAACAGGGAGCGCAAATGTTTTCTTAGTGATCTTTGAGAGTGGTTTCCTTCCACTAGCAACTTCAATGGTTGCTCCTCCCCTATTCCCTTCCTATTCTCCAGGAGGGTCTAAAGTGGCTTATATGCACCGTGGAAAGTATTTGAGCTTTCTTGTCCTGGAGATATGCAGCTTCTCTTCCCTCCTTATGGCTTCATTCAATGAGAGGTTCAAGCACAATCAAAATATTTGCAATGTGGATGCAGAAACTTGTCTGGGACCTGGAGGACCTGTGTTGCAAAAACCAGTCCTTCTGGCTGCCATCATTGCCAAATTGGGGAAGGCTCTCTGTCAACTCTCACACTTATATGTGAACTCTTGCTCTGCTAAACTTTTCCCTCATTTTTCTTGCAAAATTATCCATGTCTAAATTCTTTTTCTTAGCAAGTAAAGACCTAAGTGCTTTGCTCTTGGCTGGGGTTCTGGCAGAGTTTGATAATGTGAAGCTTCATGAAAGAATAGATTGTAGGGAAAAGGGGAAACTGAAGGCAAAATCTTGGGGTAAAGTGAAGTTGAGAACCAAGTAGTCCAAATAATGAATTTATTCAAAGGGGTTCAGGGGTGAGTCACATGAGAACACTGGCTCCAAGGCCCAGAGGCCGAGAATGGTTAGGGCCTAGAGATACCTATACAGACAGAGCATGGGGAGTTTTACTGAGTACCCTACCTTCCTACCCATTCTGTTTTCTAATACTTAATGCTTGAGTTCAAGTTGACATAGATCCTACCCTATTTTTGTTAAATCATTTATTTTAACTTACCTCCCTTGACCCCAGTAGGCATCTGAGACTACAGTTCTCACTCTAGAGATATAAACAAACTTTGTTCCCATTCCTTTCCTTTTCACTTGGGAATCTCAATTCTAGTACCCCAAAACTTCAATCACTCATAAAGTAATTCCTTCTTTTTCCAGGATTCCTGGGGAACCTACTTTATTCTTGGAACCCTTAGCAATTTTCTAAATCAGTGAATGATTAAACAACTCCACAGACACTAAATGACATGACATAGGTTACCTCATGAAACAGTACATGGTTAATTTCCAAATGTGCATCAAAATATAAGTTAGGAGATCAAGGTTAGAAATTATTGGTATTTTTTAAAAAATAAAAATATACAGAAGTTGTTTTGTATTTTTCCCCCTTTTATAACTTTGGAAAACCTAAAATCACTTTGGGGGTAAGAGTCTATTATGTAACACTTGACTTGCTTATGTAAATAGTTTGGTTTGATATATTTAGAATATAATATATCGCTCTGGCCAGTTTTGCTCAGTGGATAGAGCTTCGGCCTACAGACTGAAAGGTCCCAGATTAGATTCCGGTCAAGGCCATGTCCCTTGGTTGTGGGCACATCCCCAGTAGGAGGTGTGCAGGAGGCAGCTGATCAATGTTTCTCTCTCATCGATGTTTTTAACTCTCTATCCCTCTCCCTTCCTCTCTGTAAAAAAATCAATGAAATATATTTTAAAAAAGAATATAATATATTGAAAAAATATATACAGAGGAAAAGAGTCCCCTCACCCTCATCTCCTTATGTGCCTTTGTACTAGTAGATGTTAGAAAACATTAGGAACCCAAAGCCAAGAGGAATCAATCTAAATTTTTCTCTTTTATCTGTAGGTCTCTACATGGCCAACTACCAGTCAAGGGAACATAAAGACTATGCCTGGGGAACTTCCCCGGGGAATTGCCTTTGAGGGATGGGAAAGATTTACATAGATGGAGTAGAAGAGGAGGGACAGTTCATCCTAGTGAGAAAGTGTGCATCTAGCACAATCACAGCAACATCAAAGGTTGTAACAGACTTTTGAGCCACCATGGACAGAAGTGCAAGCTTGAGGTGGATCCTACTTTCCCTTTCAAAGTGCTCCAATCTAGCTGAAAGTGTGATATTTTTTTTCCTTTGATAAATCTGCCTCAAATTCAAGCATTTATGAACTTACTAACAAATAATTATAGAGTGCTTTCTCTCATGAGACAAATATACAGTATATGTTTTCAACAAAGATGCCATTTACACATAACTATAATTGACATATTTTATGTGCCAAAAATTTGAATACAGAACTGCCTTTGAAAATCCAAGGCAGATGGTTATGGTAAGTATAACAGGTATATAAGTTCAGGCAAAAACAAGAAGGATCCATTTACCTCAGAGAGAAACAGAGGTGCACAAGTTTACCCCAGTGGAGGGATTGAAAGAACCTAAGACTGTACATGTGGTGCAAGAAATAAATTATAGGAATCATCTGACTTCAAATTAAGAACACCAGCATAGAATGATGAGTAAAACACAAGAATCTGTCAAACAAAGATGCTTAATATATGTTTACTGAATGGATGAATAAATTATTCAAAGTCATATTGACACATATTATAGGTATTCTGGTTTGGCAGTCAATATAATATTTTTTTGCACAATAAATAGACACCTGGTTCCTGAATAGGATTTTATTATTTCCAAAAGGTATCAAGAAAAAAACAAACATCTAACAAGTTAGAAAAAGAAATTAATACTAAGATTGACTTCCTAAGAGTTTAAACAATGTTGGTAGTTGACAATAATCTATTTCTTAAACTTTGTGGGGGTGCATTGTATGTTTATTATATTACTTTTATTCCTTATAAAGCCTTTCTTAATAAATTAGTTTAAGTGAATGCAAATAAATTTTATGAACTGAAAAAAATAAACAAGACCCTGGCTGGGTTGCTCAGTTAGTTAGAGCATCGTCCTGATATGCCAAGGTTGCGGGTTGGATCTCCAGTATAATGAATGCATAAATAGATAGAACAACAACTTGTTTCTCTCTCTCTCTCTCTTGTTCTCTCTCAAATAAATAAAAATGTAAAGAAAAAAATCTCATTACTTTTTCTCTTGGCATTCTATAGGGTCAGAGGAGAAATTGAAGCTGAACTTGAAGCTGAAGAAGAGTGAGCAGACAAACCTCCGGAGACCCTCCTATGTGGAAGGTCTGGGGGTATTATGGAACCCATTTTGCTGGCATTGGGGAGCATTTTACAAACCAGCTCATTTCTCTGCCTTTATATCTATAATTAAGTTTTGTAAAACGTCTGAACATATGATAAAATACAGTTTTAGAATGCCCCCTAGGACCCAAGACACTAATATAACTCTATGGAAATGTTATGGAGTTATTTTAACCTGGTTTATATCTGCAATTGAATTCAGTACTGGGAAGCAAAGCACTACACTTTGGAAATGATCCCTTCTCAACATTTAAACCGGCTACTAGTAAATTGGGTCTGAATTCCATGTCAGAGTTTCTTATAGTTTGATTAGAATTTCACTGAGTCAGCTACAGCTCATTAATCTGCTGGCACCTTCTTGGGGCAGTGGCATGTTGAGGAAGAAAAGTATTGTCATCTAAGGAAGTAAATACTACTCCATACCTAAAATGTTCCTAATCAATAACAAATTTATAAAAATTTTAGGGATGCAGGAGCGCATTTCATTCCAAGACTACCCAGATGTTAACCTGGCAGAAAAATTTAGTGCCTTAACTGTCTACACTTATTTAAAATTAGGCATGCAAAAAATGAGCATAATTTTCTATTTAAACTTATATGAACACCCTAACATTTATTTTCAAAAGTAGAATTCAGCTAACATGATTCTGAATAGTGAGAAACTGGGAGTTTTCCTGCTAAGACCAGGAACAAAGTAAGAATGAATATTCCCTCTCCCTTCTCATTTTCAAAAATGCACTGGAAGTCCTAGCTAATGCAATAAGACAAGAAATAAAAGGCATACACATTGAGAAGGAAGAAATAAAACTGTCTTTGTTCAGAGATGACATAATTATCTTTGTAGAAAATCCAATAGAATTGACAAAAAACTCCTGATACTAGCAAGGTTATAGAATTCAAGATTAATATACAAAAGCCAATCACTTTCCTATATACCAGTGCCAGGAACACTCTCTCCTGTGTCTTCCTATACTCATGAACCCTGCTTGTTGCACCAATTGTTAGGGAGTACTCACTCCTTGAATCCTGCTCCACTATGACAACTGTTGGGAGTACAGATCCTTTATCCTGCCAACTACATCAACTGTTGTGTCCAAGTCCGTCTGCCAGGGACTGGATCCCTTTAGACCCTGGGTCTTAGAAGATGGAGAAGACATGAGAAGTCGTGGGCATATAAGAGAGTCTTTATTACAGACCAAGTAGTCATTGCTACTAAGGAGCCATAAGAGAAAGCAGTTCTTGCTAACACAGTGGCAAACACAAAGCTGTTTTTGCTAATATAGTAGCAAACTGGTCCAAAAAATAGCATAAAGTTTCTTTGCCCATTTTTTAGTTGAATTGTCTGTCTTCCTTTTGTTAAATTGTATGAGTTCCTTACATATTTTGGAAATTAACCCTGTATCACATGTATCATTGGCAAATATGTTCTCCTACTCAGTGGGTTTTCTTTGCACTTTATTGATGGTTTCTTTTGCTGTGCAGAAGCATTTTATTTTGATGTAGTCCCATTTATTTATTTTCTCCTTAGCTTCCTTTGCCCTAGAAGATATATCAGTAAACATATTGCTATGAGAGATGGCTGAGATTTTGCTGCCTATGGTTCTAAGGTTTTTATGGTTTCAAGAGTTACATTTATGTCTTTTATGCATTTTGAGTTTATTCTTGTGTATGGTGGAGGTTGCTGGTCTAGTTTCATTTTATTTGCATGTACCTTGTCCAGTTTTGCCAACACTGGAGACTGTCTTAATTCACTGTATGCTCTGACTCCTTTGTCAAATATTAATTAAGCATAATGGTTTGGGTCAATTTCTGAGTTCTCTGTTCTGTTCTATTGATCTATATGTCTGTTCTTGTGCCAATACCAGGCTTACTATCTAATAAAGAGGGAATATGCTAATTGACCCTCACACCATCACAAAGATGATGGTGCCTATAGCCAATAAGGAGGGAATATGTTAATTGACTGTCACACCCTCAAATATGGCGGTGCCCACAGCCACAAGATGGCCGACAGGGGAAGGCAGTTGTGGGCGATCAGGCCAGCAGGGGAGGGCAGTTAGGGGTGACCAGGCCAGCAGGGGAGGACAGTTGGGGGCAATCAGGCTAGCAGGGGAGCAGTTAGGCATCAATCAAGCTGGCAGGGGAGTGGTTAGGGGGTGATCAGGCCAGCAGGCAGAAGCAGTTAGGGGCAATCAGGCTGGCAGGCAGGTGAGTGGTTGGGAGCCATCAGTCTTGGATTGTGAGAGGGATGTTCCAGATTGGAGAGGGTGCAGGCTGGGCTGAGGGACCTCCACTTCCCCCATTGCACAAATTTCATGGGCCAGACCTCTAGTTATAGTATAACTTGATATCTGGTATTGTGAGTCCTCCAACTTTGTTCTTCTTTCTCAAAAAATGCAGGTATTTGGGGTCTTTTTTTGGTTCCATATAAATGTTTAGATTGTTTGTTCTAGATCTGTGAAATATGTCTTTGGTAATTTAATACCGATTGCATTGAATTTGCAGATTGCTTTAGATAGTATGAACATTTTAATGGTGTTGATGCTACCAATCCATGAACACATTATTTTCTTCTACTTCTTTATATCTTCCTCTCTTTTTTCTTCAAAATACTGTAGTTTTTTGAGTACAAATATTTTACCTCCTTTGTCAAGTTTATTTCTAAGTATCTTAATTTTTTTATTGCAATAATATATGAGATTATTTTTTTTTAGTTTCTCTTTATGAAAGTTCATTATTGGTGTATAAAAATGCCATCAATTTCTGGGTGTTAATTTTGCATCCTTCTACATTGTCAAATTAACTTATTTAAGCTAGTAGTTTTTGGTGGCATCTTTAGGGTTTTCTATGTGCAATATCATGTCATCTGCGATTAATGAGAGTTTTACTTCCTCCTTTCCAATTTGGATGCCTTTTATTTTTTCTTCTTGTCTGATCACTGAGGCTAGAGATTCCACTATGTTGAGTAATAGTGGTGAAAGTGAACATTTATCTTGTTCCTATTCTTAAGGGAAATGGTTTTGGTTTTTGCCCATTCAGTGTGATGTTGGCTATATGTTTGTCATATATGGCCTTTATTGTGTTGAGGTATGAACACTCTATTCTCTCTTTACTGAGAGTTTTTTTATCAAAGAAGGGTGTTGGATTTTGTCAAATTATTTTTTTATACTGAACCGGTTTGGCTCATTGGATAGAGCTTCGGCCTGCGGACTCAAGGGTCCCAGGTTCGATTCCGGTCAAGGGCATGTACCTTGGTTGCGGGCATGTCCCCACTGGGGGGCATGCAGGAGGCAGCTGATCGATCTCTCTCATCGGTGTTTCTAGCTCTCTGTCCTTCTCCCTTCTTCTCTGTAAAAAAATCAATAAAATATATTCTTTAAAAAATATTTTTTTTTGTGACAATTGATATGATCATGTGATTTTTGTCTTCCAATTTGTTTAGGTGATGTAATACATTTATTAATTTGCAAATATTGTACCAGCCTGCATCCCAAGAATAAATCCCACTTGGTCATGATCTTATTAATAAATTGCTGGATTTGATTTGCTAATATTTTGATGAGGATTTTAGCAGCTATGTTCATTGGGAATATTGACCTGTAATTCTCTTTCTTTATAGTGTCTTTATCTGGTTTTAGAATTAGGCTAATGCTGGACTCTTAAAAAGAGCTTGGAAGTGTGTCTTTCTCTTGAATTTTTTGGAATAGTTTGAGGAGGATAGGTTTTAGTTCTTCTTTGAAGGTTGGTAAAACTGCCATGTGAAGCCATCTGGACTAGAGCTTTTGTTTGCTGGGAGGTTTTTTGTTGTTGTTGTTTGTGTTTTTATACTGCTTCAATTCATCAATAGTTTTGGGCCTACTCAAATTTTCTGATTCTTCCCAATTGAGTTTTGAAAGATTGTATTTTTCTAGAAATATGTCTATTTCACCCAGATTGTCCAGCTTGTTGGAATATAGTTGTTCATAGTATTTTTTTAATGATCCTTTGTATTTCTGTGGGATTAGTTGTTACTTCTCCTCTTTTGTCCTGATTTTGTTTATTTAGGTTCTCTCTCCTTGTTTCTTGATGAGTCTTGCTAAAGATTCATCAATCTGTTTTTCTTTTCAAAGAACCAGTTCTTGAAAAGAACTTTGTATTGCTTCTTTTAGTCTCTGTGTCATTATTTTCACTCCAATCTTTAGTGAACATCTTATCAACATCTTATAATTTATAGTTCCTTATAAAACTAAACATATTCTTAACCAAATGGTTCAGATACCATACTCCTTGATATTTACCTAAGGGAGTTGAAAACTTATGTCCACACAAATATTTGAACAGCTATGTTTGTAGCAGTTTTATTTATAATTGCCAAATTATAATTTATAAAATCCTTCTTTCTATTTACTCTGGGATTTTCTTGTTGTTCTCTTTCTATTTCTTTATGTTGTAGTTATATAGTTTATTTGAAGTTTTTCTTGTTTTTTGAGACAGGCCTGTAGTGTGATGTACTTCCCCCTCAGGACTGCTTTTACTGTGGCCCATTGGTTTGGTTTGTTGTGTGTTCATTTTCATTTGTTTCCAGGAAGGTTGTTATTTCTTTCTTGATCTCTGGTAGCTCATTTGTTCTTTAATAACATACTATTTAGCCCCATGTGTTTGAATGTTTCTAAGTGTTTTTATTGTAGTTTATTTCTAATTTCATACCATTGTGATCTGAAAAGATGCTTGATATGATTTTAATCTTCTTGAACTTGTAGAGACTTATTTTGTGTGCTAATATCCTAACATGTGGTCTACCTTTGAAAATCTGCCATGTGCACTTGAAAAGAATGTATATTCTGTAGGTTTGGGATAAAGTGTTTTCTAACTGTTCATTATTTCTATCTGATTTAATGTATAGTTAAGATTGCTGTTTCCTTGTTCATTTTTTTGTATAGAAGATCTGTCCAGTTTTGTGAATGGGGTGTTGAAGGCCCCTGCTATGATTATATTGCTGTCCATATTTCCTTTAAAATCATCTATAAATTTTTTAAAAAATTACTTGGATGCTCCTGTATTTGGTGTATATATGTTTACCAGAGTTATACCCTCTTGTTGTATCAGTCCCGTTAGTATTATGAAATGACCTTCATTGTCTCTTGTTAGAGTCTTCACTTGGAAATCTATTTTGTCAGATATGAGTATGGCTATCCCAACTTTTTTTTTCCATTTCCATTTGCCTATAACATTTTTTCCCATCCCTTCACTTTCGTTCTTTGTGAGTCTTTTGTTCTGAGGTGATTTTCTTATAGATAGCAGATATATGGGTCATGCTTTCAGCAACTCTTATACCTTTGGATTGGAGCATTTAGGCCATTTACTTTTAAGGTTATTGTTGACAGATACTTATTTTTATTGCTATTCTTACTCTTTATGCCTGTGTTCTCTCTCTATATATATATTTCTTACCATTACAGCAGTCTCTCTAGCATTTCTTGTAGTGCTGGTTTGATGGTAGTAAATTGTTTTAGCCTTTTTTTATCTGCATAGCTCTTTATTTCACCTTCTGGCCTGAAGTATTTCTATTGAGAAATTAGCTATGAGTCTAATGGGAGCTCCCCTGTAAGTAACTTTCTGTCTCTCTCTCTCCTGCAGCTTTTAAGATTCTTTCTTTGTCTTTAATGTTTGCCATTTTAATTATTATGTGCCTAGGTATGGGTCTTTCGGGGTTCATCTTGGTTGGGTCTCTTTGTGTTTCCTGAACTTGAGTGACTTTTTCCTTCATCAGGTTAGGGCAATTTTCTGTCATTATTTCTCCAATCATGCTCTCTATTTCTTGCTTGGATTCTTCTCCTCTGATACTCCTATGATGTGAATATTGTTACATTTCATGTTGTCCCAAAGCTCCCTTAAACTCTCCTCCTGTTAGGTTGTTTGTTTGTTTTTTTCCCCCATTTGCTGCTCTGAATGGGTGTTTTATTCTACCTTGCCAACTAATTCACTGATTTGGTCCTCAGGTTCTTCTAGTTTACCTTTGAATCCTTCCAGGGTGTTCTTTATTTCAGCTATGTCATTCCTCATTTCCAAATGATTCTTATTTATTGTTTCAAGCTCTCTTTTCATGACAGAATAGCTCTCATTAAGTCCTGTAATATTCTCATTAATTTCCTTATAATTCTTATTAAGTTGCTTGTAGTTCTCACTGAATTTTTTGAGCACCCATTTTATCATGACTCCAAAGTTTTTATCTGACAAACCACTTGCCTCAATTTCATTTCATTCCTTTTCTGCCGATTCATCCTTTTCTTTCACTTTGGGGTTGTTTCTTTGTCTCTCAATTTTTTCTCTCTCTTTGTATCTGTTTCTATGTATCAGATCAAACTATTATGCCTCCCAGGCTTTGTGGGGTGCTCTATGTAGTAGGAGTTTTGTGGGACTCAGTGGTGCAATTTCTTAGATCTCCTGAGCTGGGTGCTCTAGGAAAGTATCTTGCTTGAGTTATTTGGGTTCTCCTATTGTAGTTGTGTCTTGGATGATATTGTCACATTCATGGATGGAATCTCCTCTCAGGCTGGTTGACTATGTGTCTCACTCCTGACCATGTTGAGTGAGCTGTTGTGGAGATGCAGTCTCCAGGTGTTTTCTGTCTTTCCTTGATATTCATCTCCACCTCAGCTGGATCTCAGTTGGTAATTCCAAGTGAATGTTCTCCAATTTAGTGGTATGTCCAGTCTGGCCCTGGGATGCGGTGCATGACAGGTCTGCCTATTTGACCACAATTTTCCCCTGCCTCAAAGATAGTTTTCTTAACTATCAAATAATGCTAAACAACAGAATATTCACATGCAAAAAAAAAAGCAAAAAAAACCCCAAAAGTAAATTTAAGCAGAGACCTTACACCCTTCAAAAAATTAACTCAAACTCGATCATAAGCCTAAATATAAAGTGTGTAACTATAAAAACCCAATCCAAGAAGATAACATAGGAGAAAAATCTAAGTGACTTAAGTATAGGGATGACACTTTTTAACAATACCAAAAGAAGGATTCACTAAATATATAACTGGTAACCTGGTCTTTATTAAAATTAAAGATTTCTGTTTTCATAAGATACAGTCAAGAGAATGAGAAGATAATCCATAAAATGTGGGAAAATATTTGCAAAATGCATATCTGAAATAAGACTATTATCCAATATATACAAAAAAACTATTAAACTCAACAATAAGAATATGAAAACCCAACTTTATAAAGACCGAAGACTCAGACAGACATTTTACCAAAGAAGATACAGGTGACAAATGAGCATCTGTATAAACAACAGCATACCACTAGATACTTGTTAGATTGGTCAAGATCCAAAAGACTAACAACAGCAAATGTTGGCAAGGATATGAATAAGAACTCTCTTTAATTTCTGGTGGGAATGTAAGATGGTATAGACATCTTATAGTTTATAGTTCCTTATAAAACTAAACATATTCTTAACCAAATGATCCAGATACCACACTCCTTGATATTTACCTAAAGGAGTTGAAAACTTATGTCCACACAAATATTTGAACAGCTATGTTTGTAGCAGCTTTATTTATAATTGTCAAAACTTGGAAGCAGCCATGATGTCATTGGTGAATAGAAAAACAAATTTCCGTCCATCCCAATAATGGAATAGCATTTAGTGCTAAAAATAAATGAGCTATCAAATCATAAAAAGATTTAGAAGAAACTTAAGTGCTTGTTACTAAGTGAAAGAAGATAATCTGGAAAGGCAACATAATGTCTGATTCCAACATTCTGGAAAAGTCAAGCTATGCAGAAGGTAAAGGATAAGTGACTGCCAGGGATTTTGGAGAAAGAATGGATAAATTGGCAGAGTTCATAGGATTTTTAGGGTAAAAAATTGTTATATTGTTATATGGTATTATAATGGCACATACATATAATTATATTGGCATACTTTATTTAATTGTGTTTCATTTTATTGTGCTTTGCAGATATTGCTTTTTTTTTTCAAATGAAGGCTTGTGGCTACCCTGCATCAAGCAAGTCTATCAGCACCATTTTCCCCACAGCATTTTCTCACTTGGTGTCTCTGTGTCACATTTTGATAATTCTCTAGAATATTTCAAATTGTATTATCATTATTATTATTATCATTGTTATGGTGATCTGTGATCAGTGATCTTTAATGTTACTATTGTAATTATTTTGGGGCATTGTTATTATTAGTATTGTTATTATTATAAGTGGAGCCTGAAGATGTGATGAATTGCTACAATCTTATGATAAAACTTTAAAGGATGAGGGGATGCTTTTAATGTATGAACAAAGAAAGTGGTCTCTTGAGATGGAATCTACTTCTGGTGAAAATACTGTGAAGATAGTTGAAATGGCAACAAAGCATTTAGAATACTACATGAACTTAGTTGATAAAACAGTGACAGGGTTTGAGAGGACTGAATCAAATTTTGAAAGAAGTTCTACTGTGGGTAAAATACTATTAAACAACATCTCATGTGCAGAGAGATTGCTCATGAAAGGAATAGTTCATCCATGCAGCAAACTTTATTGTTGTCTTATTTTAAGAAATTTCCATGGCCACCCAAACTTTCAGCACCCACCACCCTGCTCATTCACCAACCATCAACATCGAAGCAACACCCTCCCTCAGTCAGCAGTTCAACATCGAGGTAAGACTTTATTAGAACTGGATGAAGGTTCTGAAGATGGTTAGCATTTTTAAACAACAAAGCATTTTGTAAATTAAGGTATGTACATTGTTTTTTTTTAAAGAAACAATGCTATTTCATACTTACTAGACTATAGTATAGTGTAAACATAACTTTTATATGCACTGGGAAACCAGAAAATGAGTGACTTTATTGTGATGTTCTAGATCTGGACTCACAATATTTCTGAAGTATGACTGTACATTTGTGGTAATCCACAGAATGTACAACACCAAGAGTGAACCCTAATGTACAGTGTGGACTTGGGGTTCTAATGATTTGTCAGTGTAGATTGTTTGATTGTAACAAATGTACCACTCTGGTGAAGAGTTTTTATAGCAGGGGAGGCTGTCAAAGCAAGAGTGAGCAAGGTGTATGTGGGAAGCCTCATAGCTTTTCAGGTTTTTCTGTGAACTTAAAACTGTGAATTAAAGTCTATCTAAACTAACTGAAAACTCCATTAAAAAGCAGAATTAAACATTTGCAGAACTTAATGTGCCTCTAAGACACCATCAGTCATCTGAAATACAGTTTGAAACCATCAATCGAAACATCACATTATTTCATAACTAATGATAACACCATCAGAAGTCACAACACAGTTCACATAGTTTGAGCACACACCTCTTGAGGAACTTGAGTAAATTTTTACAAACATCATCTTTGTTGCTCACTGCCTCTTATGAGCCAAATATTGTCTTTATTTTTGCGTGCAAGGACAGAGATGTACAAGAGAGCAGTGAGTTGCTCCAGGCCACAGAGAAAATAGAAAAGTTAATAAATAAGAACAGAAAAGAGCCTCAATCCAAGGCTCTTGTAGCCAATCTGGCACAACTTTATTCTGGTCTCTGATTCTGTGGGGTTGAGTAGGACATAGGGACACCCAGTATGAGAAAAACAGACTGAGCATACTCTGGCCATCTGTGCCTTTATGAGACTTTGCTTTGCGAACATTCCAGAAAACTTCCTGAAGGGTGGTGGAGAAACCTATCTGTGCAGAAGGCAGAAAACAAGTCTGGTGCTGCCTGGGAGGGTCTTCTCTGCCCCTTTTAGGTGAACTAATGTGGAAAATGTTGAAGAGGCCACTGAAAGAGGTACTCAAAATTTCCTGTTCTCCATTCAGGGGTCCTCATGTTTTTTTCTGAGTGGTCATTATGTGGAGACTAGAGGCCCAGTGCATGGGTTCATGCACTGGTGGGGTCCCTTGGCCTGGCCTGTGCCCTCTCACAATCCAAAATCTCTTGGGGGATGTCGGACTGCTGATTTCAGCCAGATCCCTGCAGGCCAGACCTAGGGACCCCACCTGTGCCTGAATCCATGCACCGGGCCTCTAGTCTACACTAATAAAAGAGAAACATGGTAATTGGCGTACGACCGCTACCCTTTTCATTGGCTAATCAGCGAGATATGCAAATTAACTGTCAGCCAAGATGGCGGCCGGCAGCCAGGCAGCTTGAAACTAACATGAGGCTTGCTTGCCTCAGTGACAGAGGAAACCAACGTTCCCCGCCTGCAGCTGCAGGCCTCTGAGCGGGCAGTTTAAGAAACATTGTAACAAATACCGCCAGACTTCAGCCAGCAGATTCGCAACATTGTAAGCAAAGGCCAGAAACCCACTTTCAGCCACGGAGGCAGGCCTAAGAGCTGGAGCCAAGCCTCAAGGTAAAGCTGGCCCAGAATAAAAAAAAAAAAGAAAAAAAGGAGCGGTTGGGAACTTCAGTCACTCCCAGCCTGAAAACAGCCCTCAGCCCCTCACCCAGACTGGCCAGGCACCCCAGTGGGGACCCCCACCCTGATCCAGGACACCCTTCAGGGCAAACCAGCCAGCCCCACCCATGCACCAGGCCTCTACCCTATATAGTAAAAGGGTAATATGCCTCCCGGCACTGGGATCAGCGTGACAGGGGGCAGTGCCCAAACCCCCTGATCACCTTCGGCTCTGTGTGTGACAGGGGGCAGCGCCCAAACCCCCTGATCGCCCTGCGGCTCTGTGTGTGACAGGGGGCGGGGCCCCAACCCCCTGAGCAGCCCTGCTCTGTGCCTGATGGGGGGAGCTCCCCCCCCCCCCCACGGGCCCTGCTCTGTGTGTGATGGGGTAGAGCCATAACCTCCCCATCGGCCCTGCCCTGAGTGAGACAGTGGCGGTGCCCCAACCCCCTGATGGGCCCTGCTCTGTGCGTGACAGGGTACAGAGCCCCAACCCCCTTGATGGGCCCTGCTCTGTGTGTGACGGGGGCAGCGCCCCAACCCCCTGATTGGCCCTGCTCTGTGCGTGACGGGGGTGGCGCAACAACCTCCCCATCGACCCTGCCTTGAGTGTGACAGGGGACGGTGCCCCAACCCCCCAATTGGCCCTACCCTGAGCGTGACTGAGGGTGGCATCACAACCTCCCAGTCTGCCCTGCTCTGTGCATGATGGGGCGGCGCCCCAACTCCCCAATTGGCCCTGCTCTGAGCCCGACCAGGGGCTGCACCTAGGGATTGGGCCTGCCCTCTGCCACCCGGGAGCAGGCCTAAGCCAGCAGGTCGTTATCTCCCAAGGGGGTCCTAGACTGCGAGAGGGCACAGGCCGGGCTGAGGGACCCCCCCCTCCCCCCCGAGTGCACAAATTTTTGTGCATCGGGCCTCTAGTATGCATATAAGATCTTTGGTTAATCTCTTCCTCTGCCCCCTTCCCTCTGAGATTCATCAGTCTGTTCCATGTTTCCATGCCTGTGCATTGAGCATCTGCCCCCTGGTGGTCAGTGCATGTCATAGCTACCAGCTGAATGGTCAAACAGTCTCTTAGGCTTTTATATATAGAGTACTGTTCTGGACAAGACAGAGAAGGTCTTGAGGTAGAGGAAATAGCAATTCAAAAGAAGGCCCTGATGTGCGGGAGGAATGGAAGATCCCTGCTGTTGAATCCTAGTGAATCTGGGAGAAGGCCCTGGAGAAGAAGTGATCATGAGGAGGAGGAGTCTGAAGTATCTGGGAGAGCCAGCGGCAGGGCAGAAGAGGTCTACCTGTTTGTGTTTTATGTCATTCAAGCATGTTTCCTCAGGATCTGCTTTAAGGCTTCCTCCCGTTCAGCCCATGTGTTGACCTCAATGTAGATAGTGAGCCTCTGGCTAGAAAGGGAGGAGGTCTGCTACGGTGCCACAGCCTCTCAGGATACTTATTAAGTTAGAAAGGGAGGGAAGTAGAGGGATAAACAACTGAGCTCTGTTTCCTGAGCCACAGAGCTGACACCAGGCTGTGCTGACGGAAGCACAAACCAGAGCCTTGTTTTCCAATGGGCACTGCCCACTCTTTTCTTCTCGGAAAGAGTTCTGGGGAAAAGCCAGTTAGGTTCATTTTTACCAGCTCAGTGTGTGTGTGTGTGTGTGTGTGTGTGTTTACGCCCGTGCGCTTTTGAAGTAAGAGCCATTTTTTGGAGCATATTTGTTCAGATGCCTCTTGCATAGTTTTCCAATTAAGGAGTTTGGCATCTAACTTCCTAGGAATCTTTATTCTATTCCTTATGATCCCATAATACTGAAGTTCCATGGTCCCCTGCTCACTGTCAATTCCTAGCTTTTTCTATTCTGGCTAACTCGGATTCCTTTTTTCCTTTTCTTCAGCCTCAGTCACTTTCATCAGAAAGTGACTAAAAAACAGACATACAATTTTTGGATCCATCTGAGGCTGACGTCAGTTGAGCTTTTTTTTTTTTGAGTTTCATAAAGGCTTTTGTGTGAAGAAAACAATACTTACAGTAGCCTGCATTATCACAATTCTAAATTTAAAAACTTGCTTTTCTTGAGCTTTTAAATACATTCATTGCAAAAAGCTAGTGAATTAAGAATTTTTAGATTGAAATTAAGCACAATTTGTACTTGTTAATTGTTAGGTTAGTTTATACGTTTCACCAACAAAATATGCATAATTCTTTAGATACTATATATGAACTTAATTATTTTATATTTTTAATGGATTCAACAAATGAATGCATAAATTCATTAATTTGAATGTTTCTATATACGTAAACACATTTTACAGACCTGGTAACTTACATTCTTGTCAATATTTCCATCTATAGTCCATCTTTCATATAATTGATTTCCTCAGGAACCTTAAACAACTAAGAAACAGACATACAAACCCTATAAACCAAATCATCTCAAGCACATAAACAACTATAAATTAATATATGTAAAGCTAATAAATTTATATATTTGCATATGATTTTCTTAAGCATTTTAACAACTTAAAATCTAAACTCATAAATTTAATAAATCAGATTATCTTAACTATTGAAAATTGACTGCAAACATAAATGATTTTAAAAAAACACCTTTGTCTGCTATGTAGTTGCTTTTAAACATCTTTAATACAAAGCACAAATAAAGCAATAACATAATTTTGTCATATTTTCATAAATAAATATATGCCCAAAACAATAATATATTTATCTTTTCCTCATTTATATGCTTATTTTTCTGTACAGTCTCAGACATTCAAAGTCCTTTACTTACCTAAATATAACAGAATCATCGTTTCAGTCCCACCACAGTAGCTGAGATTATACACTCAGAGTCCTTCGTCAAAGATTTGATACCAATGCTGTAGACTTGGGGTTACTGGTCATTTGATCAATGAATTAAAGCCTGGAAGCTGTGAACAAATACACAATATATCCCAAGAAGATTTAGCTCAGTTTATAGAGTAAATCTCTTCCAGGGGGTCTGGTATGTCAATGGAGAACCCATTGATATATCAACTAAGATATTATATAAGTCCTGGCCCTTCTTCCAGTTCCACCTTATTCATGCATGCTTACAACATCATATCACTTGATTTGGATAGATGAAACTATAACACACACCCAGATTTCAATCTCTTTGCTTCCTGATTGAAATAACTAGGTGTTGTGCAGTATTGGAGATTATATTCTTTAACACCCACCATTACTTAAACTAGACAAGGCAGGAAATGAGGACATGGAGTAAATCCAGTGATTTAGCTTCCTGGAACTGTTGTCACACGGTACCACAAAATGGGTTGCTTATTCCCTCACCGTTCTGGAGGCTAAAAGTCTGAAATTAAGATGTTGGTAGAGCCATATTCTCTCTGACATCTGTGGGGAACAATTTCCTTGCCTCTTTCTAATGGTTTGCTGGTAATCTTTGGCATTCCATGGCTTGTGAATAGATCACTCCAATCTTTATTCTTCACCTGGAGTTCTCCCTGTGACTCTCTTTACACGGCCTTCTTTTTATGAGGACACCAGTCATATTGCATCAGAGGTCCCATCTACTCCAGCATGACCCCATCTTAGCTTAACATTATATCAGCACTGACCTTAACTCCAAGTAAGTTCACATTCCAAGAACCAAGGGTGAGGGCTTCAACATACCTTTTTGGGGAGGACACGATTTAATCGATGACACAATGGCAGAATCAATGGGCTATAGATACTAGTCATGTTATGTGGACTTTCTCAACCTGGCACTATTGACAGTTTGGACTGGACAAGCCTTTGCTGTGGAGGGCTGTCCTGGGCATTGTAGGATGGTTAGCAGCATCCGTGGCCTCTACCTGCTAGACTCCAATAGTATTCTCTTAGCAGCCAGTTGTGACAACCCGACATTTCCAAATGTCTCCTGGGGAGCTGGGGGGGGGGTGTTGAAATTGCCCTCAGTTGCGAAGCACAGATGAAGGGTAAAGAAAACCATAGATAAGGGATAGCTGGAGTTGGAGTCCCTGAGGAAGTAAGCAAGAAGCTGTCTTATGGCTGTGGGAAATGTGGAAATGAGGTCATGAAGGAGAAGCACTTTCTATAACAACAAAGATTAGGATACCAGCATAGAAGTGAGTGCCTGAGGACCAGGTTTCTGGAGGGGGAGAGGCCAGGAAATTAAGAGAACAAGTGATATACATATTGATATAACCAAAAATCAGGACCGAAGTCGTTTAGGAGATAGTGATTGTTAGCCAGGAACTAAAATCTTCAAGGAATAAAGGAAAAAGACCCTAGGGAGGTAGATGATTATAAGAAAGAAGGGATGAGTAAATTGAGATTCAAAGAAGGGGGTTTTCATGGAGTCATAAAGGAAAATGGCCTAGAAGTGCCAATGAGGGGCCAAAAAGACACCTCCTAACACCAAACCCTTGGCCAGTGGACCAAAGAAGGCAAAACTGCTGCAGAGGGCTATAGGAGAATACTGTCCTCAAGGGACACTGGGTTCAGTGGGTGTAGAGATGAAAGGAAACCTTCAGAAAAAAGGTTGAGGACACAGGGGTGTCTCCTAATCGCTGGTTGTGAGTTCTAAGGAACAGAGTTGAAGAATTTCAGGAGTTGGGGTCAAGGGGAGGCAGTCAGGAAAGGGAATTCACAGCACCTTATAAAGATTAGTATCTGAAAAAGAAGTTCTTTTCTAGGAGTCAGTCCGGGGATTCTATCAGTGACTGACATAAACAGGGAAAAAGACATATCAGGGAATTTGAAAAAAAATTGGTGCATTTGAGATGTGGAGGAAGGGGTCTTGCCAAGAGCATGGGAAGTTCTGGGAGTCCCTCTTGATCTCCCATGATGGACCGTCAGGGTCATTTCTCATCAGCCCTGACTGGCAGCTCTGAGGGAAGCTTCTGCTTCTGAGGGCCGTAGTTTCCACCAATAAGAGAAAAAAGACATTGGCTTTGGAACCTGACTCACCTGAGTCTGTGCCCCAGCTCTGCTACTAAGGAAGAGGGGTGACTTTTGTCTTTTTGACACAAGCCCCCTTTTGTTTGCCTGTCAACAGTAGCTCCTCAGAAAGTGACTGTGCCTACATAATCATCTGACTATAGGAGAATCTCAGCACATTATGTGAAATTTTCCTAGGGGAAAGGATAGCTTTGTTGGTCAAAAAATGACATGAACACTTAAGTTTTAAGCAAAAATCACCAAAATATATGCTAAAATGTCTGCTGAGTAGTGCAGATATGAATAACGCACTTACGCTTTATTTCAATATTTTTTGCACATTCATATAACCCATGGGAAGAAATAAGTCTTATATTATTTATGAGACAGCGTGCATACTTGGGAGCATTTAATGAATTAATAGTTGTCCTGATCACATGCTATGCACTCTAGTAAATTCCTTTTATTTCCATTGTTTCACATAGAAGCCATTTTAAGTTCATTGTATGATCCCAAATTTGAAGCAACTTTAATCTATTTCAAGAATATTTATTGAGCACCTTTTATGTGCCTGGTTTTGATGGCCACTGGGAATGCCAAGAAGATTAAGATGTGGAGTCTGTTGCACATGCAACTGAGAAAAACAAATTAAGTGCTATATGAAGCACCAAAATATGAATCTGTGAAAGTACTGCAGGATCTTAGCCTGGAAAAACTGAAAACAATCTTTAAGAAGAGAAATCATTTAAACTGTGCCTCGAAGGGAAAGCAGGATTTGTTAAGACAGAAAATGTATCATGAAAACTTGTATTCTGTTCCAAATGGTTGCTTCTTAAGTGGAGCCTTATTACAGAGTTCCGAGTTACACAAATACTATTTTACTGCTTTTCCAAGTCTCTGAATTTTAGGAGAAACAGTTTGTTTATGTATGTAGAACTATCTGTCTGTTGGCTGCTTAACTATAGCCTCAAAAGCAATCCTCCAAAGAAAATAACAGGAGAGAATAGACTTGGATAAAGAAATGACAAACTAGAAAACTTCTGGAAGTATAGTAGTTTCCCCTGTATCTGCCAGTGGGATGCCTGAAAGAATATATATATTCTTTCCTATGCATACAGATCTATGATAAAGTTTAATTTACAAATCAGACACAGTAAGAGATTAAAACAAAACCACTAATAAAATAGAATAATTATAGAAATATTTTGTAATAAAAGTTATGCTGCATTATTAAGTAAAATAAGGGTGACTTGAACACAAGCCATGCGATGCCACAACAGTCACTCTGATAACTGAGCCAGAGGCTACTAAGTGGTTAATGGGCGGGCCGAATTTACAGCAGACATGGGGCAAAGGGATGATTGAAGAGCGTGCAATTTAAAACTTATGAATTGTTTATTCCTGGAATTTTCCACTTAATATTTTTGGACCGTGGTTTGATTGCAAGTAACTGAAACTGCAGAAAGAGAAGCCACAGGTAAGGGGATACTACTCTATCTCCATAGGGTATACCAGGAGAAGCACATACTGAGCTGGCAAGACCTAATCTTCCTGCCAGGCATTCTTTATCATGTTGACCTTGCTGGGATAACAGAGAATATTTAGCTCTCTGCACCCAAGATAACTTGCAGTTTTCTGGTGAGGGGGACAGAGAAGTTAAAGAGGAAGACCAATAGGAGTGCATGGAGCCATGAGATGAGGACATCTTGCCTAGGATATGGTGGGGTGGGACTCAGCGGAAGCTCCCTGGAGGAGGGGGCAGGTGGAATCTAGATATACTAGTATGTTCATTTCTTTTGATCAGAAGTTGCGCATCCAAGTTCTATGAGGGGTCAAGCAGGGAACCAAATGAGTGAAGCAGCCTGAGTATAAGGCAATATGTGGTGGGGTCTCTGGCAAACCAAGAGCCATGGGCAGTCTAAAGAAAACAGTGGGTTTGTGCAAGAGGAGACCCTCTACAGGGGTGGGCAAACTTTTTGACTCGAGGGCCACAATGGGTTCTTAAACTGGACCGGAAGGCCGGAACAAAAGCATGGATGGAGTGTTTGCGTGAACTAATATAAATTCAAAGTAAACATCATTACATAAAAGGGTACGGTTTTTTTTTTTCAATAGTTTTATTCATTTCAAACGGGCCGGATCCGGTCTGCGGGACAAGCATGTCAAACTCAAAGGCTAACACGGGCCAAATAAACAAGGTTTAAGTTTATGTGGGCCGCAAAAACACAAAAGCTGCATTTTTCATAGAAATCTAGGTTTATTTCGATAGAGACATGCTGAATACAAAGGGTTGAAACAAATGAGTAATCGTTAACATAAAATAATAGAACATTTTAATAAAAATAAATATTTTTTATTGAACATTAACTTACCAGACACTGAATAGCTGCACAAATTAATAATCATAATGCAAATAAAACTATTTTTCTTGTTCTATGAAAGCAAAATATTTCCTGTTGAGCACACCAAAAGAGTCAGTTCAACACTAATGATGTGGTAATAGGCTGCTAAAATACTCGCTGCTAGTATTAGTGGGGGGAAATGGTGCACCTATGTGTAAGGAGTGTAAGGGAAATGAATGCAACACGATTATAGTAATCAGTCATTAGTGAACATTGTAACTCGTTATTAATAATTATGTATAACAGGATATTATAAAAATTACATTATGAAGTTTTTATTAAAACATTTCTTATATACCGTTATATTGTCTGGGCCGCAAAAATATTCATTGTGGGCTGCATGTGGCCCTCAGGCCAGGAGTATGACATACTTGTTCTAGAAGATCTATAATTAAAAAAACAAAACAAAAACTGAGTCAGATTACTCACTTTTAAAGAATATTTTCCAATTTTGTTAAAATACTTTGTAGGCCAAACAAAACATGTCTGCTAACCGATGAGGTCATTCATGACCAATATTTGATTTCTGCCCAGTTAATAAGTCTTTCCCAGAATTCTATGTTTTTCAAATGAAAATTTTCTTATTGGAAGTAACTGTTTAGTTAAGGAGAAAGTGACCTAATGTACTAATTCACAGTATAAAAGTAAAGGGAACTAGTGTTTTCTAAGTCTCTCTTATGGGCTAGGTACCAAGAAAATAACTTTCAGGATCTTAGAAAGAGACAGTGGTTTTAGAATGGGATAAAGTCTGTGGGGTCTTGGAGAAGATGTAGAATGAAACACTTTAAGGGGAAGGGATGAAACAGGGCAAGAATGCGCCAGGAGAGGCCCTCTCCTGTTTTTGTGCTTTTACCTTCTTGGCAGAGTTGGGGAAAGGGAGATTTTTTAGCAAGGGTCTACCCTGACTATTATCCTGGTTCAATAATAAATTAGTTCTCTCTCTCTCTCTCACTTCCTCTCTCTCTCTCTCTCTCTCTCTCTCTCTCTCTCTCTCTCTCTCTCCCTCTCTCTCTAAATCAAGGAACTATTGTTATCTCATAAACAGTTTGTGGTCATGAGTCTCTAGGATTTCTACCTCCCCCTAATCTGATTTAGCTTCTGTTTAGTGGACTGTAGAGGAATGGATGTAATGGGAGCAGGAGGATAGGTGAAGGGATGAGGAAAGGGAAGGGTTGGGAAGGAGGGCAACGTGAAGCACGTGGGCAGGCTTTCCCCATGTAGAAGCAGCTGTGTCCCCAGTGGAGACAGACCCTAGGGATGGTAAACAACCTTCCTTTTTCTCTCCCTCTTCCTTTCCCTACCTGCCCTTTTCTCCCTGTTCCTCTTTTCTTTTCTCTCTTTTTAAATTTCTTAAATGAGACGTTCAACTGGATACACCAAGATTTGGAGAGATTGGAGGCAGTGAAAATTTAATACTATTGTTTACTATTCTTCCAGGAACCTCTGACATACAAACCGAAATGTATGCACTTCACCAGAACCAAGGCACCAAGCAAAGCCTTGTCCAAATCTCAGAGCCCGAGAGCACGCTGTGCCCTGGTGCGGCCTACCTTCGTTAATGGATTATTTGAAACATTCTGCCTAGAGTCCCCATAAGTATCACTCAGACCATAAACTCTGACTTTTAGTTGTGATAAAAGACCTGAAGGGTTGCCTGGGGGAAGGAGGGAAGCAAAATAAGTGTTCAAAAGGTTAAAAAAAGGGGCAGTGGCATCTTTACTATGAATAACTTGTGATTAAATGCTGTCATTTCCAGGCCCATCTTGTGTCACTTGAGAGAATCAGTTGAATCCGCTAGTGGAGATAAGCAGTATATCTCTATGGAAAATGAGTAGTCTCATTAGTTAGGCCATGATAACTGAGAGATTTTCTTTACCAAATACCATTCTGGGCTTTTCTAGCTGCCAAGTTCCTGCAGCCCCTGTCAGCAAGGGAGCCCCAAAGCATAGATGTCAGTCATTTACTCCTAGTTCTAGGGATCAAATTCTTAGAAGAGAAAAATAGAACCACCATTAAGGGTGACTATACCATATGGGAGGGAACAAACATTTATTTAGGACCAATGCAATTGTGAGACTATTGAGTCCTGAGGCTGGCTAGTGGCTCAAAGAAAGAGGTTATAGTAATATTAAGAAGGCAGTTTCTTTACTTGTGTGTAGGAAAGTTGTTTCTCTGTAAGTGTGAGAAGCATCAGGTAAATCAACTTCAAAGAGATGGTTGCACAGATATGAAGCTCTGCTGGGTATTACCAGTCTATTTTCCAGTCATGGTCAACACTGGCTTCTTCCTGCCTGGAAACTAATCTTCCTGTTTGGGCCTAACTGAATCCAACCAGAAATAATGAACAATAATGTGAGTAAAATCTGGGCATTTCTGAGTAGTGATTCTAGAAAACTATAGCCAGAAATCTGTAAATATGATAAAATCCTATATAATAAAGAGCTAATATGCAAATGGTCACCATGCCCTCATGTCCTCGCACCCTCATGCCCTTGAGCCCTCGAGCTGGAACTGCTCAGACACTCTACGTGGGGGAGAAAGAAATGGGGACCAGCCAGGCACAAATGAGCTCGTGAGAGAGGAATGGGGACCAGCTAGGCCCATGGTCCCAGGTGCCTGTGGCTGCGGTCGATCAACCTGGGCAAAACCAGCCTAGGTCCTGGGTGCCTGCAGCCAGCCAGAGGGAGAGAAGCCTGAATCCCAGGTGTGGGGTGAGGCAGAGGAGGTTAGGGGCCATCAGGACAGCAGAGGAGCAGTTAGGGGTGATCAGGAAGGCAGGCAGAAGTGGTAAGGGGCAATTAAGCAGGCAGAGGTAGTTAGGGGCCATCAGGCAGGCAGGTAGAGATGTTAGGGGCAATCAGGGAGGCAGGCAGGCAAGCGGTTAGGAGCCAGTGGTCCAGAGGCAGTCAGGAATACCCCAGAGGTCCCAGATTGGAGATGGTGCAGGTCAGGCTGAGGGACCTCCCCACTCCATGCATGAATTTCATGCACCAGGCCGCTAGTAAAAGTATAAAAGAATCTTAAAAGACACCCAATTCCATGCAATGAAATTTCCCTCCTGACCGTTCAACCCCTAAACCACTACTCCAATTGCCAAAGGCCAGCAATTTCATAATTCAGCCCCTTGCACGCACTTTTGAGCATTTTCAGTGATTGGAAAGTCTGCCCTTTTACTTTCTGCCACTTGGTTCTAGTGCTATTCTCTGGATCTCTGTATTATTTTCCTAGGGCTACCATAATGGATTATCATACATTTTGTGGCTTACACCAACAGAAATGTGTTTTCTCATTGTTCTGGAGGCAGGAAAGCCACAGGGCTACACTCTCTCTCTAAAGGCTCTATGGCGGTCTGTTCTTTGTCTCTTACAGCTTTTGGTGGCTCCAGGAATTCTTCGGCTTGTTGCCACATCACTCCAATCTCTGCTCTCATGGCCCCACTGCCTTTTCCTCTTCTCTGAATCTCTTATGAAGACACTGTTCATTGGATTTAGGACATGCGGAGATAATTCAGGATGGCCTCATCTCAAGGTCCTTATCTTAAAGCTGCACATACCTATGTTCCAAATAAGACCATACTTGCAGGTTCTAGAGATTAGAATGTGGACCTAATTATTTTACAAAAGAGTAAAGTGGTCCGTTTAATGAAACCAAAGCTGGGTTTTAGGTATTACTTCCTGGAGAAATTCTCCTAAAGGTTTTGATCAAAATTATTTCAAAAATTTATCAAAATTATTTTCATATAGTTCTTCCAGTTTATAACAGAAAATACTACTTAGCCTTCCCAAGTCTCCAGGATATTTATTGTAGTTGTTGTTATTGTAGTATTTTGTGTTGTCGTTGTAAAATAGAATAATGGTACCCTTTTTTAGGGTTGTGGCGTGTATTAAATGACAAACTATATGAACAGCAACCAGCACTGTGCCTGCTAAAGCAGCAAAGTAGGCAATAGATATTAGCTCTCTTTATTATCATTATTTTATAGCACTTTGAAGTTGTCAGTGTATAACCAGGAACTCTTCTGATTTAATCCTCATAATCTCACAGTTGTGCAGGTATTACATCAGGAGACAGAGACTTGGCAAGAGTTGCCTAATATTTCCACAATACAGTAAAACCTCGAATTAAGGGACTAATTTGGGCAAGGGACTGTCTGTAAAAGCCAGAAGTCTGTTATATAATAAAGTAGGTTTTGCAAATGTGTATGCTAAAAAATTGACAAATTAGTTTGTGTAATTGAAATTAAATATGTGTGAAAAGTTCAATTTCACAGAAAAGTTTTTTGTATGTGTTACTATAATTTTAGATTTATCCTGAATAGGTCACCTCGAGTAAACAAATGCACATGACTGGGGCATGGCTTAGTGCACATGGGAACATGGACTTGAGTTATAACTGCTGCAGCAAGTCACGCCCTCGCAGAGCTAACCCATCCATCTGAGATGGCAGAGGTGGAGGAGACACTGAAGCATCCTCAGAGCCAGAAGGGAGTGCAGGGAATCATTGTGGTGAACACAGAAGGCAATCCCATTAAGAGCACCATAGACAATCCCACCACTACACCGTATGCCAGCCTCATGCACAGCTTCATCTTGAAGGCACGGGTCATCACACGTGAAGTTGACCCCCAGAATGACCTCACCTTCCTTCAAATCCGCTCCAGGAAAAATGAAATTATGGTCACACCTGATAAAGACTACTTCCTGATTGTAATTCAGAACCCAACTAAATGAGCCACTCTCTTCGCTCCATGCATCATTTCTTAAGTTAATGATAATAATAGTGTTAATCATGTCAACCAACAGGCAAGTGGAAATTGTCTTAGAGCCCATGTAGACCGATCCAGTGACCAGAGTGGGCTGCAGATCTTCTCCATCCCACCAAAGCATCCCTCTGCTGACCAGTTGCCCTGAGCTCCCAGGAGGGCCCTCTTTCCTCAAACTCAGGTTTCGGAACATGAGTTTATGAGAGGCCCACATCCTGTTTTCTTCTGACCTTCTGTTCACTGTGTTGCCCTTGGAAAAGGCTGCTTTCCTTTAACTAGCAATAACTGAAACTTCAAAAAAGAAAGAAAGAGAGAAGTCATAGCCCTAACCGGTTTGGCTCAGTGGATAGAGCGTCGGCCTGCGGACTCAAGGGTCCCAGGTTCGATTCCGGTCAAGGGCATGTACCTTGGTTGCGGGCACATCCCCAGTAGGAGATGTGCAGGAGGCAGCTGATCGATGTTTCTCTCTCATCGATGTTTCTAACTCTCTATCCCTCTCCCTTCCTCTCTGAAAAAAAAATCAATAAGATATTTAAAAAAAAGAAAAAGAAAGAAGTCATGCTCTGTGACCAGACTGATTGCCACTTGCGATGCGGTGTGATCACGTGCTATCATTCACTGAGCATTGGTTATGAATGGTGACTCTTGAATTCAAATATGTAGATTACAGTTAACAACAAGAAATAACCTGTTAATGTGATTATAAGAAAATCTTGGTTAAAAGCATTTAAAAATTAACAGGGTGTTAATTTTCCCATATGACATATTGACCAGAAATTTTGTATGTTAAATCGTGGTCCGAAAAATCGAGAGTTTATTGTAGTAGTTTAAATATTAACTTTTTTTCTTTATTTATTGATTAAGGCATTATATACGTGTCCTTATCCCCCCACTGTCCCCCCTCCCCCACTCATACCCTCCCCCTCTGGTGTCTGTGTCCATTGGTTAGGCTTATATGCATGCATACAAGTCCTTTGGTTGATCTCTTCCCCTTACCGCCACCCTCCCCTACCTTCCCTCTGAGATTTGAGCATCTAATCCAGCCTTGGGCAAACTACGGCCCACGGGCCACATCCGGCCTATTTGAAATGAATAAAACTAAAAAAAAAAAAGACCGTACCCTTTTATGTAATGATGTTTACTTCGAATTTATATTAGTTCACACAAACACTCCATCCATGCTTTTGTTCCAGCCCTCCAGTCCAGTTTAAGAACCCATTGTGGCCCTCGAGTCAAAAAGTTTGCCCACCCCTGGAATTATCACAAACTTCAACTACTAACATCATTACTTCTATTTCATTTCCTTGTTTAATAAAGCCAAGCCAAGCATGAGCCCCAAACTTGTGAAATCACGTGTTTTCTTTCTTTTCATCTTTTTGGTCGCTTTTGAAATGTTTTCTCTGATATGTTTAGCTTTCAGTGAGAGTGCTTGGAAATTCACTCAAGTCTGGCTTCATAAGTGTTAGCTTCATAAGTGGTTCTTGGGGTTTCCTGCTGTTTTTAACCTGATATATCTGGAAACTTCCCCTCCTTACCCAAGAATGTGTTTCTCTCTTGCCCACTCACAGTAAGATACAAGGAAAAAAATAGCTTTGCTGAAAACAAAATTATTTTAGACAGAGGAAAGAATTCCCCAGAACTGTACATATTGAATATCAAACCAGATGTTTACCTGTTCACTGCCAAAGAAGCTGGAGGTCTGTCAAAAAATAATGATGGAAATACCTTTGACCCTCATTCAGTGGGAAACAGTCTGGGAAAATTTTGGGTTCCAGTAAGTGCTGAGGTTCTAAAACCATATTTAAATGTAGAAAATAGTTTTGTTCTGCTGAATCAGTACCCTAACCAGATTCTGTCAGGCCACACAAGAGTCTTTGTAGCTACCTTGGGAGTTTCTGCTGCCTGGTTCTCTCATCTATCTTGGTAAAGGGCTTGTGTGATTTCAGTGAGTCACCTGACATTTCTAGGCCTCAGTGTCTTAACCTCTGAAATACTTTCTAACTCTGAATTTCTATGATTCTTCCATGGTTTCTTCCATGGAGACTCACATGATATACATCAGGCGGTTTCAGCTCACCCAGGGGCATTAATGTCTATCGACTCTTGAAACTCTAGGCCTCAAACTGTAGCTAGCCTTTTATACAAGATAATGGCTTCTGATCATACCTTGGGGATAAAACCCAGTCACATCAAATACAAGTTAACAGGCTTGAAGTTCCATCAAGAAATGCATTCTCTCTTTCCAAGGGATTTGTAAATTAAAGTTAGCTGTAAGGCAAAGTAGAGAGAAGCATTTCCTTTACCCAAGGGGTTCCAACCATGCCTGGGCAGCCGCAGAAACCCACTGGGTCAAGCAAAAAAAAGGGGGGAAAAGATTCTAGGTTATTTTTATTTATTTTTTTAGGATTATTATTATTGTTTTTATTATACACTACAATTTTTTAAAAAAATTGTTTTATTGCTTAAAGTATTACAAAGAGTATTACATATGTCTCCTTTTTTTCCCCCCTTGACCTTCCCCTGGCTTCCCATACCCCACAATGTCTTGTGTCCATTGGTTATGCTTATATGCATACATACAAGTCCTTCAGTTGATCTCTTACCCTCCCTCCCCCCAGTCCTCCCTGGTCTTCCTGCTGTAGTTTGACAGTCTGTCAGATGCTGCTCTGCCTGTGTATCTATTTTTGTTCATCAGTTTATAATGGCCTTTATTATCCATGAATGAGTGAGATCATGTGGTATTTTTCTTTCATTGACTGGCTTATTTCACTTAGCATAATGCTCTCCAGTTCCATCCATACTGTTGCAAATGGTAGGCGTTTCTTCCATTTTACAGCAGCGTAGTATTCCATTGTGTAGATGTACCACAGTTTTCTAATCCATTCATCTGCTGATGGGCACTTAGGCTGTTTCCAAATCTTAGCTATGGTAAATTGTGCTGCTATGAACATAGGGATGCATATATCCTTTCTGATTGATGTTTCTGGTTTCTTGGGATATAGTCCTAGAAGTGGGATCACTGGGTCAAATGGGAGTTCCATTTTTAAATTTTTGGGGAAACTCCATACTGTCTTCCATAGTGGCTGCACTAGTCTGCATTCCCACCAGCAGTGCACGAGTGTTCCCTTTTCTCCACATCCTCTCCAGTACTTGTCATTTGTTGATTTGTTGATGATAGCCATTCTGATGGGTGTGATCTGGTACCTCATTGTTGTTTTGATTTGCATCTCTCGGATGATTAGTGACTTTGAGCATGTTTTCATATGTCTCTTGGCTTTCTGAATGTCCTCTTTTGAAAAGTGTCTATTTAGGTCCTTTGCCCATTTTTTGATTGGATTGTTTATCTTCCTTTTGTTAAGTTTCATGAGTTCTTTGTAAATGTTGGAGGTTAAACCCTTATCAGTGATAACATTGGAAAATATGTTCTCCCATGCAGTGGGCTTTCTTGTTGTTTTGTTGATGGTTTCTTTTGCTGTGCAGAAGCTTTTTATTTTGATGTAGTCCCATTTGTTTATTTTCTCTTTAGTTTCCAATGCCCTAGGAACTGTATCGGTGAAGAAATTGCTTCGGCATATGTCTGAGATTTTGTTGCCTTTGGATTCCTCTCAAAACTGCCTGGTACTGGCACAAGAACAGACATAGATCAATGAAATAGAATAGAGAACCCAGAAATTGACTCGAACCAATATGCTCAATTAATATTTGACAATGGAGTCAAGACAGTCTCTTCAATAAATGGTGTTGGGAAAATTGGACAGATACATGCAAAAAAATGAAACTAGACCATCAACTTACACCATACACAAAAATAAACTCAAACTGGATAAAGGACTTAAGACGGGAAACCACAAAAAATACTGGAGGAATCCAAAGGCAACAAAATCTCAGACATAGGATATTTTTAGACAGTTTTCACAAACACAGGTCGGTGCACTCCCATCCACACAATAGGATCAATGAGCTCTCATCAGACTGCTCATTATCCCTGAAATTTAGAGTTTCCTGCTATTTATTATGGAAGAGCCATCTAGTTTATTAACTAATATATTACTTAAAAGCAAATAAAGCCATCACATGATTTATTTCTACATGAGATATTTAGAATATTGTCTTTGATTTATAAGAAGGGAAGCCAACATGTATACAAGTTTAGGACGTTACGAGATATAGACTAAACAGCAGATACAGAATCAGGTGGTATCTCAAGTACCTCATCTGGGCAGCTGGGCTTCAGTGCCTTTCTGCTGTTGGACTAAAAAGTGAAAGCAAATTCCAGAAAAACATAACTCCCTTTTGAGTTCCAACTTTTTGAGTTGAATTTTCCACTATCAGGACTAACTTTTTTTAGTTGAAAGCACCAAAGCATCTGTTGTGTTCTTTGGAGCCTTTCGAGTTCTGGCACGGTTTTAATAGCATGACAAATCATCAGATATGGTAAAGCAGCATAACTCTAAGGAGAGAATTCAGGGAAATCAATTTTGGCTTCCCTTTAAGTGTTTTGGAGGGCCCTCTGCCATCTTGGATGGCAGGTTATGGCTGTTTATACTCCAGAGCAAGATGGCAAAACCTTATTCAGAAAGCCAAATGCTAAATAGCAAGAACATCAACTTTTATTCCTTTTGCCTTATCCACAGTGCAAAGAAAGGCCAAATCATTCTGGATGGTGTACTGGGGAACAAGGCCCAGCAGGTTTTTTCTCTACTCAGTCAAAGGCAGCTCCAACTGCCAGCACTCCTACTTAGCCCCATGTCTGATGTCCATGTCTCGACAAGGGTGAGGCTGACTGTGAGGGTGAAAAGGAATTGGAAAGAAATGAAGGCTATGAGCCCTGGGCTATTTCAGTGGGAGTTTTGGGATCACAGAGAACACATGCCTCAACACATTAACTTGCACTTGAGCCTTACAACCCCTCGGTAAGATAGACTTGGTGCACACACAACTTATAATTAAGAAAATTCAAATTCAGTGAGATAAAGTAACTGATCACACATTACTAAATGTCAGGAATGGAAATCAAACCTCATTCTTTTGGCTCTAAATTCATTTTGCTTCTTCTAGGCCTCATGACCACCAATTTCTAGAAGTCCCTTTCCTCCTCTCTAGTTCAATCACACTTTCCCATAGGCAGGAAGGGTGTTCCAATGCAAAGGTGTCTGTATTCCTCCCTTTCGTAATGTATTAGCATAAAAATTTGTTCAAGGAATATGTATTGACTGCTTGTATTTGGCACTCAAGGAAAGAAAGCAAACAAACAGATAAAAAATAATCCCTGCCCTTGCCCAGGCAGGTGTGGCTCAGTTGGTTGGAGTATCATCTCATATACCAAAAGGCACGGGTTCAATTCCTTGTCAGGCTCATACCCAGGTTTGATCCTGGTTGGGGCAGCGCAGGAGGCAGCTGATCAATGTCTCTCTTCCTCTCCCTTCCTTTCTCTAAAATCAATAAAAATCATGTCCTTGGGTGAAGATTAAAAAAAAATTCTCTGCCCTCATGAAGCTTACAGTCTAAGCAGCGGTTCTCAACCTGTGGGTCGCGACCCTTTCGCAGTCGAACGACTCTTTCACAGGGGTCGCCTAAGACCATCCTGCATATCAGATATTTACATTGCGATTCATAACAGTAGCAACATTACAGTTATGAAGTAGCAACGAAAATAATTTTATGGTTGGGTCACAACATGAGGAACTGTATTTAAAGGGCCAGAAGGTTGAGAACCACTGGAAGGAGGCAAATAATAAAATAAACAAGTAGAGTATATTGCATGGTAGATGGTGATGGGGTTTATGTGACTATCTGAAACACACACGCGCGCGCACACACACACACACACACACACACACACACACACATTCCAGGGAGAGACAGAGAAAAGAGTCAGTGCCAAAGCCCTGTGATGGAAGCATGTCTGTGTGTAGGTGAGATAGCAAGGAGGCTAGATAGCAAGCAGAGCAAGATTAGGAGAAAGAATATTTCTGAGAGTGTTAGGGAGCGCAATCACGTAGAGATTGAAAGCCCGTGTAAATACTTTGGCTTTTACTCTAAATAAGATGGGAAGAACTTGGAAATTTTATGCAGAAGAATGACATTATTTGTCTTGAATTCTATTTTAAAACAGTATTAAAAATAGATTATAAGGGGGAGAAAGCAGAAGCGGGAGATTAATTAGAAAGCTATAGCAACTATCCAGGAGAAAAATAATGATGGAGTAGGCCAGGTGGTAGTATTGGGAGTAGGAGTTGGAGTCTGAGTGTATTGACAGAGCAAACAGGATATATTGACAAGTAGGATGTGAGATGAGTCCACAGGATGAATAAACAGGACAGAGAAGGCATGGGCAGGAAGCCTGAGGAAAGTCAGCCTCATTTTTCATATCTGCAAAATGGGCTTAAATATCTTCCCGACCTCACAAGGCTCAAATGAATATGATGTTTGCACAAGAGTTGGCTTGCTTAGAATCGAATAATAGCTCTGCATGACTTTGTGCAAGTTCATTAACCTGAGCAACTGTGGTGGGAAGACTGAGGTCAAATCTGGAATGTTTTGAGAAACAACATTACAGTTGTGAGAAATTAATTTAGGAAGCTTTATTTTTAAAAAGTAAAATTTCTTTCCTGGTAAGTTAAGAATAACAATAGAGGAAAGTTGGTCCAAGAAAAACTATTTTAACCAAAGCCTAATGAACCCTAGTTGTAACATGGATTTCATGCTCTTTGAACCTGTGTTTATGAAATGTTATCTACTTGGTGATTAATACATTTTTACCTCTTCCCCCTTGGAAATCCTCACTTTCAGTTTTAATTTTATTTAAGCACAAAAGTTTTATTTTTTTTTTCTTTTCTCTGTTTCTAAATAGGTTTACCACCAAGCTGGAATTTTTCTATTTTTTTTTTTAATGAGACAATTACGTGATTGTGTTATTATTCTAAGTGACTCAAATAATTACACTTTTCCCAGTCTGAATATGCAAAGCTTAAGCTGCTTCTTTCCAACTCAGAAAAAAAACACACTTTAAGATAAGTAGGGAGGATGTGGTAAGCCTGCCACAGAATGAGAGAACAGGAGCCAGATGGCAAGACTGGCGCTCCACAAACATCTGGGGTCTGCCAGCTCTGAGTCAACCCTTCCGCCTCCTCTCTCCATTCTTTTTGACCCTCCCAAGTCCTGTCCATAAAAACCTACCTATTCTAATTCAAACCTCTCAATATCCTGCAAGGCAACTGATAATACATTTAATAAACCAATTTAAAATCCAGTTATTAGTGATTGAAGAAGGCTTAGTCCTATTACTTTCAGCAGTTTAAGAGAAACTCTCAGAAAGGCAATGGCTGGAATGTTTAGGCACTTCACAGAGAGCTATTTAGTAAGGAGTTCTTCCTTTAAGAAAGACTCGAAATCTCATAAGGTGCTCTCCTTTGCCTATACTTTAAGTGAGCAGTGTTCAGTATTTTTTTTTTTTTTTGTATATAAATGATTAAATCTTTATTAAGCAGAAGTAGAAACTAGGAGAGAGTGAGACCTGCCCAGTCTAAGCTGACCTGTGTAGAGGTCCTAGGGGAATAGTGAGGAGCTGGAGAAAGGGTGGGAGGACTCAGGATCCTAAGAACAATCTTCAGGACTGTCCAGGGTGCTCCCTTTGTGTATGACCTGGCAGCTGTAGCTACGGCTAGATTTCCACTTGTCGGATGTCAGCCTCAGGAAGCTGCTGGCTGTGTACTTGTTGCTCTGTTTCAAGGGCTTGGTGGTCTCCACATTCTGGTGACAGGGCTGCCATTTGCCTTCCAGGACACTGGCACACTGCTGGGATGCAAGTCACCGATGGGAACACAGTGGCCAAGGTTGTAGACTTGGGCTGACCTAGGACCAGGAGCTGGGTCCTGTAGCCAAAGACATACCACAGTGACTGAGGCTCTGACTAAAACCCACCAGGCCAGTACCTGAGGCCTGCCCCTCAGGGACCAGTCTGGAACAAGAACCTACTGTCCCTCAGACTCTAAAGGCTACTTTCTTCCCAGGTTTGGGTGGCTGTGGCCCCGCCCAGCAGCATCAGCGGCCAGCACTGCTTAGGGCCAGAGCTGTGATCCCCTGAGTCCTCATTTGGCCTGTCCTGGGCCTCATCTACCTTCAGGGTCAAAGACACTTCTGGCCTGACCTTCAGCATAAACCCCCTGGAGAGTGTGGGTACTATTGGCAGGCACCCCCGGTCCTCACTGGCAGTGGCCATCCAAGTGCACCCTGGCCTGAATAGTCCCATCCCCTGCCTGGGCCTTCCCTGGTGTCTGCCCAGTGCCTGGTCCTCTCCAGGGTTGTTATCCCTGGGGATATTCTTTAGTGTCATCTGCCAACTGTCCTGCTGTTTGAGATCCAGAACTCAACCATGTCCCACCACAAACCCTGCTGGCCCTGCCCCTGGGTTGCTGGGTGGGGCACACCCGCTCCTGCCATCTTTCTCTGGCTCTGCAACAGTGCCTCTGGTCTATAGAGCATCTCCCTGGGGCCTGGAGAGGCTGTGGAGGGCAACTGAGTGGCTAGTGGACGAGGAATTGAGTTCTAGGCCTTCTTTTCTGATCAGGCCCTAAGGCTGGGCCCCTGCACACTCTGCTCCTGCCAGTCAATCTCAGCCCCTCCTTGGCTGGTTTGGTCAAGCCTGGTAGGTTTGGTCAGCTCTTCACTCGGCTTCTCACCTAAGCAAGGGTCCTTCAGGGAGTCATCTATACCCCTCACTCAAGGAGTAATGTCAAGCTCATGAATGTTGAAGCCACCCAGGCCCAGGTTTCCTCTGGACCTCAGTTTCCTTATCCATGAAATAGGGAGTTTCCTTTGCATCAGGGAGGGCCTGATGAGATCATGTGTCTGCTAAGCGCCAGCACATAGCAGGTGTTGAACAAATACTGGTTCCCTGTCTACCTGCTCTTCCTTTGAGCTTTGGAACAACTTTTATTGTGTTGTTGAGCCAAGTGTCCTTGTTTTACCGGGGAGAAAACCAAGGCCCATAGAAGATGAATGTGAGATTCAAGGTGGTTTCAGGATGCACGGTGCAGGGTGAGCTGGAATCTAAGAGTGAGCATGTTCCCTGCATTTCCAGCCCTTTTCCCACCTGGAAGGCTTGTGCTTTGCTACCAAGGGAGCCAAGGTTTGGGTTTTGTTGGGCAGGGGTGCAAGGGCAATGAGTTGCACAGGAGCTTTGGGTTGAAGTCCACTTTGAAGCCCATATACATATGATGATGAGAGTGATGAGCAGTCTTCAGTATTATGCCTGAGACCTATTCAGGAGGTCCATAAAGTCAGAAGTAAGTCACAATCACACCAACACATTATTTGCCTTTTTCACTCTCATTCTCTCACAAGTGTGCGGTGGAGTTTCCCAGAAGCTACATGAAGTGTGATGTTGACATCACTCTGACGACTAATAGAATGTGGGCTTGTACATTTTTCTTTTTAAAATGTATGTTTTAATTTCAGATATGGCAAATATCAACATACAGAATTCACTTTACAAGAAAACTCTTTGGGGGTATTCAATAATGTCTGTAAGTGTGGAAAGGGGTCTTAAGACCCAAATATTTGAGAACTGCTGCTTTAAGTTATCCTGCCTGATCTGGCAGCTGAGATACCAGAAATATTACAAAACCAGAAACAAAGTGGTAATTCCTACTAAGTTCAAAACTGTGTGAGGTTATCTGTTTGCAAAGGTTGGTATCTAAAAGCAAAACAGGAAGTACATATATAAGGATGTGCTCCAAAACTGACCAGGTCATGTCTAAAGGACACCAACTTGAAAGAGCCTATTGACCAGATCAGGAACATCTGTCTACGGCATCTTTAAGGGGTGAGAGGTAGAGGGGAGCAGAAAGCTTCATACCCAGAGGAAAAATACAATTAATTTATCATTAATGTCTACATTTTCCACAGTTCCCAAGACAATATCATAAACCAAATATTTAGAGTTCACACTTTTAATTCTTCAGCATATTATACAAATGTAAGAAATAACACAGAATTAAATAACATCTCAATAGTTTACTAAATATATAAATATTCAATTCAACAGTGAAAACAACTTAAGTTTTAGTTTCTAGATCACTGGATAGAGACAAGAAAGTCAAAGATACTGAAAAAGTCACTAATTTGGCCTTATGATTATTAGAGAGTTCCGAAATGTTCTCACTAGTTAAAACAATATATTTAGAACAAAGGGAATTGTACACCCAGACATGCATCCACTGCTACTGTGAAAAGTGAACTCATAGGAAAAGAAGCTAGGAGAGACAAAGCATTTGAACTGGCCAACTGCTATTTAGGAAATCTAAAAGCCTGGATTCATAATATATTTTCATTATACGTACTAGTCTGAATTCAGAATGCCTAAAATAGGGCTGGGTCATATTATGAGACAAATGGGCAAGGAGTGCATGCATTTTTTAAAATGTGAGCTGCTGTCTAAGACTAGCAATGTTTATTCTGCTATAAAAATAGGCAAGTAAAGTTAAGCTTGCCATGTTGTTTCACAATAAATTCAGTCCAATTTTCATTGTGATGTCACAGAAATACATGAAGAATAGCAGTGAAACCAAGGGTTCTAGAGAGACCAGCTATTAGCAAAGCAGTAAGCACGTAGTGGATTGGATACTAAGGGACAAGGAAACAGATTCATGGACCTATGAACAGCAAGAGAAGAAGAGATGGAACAGCCACAGAAAAGCAAAAGGTAATCTCAGAAAAGTTCTTTGGTCCTTAATCTTCCCAACTTCTTCGCTCTTGTTCATGTCTTTTCCCTTTGTTCATATCCCTCCTCCTGGAATGACATCAGTTTTTAGAGCAGAATGGCAAATTATCTGGTCCAACTCCTTAATTTTCTGGATGCCATGGTGGAAGTTCATTGAATAGTGATTATTATGGGGTTGCCACCAGTCTCCGCCAAAGACAGTCTCAAACTGTGGCTCCTCATGCTAAGTCCAGTATCCATTCAATAGCACAACACTGCATTGCTTTACAAAATCAATCCTACAACAGACCTGAGAGGTAAATGGACTTCCTCTTGGAATTCGCACAAGCACGAATTAGCTTAGATGGCAGTAGAAAGTCTTGAAATTCTTAAGCCTTTTACTTCCACCTCTTTTTCTCTCATAGGTCCCTGGAGAATAACCCTTTCACTCCTGCTTTCTTCCTGCATCAGATTCAAGTAGACCAGAGAATAATTTCCAGAGTTCTGCAGCTCTCCTAGGGCTCTGGATAAGAGAAAGATCAAGATATTAACTTCGCACATTTATAATTTCTCTCTTAATAGATTTTAAGAAAATAATCATAGAATTCTCCTTGTGCAGATTTCATCAGCAAAGATAAGGAAATAGACATTCTTGACCCAATATGATGTGAGGGGACTATGACTCTCTTTAAAAAGATATATAGGTAATTCTAGGCAATAAAGGTTTGCAGAGTCACTTAAGACTAAAAGGAAAAGAACATATTCAAGAATTCCAAGCAATTTAGGTATTTTATACATAAGACCCTGAGCTTTGTTTCCTGTGGACATTAAATTGCTGGATGGACATTGAGTTAAGAATGGTCATTGAGTTAAGAAAGTAGATAAATGGAGATCCTTTAGGCCAGTGGTTGGCAAACTGTGGCTCGCAAGCCACGTGGGACTCTTTGGCCCCTTGAGTGTGGCTCTTCCACAAAATACCATGTAAGGGTGCGCATGTACAGTGCAATTGAAACTTCGTGGCCCATGCGCAGCAGTCAGTATTTTGTGGAAGAGCCACACTCAAGGGGCCAAAGAGCCGCATGTGGCTCGCGAGCCGCAGTTTGCCGAACACTGCTTTAGGCTATTGGCTTGCTAACACAGAAACTGGGAGGACATGGGCCTCCCTACAAAACATGTAGACAGTGAAGTAAAAGACCTGGAATTTTATCTTGGCACCATCACTCTGTATCTCTCAATCTTAAGTATTTCTTACAAAATCCTGAAAAATTTCTGCATATCCGAACTTTGCTATTATTACCAATGTGAGCTGTCTGTGGCAAAAGACAAGAATGGCTCAGGCAAAAATGCCTAAGCTTAAGGGTCTGTTAGTCATAACTTAGTGGTCAGATTATACCATGAAATTTGTATATGATGGGTGGCACCCATCAAGGGTAAAATTTTATAGAAAAAAAAAAAGTGGCTTTGAAGTGCAAAATTTAAGCCAGGAATTCTGACCTAGGAGTTCAATAAAAGTTGCATAATACCTTTCTTATAAAAGCATTGCATCCTTTCTTCTTAGAACTATGAGGAAATTGGGGTAGGGATGAGGATTACCACTCATCCAGCCCTCATCTGGAAAGCATACATACAATTATTTAGAAAAACAAAGATTCTTATTTTTTTAAACAAATATTCTTTGTATTGCCTTTACAACATATCATCAATTTCACTACTACAAATTGTTTACTGGTCACCTCTGTTATGTGACATAGTATTAAGCTTAAAATAGGAGAAAGGAACATAATCAATAGGAGAAATTAACTAACATTGCCATTTTTATCATTGCAAAGAGCCCACTTATATATTTAGGTTATTGTATAGTGAAGTGAGATAAATCAAGGTAATTATGTAGAAAATGTGGGTAAAATAAAAACACTTCTACATTAAATAGTTATATTCTTGAAAAAAGAGTGATGTTTGGAACATGCACTTCATATGTTTGTCTAAATTTTCTATTGTTTTCCAGTTTAGTCTTGACTCAATGAAACAAAACACAATTGCTAACTCAAAATTAGGTGATTGTTTATGATGATCTGCCCCAAAGTAATGTTTTTGTTTCTGAGAAGCATGTAATCATTTTGGATTGATTAATGAGAAATAAAAGATCATTCTCAGCCCCAATTTAACTTGATTGTAGTATATATAGAAGGGACAAAGATATGACCTAAACTTGATTTTAAAAGTAATAACTATTGTAGAATGGTGGAAATTTTCCCTGGGAAATTTTAATTTTTTCTCACTTTCTATTTCAGTAACAAAGGACTTGATTCATAAAAGAAAAAAAGTTCTTTGAAAACCTATTAACCTATTATCTTATTGTCGCAGTCTCATGGGAAGTAACTGCAATGATCCCATCAGGAATGGAGCAAAGAGAAATTGCCTCTAACTCATCACACCTTCCTTCAGAATGCAGCCTTGCTGTTGAAAAAAAGAAAAATCAAAATCATACTCTCTGGCATCATACAGAACCACAAGAAAAGTAAAGGGAGTCTAACTTCTCTATAAAACAATAGCAGTTTTTACAGATTACCCCTCTGTCCAAAAACTATAAATTTGCTAATGCTGTTGTGAGTAATCAAGAAGTGATTTTGATCTAAAATAAACTTTATCTGACAAAGAGTTGAACCTTACTTCATATAATTTCCTTACCTACCAGATTTGTCTTCCTACTGATCAACTCCATGGAGATTATTCTTTGTCTACTTATCCTATATAATAAGAGTGTAGTATGCAAATTTTCCCCTCAACCGGGAGTTCATCCAGGAGTTCGACCAGCGGGCAGGGCTGGCCAGGGGAAGGGAGGGAGTACCCGGCCTGCAGCCGGCAGCTGCTAGGGACCCTACCAGTGCATGAGTTTCATACACTGGGCCTCTAGTATTCAATAAGTTCAAGAACTCAAATCATTCCTGTCCTCCTCTTCACAAACTGCACACACACATGCATTAACATACACACATACAAACATACTCAGTTCCCCCTGTATGTCTGTTTACATCACCCATTTTCAGGTCAAGGCATGAATCTTGATGACATTTTCCCTGCTCATCCATATGTTTTAAGTTTTAAGGAGATGATGGGGGGGGGGAAAAGAGGAAAAATATAACTAAAAGTAAGAGGAAAGAAAGGTGGGAAGGAAATTGATACTTTTATTACAGAATTTGTTACTTGAAGAAATAAAAATTGATTTTCTTTCCCTTCTTCCAACTTTGTGCAACTTAAATTTTGATCTTGAACCAGTATTTCCTTAGCCTTGAATGTTTAAGTCTCAAGCATAATCAATACTTGGTGGTTTGATTAGCTATTTAAATTTATGGGATCAAGTGATTTGGCTGCTAAAATTTTTGAAATCAAACAAAAATTCCAATCAGTCAAAATATGCCACTGAACATGCAGTGAAATTAAACAAATTGTCCCTTATATCATGAAGACATTGTCAGTAAATGGCCATCCTAGTTCTTACAAGATTCAAGACAGGTTCAGTTGTTTATTGTAGTCCATTTTATTCATGATTTTGCTTTCCACAGTTTCAGTTACCTGCAGTCAACTGCGGTCTAAAATATAACATAGAAAATTGCAGAAATAAACAATTCCTAAGTTTTTAAATGAAATTTTTTGGTGACATTAGTTAATAAAATCATATAGGTTTCGAGTGTACAATTCTATATCATCTGTGTATTACACTGTGTGTACACTACCCAAAGTCAAATTTCCTCCCATCACCATATATTTGACCCCCCCCCCATACCCTTTACTACCTAAACTTTGCACTTTTTCGAGTAGTGTAATGAAATCTTGCACAGTCCTACTCCATCCTGGATATGAATTATCCCTTTGGCCACCATATTCACACTGTATGTACTTCCTGCCCATTAGTCACTGAGTAGCCATCTAGGTTATCTGGATCAACTGCAGCAGCAGGTATCTGTTGTGCTTGTGTTCAAGTAACCCTTAATTTATTTAACAATGTCACATCACATAACTTTTTTATATTTTATTTTTAGATATTGTTGTCAGTTTCTTACTGTGCCTAACTTATAAAGTAAACTTTGTCATAGGTAAGTATGTATAGGAAAAAACATAGAACCTACAGAATTCAGTACTATAAGTGGTTTCTGGCATCCACTGGAGGTCTTGGACTATATCCTCCTTAGATTAGGGGAAACTACTGTATTTCATACGTGAGAAAAAAACCTGGGTACAGAGATAAGCTAGCTCTTTTGTTTCAGGAACTGGATAAGGCATTGAACAATTATATTTCCCAGGAAATCCAAGACTTAGTTAAATGAACAGAGGACAATTCTTTTGCAAATGCCCCTTACTGGTGGAATTCACCTTGGGCTTGAATAGATTGTATTATGATTCTTGTCCAAAAGGGACTTTTAGGAATAAACGTGAACACTTTATACTTTCCTGCTTAAACTTTCCAAAAGAATATAGCAGTAATAGCAAGCACAGAGTAAAATAAGTGCAACGTAGTGTCTTTTGAGTCAGGACTCTGGGGCACCATGAGTGAGAGAACATTCTGGCAAAGGTAAGGGGCCCAGGGAGGCCTAAGCCTGCCGTTAACTAGCTGTGTGACCTCAGGGAAGAAAATCAACTTTCCTTTCCTGGGCTTCAGCTCCTAACTGGAAAAGTAAAATGTTTGGATGAAGTAGAATCAGCTTTCTGCTTCTGACATTCTGCAAACTGCTAACGAGGTCTATGGGCTTGCTGATCTGCAATCTCCTTTCCCTGACAGAATAGATACCTTGATCTACTTCTGCAAAGGGGTAATTGACACAAGATTTGTTACTTTTCTTATAAAACCACAAGAATTTATCTGGTATTTATAAAAAGTCTTATACAAAATTAAGTGTTCAAAGAACCTAGAACATGAGATATTAGTCTATGAGACATAAAATGAAAAGAAAAAAATAAAGGTTGCATTTGAGTGAGGTTTTTAACAGACATTCTAAAATAAGCTAACATATTTTTCCATCTCTTTCAGTCATCTGAGATGGAGAAAACTCCCATATCACCCCTTCACCCTAGGAAATTCCCACCACATTCAACATAAAAAAGCAGCTTTGCATGAGCGTTAATAAATCATGACTGTCTTCAGAAACCAAAGAAATTTAATTCTCTCTCTCTAGCTGACTCCTCCTGTTCCATGGCATCTCTAGTTTTATAATGCCTCACTATGTTTTAGACTCAGTGCTTATGAGGTTCTGAATTTACAATAAGAAAAGGGAAATTTTAAAAAGTCAGTTTGAAAATTTACCCTTCTATCCATGCATGTATTCATTCACTGTATTTTAATGAACATTTATTGAGCCCCCTGGTATTCATAAGACACTGGTTGGGAATAGTCTATTAAGGGCAGAATGACATGACATAGTTATAAATATGGATCACCTATATGCTGCTTATAATGTTTGAGACGTAGTGAGAGTATAACACAGAAATTACTGCTTAATTATTGACCATTTCGGACAATTTCACAGTCTCTTAAATGGAATAGCGGGCCTGTCGAATACTGTAAAAAGAGAAGAGATTGTTCCTCTCACTAATGGATAGAAAGGACATAGTATGGGTGTCAAGCTTTTTTCTCTGGTTCTGTCATCAGATGACTTCATAGTCATCAGATAAACATTTTCCATTCTCCTCTCCTCAGCCCTTCCTCTCAACTTACCAAACAAGTAGCCTTTGAACAATCTCAGCCAATCACAAGCAGAAACATCCAGTTTAATGTCCAATTGCAAGAAAATGATGCTGTAGGGTTATGGTAAAATGCCACTAACATTCATGTATTTTGGAAACAAGAAACAAAACACACTGCTGCCATCTCCTTATTTACATCTTCATGGGACCCCAAGTTATCATTCAGAAATCATTTGTTTCCTTCTTTCTACTTTCTGTGATAACTCACCTCTGTCTTGGGTCCGGTGACGCTTCCAGTATAGTAAGATTGAGATTAAGATCAGAAGAATTACCAGGGAAACAATACTTAAGAGCAGTGGAACTGAAAACCAAAAGCCTATTGAAGGGAAGAAGAGGAAAAACAGTCATAAGAGGAAGCTGTTGAGGAAAAAAGGATAAAACAATAATTGTGATGAGTTGTTAACAGAGGTAAGCTTTCAATGAAAATTATTCTTAACTATAGACATGTTGTTTTTATATTTATGACATATTATTTTAAAAACATTTAGATAATAATAATAGCTAACATGTTTTATGTAGTTGCCATATAATAAGAGCTTTTAATGTATTATCTCATTTAATCCTCAAAACAGACTGAGTTAGGCGTTATTATTAGCTAATATTAAAAAACAGGCTCAGAGAAGTTAGGTAAACCAAAATCAGCATAGTAAGTGGTAGAAACAAGGCCTGTTCAGAGGTCTGTTTGCCTCCAAAGCACATATTCTTTGTCATACTTCCCATTACAGTAATATATTTATTGAGAGAAATATGAAGGGAAAATCATTATAAATGATATGTTAGTTTTGGTATTCTTGGAAAAGAAGATATGCTTCTTTTCGGATTCTTGTTTTGCAGGAAAATTTACCCTTTGCCTTAGCCGAGTCTGAGGTTCATTTAAAAAATGTCCAAATCTGCCCTAACTGGTTTGGCTCAGTGGATAGAGCGTCGGCCTGCGGACTGAAGGGTCCTAGGTTCGATTCCAGTCAAGGGCATGTACCTTGGTTGCGGGCACATCCCCTACTGGGGGGCAGCTGGTCGATGTTTCTAACGCTCTATCCCTCTACCTTCCTCTCTGTAAAAAATCAATAAAATATATTTTTTTAAAATGTCCAAATCTGACATCATAGACCTTTCGATGACATTGACCTAAGTGTTGACTTATTGCTAAGTCTATTTTTTCAAAGACTCCAGAAATGTCTACAGGAGATTTTCCTTAGAGGCCAGGGCGCCAATGAGGCAAATTTGGGAAAGCTTTTTCAGGTTTTATTGTTTAAAATGCCCCCTGCACCCCCCATCCCCCAACAAAAAGTAGCAGTATTTTTCTAGAAGGCTTATTACCGAGTGCCTCATCCAAGTTAGTGCTTCCAAACTACAGAGAAAGAGAACAGTGGCTGTTATCACTCCTCTCTTTATTCTCTCTCCCATAACCTTACCTCTTGTATCCACGAGGCCTGGGGGTAGCAGCTTAGATAGAAACATAAGAAAGCAAAAGGGGTCTTGAACAGGAGGCAGTTTGTTTAAAGAAGGAGAGGCAAACACCTCACCAGTCCCTTTCCCACAGTACAGATTCTGCAAAGGTTTCAGCAAAGATGTCTTCTTCCAGGAAATCTTTCTAATCTTCCCAGATTGAGCGGACACCCCTCCTTCCCACCTGCAATCCTCCCATGGTGCACCATAGTTTTCTTATGGAAGCAGTTAACATGCAGTTTTACAACTGCTCAGCCACTTTGGTGTTTCCTAGTAGACTAGACACTCTCTGAGTCTTGCTCACTGTCAGATAGCCTGGCACAGACAGTTAATGCTAGTGTGGGAGAATAAATGAATGAATGGATCTCGGCATTTGGTACGTGGGCACTGTGCCACATTCACCAAAGTAACATTGGCTTGATTGGCTCCCTCAACTCTGTTTTCCTTTCCCTGTTTAACCCATTCTCTCCTCTATTAGCTCTTTTGTTAAGAGGCCGGGAGGGTCCACAGAGCAATCACCACCTTCCAGGTGTGTGCACAAGTGTGACCACAGCCATCTTTGCCCACCTTCTCTTACCTTTGTTCACAGGTTGACTGAAGTCTTTCACAGTCCCCAGGTGTAACACCTGGCAGATCACCTCCTTCCCCACCTGATTCTTGGGGTCTTTGATGTGGAGGACACTGATGACAGACGTGGTCCCATTGGGGTGTGTGATAATCTCAGTACTGTTGTCCATTCCTGACCCAGCGACCTTCCAGGAGATTGCAGGGGCTGGGCGGGCATTGGCAGAGCAAGTGACATTTAGGTGGTCTTCAGATAATTTATAGTGAAGGAATACTTTGGGCTGCACTGGGACAAAAAAGTAAAAGAATGGTCTGCCATCAGTTAAGCACCTGTTCTGAGTTTCACACTCACCTCAGAGAGATGACAGGATGATTTTTACAATAAGATAGTTGGGGCTAGAAAGATAAGGCAGCACACCCCAACCCCTGCTGAGGCCTTCTCGGTTCTACCTGTGTCCAATTCTCTGACCTGAGGGATGGGGACCAGCCTGGTACAACCCTGTGACAAGAAAAATCATTTCTCTACTTTGTCTCTAGGTGAACTAGCTGGATGGACAGAGGATATCTTCTCTCTCAAGTAGTACAGAGCCTCATGTTTCTGTTCTCCTTTGTCATGGGCAATGCAGCATCTCTGCCTTTTCCTCGGTACCACTCACAAACGAGCACCAACGACCATCAGTGAGCACCGCCGTACAAGTGGCCTGCATGTCTCAGAAGCACAGGGCAGTTTCAGAGCAGAGAGCCTGGAGAGGGACTGCTGCTTAGTGATAGCAGTTTTCTGTTTGGAGCTGAACCAGTAAATGAGTTGCATGGAAGAAACCAGGAAAGTCCCTGTTGAGAATATCTACACAAAATAAAAATTATGAATTCATAGCCAATAACCAGAAAATCACAGAATGACAGTTGAGGGAACTTGGAGATCACCTTATGGAGTTAAAAAAATAACTAGCTTAGGAAAAAAGGACGTTATTTTTAGGCCAGCTTTACACTGTTCCCTTTTTAAAAGTCCCTTGACTGATAAGTACATTTTTGTTGGAATGCAGTTTATCTCTTCTGAACAAATGCAGACCTGTCTTTCTGTGGTTGGCTTTGTAGCCTACAAGATAATTAGAGGGTGATGCTAAATTAAAACTTGGTCTGTACTTAGAGGTTCAAGAGATGGGTGGGTAGCAGCGGGCTGAAGGAAATAGGGCTAGAGAACTGTGGCTCTATCCAAAGAATGCCTAATTACTAACCTTTTTGAGCACTGAAAAAGAATAATAAAAGTGAAGGCAGATAGTTATGGTTGATGTCACCAGACTGGTGCAGGGCTCTCTGGCATATAAAATAATGATAGATAAAAGCTAAGTGTAGCTGAAAAAGGTCAGTATAGAAAAGAACAATATTACTAGCTAGAAGACTCAACAGATAGGTTTTCAGACAAAAATAATATAAAAGGCTATGAGCAAAGGAGGGGGAATAGCAGAAAGAGAGAAAGATGAGCAAAGAAGAAAGAGAAGAAAAAGGAACAGAAATGAGAAACATATGACACAAGAAGGAAAAAGAGGAAAGATAAGATAAAAGGAAGGGAGGGAGGAGAGGAGGGAGGGAGGGAGAAAGAGAGGGAGGAAGGAAAGAAGGAAGGAAGGAAGGAAGGAAGGAAGGAAGGAAGGAAGGGAGGAAGGAAGGGAGGGAAGAAGGAAGGAAAGAGAGAGGGAGGAATGAAGGGAAGGAGGAATAAAGGGAGGGACTAAAAAGGAAGGAAAGGTGGAAGGAGGATTGCAAAGGGGGGAGACAGAAAGAGAGAGAGAGAGAGAGAGAGAGAGAGAGAGAGAGAGAGAGAGAGAGAGAGACTGGGGGCGACAGAGAGAGTCAGTAGAAATGAAGAACAAAGCCTGACATAAGATTCTGCAGAGACAATTTATTTTAGCCAAATTAGTGAAAGAAAGTTGTACTTGGTTTTATCATACTTCCCTTGCATTATCTTCTGAGCCCTTCTTACCCTATGTTCAATATTTCTGGTGTGCTCAAACTCTCATATTAACATTCCTAATAGCCCTCAGTTTGTCTTTTCCCTCCTAAAAGCACCACTAAGTGTGCCATGCTCCAAAATTCCCCCTCATTTCTACTTCCCAATTCTTGATTTCAGCTATGTGTTAGTTAATAGGAAAGGAATGTTATCAAACTAAGACTTGGATTGTTTTTTCCTCTTGGAAAAATGCCAGGTCTAATGTCAGTGCCAGATCTGCACCCTATCACTGTGTATGTGGAACTGGTTGTCTTTACCTGGTCCTTCATTTGCTCCTGCTGACCACAGGACTCCTCGGATCAAAGATAACACCAGGCAGAGATTCAGTGTGAGCTCATGAACTGTCCAATAACCACAGCCACAGTTACAGCAGACATGAAAGTGTCTTCTAACAAACCTTTCTGGGGGTAGGACCCTGAAAAACTAGGTGCCACCATGTTCTAAACATTCTTGAAAATAGCATTTCTAGTCAGAGGCAATGTATTCTCAGAGATTCTCACCAAAGAGGGTGAGGCAGGCTATTCCTGACATCTTCCCGGAACCGAAGGTATTGAAGAGACACTTGTAACACCCTTCATCGTCCAGAGTGGTATTCCAGAAGGTGATGGTTGTGTTCTGAAGTCCCAGCTCAGTTATGTTCATCTTATCCTTATAAGCGGGTTGGACCACGACCCCATGCTCCTTGCTGAAAGTGACCATGTTTTCTGGGCTTGAAGCCTTCATTTTCTGCCATGTCACAATCACGACTTCCTGGGGAGTTTCCAGGAAGCATCGTAAAGAAGCTGGTGTGTTCAGCGGCTCTCTTTCATCTTGGGTCACCACTTTTATCATGGAATCATAAAAAAAAAAATTAACGCACACATAAATACACATTTTTCTGATTAAAAACAATGCATGTTGAAAGTCAAATATAGAAAAGAAAAAGTTAAAGAAGAAAACATTTACCTACATCTCTAATGTTGCTAGGGAAATATAAGTTCAAATATGCTTTTTCCATCTTTAGAAGTAACAGAGTAGAAAAATAAGAAGGATAATTCTCAGTAACAAGAAATAGTGTGAAGAATCCCATCCCTATATGCTGGAAATTAGGTGGAATCAGGTTGAAGGTGGGAATTGTCAGATAGGAGAGAAACATTACCAAGTGGATTTATGCCCAGAGAGGTGGAAGCCAGGAGCAAGACGAGCAAATGGACAATAGGCAGAGTGATTAGTTTAAATAAAGAAAATGTAACATCCCTATACATGTCACACACACACCCAACAAAGGAAGGAGCAGCAATTGTGGTGTCTGCATCTAGGAGGCAGTAGTGAATAGAGCAGTGTAAGTTACAGAGATACACAGGACGCTGTTCCAGGAGGCTGATAGTGGAGAGAACTTTGACACCAAATGGCAATCTACACATTCCCCCATTTTTACTGAATGCAGTATAGAATATAAGGCATGGCAATAATTTCCCTCCCTCCAATGCTGGGTCCTCTTACTGTTATGATCAATTATTCAGTGGGAAATCTCAATATAATGACAAACAGCCAAACATTTGAGAAAGCTAATACAAGGAAAGAGGAATAATAAACTTTACAAATTCAAGAATTTATACCAAATGAAGGAAGATCTCATAAATCAATAAACACTCGGACAAGAATAAATGAGATATCTGAATTGTAAGTAGTAAAAATTAGAGATGTAGAGAATGAGAAATACAAAGTCTTAATAGATTGGCTGACTTAGCAGAATGGATATCACTGAAGAGTAAATGAGCAGGTGGAAAGACCAGGTCATGGAATTCTTCTAGAATGTAGCACAAAGGAAGAAAGATATGAAAGAAATTAAATAAAAATTCAAAAACCTGAAATGTTTCAACATCAGTTCAATAAGACTTTTAAAAAAAGAGAAAAGAGAAATTGGAAGTCAAAAACACAAATGTATTTTAAAACAATAAAAGAAAGAATCTAAAATAAGATACCTTAATCATAAACCTCTATGCACCTAAAAAATAATCCAAAAGTACATAAGCTAATAGAACTATATTTTTTATAAATCCATAATCATAATGGGATAGTTTCTATAGTTCTCTCAGAATTTTCCCTTCCATATATTAAAAACAAAATAAATCAAAAAAGTCAAATATAAAAATATAGAAAATTTAAAAAGCAAATATTTATATATGTTATATATCTACACTAATAAAAGAGAAAGATGCAAATTAACCATACCTTTGTGACACTCACCAGCCAATCAGGAGTGAGTATGCAAATTAACCCAACAAAGATGGTGGGTTAATTTGCATACACAGGCACCAATCAGTGGGGGGCGGGGTGGGAATGCTTGCATCATTGCCATGGTGATGACACAGGCATTCTGCACCACCCCAGCCACTCTGGGCCTCTAGGCAGCATGGGAAGGCAGAAAGGCAGCTCCAGGGTCGGAACTAAGGCAGAAAGGCGGCTCTGGCCTGAGCGAAGGTGGAAAGGCGGCTCTAGCCCGAGTGTAGGCAGTGCTGGCAGCCAGGGGAAGGAAGGCCTATTCTTGCATGAATCTTCATGCATCAGGCCTCTAATATATATATGAATTTACAACTTTTTACCCAAAAGAGAATATCCAATATTTTCTAAAACAAATGAAACAGTTCCCAAAATTGAACTTGAAATGGGATTCAAAAATTATGCTATCCAATGACCTGAACATTGAGCCCAATGCAATAAAATTAGAAGCTTATAAGCTTCTTTTAACTAATTACACCAAAAATAAGAGCAAGAATTATAAATTACTATGAATGACATTGGGAATATAATATATTAAAATCTGTAGAAACTGAGAAAGCAGTTCTCAGAGAGAAATATTTAATCCTAACTTCATTTATTAGGAGACAAGAGAGATTGGAAAATGAAAACACACACAAATCTAAGCATCCCCACCCCCAAACCAGAAAAAAAAGTAAAAGGAGTGAATTAGTAAAGATAAAAGCACAAATTAATGAAATAGTACACAAAATGTGGACTTAATTAAAAATACCATAATCTATTGTTTCAAGACTAACAAAATGTTGACTAGTGTAATTAGAATAAAAGAAGTCAGCACAAGCAAACAATATTCTCTCAACAACATCAGGCAGAAAAAGATGGACATAGCAACAAATACAATTTGGAACCCATGAGTGTTGTATGAATCCAGTTTTAGTGAGGTGTGTTCTTGGTAGGTGTGGAAATTTCTGAGGACAATACCTGTTGTTGGGATTTTGCAAATCAGATATTTGAAGAAATTGCTGCTTTTAGAATGGAGAGGAGAAAGGGATCAAAGCTAGAGTTTTAACTTCCTGGGTGATTTTTCTCTTTCGCTATGAAGAAACCATTTATTGGAAAGCTTGCAATTCTTAACTGCGTATATAGAATTCCATTTAGATCCCCCAGTCAGTAGGTAAATCTGTGTTGCAGGTGATGCGAAGTCTGCCCTTCCTTCACCTAGGAAGGCTGATGAGTGTGCACTGTCACACAGAAGGTGATAAAAGGCCAGCAGCAAAGCGAGGACTGGCCTCCAATGGAACAGAGGAGAAAGGTCTGGCACAACTAGGAAATGCAGCAGATACATCAATAGCACAGGCATATGCTTTGTATAATAGACTATGTGAACCTATGTAACTTGTATATTTCAGCATTTTCTAGATTTTTCTGTAAAAGAGGGGCACACACAGTTTTAAGGCTTACTATCAGATTACCTTTCCAAAAGGTTGTATTCATTCATATTCCCCAAGCATTCCCATATCTTTACAAACATAGGTAATTATTGTTTTAAAAGTTATTTGAGTTGATATGTAAGAAATATCTTAATTTAGAATTTTTTTATGCCTGGCTTTATTTACAGAAACAATGTCTAAATAGCAGTTTTCAAATACTTTGCAAAGCAGAAAGAACTGCTCCCACTCCTCCAGTCAAATTATATGTTTATAATTCATGCAGGCAAATGAACCAGCACAGCAGAAATGACAATCTCCTGGACTCCATGCAGGGGAATGGAGTATCTTTACCTTGTGCCCTGCATAGCATCACTGCGGCCAAGAACCAAATCAGTCTGTAGGTAGACAGATGACAGAAGGACCTCTCGAACACCTGAAGACATAGAGCAAAGTACAAAAATAGGCATTTGGATGTGGACAAAGCTAAGGAAGCTTCCATTTCATAGCTACCTCAGGGAATGTTGCAGCTAAAGTTTTTACCACCAGAGAACTTTGGTTTTGAGAAAGCAGAACCAGAGACTATAAATGAGAGAAATAACAGTGTGCTCAGGATATGGGAAGGGGAAAGCAGCAGTGTGGCTCCTTCAGTATGGCAACCCCTAGCAATTTGAGGCCTTGTTTCTAAAGCCACCATGGTCAAGAGCAAAATCCCAAAAGGCATAGGATCTCTGGGGAAGACAAAGGGCCATAAATACAACGAAAACAGGGACTACAAATGTCTGAGTACCCACTTCCAAAATAATCCACATCTGCTAATATAAATGTAATTCAGGGGAACCTCTTGTCAGAAACAAGTGACTGACTGCCTTGCAGTTTCCTGAGGCAGATTTTCCTGCAAATTCTAAAAATTTTATATGAATTATAACTTTTAAAAACCAGTAATAAAAAAAAAAACAGTAATGGCTTTATTTTTTCTTTATTGCTTTGTTTTCATGTGTCTGGGCATAAATCTTTGGCCGTTTTACAAATCATGTTGCTATTTCGGGGAATGTTATTCTGGGTATCATTTTGCTATAAAATGTGGGTAGAATGTAGACAGATTAATTTCTCTGTGAAGTAGCTCCAAGAATCTGTTCACTAGGTCTACATGAATGTGTTCATTATAAGGGATATAGACAAGAAATGTAACTTTTCCTTACATTTTTTCTGTATTTCTAGATTTTTCTATTAATTAAAAGTGTGTAAGAAATATGCATTTCCTGTATTTCTTTTAACTGAACTTCATCCCAATTAGAGTTAGATACTTAGTTTTGATGTTGCATTATCTTTATCAGTTCATATCCTGTAAACCCAACACTTCACAATTGTCCCAATGTCTGGCATTGCATCTATATTCCTGGTGGCTTACATAAAGCCAACCCTTGGGACAGGACTACTAATTCTTGGTAACAAACATCTATCCATGCTGGCATTCCCTAAGGCTGCTGTGTTCCCCTCAAGTTACCAGGGTATTCAATCTATGCAATTAAATTTTGTGCTCACAAGGTGTTCTCTCTTGTTCTTTCACGTATGCTCCTGATTCCGTGCTCCTGCATTTTTCCTGAGCTGGGCAAAGGGAAATTCTACAAGGCTCTCTGCCTAGACTCCCATGTATCTATCCACCTCTGTTTTACTGTTTCCTTTCTATGTTGGGTAGGCAAGTCTCTCTCACAGTCCCCCACCTCTGCTCCCCTCCCCACAGGAAAACAAAGCACAAGTGTTCTGTTCTTAGATGTTAACATTTATCTGTAAGTTTTATTTACCACCCTCCTGAATTCCCCAATCCTGGGAGGTAGACACAGAGTCTCCTTTTCATAACACAAACTGGTGTCTGAACCTAGACATTAGTCGGTCCCTCTTTGCTCTCCCAGAATAAAATGTGCATATTTTCTCTAGGTCCAGAAAAGCTGGTTCCTCCATCACCCTCTATTCTTCCCATTAACTTTCTCTGGAATAAATATGTTCTTGGTCTTTTAGCAGTTAAGCTTTTTGAAACTCAAGTGCTCATGTTCTTGCTATTTTAAAACTTTGGTCTCTGAAAATAAAAAGAGTTCTTTGACATTTCAATTTCACACCATTTTTTAAAAAAAGCATGATGACTCTCTCATGTGGAAATCCAAGTTTTAACAAAGGCTGTGGTGAGAAATGCAGAATTAATCCACTCTCATAGTGAAAGCCTGGATTTTAAGACCAGGGAGAAAGTAGACACACACCAAAACACAAGATGTGTGAAGTGGGAGCCAGAAATGTTTAAGAAACAAAGGCACAATGATTGGGGCAAGGGGAATTAGAAGGAAAGCCTAGCTATTAAATATATACATATTTACTCTGGCTGACTTGAATTGGGGCTAGCAGAAATACTAGATGTCTGAGCTATGACCAATGCTTTTACCTCTGTTGCATATAACAGTAAAAAGATTAAATGGACACAGACAACAGGGGGGTAAGGACACATATATAATAACTTAATCAATAAATAAAAAAATTAAAATAGATCAAATTTAAAAGAAATTAAATGAAGTAGTATACATAAAGATCCTAGAATAGTGACTGACACAAATAATCACTAAATAAATGTTGATGTTGGGGTTTTGGTCAAGATGGCAGAGTAGGAGGATGCTGTACTTGCCTCCTCTCATGATCACACCAAAATTAAAACTAAGCAATAGAACAATCAACCTGGAGAAACATCTAAAGACTTGCTGAATAGAAACCCTATAACTAAGGATACAAAGAAGAAGCCATGCCGAAAATGGTAGGGGGAGAGGGGGGGCAGAGATACAAAATGCGCTGGTTCTGTACCCATGAATCCAGAGGGATATCTTAGCTATAGAGATTGTCCCTGAGGCGCAAAGAGTCTCAGCCCCATGATGAGCTCCCCAGCTCAAAACACCAGTGCCGGGAAGAGAAGCCCACATAACACATGGTTGTGAAATCAACAGAGATTCCCGCCATCTGGGTGATATGAAAGGCTGCTAGAAACCCAGGTGTCCTCTTATAGGGCCTGCACACAAGGTCTCACTTGCAGGCACTCACCCTGGGCTGCCACACTGGGAGAATGGCTGGGGTGGGCAGGGGGAGTTCCAGAGGCATACACAGAGAAATGCGGGCTGGAGGGATACCAACCATTGCCTGTCCCCACACAGCCAAACTTGATTCTGTGTTGGCCTGGTGAACTCCATTAGCTCTACCCTGAGACCTCACCCCACTGCATAGGTCTTCAGGCTCTAGACCAGTGATGGCGAACCTATGACACGTGTGTCAGAGGTGACACACGAACTCATTTTTTCTTTGTTAAATGGCATTTAAATATATAAAATAAATATCAAAAATATAAGTCTTTGTTTTACTATGGTTGCAAATATCAAAAAATTTCTATATATGACACGGCACCAGAGTTAAGTTAGGGTTTTTCAAAATGCTGACACGCCGAGCTCAAAAGGTTCGCCATCACTGCCGTAGACGATGGTGGCTTTTTCTGAATAGCCTCAGGCTCAGCACAGGCACCAAACAGGAAACTGTATTAACCTGGTGAACACCACTCACACCACCCTGGTGACTCTCTGAGACCCTGCTTCAGCAATTTGCTAAGGTTCTTTCAGCAGCTGAACTTTAGGGCAAATAGTAGGTGGTAGTATATCTTAGCCTGCCTTGGCCTTCTGCTAACCTGGCTTCTGACTTGGTATTGGTAGAAACCTTAGTTCACAGCATGGCTTCTCCTACATGCATCCAGGTCCTGCACAGACAGCCACCTATTTAAAGAAATAATGACTGGAAATTTTCCTAGCCTGGTGAAGGCAATAGATATACAAATCCAGGAAACACAAAAAGTCCCAAACAAGATGAGCCCAAAGAGACCCACATCAAGATTATTATAATTAAAATGGCAAATGTTAAGACAAAGAGAGAACCTTAAAAGTAGTAAGAGAAAGACAATTCGTTACCTACAAGTAAACTTCCATAAAACTTTCAGCTGATTTCTCAACAAAAACTTTTCAGGACAGAAGGGATTGGCATGAAATATTCAAAGTAAAGAAAAGTTAGGACCTACTGCTGAAGGCTAAGACCAACAAGTAGTTAACATATAAATGCGAGAAGTCCGTCAGAAGGCTGATGGACTTTGATATTCAACAAGGGCTGGGAATCAGCATTGTATTACCCTGCTGCTGGCTAAATGGCTGAAGGCAATCCCCTAACCTAATAATCCTTTATTGTTTACCAAACCTTACCATTGATGTCTGTTTGCTTTGCTAAAGTGCAAATGTGTATGTGTAAATAAAAAGCTATGAGTCTGGACATTCGGGGAACCACTCCACTAGAGAGTAGATCTCCGCCTGGTTCTCCCATGCCTTCTAAATTTATATTTTTTGCCTACTATATTTATTTGTGTGTGGCCCCTTCTCCAGATCCTGAATCCTTGCTGCAAAAGGTTGTGGCAACCTAAAACCAAGACTACTCTAACTAGCAAAGCTAGCATTTAAAATTGAAGGAGAAATAAAGAGCTTCCCAGACAAGAAAAAGCTAAAGGAGTTTATTACCAACACACCAGTATTACAGGACATATTAAGAAGAACAAAGAAAAGAACCAGAAAAGGAACATAGTTACAAAACATAAAATGGCAATAAATATGCAACTATTCATAATACTTTAAATGTAAATGGATTAAGTGCTCCAATAAAAAACATAGGTAACTAAATAGATAACAAAATGAGACCCATACATATGCTGTAATCAAGAGACCCACCTCAGAATGAAAGACACACACAGACTAAAAGGGTTGGGAAAAAAATATTTCATACAAATAGAAAGAAAAAAAACCTGGGGTACCAATCCTTAGATCAGATATAAAACAGACTTTGAAACAAAGGCTATAATAAGAGACAAAGGAAGAGATTAAATAATGATATAGGGAGCCATCAAATAAGAGGATATAACCCTTGTAAACATTTATGCACCCAACATAGGAGCACCTAAATATATAAAGCAGATACTGACAGACATAAAGGGAGAGATCAGCAGTAATTCAGTCATAGCAGCGGAATTCAATACCCCATTGACATCAATGGATAGATCTTCCATACAGAAAATCAACAAGAAAACAATAGCCTTGAATGACACATGAGACCAGATGGATTTAATTAATATTAAATTAAAAGCAACAGAATATAGATTTTTTTTCAAGTACAAATCAAACATTTTCCAGGATAGACTACATGTTAGGCCACAAAACAAGTCTCAATAAATTTAGAATTTGGAAATCATTCAAGAATCTTCTTTGACCACAATGGTATAAAACTAGAAATGAATTATAAAAAGAAACTTGAAAACACACAAACACATAAAGGCTAAATAACATGCTACTGAACAATGAATGGATTATCAATGAGATTAAAGAAGAAATAAAGCATGAATGAACCTGGAGAGTACTACGCTAAGCAAAATAAGCCAGTCGGAGAAAGATAAATATCATATGATCTCACTCATTTGTGTAATATAATGAACAACATAAACTGATGAACAAAAATAGATCCAGAGACAGAAAAACACTGAATGGATTGTCAAACCTCAGAGGGAAGGCAGGGGAGGGTAAGAGGTGGGGAGTGCAAAAGATCAACCAAAGGACTTATATGCATGCATATTAGCATAACCAAGGGACACAGACACTGGGGAAGTGGGGGCTTGTCCTGGGAGGGTGGGAGTGGCCAGGGCAGGGGAAGATGGGGAAAAAAGGAGACATATGTAATATTTAAACAATAAAAGAAAAAAAAGAAGCAACCAAAAGATACCTTGAGACAAATTGAAAATGGAAACACAACAATCCAAAATATATGGGATGCGGGGAAGACAGTCCTATGAGGAAAATTTATAGCAATACAGGGCTACCTCAGGAAATAAGAAAAATCTCAAATAAACAATCTAATTTTACACATAAAGAATCTAGAAAAAGAACAACAAACAAACCCCAAAGTGAGTAGAAGGAAGGAAATAATAAATATCAAAGTAGAAATAAATTAGAGTCTAAAAATAATACAAAAGATCAATGGTAAGAAAAGATAAACAAGATTGAAAAGATTAACCAGACTCATAAAAAGCAGAAAATACTCAAATAAAATAATCAAGAAAAGTGAAATGATTGACATTACAGAAATACAAAAGATTACAAGAAACACTCTGAACAATTATATGACAACAAACTGAATAATATAGAAGAGATGGATAAATTCCTAGAAACACACAATCTTTCAAGACTGAATAAAGAAAAAACAGGAAATCTTAACAGACCAATTACTACCAATGAAATTGATTCAGTACTAATAAAACTCCAAAAATACAAAAGTCCTTGAACGCATTGCTTCACAGGGGAATTTTACCAACCATTCAAAGAATTAACACCTATCCTTCTCAAACTATTTCAGAAATTTTAAGAGAATAGAAGGCTCCAAGCTCATTTTATAAGACCAGCATGACCCTGATTCCAAACCAGACATAGACATCCCCAGAAAAGAAAATTATAGGCCAATATCACTGAAGAACTTAGATGCAAAAATCTCCAACAAAATATTAGCAAACCAATTTCAGCAATACTTTGAAAAGATCATACACTATGATCAAGTGGCATTTATTCCTGGGATGCAAGGTACATTCAATATTCACAAATCAATTAACGTGAAACACCACACAAACAAAATGAAGGATAAAAATAATATGATTATTTCAATACATGCAGAAAAAAAACATTTGACAAAATTTAGTATCCATTTATGATAAAAACTCTCAGTAAAGTGGGAATTAAAGGAACATACCTCAACATAATAAAGGCCCTATATGACAACACACAGCTAACATCATACTCAATGGGGAAAAGCTAAAAGTGTTTTCCTTAAGGTCAGAATCAAGACAAGGTTGTCCACTTTCACCACTTTCATTCAACATAACATTGGAATACCTAGTCACAGCAATCAGACAAGAAAAATAAATAAAAGGCATCTAAATTGTAAAGAAAAAAGCAAAACTGTTATTATTTGTAGATACAATACTATATAGATAGAACCCTAAAGATTACACCCAAATGTGAGTAGAATTAATAAATGAATTCAGCACAGTAGCAGAATACAAAATTAGTATCCAGAAACCTGTTGCATTTTCTCTTCCAATAATGAACTATGAGAAAGAGAAATTAAGTATATAGTCTTATTTACAATTGCATCAAAAAATACCTTGGAATAAATTAACCATGGAAGTAAAGGGCCTATACTCAGAAAATTTTGAGACATTGAAGAAGGAAACTAAAGAAACAAATAAATGGAAGCATATCTCTTTCTCATGGATAGGAAAAATCAACACTGTTAAAATGTTCATACTACCCAAATAAATCTATAAATTCAACACAATTTCTATCAAAATACTAGTGTCATTTAACAGAACTAGAACAAATAATCCAAAAATTTATATGAAACCACAAATGACCCTGAATAGCTACAGAAATCTTGAGAAAGGAGGACAAAATTGGAGGTATCATGCTACCTGATATCAAACTATACTACAAGGATATAGTAATCAAAACAGCATAGTAATGTTTTGACACATAGATCAATGGAACAGTATAAAGAGCCCAGAAATAAACCCACATCTATATGGCCAATTAATATATGACAAAGAAGGCAAGAATATATAATGGAGTAAAGACAGTCTAGTCCAGTGGTCGGCAAACTGCGGCCCGCGAGCCACATGCGGCTCTTTGGCCCCTTGAGTGTGGCTCTTCCACAAAATACCACGTGCGGGCGCGCACATACAGTGCAATTGAAATTTCGTGGCCCATGCGCAAAAGTTGGTATTTTGTGGAAGAGCCACACTCAAGGGGCCAAAGAGCCACATGTGGCTCACGAGCCGCAGTTTGCGACCACTGGTCTAGTCAATAAGTGGAGCTGGGAAAATTAAATATATACATGCACAAAAGTGAAATTAGACCACCTCCTTACACCAGACGCAAGAATAAACAAAAAATGGACTAGAGTCTTAAATGTAAGACTTGAAACCATAAAACTCCTAAAAGAAAACATAGGCAGTAAACTCTTTAACATTGCTCTTAGTAATATTTTTTTTCTGATATACCTCATTGGTCAGGGAAACAAAGAAAAAATAAACAAATGGGACTATATCAAGCTAAAAAGTTTCTGTAAAGGAAACCATCAACAAAATGAAAAGACAACCTACTAAATGGGAGAACACATTCACCAATGATATATCCAATGAGGGGTTAATATCCAAAATTTATAAAGAACTCATACAACTGCCCTAACCAGTTTTGCTCAGTGGAGAGAGCGTTGGCCTGCAGACTGAAGGGTCCCAGCTTCGATTCCGGTCAAGGGCATGTACCTTGTCTGAGAGCACATCTCCAGTAGGGAGTGTGCAGGAGGCAGCTGAATTGATGTTTTTCTCATCGATGTTTCTAACTCTCTATCCCTTTCCCTTCTTCTCTGTAAAAATATTGATTTAAAAAAATATATTTTAAAAAATCTTCCCGCAAATGCTCTTTAAAAAAAAAGAAGAAGAACTCATACAACTTAACACCAAAAACTCCCCAAAAAATCCAATTTAAAAATGAGCAGAGGACCTGAGTAGACAAATTCTCCAAATGGGATATACAGATGCCCAAGCGACATATGAAAAGATGCTCAATATCACTAAACATCAGAAAAATGCAAATTAAAACCACAATGAAGCCTTGGCTAGTGTGGCTTAATTGGCTGAGAATCATCCCATGCACTGAAGGGTTACAGGTTCTATTCCCGGGTAGGGCACATGCCCAGGTTGTGGGCTCCATACCCTATTGGTCAGAGTCTCTCTCCCTTTCCCTTTCTCGCTCTCTAAATTCAATTAAACACGCACACGCGCGCACGCACACACACACACACACACATTTTCTTTTTGCCCAGCTGGAGTGGCTCAGTTGGTTGAGCATTGTCAAATGCACCAAAGGGTTGCTAGTTCGATTCTAGGTCAGGGCACACACCTGGGTGTGGGTTTGATCCCCAGTTGGGGAGCAAACAGAAGGCAACCAATTGATGTCTTTGTGTTTTTCCTATATCAGTGTGTCCCTCCCCTCCCCGCCTCTCCCCTTCACTCCTCTCCCCTCCCCTCCCCTCCCCTCCCTTCCTCTTTCTAAGCATGTCCTCAGATGAGGATTAAAATAAAATAATAAAATAATCAAAACCACAATGATATATCACCTCACACATGTCAGAATGGTTATCATCAATAAATCAACATACAACAAGTATTGGGAGAATGTGGAGAAAAAAGAAACTTCGTGAATTGTTGGTGGAAATGCAGATTGGTGCAGCCACAATAGAAAAAAGTATGAAGTTTCAGTTAAAAAAAATTATAAATAAAACTGTCTTATGACCCAGTGATTGCACTTTTGGAAATATATCCAAAGAAACCCAAAACACTCAATCAAAGGAATATATGCACCCCTATGTTTATTGCAACGTTATTTGTAATAGCCAAAATACGGAGGCAACCCAAAAGCTTATCAATAGTCCAGTGGATAAAAAAGTAGTGGTACTTATCTACATATTATTCAGCCATAAAAAATGAAATCTTATCATTTTCAATAACATGGATGGACCTAGAGGGTGTTAAGCTAAGTGAAATAAGCCAGACAAAGAAAGACAAATATCATGTGATTTCACTTATATGTAGAGTCTAAAGAATAAAATAAACCGATGAACAAAATAGAAACAGACTCACAGATACCAAGAACAGACTGATGTTTGCCAGAGGGGAGAGGGTTTGGGGGACTGGGTGCAAAGGGTGAAAGGATTGGGAAGTACAAATGGGCAGGTGCAAAATGGTCACAGGGGCATAAGTACAGCATAGGGAATATAGTCAATAATATTCTAATAATTACATATGGTGCCAGGTGCATATTAGAATTATCAGGGGTATCACTACATAAGGTATATCCACATCTAACCACTACGCTGTGTACCTTAAACAAATATAAAATAATATTGAAGATTAACTATAATAAAAAAACACACAATAGCTAATATTGAGGGTGAAAAACAAATGGTGTTACCTCACTGGGTTGCTCTGAGAAGTAAGCATTTTAGGCACTTAATACAGTGCTTAAGCTACAGTAAATGCCAATGTATGTTAGGTATCTAAACAATTTATCATTCAAATCATATACAGGGAGTACAATAATGGAATGAAGTTCACTTCTACCCTTTGCCCAGATGGCCAGGTTTCACTGAGGCTGGCGTCTTCCCTGACATCGGCTCACCTGGCAGCGACACTGCCCCTATTCGTACCTCCTCTCCTGAAAATTCCTAGGTCCAAATCCTGATCCCACCACCTGCAGTCACATGGACTTGGAAAATTAACCTCTCTGCTGTTTCTTTATTTGCATGATCAGGTAAAGATTAAGAGCATCTGGCACAGGTAAACATCAGTTCTTTGTTAAGACCATTCTTCTTTGTTAAGAAAGATATCAAAGTAACTGGCTGCGTGGCCTTGCCAATAAAGTATACATGAAAAAGAAATTACCTTCAGGCACTACTTGTATATGGATTTTCATTTTTATTCATTGTAATTTTATTGTTTAATACATTATCCCCATGTAAATGAACATTTTGTCCTTCGTTTGGTGTCATGTGAACAGATCCTGAACACACAAAATGTCTGTCTCTCCTAGATACCCAGGGTTTTAACCCTGGTTTATCTGATCCTTTATGGCTTCCCGAGCAAAGGCCCAGAGGAAGACGAAAGAGCCCACCCAGCGCACCCAGGAGGAAGCCAGCTCTCCCTGAGCCCTGGATTCTGCAGCCCCCACCCCAGCTGTTGGGTGTCAAAAAGGAGTCAAACAGCAGCCGCTATCCCCTTTGGGGGCAGCTTAAAATAGAATGTGTTTTCTAGCCTTCCTTTCAGCCGGATCCAGGGAGTCTCTCCCCCGCCAGCCCGCTGAGAGGACCGACCCCTGCCTTCCGGCCCAGGTCCACTCCCACGGTGACAATGATCTGGGGAGAAGCATGTCTGAAGCCGGGCAGCATTCTGTTTTCAAGGAATTGAAACAGAGACCAGAATGTCAGGCAGCCTGGAGGCCGCCCTTCGGAAGGGAACATCCTCCTCTCAGCAAGGTTAAGCGCTAAGAAGAAAGCGCCGACAGAAAACCTAGCTCCCTCCAGAGCAGATGGTGCGAGCCGAGCCGCAGCCTGGCGCACGCAGCCCGCCGCCGCCCCAGGCCACCGGGGCCACATTTCCCACCCTGCGCCCTCCTTCCCACGCCCGGGCCCGCTCACCCGCCTCTCCATCTTCGCTCCTGGCCGAGCAGGGTGTCCGGCTTCAGCTGGAAAGCCCAGGGGATCTCACGCCGCCGGAGCGCGCTGTGCGCAGCAGCCTCCACGGAGGCTGCCTACCTCTGGTCCGCTTCACTCCTCCCACCCAACAGACACGCGCAGAAAGGGGCAGGTGGGATTTCCAGTTTACACCAAATGCCTCTTAATCATTCTTTCCTATTTCCATAACACCTTTCAAAGGTGCTGTTCCTTTTTGTTGAAAATATACGTTTTCCATTTTCATTTTTAAAAGAGAGGAGGAAGAAAATGGGGGCAGGGGCTGAGACATGAGTCCTCAGCATTTGAAGGAGCGGCTGCTTGCTGTGTTGAGCAGGCATGTAGGGAAATAAAGATTTTTATTTAAGGATCCATGGAGCTGTAAGTCTGAGGGATGCAAACCCCAAGATTATGACTAATTTTTTTTCCAGAAAATCAGAAACATGATATGTACATATTGAAAGGACTGAAAGATTCATGGAGTGCCAAACAAGATAAATAACAAAACGCTAATTTATAGACATAGGGAAATTCAAAAGATCGAATTAAGAAAATTCTAAAAGCTTTAAAAATTTAAAGAGAGAGACTCAAAGGAGAATCAAAGTGATATTAAAGGTCACAAGGCAGTGCTGTATGCAAGAAGGCCATGAGTTAAATTTTCAAAGTGTTGGAAAAAAATAACTTTGAATTCCACTTTGTGTTTTATAAATATGGCTACAGAGGCGTATTTTCTTTTCTTTCTCAGTCACAGTTGGCATTCAATATTTCATTAGCTTCAGGTGTACAGCATAGCGATTAGACATTTATGTAACTTCAGAAATGATCCCCTTGATCAGTCTAGTACCCACCATACATAGTTACTACAAAATCATTGACTTACATTCCCTATGCTGTATTTTAGATCCCTGTGACAATTTTGTAAATTTGTATTTCTTAATCCTTTCACCTTTTCACCCAATCCCCCAAGCCCTCTCCCCTCTGGCAACCATGAGTCTGTTCCTATTTTGTTCATCGGTTTATTTTGTTCATTAGATTCCACATCTATAATAATAACAGGTGGTATTTGTCTTTCTTTGTCCGACTTATTTCACTTAGCATAACACCCCCTAGGTTCATCCATGCTGTCACAAATGGTAAGATTTCATTCTTCTTTTGGCCAAGTAATGTTATATAATAAAAGGTAGTATGCAAATTGTCCCCTTGACCAGGGGTGGGCTGACTGGGGGAAGGGAGGGAGGCCCCAACTGGCAGCTGCTAGGGACCCTATCAGTGCATGAATTTTATGCACTGGGCCTCTAGTACATATATATGTAGCATCACTTTTTTAACCACTTGACTACTAATGGGCACTTGAGTTTCTTCCATATTTTTGGCTGTTGCAATAAATGTAGGATGCAAATATTTTTTTAATTTAGTGTTTCAGGTTTCTTTGGATGTATAGCCAGACTTTCTACTTTTTCATGATTTAATCTCCATATGTTGTTTGTTTCTAAGGAATTTATCAACTTCTTCTACATTATCCAGTTTGTTGGCATATAATTTTTGTAGTAGTAAATATGATTTTTTAAAATTTCTGTGGCATAAGTCATAATGTCTCTTCCTTCATTATTTAACTTCATTTATTTCTTTTTCTTACTCTAGCTAATGGTTTCTTAATTCTGTTTATACTTTCAAAAAAAAAACAAACTAAGTTTTGTTGATTTTTCTCTATTATTTTCCTGTTTTCTACTTTATTTATGCTCTAATCTTTGTTGCTTTCTTCCTTCTGCTAACTTTGGACTCTGTTTTTTTCTTCTTTTCCTTGCTCCTTAAAGACTTAGGTTTTTTATGCAAACTTTATCAAAATCCCCAAAACATTTTTAACAGAAATAGAAAATACAATTCCACAATTCATATGAAACAGAAAAGACCATGAATAGCCAAATCAGTCTTGAGAAAAAAGAATAAAGCTGGAGGCATCCTACTTTCTGATTTCAAAATATCGTACAAAGCTACAGTAATCAACACAGTATGGCACTGCATAAGACAGGCATGTGGACTAATAGAGAGTTCAGAAATGAATCCACACATATATGTTCAATTGCCTTTGACAAGGGTGCCAAGAAAAATACAATAGGAAAAGGATAATCTCTTGAACAAATGATGTTGGGGAAATAGTATATCCACATGAAAAAGAATGAAATTGGGCCCATACTGTACACCATACAGAAAAGTCAATTCAAATAGATTAAAAATTTAAATACAATACCTAAAACTGTAAAACTCCAAGAAGAACACATAGAGGAAAAGCTTCATGATATAGGTTTGGCAATGATTTCATGGATGTGACACCAAAAGCACAGTCAACACAAGCAAAATAAACAAGTGGGACTCTTATTAAGCTGAAAAGCTTCTGCACAACAGAGGAAACAACAGAGTGAAAGGGCAACATACAGAATGAAAGAAAATCAGCATAAATATTTTAAAATAGAAAAGCCAATACCTTTGAAAGCCACCAAGTTTTAATTGAGAAAATTTTCTTTCAAAAAAAATCTATAGACTCAGAGGATTGTTAAGGAATAGAAATCTCTCTATTATATATGTTTCTAAGAGAAGAAATATTAAATGAGTAAACTTTTTTTGAGGCCAGTATTAATTTCAAAATCTTTAATTAAAATCTTAATTTCAAGCCCTGGATGGTGTAGCTCAGTTGGTTTAGCAATCTCATGAACTTAAAGATCCTTTGTTCAATCCTGGTGGAGGCATATGCACAGGTTGTGGGTTTGATCCCTGAATGCAGCACATGCAGAAGGCAGTTGATCGATGTTTCCCTCTCACATCCATGTTTCTCTCTCTCTTTCTTCCTTTCCATCTAAAAAATAAAAAAATAAAAAATTGTTTCAAAGTCAGAAAAAAATTTTTAAAAAGTAAAGTTATACTCTAGCTTAACTTATAAATAAACTCCCCAGAATGGTTTAACATTAGAAAATACGTCAATCTAATTTATCATATTAGTGAACTACTATAGAAAACCCATGTGACTATCTCAATAAGTTCAACAATCTATATATGATAAAGCCATAGAAAATAGAAATAGTAAAACATTTTTTAAACTTGATAATATGCTTAATGGCAAAATATCATACTTGGAGAAATTTTAGACATGGTCTTTAAATTCAGAAACAAGGCAAATATAACTGTTGTTTATGATATTTTATATTAAAAAGGTATAAGGATTGGAAAGAAACAAAAAATGTTATTATGTGCAAAAAAAAAGATGATCATCTACATGGAAAACCATTAGATCAACAGAAAAACTTTGAATTAATAGAGTTTAGCAAAGTTTCCAAATACAGGTTAATTTACAAAATCAGAACTGTTCCTAAACCATTAATAACAGCTATACATTTTTATTAAAACAAAGAAGAAACCATTCATTATTATAATGAACAAATACCAAGGAATTGACTTTGTAAAAATTACATGAAACCTACAGAGAGAACATTTAAAAACTTTCTTAAATGACATTCAGAAAGACTTGTATAAGTGGAGAACAAATATATGGGTGGAGCAAATTACTCTAAAGATATCAATGCTTGCAAAATTAAGTTACTCTACAAATTCAATGTAAAACTAATAAAAATTCCAGCAGTATATATTTTATTTTATTAATTAATTTATTTTTAATATTTATTGTTGAAAGTAATACATATGTTTAGTACATATATGTCCTATTCTTTCTTCCATTGATCGCTTATAGCCCGTCCCTGCCCCCTGCCTCAGGTCTTCACTCCCCTATTGTCTGTGTCCATGGATTACGCCTATATGCAAACAAGTTCTTTGGTTGATCGCCTCCCACCCACCAACCCACCCCCTCTTCCCCTCTAAGATTCTACAGTCAGTTCCATGCTTCAATGTCTCTAAATCAATTTTCTTCAAAAGTTTATTTTGTTTGTTAGATTCCACATATGAGTGAGGTCATGTGATATTTGTCTTTTTCTGACTGGCTTATTTCACTTACCTTTTGTTTTTTATTTTAATTATTTGGGTCCTCTTTTTTTTGTTTCTTGATGAGTCTGGCTAAAGGTTCATCAATCTTGTTTATCTTTTCAAAGAACCAGCTCTTGGTCATTGATATTTTGTATTTCCCCCCCCTTTTTTTTTTTTAGTCTCTATGTCATTTATTTCTGCTCTAATCTTTATTATTTCCTTCCTTCTACTTACCCCAGGCTTTTCTTGTTTTTCTCTTTCTAATTCTTTAATTGTAGAGTTAAGTAGTTTATTATTAATTTTTCTTGTTTTTTTATTTGTTTGTTTGTTTTTTAGTTAGGCCTGTAATGCTATGAACTTCCCTCTCAGGACTGCATTCGCTGTGTCCCAGAAATTTGGAGTTGTTGTGTGTTCATTTTCATTTGTTTCCAGAAAGATTTTTATTTCTTTCTTTGTTTAACAACATGCTAATTAGCCTCCATGTGCTTGAATGTATTTGAGTGTTTTTACTGTAGTTGATTTCTACATTCATTCCATTGTGATCTAAGAAGATGGTTGGTATGATTTAAATCTTCTTGAATTCGTAGACTTATTTTGTGTCTTAACATGTGTTTTATCTTTGTGAGTGACCCATGAGCACTTGAGAAGAATGATATTCTGGAGCTTTGGGGTGAAATGTTCTATAAATGTCAATTAAATCCATCTGATTCAGTGTGTCATTTGGTCACTATTTAAGTATTAATTTTTGTCTGGAATATCTATCCAGTGAAATCAGTCGGATAAAGTCCCACTATGTGACTTTGGAGTTAAAATCCCCTACTATGACTGTATTGCAGTCAATCTCTCCCTTAAAGTCCTCCAGAAGTTTTGTTACTGTATTTAGGTGCTCCTATATTGGGTGCATATATGTTTACTAGGGTCATATCCTCTTGTGGGATCCATCCCATTAGTATTATGTAGAGACCTTTACTGTCTCTTGTGATGGCCTTCAGTTTGAAGTCTATTTTGTCAGGTATGAATATTGTTACTCCAGCTTTTGTTTCTTTTCGACCTGCATGGAAATTTTTTCCTATCCCTTCATTCTCATCCTATGTGAGCTTTTTTGTTCTGAAGTGGGTCCCTGTAGATTGCATATATTTGGTTTATGTTTTCATATCTATTCAGCTACACTATGTCTTTTGATTGGAGCATTTAATCCATTTACATTTAAGATTATTATTGATAAGTACTTATTCATTGTCATTTTAATTCTTTATGCCTAATTTTCTCTCTCTCTCTCTCTCTCTCTCTCTCTCTCTCTCTCTCTCTCTCTTTCTTCACATTACAGTAGTTTCCTTGAGCATTTTTTCCAATGTTTGTTTGATGGTGATAAACTCCTTTAGCCTTTTTATGTCTGGGAAATGTTTTATTTCACTATCTATTTTAAATGATAGCCTTGCTAGATAAAATATTCTTGATGTCAGATCTTTGCTTTTTATTACTTTGAATATTTCATGCCATTTTCTTCTTGCCTATAGAGGTTCTAGTGAAAAATCAGCTTCTCAGAGCTCCATTGTAGCTAACAAATTGCTTTTCTCTTGCTGCCTTTAAGATTCTCTCTTTGTCTTTTTTTTAATATATATATATATATTATTGATTTCAGACAGAAAGAGGGAGAGAGAGATAGAAACATCAATGATGAGAGAGAATCGTTGATTGGCTGCCTCCGGCATGCCCCCTACTGGAGATCGAGCCTGCAACCCAGACATATGCCCTGTCCGGGAATCAAACTGTGACCTTCTGGTTCATAGGTCAATGCTCAACCACTGAGCCACGCCAGCTGGGACTCTCTTTGTCTTTAATTTTAGGCATTTTAATTATGATGTGTCTGGGTGTGAGCCTGTTTGGATTCTTCTTGCTTGGAACTCTCTGTGCCTCCTGACCTTGTGTGACTTTTTTCTTCACCAGCTTAGGGAAGTTTCCTGCCATTATTTCTTCAAACAGGTTCTCGATTCACCCCTTTCTCACATTCTTCCCCTTGTGGTATTCCTATGATGCAAATATTGTTACATTTCATGTTGTCCCACAATTCCCTTAAGCTGTCCACCAGTTTTTTTGTTTGTTTCTTTTTTGTTAATCCTCTCCTGAGGATATTTTTTCATTGCCTTTAAAAAGAGTGGAAGGGAGGAACAAAGACACACAGAGAAACATCAATGTTAGAGAGACACATTGATTGGATGCCTTCAGCATGCACCCTGACCAGGGCCAGAGATTGAGCCTGCAACTGAGGTATGTGCCCTTGACCAGAATTGAACCTGGGACCCTTCAGTGAGCAGAGCAATGTTCTATTTACTGAGCCAAACCAGCTTGTGCAGGCAACAGTATTTTAATTGTGTGTTTTTTTCTCTTTAGTTATCTGATTCACTATCTTTTAATTCATTGATGCAATGCTTGGCTTCCACTAATCTGCTGTATATTCCTTCCACTGGCTTCTTTATTAGTGCTATGTCATTCTTCTTAGTTACTATGTCTTTTCTCATGCCAGTGAGCGTCTTTGCCATCATTATTCTGAACTCTATGTCTAATAAATTTCTTATCTCGATTTCATTTAGCTCTTCTTGTGGAGAATTCTCTTGTTCTTTTGTTTGTGGCTTGTTTTTTAGTCTTCCCATTTTGGCTGCCTGTTTGGGTTTGTGTCTATGTATTAGGTAGATCTGCTATGCCTCCCAATATGCTATGCAGGACAGTTCCATACACTGTTTCTGACTGGCTCTGAGTACCGTGTTTGGAGCTATCAGCAATCCACTGCTTATAGCTTTCTCTGCTGGGGCTGGGTGCCTTTGGAAAGGACCAGGATGTGCACCAGTGTTTTCTTTTCCTAACCCCAGGCCTCGGATTAGATCAGGCAAAGACTCAAAGCCTCTAGAGACTCCACTCTGCTAGCAGTCTTATTGTATTCAGTCTTTATTAGTGCCAGGCAATAGACCACTAGAGATTTTCCAATAGGGTGGGGCAATTGCTTCTGCCCACAGGTGATTGCTATTCTCAGTCTTTTAATGGGCCTCAGAAACTCCACAGGGTAGGGCAAGGGGTTTTCCAATAGGGTGGGGCAACTGCTTTTCCCCCAGGCAGAAACCACCTAGATAGCAAAGGTCTGCTGGAGAAAGATGTCCTCTATACTGCGAGGGAATGACTCAGCACAGGAAATTGGGATGTCTGCTCTTGGCAGTGTAAACCTAGAGCCCCAAACCTGGCTTCTGCTCACTCAGCTCTAGACCACTCTGCCCTCCCTCAGCAGAGTCCAAGGTGAGTAGTTGCACATAAAAATTTGTGCATTGGCTCTTAAGAGGATGCCTGCATTTCCAGCCATCTCTCCCTGGCAGACAGCAATCTTGCTACTTTTCACAGCCAGCTGTTATTTGGGCAACTTTCTCAGTTCTGGTGCTCTGGACTGGGGAACCCAGCTTGGGTTTTAGAACCCAGCATTCTCAGTGTGAACCCCCTACAATTGAGATATCCCTCTGGAATTTCAGTTGCTGTCTGTGGGAGCATGACCAGCCCTTTCATGCTTCTACACTTCCTACTAGTCTTTATGTGGTCTTCACTTACCACCCTTGGTTATCAGGGTTCTCTCCATCTAGTCTTCATTTGATTGTTCAGGATGGTTTTATATTAGTTGTAATTCCAATTTGGTCCTGGGAATGTGTCAGTGTGGCTTCCATTTACTCCACCACCATTTTAGAATCTCTCCTCCAGCTGTATTTTGTGATATAATAACACACACATTTATTTTTCTCACAGTTCAGGAGATTGGAAGTGCAGGATCAAAGTACCCACATGTTTAAATTTGTGAGAATCCTCTTCCTGGTTTACAGTAGTCACTTTCTCCCTGTGTCTTTACATGATAGACAAAGATCATTCTTTTTTTTAATGTATCTTTATTGTTGAAAGTATTATAGATGTGCCCCATTAATCCCATCCATACCATCCCCCTCAAGCTTTCCCCACACAATTGTCTGTGTCCATGGGTTATGCATATATGCACATAAATTCTCTTACCCAACTCACCCTCTTCCTTCTGAGAATCCTTAGACTTGCATGCTTCCATGTCTCTGGATTTATTTTGTTTGTCAATTTATTTTGTTCATTAGGTTCCACATGGAAGATGGATTATGTGACATTTGTCTTTCTCTGACTGGCTTATTTCACTTAGCATAATACTATTCAGGCCCCTCCATACTGTCTCCAAAGGTAAGAGATCTTTCTTTTTTATAGCTGAATAGTATTCCATTTTGTAAATGCACCACAGCTTCCTTATCCACTCATCTACTGATGAGCACTTGGGTTGTTGTAAATCACACTGCTATTAACATAGCAGTGCATATATTCTTTTGATTGGCATTTCGGGCTTCTTAGGATATATTCCTAGAAGTGGGATCACTGGGTCAAATGGCAGTTCCTCAAATATTTAATATTTTGAGGAAACTCCAAACTATTTTCTGTAATGGCTGCACCAGTCTGCATTCCCACCAGCAGTGTATTAGCATTCCTTTTTCTCCACATCTTCGCCAGTACTTGTTGTTTGTTGATTTATTGATGATAGCCATTCTGGCATGTGTGAGATGATACCTTACTGGACTTTTAATTTGCATCTCTCTGATGATTAGTGATGTTGAGCATTTTTTTCATGTCTCTTGGAAATTTGTATGTCCTCTTTGGAGAAGTGTCTATTCAGGTGCTCTGCCCATTTCTTAATTGTGTTGTGTTAGTCTTCCTTTTGAATTGTATGAGTACTTTATATATTTTAGTAATTAATCCCTTATCAGATGTATCATTGGCAAATATGTTCTCCTATACAATGAATTCCCTTTTCATTTTGATGCTGTTTTCTTTTGCTGTGCAAAAGCTTTTTATTTTGATGTAATCTCGTTTGTTTACTTTTTCTTGTTTCTCTTGCCCAATGCATTGTATCAGTGAAAATTCTGCTACATGACATGTCTGATATTTTGCTGCCTACTTTTTCTTCTAGGATTTTTATGATTTCAAGATTTGCATTTAAGTCCTTTATCTTTTTTGAGTTTATTTTTGTGTTTGGTGTAAGTTGGTGATCTAGTTTCATTTTTTGCATGTACCTGTCCAATTTTCCCAACATTATTTAATGAAGAGACTGTCTTAACTCCATTGTTTGCTCTTGCCTACTTTGTCAAATATTAATTTTACATAATGGCTTGGGTCAATTTCTGGATTCCCTGTCCTGTTCCATTGAGCTATATGAGTGTTCTTGTGCCAGTACCAGGCTGTTTTAATTACAGTGGCTTTGTAGTATAACTTGATATATATATTGTGATCCCTTCAACTTAGTTCTTCTTTGTCAAGATTGATGCAGCTAATCAGGGTCTTTTTTGGTTCCACATAAATTTTTCAAGTGTTTGTTCTAGATCTGTTAAATATGCTATTGGTATTTTAATAGGTACTGCTTTGAATCTATAAATTGCTTTGGGCAGTATGGACATTTTAATGATGTTAATTCTACCAATCCACAAACATGGTATATTCTTCCACTTGTCTATAGCTTCCTGTTTGGAGTTATCAGCGATCTATATAGCTGTGGTTCACTCTGCTGGGGTTGTGTGCATTTGGAATGGACCAAGATGCACAGCAAAGTCTACTTTTCCAAGCCTGGGTCTAGAAGCAGATCAGGCAAAGACTAAAAGCATCCAGAGATCTCTTCTGCCTGCAGGATGATTGTTACACAGCAGGGTGTAAATTCCGTATGGTAGGGTGAGAGATTTTCCAGTGGGTGTGGTAATTGCTTCCCCCTAAGCAAAAGCTGCATGATGATAAAGGTTAGCTTGAGAAAGATGTCCTCTGCAGTTTGGGGGAATGATTCAGCATAGGGATCAAGGTGGTTGTCCTCTGAGCTCTATCCTCAGAGCCACCAACCCCAGATCCTCCTCACACAACTCTAGTCCACTCTGCCCTCTCTCTGCTGGAGCCCAAGGTGAGTGGCTGCACACGAGATTTTGTGCATTGACCCTTTAATGGGGTGCCTGCATTTCCAGCTGTCTATGTCTGGCAGACAGCAACCCCATTGCTTTCACAGGCAGATGTTATGTAGGCATCTTTCCAAGTTGTGGTCCTTTAGGCTTGGAGCCTAGTTTGGGTTTAGACCTCAGACTTTTCAGAGGGAAACCCCAAATGAGATATCCCTCTGGAACTTCAGCTGCTGCCTGTGGAAACCCAGCCAGCCCTCTCACACCTCTGCACTTCCTTCCAGTATTGATGTGGCCTCCTCTTTATGTCCTTGGCTTTAATGGTTCTCTCCAGCAGTCTTCAGTTGGTTATTCAAGATGATATTTCTATATTTTTGTTGTAATCCAGGTTGATTCTGGGAGAATGTCAGTGTAGCTTCCTCTGGCATCTTGGAATCTCTGTTTTATATCTTTTCATCGACTGTCTGTCCCCACTGAGATGTAAACTTCTGAAGACTATATACCTGTCTGTTATAGTTTTGCTTATATCTCTGACACTGAGAACAGTGCATAGTGCAGACACTCTAGAACAGCAGTTCTCAACCTGTGGGTTGCGACCCCTTTGGCAGTCGAATGACCCTTTCACAGGAGTTGCCTAAGGCCATCCTGCATATCAGATATTTACATTACGATTCATAACAGTAGCAACATTACAGTTATGAAGTAGCAACAAAAATAATTTTATGGTTCGGTCACAACATGAGGAACTGTATTTAAAGGGCCAGAAGGTTGAGAACCACTGCTGTAGAATATTTGTCAAATAAATGAGTTGATAAATTATTATATTAATCCTGTAAAGTAGCATCACTTTCATCTTCCTGTGGCTTTTTTCAGTAGATTTATCTCAAGCTTCACAACTTAGTGGATCCCCTCCCCCAGTTGTCTAAAGTTCATGTTCTTTCCTGTTATAAATCTGTCCTAAAGAAAGAATCTTAAACTCAATTCACCATAAGCAGTAATAATTACTAGCAGCTTACCTTTAAATCAATCTCAATTAGGATATCAAAGATAAACCTTTGACTGCAAGAATTACCAAGCAAATGGAGAAGAGTTTTCCATGATGAATCTTCCCATGGCATATTTTGCTAGAGCCCTTGGAATTTTTTTTCCAGATTTGAAAATGTCCATATTTTACTACTCTCTATCACAGATAAGTAGTAATACAACTTACTTTTTCTTTCTCTGAACAATATACCAGCAAAGAATGATAAATGTAATACAGAGAGAAATTACAGGTAAAACTGTAAGCAGCCACCTATAGGAAGAGCCAGAAGCACCTGAAAAACACAAATCAGAAACATGTTTGTTTGTTTGAGTGAAAGCAAAGTTTTATTACAGAAAAGCTCTCTGTTGCAGGGAGGGGACCCGAGTGGGTTGCCCCAAACATGTTCTTTATGACTATACTTCTTTACTATATACTGTGCTGCCATTTTGGCACTTCTATCTCCAATGCTCTTTTGATAGATGATTGGTTTTGTTTTTGACATTCAAATTGATGTTATGAAATTATTTGCTATATCCCACTTTATAAAAGGATATACTATTGAATATTCAAATTGAAGACAGATAATATTTAATATTATCCTATTACTCTCAAGAATAAAAAAAGATATAACCACCTAAATATTCACCTAGATTTAGGTATCTAAAACATTTTAAACAAAATAAATATAATATAGTCACTTGAAGAAATATTGCCCAATTACTAAATGGAATTTCCAAATACTCTTCAATATCCTCTAAAAATAAATTTGTAATCATAATTATTAGTATTTGAGATTAATATTCTAAGCAATGTAATAAGCATTTCCTAAAGATTATGTATATCAATTAGGAGAATTCAATTATCAGATATAAATGGGAAAATGAAAGCTCTGAAATGTCAAAAAAAATTTTCTAAAAAAGTGGCAAAACAAATTCAGTCTGACTCCAGAGCCTGTACTCTTAAAGAAAAACAAATTACAAAATTGTAAGTATCAACACTTTTCACTGTAGCTATTTTGACTACAGTGTTTCTAAATTACAGTAATCCCTCCTTTATCTGCAATCTCAGTTACCAGAGGTCAACAGCAGTCTGAAAATATTACATGAAAAATTCCAGAAATAAACAATTTATACGTTTTTAATTGTGTGTTGTTTTGAGTAGCATGATGAAATCTCAAGCTGTTTCACATTGTTTGCCCCCTCCCACGTCTCCCTGCCAGGTATGTGAATCATCCCTTTTCCCAGTGCTACCGACCTGACCACTGGTCACTTAGGAGCCATCTCTGCTATCATATCCACACTCAAGGTTTCTCAGTGCTTGTGTTCAAGTAACCCTTATTTTACTTTATAATGGCCCCACGTGCAAGAGTAGTGATGCTGGCAACTAGAATATGCCAAAGATAAACCATAAGGTGCTTTCTTTAAGTACAAAGGAATTTTTAAGTCTGATTAAATAATGGAATCAGTACTCCCTCCCCTGGGAAACTGACCTTTAGATAATTTCACAACCGACATTCTCTTTCGCTTACACATTCCATTTGCTAAGACCAGTAACTTTTCCCTCTGGACTTGCCCAGGATCCAGACCCACCCAGAGAATTTCCAGCCGAAAAAGCTCACCTAGAGTCCTTTAAAATCTCTGACTCCCCGTCCCTGGGTGCTGGTGTCATTTTGGGGCTCAGCCCTTCTGGTTTACATATGATCTAATAAATGTATAATTCTTTACCACTTTTGGCCTCACGCATACCTCCTTCAGCAACCCTAACATGGAACATTCTCAATAAGGAAGGAAAAAAATCATATGCTGAGGTTGTTAAGGTCTATCTATGGTAAGAATAACCCTTCTATTCATGAAATTGTGAAGAAGAGAAAAAAAATGTTGTGCTAGTTTTGCTATCACACCTCAAAGGACAACAAGTATGTGATAAGTGCTTAAATATTTTGAGAGAGATCACATTCACATAACTTTTATTACAGCACATTGTTGTAACTGCCCTTTTTATGATTATTTACTGTTGTTAATATCTTGCTGTGCCTAATTTATAAATTAAACTGTATTATAGGTGTATATGCATAGGAAAAAAACAGTATATGTAGGGTCAGTACTATTTCTTATTTCAGGCATCTACTGGGATTCTGAGAATGCATATCTTAAGGATAAGGGGGGACTACTGTATGAACTTACTTCTTTCTGTATAGCCTTCTGAATACATTTTACATTTTTTATTGCAATTTAAGTTTAACATAAGGTTATAATTATGTTTATCAATGACAGCTCTTGGATATAATATAAAAACCAGACTTATATATTGTAGATGAACCTTAAGAAAATGTGCAGTTTTACTAAATGGTACGAACTATTGTGTATTTTGCATCCTTAGGACTGCTCATGACAGGTGTTTTTTGTTGTTGTGGCTCTATTTCTGATTGTCAGACTGATGTCATTTCTCTGTTCACTGTAACCGCTCATCCCCTCTTCATTTGCTGCTTTGAATTTTCTGTAACCATTGATGGAAAACAGAAATTCTTATAGCAATTGCTTCTTTCCTGAGATACTCTTAGAAAGTGCATGTGTTTTAAATGAGGATTTTTGTGCCATTTATTTTTGACTATTTAGCAATCACTTTATCTCAGTTTCTAGTTTTAAGTATGTTCTTTTTCAATGAGATACTACATAGCTCACTCAAAATGGATTTCGGAAGCTGAATGGGAAGAATTTGGCACTAAAATGTGAACAGAGCCCTGAATTCAAAAATAATAAAACATAGGGAAATAAATCTCTAGTCAAGATTTCAGCAGATTTATGTCTCCAAAATTTGTTATATAGTTAAGCAAGAAAGAATCATCTTCTGAATTGAAGTTTCATGATTGGAAGCTTTGTTAACCTTGTCTTGATAATGTTCAAATTATATTTCCTCACTCATATTAGGTTTAACCTAGTATTTTTATACTAGGTTTAACCTTATAAAATGACTTATTTTATAAATAAAAATATTAAATGTTCTCAACATTATATGGTTCAATATAATATTATAGGTGAAGCTATTAAAAGAACTTTTAATGGTTGCCTTCAATGATTACCTGCTGAATTAAACAGATGCTGACAGTGCCACATACAGTGACAGTTATGGTTATTAATGTCAAAAGAGATAAACTAATGTAACACAGACTAATGAGCCCTGAGACTAAATAGGGTAAAAGGCAATAATAAGCTCAAGGAGAAATATTATTTTATTGCCTATGAGACATAAAAAACAGACTATTAATATATAACTAATACCATTGGATAATTTATACCGTTATCTGTGATAGATGATGTGGTATTATCATAGATTAAGAGGTAAGCGGGATTCCCTCACTATCAGTGATATCCAAAGCTAATTCTGTAGTATTTACCCAAACATAAAAGGATCAAGAAAATTTGAGGAAATGCTAGAATGGGAATTGAATTTCTACCTTTCTTCAAGAGAAATGTATCTTCTGGAAAAAGAGATAGAAACTCTAGTTGACAGATAAGTCAGGATCTCTTCTCTATTTCTATCGAAAACATCTAAGGCAGTGGTTCTCAACCTTCTGGCCCTTTAAATACAGTTCCTCATGTTGTGACTCAACCATAAAATTATTTTTGTTGCTACTTCATAACTGTAATGTTGCTGCTGTTATGAATCGTAATGTAAATATCTGATATGCAAGATGGTCTTAGGCGACCCCTGTGAAAGGGTCGTTCGACTGCCAAAGGAGTCGCGACCCACAGGTTGAGAACCTCTGATCTAAGGCTATATGATGAGGGTGGGAAATTGTGCTTTCTTGCACTTTGGGGTCAAAGCACATTAATTTGACAAGAGTATTGTTGACAAAGAGGATTTGGAAATACAGTTGTAAAAGATGAAAAGGTGATAGTATAAAATTGGATAATAAGAGGTTTTGATTCTAGCAATGATCTAGGTGGTTTCTGAGAATATGAAGACATTTGCACAAATTATTGTTAAAAATTTTTGAAGACATCAAAGAGCTACTGAGTCATTAGAATTTGTAGGACCAAAATCCAGTAAAAGTTGAAAGTAAAGAGGATTAAACCTGACACTTCGATACACTTTTGATTTGCTAATGGCTACATAAACTTTGTGAATATATAAAAATCATCACACATTTTAAATGGGTGAATGGTATAGTATGTGAATTATATCACAATAAAGCTACGGCACCCTGGCCGGTGTTCTCAGTGGTTAGAGTGTTGACTTGTGCACCAAAGGGTCATGGGTTCCATTCCCAGTCAAGGGCATGCACCTGGGTTGCAGGTTCGAGCTATGGCCCCTGTCAGGCTCATGTAGAAAGCAACCATTTTCTCTCACATGGATGTTTCTCTCTACACTCTCTTTCACTCTTTCAATGGGAAAAATATCCTCTGGTGAGGATTAACAAAAATAATAAGAAAAGAAAATAAATGAAGCTATCGCGAAGAAAACAGTCAGAGCTTTAATCATCTCTGCAATATTTCATATACAAAGCTTAGCATTCATTAAAAAATAACTATAAAAGTCAACACTGACTAGAAACTATGATAGGAAAACAGATAATAGAAAGAGACCCAGAAAAATCCAAGTTTTAGAATTCTCAGATACAGAATTTAAGATACATCTAATTTGATTATGTTATACATCTAATATACTTGTAATTAGAGACCCAGAAAAAGATGAGAGGGAATGGAAATGAAGCAATACTTGAAGAGATGATGGCCAAAAATTTTCCAAAAGTGATGAAGAGCATTAATCCACAGATTCAAGACTCTTGGAAAAATGCAAGAAGATATAAACAAAATTGCAACACCAAGGCACATAATAATAAAACTGCTATAGGAGGAAGAAATCTTAATAGCAGTAGAGGTAAGGGGAAGAGATGTGTTTCTTTCAAAGAACCACTGATACAATTGACACATATCTTTTCAGCAGAAATAATGAAAGTCAAAAGCCACTGTCAAAGATTGCTACTGTCAAAGTGATGAAGGGAAACCCCACCAAACTGGAATTAGGAATTCTGCAAAAATGTTCTTCAAAAATTAAAACATTTTATAACCAAAACAATTTAAAAGAACTGACTATCTGTACACTTACACTAGGAGAAATTTCGTTAGGGAGAAGAAAAATGAAAGTTTGAAATGGATAAAGAAATGAAAGCCAACAGAAAGGGTAAGTTAAAAAAAAAACACATTACTATAAATAACAGAAACAACAATGATACATTTGGTATTTAAATATATGAACAATTAAAATGCCCCCAAACGATGGCACAAAGGATGAGAATTGATATATGCTCAATTGCATTATCTGGGAAGTTGTAAAAGTGCTAAATTCTATTGAGTTTTAACAAGTCAATAGTACCCCAAATAACCCCTTAAAAAAGGGTAGAGAAATGTATAGTTAACAAACTAATGGGGGGGGGAGATAAAATAAAAATAAATAATTAAAAGAATTCAGAAAGAGAGAGAAAGAGACAAGAAACAGGTCAGATATGCCTGGTTTGGCTCAGTGGATAGAGCGTTGGCCTGTGAACTGAAGGGGCCCCGGGTTTGATTCTGGTCAAGGCCATGTACCTTGGTTGCGGGCACATCCCCAGTAGGGGGTGTGCAGGAGGCAGCTGATCGATGTTTCTCTCTCATCGATGTTTCTAACTCTCTACCTCTCTCCCTTCCTCTCTGTAAAAAATCAATAAATAAAATAAAAGAAAATAAACAGGTCAGATACTACAAAATAAATAGTAAGATGAAAGATTAAAAACCTAAACATATCAGTATTTACATGAAATATTAAGAGAGGCAAAAATGCTTTATTTAGTTTTAAAAGATTATTGGGTGGAATATAAAAATGTTATTTAAATTTTATAAGAAAGTATATTATTTAAATATATAAATTTGGGGAAATTGGACAGATACATGCAAAAAAAATGAAATTAAACCACCAATTTACACCATACACAATAAAAAACTAAAAGTGGATAAAAGGTCTAAATGTAAGTTGGAAAACTATAAAAATCCTAGAAGAAACCATAGGCAGCAAAAATCTCAGACATCTCTCGTAGCAATATGTTTACCGATACATCTCCCAAGGCAAAGGAAACCAAGGAGAAAATAAACAAATGGGACTACATCAAAATAAAAAGCTTCTCCCAGCAAAAGAAACCATTAACAAAATGAAAAGGGAGCCCACTCTATGGGAGTACATATTTGGCAATGATACATCTTATAAAGGCTTAATATCCAAAATATATAAGGAATTCATAAAACTTAACAAAAGGAAGACAAACAATACAATTTAAAAATGGGCAAAAGACCTAAATAGACACTCTTCCAAAGTGGATGGCTAAGAGACATGAAAAAAAAATGCTTTAAGTCACTGATCATGAGAGAAATGGAAATTAAAATGACAATGAGGTATCACCTCACACCTGTCAGAATGGTTCCCATCAACAAATCAACAAATGACAAGTGCTGGCAAGGATGTGGAGAAAAGGGAATCCTAGTACACTGCTGGTGGGAATGCAGACTGGTGCAGCCATTATGGAAAACAGAATGGAATTTCCTCAAAAAATTAAATAGGGAACTGCCATTTGCCCCAGTAATCCCACTTCTAGGAATATATCCTATGAAACCTGAAACACCAATCAGAAAAAATGTATGCACCCCTATGTTCATAGCAGCACAATTTACAATAGCTAAGATTTGGAAAGAGCCCAAGTGACCATCAGGAGATGAGTGGATAAAAAAAATAGTGGTACATTTATACCAGGGAATACTATGTAGTAATTAAAAAGAAGGATCTCTTACCCTTTGAGCCAGCATGGAGGGACCTGGAGAGTGTCATGCTAAGTGAAATAAGTCAGAGAAAGATAAGCATCACATGATCTCAATCATATGTGGAATCTAATTAAACAAAATAACTGATGAAGGGAGTGGATCCAGAGACATGGAAGCATGAAATAGAGTGCAGATTCTCGGAGGGAAGGTGGGGTGGGTAGGAGGTAATCAACCAAAGACCTTATATGAATATATGTATAACACATGGACGTAGACAGTAGGGTGTTGAGGGCCTGGGATGGGTAGGCTGGAAGAGGTCAATAGGGAAAAAAAGGAGACATAAGTAATACTTTCAACATTAAAGATTTAAAAAATAAATAAAAGATTACTAGGTGGAATATTTAAAAAGTTATTTAAATTCTATAAGAAATTATATTATTTAGACATATAAATTTATTTATAAATTACTTAAATTTATTTAAATTATTATTTAAATTTCTTAGGGAAATCATACCATGCTTAATTATGGCTCTGAAACAGAAGATATGGATGGTTGACAGAGCTTGAGGGGAAAGTGGACAAGCAAAAATGAGCAGCGAAGAGAGACTTTATATGCGGATGAAACAATGAATAAGTTTAATTATGCTGTTGAAAGTTGCAGAGGTAAGGAGCAAAATAACTATATTGGAAGGAAACCAATTACATTGGGAAGCAGAAAAGTTGAAGGAGGTATAAATGGCCTAATCTTTATTGACTGGCAGAAATTCAGGGAAAGCATGCAGGGGAGAACAATTAAAAATGTGCCATAAGAGCCATTACCCCTGGAAGCAGTGCTGGGTTAGAGAACATCTTCATTATTTATTTCTTTAGCCATGCATGTGTATTACATTGATTTACATTTTTAAAAGTAGATGACTACACAAACACTTTTGGTAGTGAATTTTAAAGATAAATATTTTTCCTTGTTGATTATTACTTCTACTTACATTCTTGTTTGAAAGACAAAGGGACAATCTTCTATTCATTCCTTAGAGGATGATCCATGTGCACAATCAGGTGTTGGAGTCCTAGGGATCTCACAGTCTCCAAGGAGACGTTGTACATTTTAGTGATAGTCACCGTGCCATCTGGGTTCTGTGCAAGGTATTCTTTTGGTGGATTAATTATTACTTGTGATGGAAAGAGAGATATTTGAGGAACAGGTTTTCCCACAGCTGAGTAAGTATATCTAAGAAAATCTTCAGAGCCAATATTGGACTGGAGTTCAGATTTTAATTCAGATACAGCTGAGGCACAAAGAAAAAAAAAAAAAAAAGAGAAGAAACAAAATTAAATATAGAAATATGTCATACCAGATTTCTATGATGGCAAAGATGGACTTCTCAAATCTCTCTCTATAAAAGCCTAAATGACCATTCAACCATTCGACCAGTAACTATGATGTGCACTGACCACCAGGGGGCAGACGCTCAATGCACAGGCATGAAAACATGGAACAGATTGATGAATCTCAGAGGGAAGTGGGAAGGGAGGAGGGTGGGTAGAGATTAACCAAAGATCTTATATGCATATTAGAGGCCCGGTGATCTGCAACTGGCAGTCCAACATCCCCCAAGGAGTCCTGGATTACAAGAGGGTGCAGGCCAGGCCGAGAGACCCCACTGGTGCACAAATCCATGCACCAGGCCTCTAGTTTGTATATAAAACCCAAATGTTAAAAACATGTCCCTCTCAGATACCTCTCATCACAATTAAAAAACAAATCTCATCATTCCTTTTCTTATATCCACTATCATCCAATTTAAGAACAATTGGTATCTCCACATTCACTAAACCTTAAAATTACATTATATAAACCCCACTATTTTAAATGTATAGCAACATAATGAGGTGACACTATGACACTATTGCTATCCCTTCAACATTTTGTTAATATGAAAACTGGGAAATTGTTACTCTCTTAGAGTCTTCTTTATCCCCTCTTCCTCCTTCTCTACTATTTCTTTTCCTTTTCCTCTCTTTCCCTAATGAAAATCTTGATGTGGTTCATTAATTTTACCCACTTGATTAAAGTCAGTGCATAAAAATTACATAGAGGGCAGAATAAATGCTATGCCTGGTTTTGCACTATGTGAAAATTGGAACTTATGTAACCATTATTAACTTCTATTTTTTCCTTCTGTTCAATAATAATAATAATAATAATAATAATAATAATAAACAGTCTTTCTGTGGACCTTAACCTTCATAGACCACATCCCCATGATTTTTTACTCTACATTAAAAATTGTATACTTATAATGGTAAGGCAGATTTGTCCTTCCTGACTGCCATGAGGGAACACATTAAATAGACATTTGTAGCAGGCTTCGTCTTCAAACGTCACTTTGTGGATAGTGATGAATGAGGAATTGGGTTCATTGGCCTTGCAGTGCAGTCGATCTATGTATGGTGGAAGAATCTTTTCTCCATATTTACTGCTATATATGCCAATATTTTGTGGCAAAGAATCTTGGACCTTTTGCCAGGTAATTTGTACAACATCTGCTGGAGTTGTTAGATTGCAGAAATTTCCTCCTAATACAGCTGTCTCCTTATTTTTGTGCTTTATCCTGTGTGGAGAACCTACAAATAAAAGCCAGCGCGTTATGCTAAGTCAGTCAGTCAGAGAAAGACAAATACCGTATGATTTCACCTACATGTGGAATCTAAAGAACAAAATAAACAAAACAGAAACAGAGTCATAGATACCGAAAACAAACTGATGGCTGACAAAGGGGAGGAGGAATGGGGGACTGGATGAAAAAGGTGAAAGGATTAAGAAGTACAAATTGTTTAGCTACAAAATAGTTATGTGGATGTATAGTACAGCCTAGAAAATATAGTCAATAATCCTATATAATAAAAGGCTAATATGCAAATTGACCAAGTGGTGGAAAACCGGTTGCTATGATGCACATTGACCACTAGGGGGCAGACGGTCAATGCACAAGCTGCCCCCTGGTGGTCAGTGCGCTCCCACAGGGGGAGCGCCGCTTAGCCAAAAGCCAGACTCACGTCTGGCGAGCTCAGTGGCAGTGGCGGGAGCCTCTCTCCTACCTCCAAGGCAGCACTAAGGATGTCCAACTGCCAGCTTAGGGAAGCAGGCCTAAGCTATCAGTCGGACATCCCCCAAGGGCTCCTGGACTGCGAGAGGGCACAGGCCAGGCTGAGGGACCCCCCTCCCAGAGTGCATGAATTTTGTGCACCAGGCCTCTAGTATTGTAATAACTATATATGATGCCAGGTGGGTACTTGAATTATTGAAGAGGGAATCACTTTGTAAATTATGTAATTGTCTAACCACTATGCTGTACACCTAAAACTAATATAAAATAACTAGAGGTCTGGTACACTCAGGGGGCTGGGTCCCTCAGCTTGGCCTGTGCCCTCTCACAGTCCGGGAGCCCTCGGGGGATGTCTGACTAATGGCCTAAGCCAGCAGTTGGACATCCTTAGGGCTGCTGGGGAGGCGGGAGAGGCTCTCGCCACTGTTGCTGCACTCACCAGCCATGAGTCCAGCTTATGGATGAGCAGCACTCCCCATGTGGGAACGCACTGACCACCAAGGGACAGCTCCTGTGTTGAGTGTCTCCTCCCAGTGGTCATTCTGCTGTTCAGTCAATTTGCATATTGGCCTTTTATTATACAGGATAGTGAATATCAATTGTAACAGAAAAATTTAAAACTAAATAAATAAATAATTTAAAAACTGGCAAAAAAAATCTGAAGATAACTCACAAAAAAATATATACAAATGACAAATAAGCATATGAAAAGAAGCATATGAAAAGATGCCCCAAATCTTTTGTCATTAGGAAATTGCAAATTAAAAGAATTATGTGAGCTACTATATACCTTCTAGAAAAGCTAAAAAAAAAATTTAAATTACAATACCAAATGCTGGTGAGGATGTGGACAAACACAGAAACTCTCATTTATTGCTGATAAGGAATGAAAAATGGTACAGCCACTTTAAATGACAGTTTAAATGGCACTTTCTTTTTTAAAAAAATATATTTTTATTAATTTCAGAGAGGAAAGGAGAGGGAGCGAGAGAGAGAGAGAGAAACATCAATGATAAGAGAGAATCATTGATCGGCTGCCTCCTGCATGCCCCTCACTGGGGATGGAGCCCGCAACCCAGGAATGTGCCTTGATCAGGAATTGAACCATGACCTCTTGGTTCATAGGTTGACGCTCAACCACTGAGCCATGGCAGCCAGGAAGTTTGGCAGTTTCTTAAAAAACTAAACATACTCTTACCATATGATTCAGCAATTGTACTCTTAAGCATTTATTCAACTGATTTAAAAACTTATATTCACACAAAAATCCTACATACCCACCCAGCAATCCCACTTTTGGGAATATATCCTAAGAACCACCATATACCAATCAGAAAGAATATATGCACCCCTATGTTCATAGCAGTGTTATTACAATAGTTAGGATCTGGAAACAGCCTACGTGCCCATCAATAGGTAAATGGATAAAAAAAGCTGTGATGCATTTACACCATGGAATACTATACAGCAGTAAAAAGAAGCTCTTACCATTTGGGACAACATGGATGGGTTTGGAGACTATTATGCTAAGTGAAATAAGCCAGTTAGAGAAAGACAAGTATCACATGATCTCACTTATATGTGGAATCTAATGAACAAAATAAACTGACGTACAAAATAGGTCCAGAGGCATGGATGTATTGAACAGAATAAAAGATCTCTTTGTGGGGTGTGGGGGTAGGACAGGAAGAGATTAACCAAAGATCATACATGCATACTAGAGGACCGGTGCATGGATTCGTGCACCTCTGGAGTCCCTCGGCCCGGCCTGCAGGGATCTCACCCAGTCCTGATGGGGCCATCAGTGCCAATTGGGGCCATCTCGCCCAGTTCCAATCAGCTGGACCCCAGCAGCAAGCGAACCTACCTGTCAGAGCATCTGCCCCCTCGTAATCAGTGCACATCATAGCAACTGGTCAAAGGGTCAAACTAACGGTCAGACACTTAGCATATTAGGCTTTTATTATATAGAATTGCATAACCCATGGACACAGATAATAGTGTGGAGAAGGTCTGGGGTGGGGTGGGAGTTGGGTGGAGGGGTATAAAATAGGGAAATTGGGACATCTGTAATACTGACAACAATAAAAAAATTAAAAATTATAAAAAATGGGCAGAAGGGCAAAACACACCTACATACAAATGTTTATAGCAGCCTTATTAATAATCACCTTGTTAGTGCCTGCAGACCCAGGGGAAGATCCTGGCACTGAAAATGTACTTCCATGAGTGGATGGCAGGGAAATACAAAAGAAAGAAGCTGGCCACTCCAGCCTGGTAATTAATAAAGTTTATTAAGGGAGGCTGCAAAGTGAAATGGCTCCTTGAACCACTTAGCATGCACCAGAGAATCATATTGGGGAAAGATAGGGATAGTCATGTGTACAAGTATGTGACTGATATCAGGTACGGGAAATTGCTTTACATGCTTGGCCAGCTCAGGACAATGAGAATGTTTCCAGATCAAGCTTGTACCAGGAGGCAGAAGACGGGTGCTGGTTTATGTCAAAATACATGGTGATTAAGATCAAAACAGCCTTCAAGTTAGCTTCATGATGAACATTGTCCCTTTTGACTGGGTCCAGCTTGTGGGACCCAAGCAGACTTCCTTCGCACCCCACCCCTCTTGACCAGCTCTTAGAATTTCACATGCCCCCTCCTTTGCCAGGTACCCTAAGCAGTCAGCAGGGGCTTCAGTAGCAGGGAGACAGCTTGCTGTGTTGCCAGTTGACTGCATTGGAGACATATTCGGCAGCAAAAATACAGACACATGCAAGAAAATAGGCAAATTGAGAGAAGCAGTCCAAGTATTAGTAATGATTTTTTTTCCCATGTTCCCAAAGACCCAAACCTGTGTGTTTAGTAGTCAGCTTGGCCTGGGGGTTGGGTCACATACGTCATTTACTTGGGTTTTCATGTGTAAACAAAGAAGAGCTATGAGCGTATTCATCTGTTGTAAAAACAACATTTAGTTTGGATGATGGCACAGGAGCCCCCTTATGAATGTGTAATGATACCTAAGGCCATCCTGCCGGGGTGACTGATGGATCCTGAGCAATGGATGAACAGATTACTCTAACACACATTTCTGTAAAAGAGAGGGCTAAGGCACTACTTGGCTATTGCCACCAAGTAAACCTGTTCGCCTGCCTCCTTAAGTTTTTATTGTCATAACAGCTTGAACTAAAATTAACCTCTAGATACAATCAGCAAGGTAAGCATCCTTGAGAAAGGATATGCTTCCTCAATGTCGGATCTTTAAAGACTAAACAGAGATTCTAGCAAAACACCCCAGGGGATCAGACTTGTTTGGAAAAGTCAAGGTAGGGGCTGCTGCCTTCAGCAAAGTCCCCTCAGAGGCCCCCTGACCTTTCAGAGAATCCTCCTTACAGACATTCCAACCAAGTCCCGTGCTTCCCCCACACCATCCTTCTTTGTAGAACAGATTTTCTCAGTGACATTTTAATATTTCACAAGGACAGACTGTGGACTATCACTGAGAGTTTGTTGAGTAAACTTAGTCAGGGTTCCTATGGGGATGATTGCATCTTCCAAGAATGAGCCCATAGCAAGGAGACGTTTCCATCAAATTCCCCATCTGTAATGAAATACCACAGTCACGTCAGTCTAAGGTTGGAAAGACAAATACTTGTAGGGGCTTGAATGGGAGATTTTCTCCTTCTATAAGAATTGCACTTGTAGCCTGGTCTTCAGATGTTAATGTGGCCCGAGCTTTAGGAATCTGGCCAGGCTGTGTAAACCATATTAAGTTGGCGAGGGGAGGTGGCACTATTGAGCCTAAGGAGGTGAATAGGCAGGGGAATATGCTAGGACCCCTACCTTCTCTCTTCCAGTGGTGCATATCCAAGTCCACCTATCCCATGTTTCCTCAGGTCCTGATTACATTAGAATGACAGGATCCCACCAGGGACTGAGCAGTTCCTCCCCACCATGGCCGTGAAGCAAACGATGCATCCTAGTGAGATGTCCTATTACAGATTCCAGTAAACAGTCCCCTTTCCAGGGACAGTAGGGCTTGGCGTGCTCAGTATCAGAGATCACTCATCCAGTGCCAGTGTCGGGACTTTTGCTGTGTCCTTTGTTTTCCATATCTTGACCATATTTGGGTGTCTCAGCCCGAGTTCGTAATCTGGCATATAGGGCAATAGGCCCCATCGGTTGATTATTTAAATGTGTACACGCCTGGGAAAGTATCTTTGTCTACCGGGTGTTAGTAATTTTTCCAGTTAGTAATTTTTACCTGTTGTTAGAATACCATTTTCCTGTTCCATCAACTCAGCTGCGTGTGGGTTATGTGAGAGGTGGAATTTCCATTTAATAACATGTTCTTTTGCCCATTCCTATGCATCATGCCCTTTGAAGTGTGACCCCCCCCCCCGTCGCTATCTATTTGACAGGGGTACCCATACATAGCACTTAACTGTTCTAGTCCCTTTGTACCGGCAGCTTGATCAGCTGGCTTACATGGAAAGGCTTGTGTTAAACCGGGGGCTTTGTTGACACACACCAGAGCACATTTGAAGCCTGTACTCAGTTGAAGAAGGCTATGTCCTTTTGCTCACCCCTTACCAGTTGGGCACTTCAATGGATGGCCCTGGATCCCCGTGGCAGTCATCTAGGGCCGTGGTCAGCAAATCATGGCTTGCGAGCCACATGCGGCTCTTTGGCCCCTTGAGTGTGGCTCTTCCACAAAATACCACATGCGGGTGCACACGTACAGTGCGACTAAAACTTCGTGGCCCATGAGCAGAAGTCGGTATTCTGTGGAAGAGCCGGTATTTTGTGGAAGAGCCACACTGAAGGGGCCAAAGAGCTGCATGTGGCTCACGAGCCACGGTTTGCTGAGCCGAAGTTTGCCGACCACTGATAGGGCACTGTTTGGAACAGACAGGACAGGATGCAACTACATTAACCAGATCACTGCATTTTAAAGGCAGCCCTGCCTCCTTACTCATGTACCATCCCACTCAGGCACTCCAGTGCCCACTCTTCCCAATCTGTCATGTCAACTGACAGGTCAGTTGCTAATGCACACATTTTTGCCAAAGCATGCACTTTCTGGGGGTGTGGATGCCCTCTGAGGAAGGTCATAGAAAACAATGAGATCTGCCTCCCTCAGGCTCTTGTGGGCAGCCCAAATATTTTCCCACATCTCTTGTCCCCATAAAGGTTTGTTCATAATCATCCACCCCTTCTCTGTCTAACATCACCCGAGCCACGGGTCACTCTATTTAACACAGCCCAGCGGGCAGTGTACAAAACCCGGGTTCGTGTGTAAGGGACTAATCAGACAGCTCTTAATTCAGCCCAATGGCTACTGTGGTTTGCCCATGTTTCCATCCAGATAGTATCTGGGCACGGTTAATTGGCAACTGACATCCGGGCAGACAGAGCCATCAGTGTACCAGGATCCAGCAGAATTCCCCCTATTCCTTCTTTACAGGTTGAAAGGAGGGGCACAGGGATGAGAGCAGTAGCATTTGGAGGCTCTACATAGTCAAGGGGACTTAGAAGTTGCTGCATCTCTGAAGATAGAGTACTATTTGACAGAGCACTCCTCTGCTGCAAACAGGCCTGCCACATAGCCTGTGTGGGAGTCTGCCCTGGCAGAGCCAGCCTGGTGGGACATGACCCAGCTCTTGATGGGAAGGCACATTCTTAATGTAACCAACAGTTCCCTGGTACGTGGCTCCACCTGCAGGAGTGCTGTGTAAACTGCCAGATGTTGCTGTTCTGCGGAGATATTTCTGTTCTCTTCCCCTTTCCACAGTTGGGATCAGAACCGCCAAGGGGCACTATTTTCTATAATGTCCATCTCATGTCTCCTGGGGTAACCAAACCTAATTGAAATGGTAACCCATGTGTGAGATTCCAAGGCCTTTGATCTGTTTGACCAGTTGTTTTTTATTTTCTTGAAGGTGGCATGCCGTTCTGACCCCCGTCCCATGAATGTCTCTCTCTTTGTATCTAAAGGGTATAAAGGATAAAGCTATTGTGATAAATGAGGTGTAACTGTTCACCAGTATCCCCAAATCCCACAGAAGCTTGTACCTTTCTCACATTTTTTGGTATGAGCTATCTATTTCAGCCTCAAGCACAACCTGGATCTCACCCAACTGAATGACTCCCAAGAACTTTACTACAGTTCCTGATCCTTGGGTTTTTCCCAGATTCACTGCCCAGCCCCTCTCCTGTAGGTGGTCCAGCAAGGCCTGCAGGGTTTTCTACAGTCAGGGCAGATCTTCACAGGTTAACTTTATATCATCAATGTAATGGGCCCATTTCACTGGGGCTGGGAAAGAAAACAATGACAAATCCCCGGCCACCACTTCACAGGATGTGGTGAGGAAAGCCCATCATTGCTCCTTCCGGGTAAAGGCAAATTGATATTGGGACCCAGCAGCTGGGGATATGAGAAAAAAAAAAAAAAGCATTGGCTAGGTCCTGCACAGCATATGTTCCTAGGACCACCTACTATAGTGGCAATATTAGGCACAGCCACATGAATAAGGGGCACTATCCTATTGAGCTCCTTGTAATTTATTGTCAGGTTTCAAGAGCCCCTTGGGCTGTTAGAGGCCCTGTGTGCAGGATGCACAATGCCTCACTCAGGGGAGCTCTTGGATAGTTTTCCCTATTTCCTTATGTGTTCCAGGTGATCATGTTTAACTGTCACCACTTTTCCCTCTGGTGGCAGACGAACTGCCTCCCAATTGGCATTGCTCTCTGATTTAATTAATTCTAGTCATGGGCAGAATCCTCAATACAGTTTTATAAAGTCTTGCCTTGCAAGATATTGATGCTCAATATGTTTTCCAGAACTGGGGAGATGAAGACATACTCCCAATGGGGGAGAGTACCCAGTTTGCAGAACCAGGGGAAATTTTTTGACCATTACATACTAGTTTCCTTAGCCATTGATAGCAATGAGGGGCCAGGGAATTGCTGAGGATTTCCATATATTAGAATGCATTCAGCACCAGTGTCAACTCAACCAAAGTAGTTACCCTGTGTTTATTTCTGGGGGAACCAATAGATGATGAGTTCCTCATGAGGCCTCTGATTGCCCACAGTGGCCTCCACCTGAGGACAATCTTAGCCTTCATCCTATACTGGCAGGGGCCAGGGGTTCAGGAGCAGAAGTAGGGTTGAGATGGTGAGCCACAGGGGATTTTTAGGACAATGAAACAATTCTGTATGAAAGGGTAATGGCCAATAAGTGACATTATGCATTTGTCAAAATGTATAGAGCTTTACAATACATAAAGTGAACTTTAATTATACAAATTTTTAAAAACTCATTAAGAGAATGGGAATCCCAAGGAGTGAAGACTGCAACTTGACACTCCCATGGATACATAAAAGTTGATAGTCTGTACACTTTATAGGATGCAATTAGAATGGCATCTTACCTGTGCTGGTCTTCCTCCCCCAAATCCATAACCCTAGTCTAATCATAAAACAAACAAACAGCACAGCAAAGGAAACCATCAACAAAACAACAAGAAGACCCACTACATGGGAAAACATATTTGCCAATGATACCACCGATAAGGGTTTAATCTCTAACATTTACAGGGATCTCATGAAACAACAAAAGGAAGATAAACAATCCAATAAAAAATGGGCAAAGGACCTAGATAGACACTTTTCGAAAAAGAACATACAGAAGGCCGAAAGACATATGAAAACATGCTCAAAGTCACTAATTATATGAGAGATGCAAATCAAAACGACAATGCGTTATCATCTCACACCTGTCAGAATGGCTATCATCAACAAATCAACAAACAAGTGTTGGAGAGGATGTGAAGAAAAAGGAACCCTTCTGCACTGTTGGTGGGAATGCAGACTGGTGCAGCCACTGTGGAGAACAGTATGGAGCTTCCTCAAAAAACTAAAAATGGAACTCCTATTTGACCCAGTGATCCCACTACTAGGAATATATACCAAGAAACCAGAAACGCCAATCAGAAAGGATATATGCACCCCTATGTTCATAGCAGCACAATTCACCATAGTTAAGATTTGGAAACAGCCTAAGTGCCCATCAGCAGATGAGTGGATTAGAAAACTGTGGTACATCTACACAATGGAATACTATGCTGCGGTAAAAAAGAAGGAACTCTTGCCTTTTGCAACAGCATGGATGGAACTGGAGAGCATTATGCTAAGTGAAATAAGACAGTCAGAGAAAGATAAGTATCACATGATCTCACTCATTTGTAGATTATAGAGAACAACATAGACTGATGAAAAGGGACAGATCCAAAGACTGAGAAACAGCGATCAGGCTATCAATCCCCAGAAGGAAAGCAGGGGAGAGAGGGGGTAAGGGGAAGAGATCAACCAAAGGACTTGTATACACGCATATAAGCCAAACCAATGGACATGGACAACAGGGGGATGGGAGCATGAGTGTGCAGGAGTGGGAGAGAGGTTGGGGGTTAATGAGGGGGATGAGGACACATGTGTAATACCTTAACTAATAAAAACAAAAAGAAAAGAAAAAAATAAACAAACAAGCATCAGACAAATTCTAATAGAGGGTAATTCTACAAAATACTTGACCAGTGCCTCTCAAAACAGTCAGTCATCAATAACAGGGAAATTCTGAGAAATTGTCACAGTCAAGAGGAGCCTAATGAGACATCCTATCTAATAAAAGAGAAACATGGTAATTAGCGTACGACCGCTACCCTTCCCATTGGCTAATTAGCGCGATATGCAAATTAACTGCCAGCCAAGATGGTGGCTAATTTGTATACGTAGGCTCCAAGTGGCAGAGGGAAGCCTGGTGAGGACGCAGGCGTTCTGCTTCAACCCGCTGGTGGAGGGCCTCTGGGCCTGCTTGGTCAGCGCTGCCATGGGGATGGAGGAGCAGAGACACAGCCCACATGGGGGCTGGCACCCAGAAGCCCCAATCCCGCCTGGGCAGTGGGTTCAGAGTAGCAGAGACACAGCCCGCAGGGGGGCAGCACCCAGCCGCCCCAAGCCCCTTCTCAGCGCTGGGGTTGGAGGAACAGAGACACAGCCCTCAGGGGTCCCTGCAGCCAGTAGCCCCAAGCCCTGCCTTGGCGCTGGGGTCAAAGGAGCAGAGACACAGCCCGCAGGGGGGCGGGCACCCAGCAGCCTCAAGCCCCACCTCGCAGCTGGGGTCAGAGGAGCAGAGACACATCCTGCAGGGGCGGCAGCACCCAGCAGCCCCAAGCCCCGTGGCGGAGGAGGCTCTGGGGCTGCTGGGGCTGCTGGGGACGCTGGGGCCAGAGGAGCAGAGACACAAGCCTGCAGCAGGGCCCAGCACCCAGCAGCCCCAAGCCCCGCCTTGGCACTGGGGTTGGAGGAGCAGAGACACAGCCCTCAGGGTGACCTGCACCCAGCAGCCTCAAGCCCCACCTCGGCGCTGGGGTCAGAGGAGCACAGACACAGCCTGCAGGGGGGCCGGCACCCAGCAGCCCCTAACCCCAAGGCCGCAGAGGCGCTTGGGGCCACTGGGGCTGCAACAGAGACACAAACCGGCAGGAAACCTGTGGAAAGGGAGATAAACTATCATAACTTTATCTCCCTTTCCACAAGATGAGAAAACTGACCCTGATTATTTAGTGATATGGCCCACACCTTTCTACAAGCACAGGGTATGTTATGATCACTCCCAGGAAGTCATCAGAATACTGGTCAGAATACTGTTTCCAGGGAATAACGCTACTGTGGCAAATTATCTAAGAGAGGAAACAAGCTTTTGTTGGGTTTATTCTGAAGGTCAGAGAACAGACCACCCCAACATATGCCATGTTGTTATATTGATGATCTTGACCTGCAGATGCTTGAAAAACAGCAAATGCAAGGAGAGGTTTTCACTGAAGTCTCCTTCTCTGCCTAAAATCAGACCCCCCAAAAGGTTCCCTTGATGGGAAAAGTGCCATCAGCCAGTGAAGACTGACTCCTGTCACAGGACAGGAGACTAGAAGTTGACATCACATCCAAACTTTGTTACAAACTGTCTCCCCCACCCCTATTCATCTTTCCTAAAAATCATGTACTCTCCTCGAAGAGGCCTACATATCCCGTCCCCTTTCCCTAGAAAGAAGGTATTTAAATCTGGATTCTAAGCCACTTTGGGAAGTTATTCATTTTTCCCTGGGATCTCCCACATATACACAATGTACACATGTTAATGAACTTTGGTTTTTCTCTTGGTAATCTGTCTTTCATTACAAGGGCCTCTGCTAAGAACTCAGAAGGGTAGAGGAAAACTATTTTTCCTCTTCCATAATTCTATCTCGGGAAATCAAGTCCTGGACTGAACAGTGAGTTTGGCTCAAGTGCCAAGCAGTCCCGGCTGAGGGGAGGGAAGCTTCTAGAGGGAAATCAATGATACTGGCATCAAATATCAATGATACTGGCCTAGGACAGAGGGCACACGCATGGTTGCTGGTGGGAGTTTAAAGTGATTCAACATTTTTGGAGGATGATTTGGCAAAATCGATAGAAATGTTCAAGGTACATCCAAGAGTCTTCTAGGAATCTCATGTGCTAAGATAAAGCACGATTGCATAAGCCCTGGTCAGAACCCAGGATGCTACTGCAGGCTCTCCTTCCATGATGGGAAAACCTGCTAACAACCTGCATTTTTAGGCAAGGTGGCATCTATACTAATAAAAAGGTAATATGCTAATTAGACTGAACATCTTCCAGATGAGGTTCCGGACATCCTTCCGGACAAAGCCATGGTGGCAGGGCTGAGGCAGAGGCAGTTAGAGGTGATCAGGTAGGCAGGGGAGAGCAGTTAGGAGGATCAGGACGGCAGGGGAGAGCAGTTAAGGGTATCAGACCAGCAGGGGAGAGCAGTTAGGGGGATCAGGCCAGCAGGCAGGTGAGCAGTTAGGTGCCAGCAGCCCTGAGGGGTCCAGGATTGGAGAGGGTGCAGGCCAGGCTGAGGAACTCCCCACTCCCATGCACGAATTAGGGGCGATCAGGCAGGCACACAGGTGAGTGGTTAGGAGACAGCGGTCCAGGATTGTGAAAGGGATGTCCAACTGTCGGTTTAGACCTGATCCCGGCAGTCGGACATCCTGGGATCAGGCCTAAACCAGTAGTCAACATCCCCCAAAGGGCCCGAGATTGGAGAGGGTGCAGGCTGAGCTGAGGGACACCCTCCTCCCATGCACGAATTTCATGCACCGGGCCACTAGTCCTGTATAATAAAAGGGTAATATGCAAATTGACCCTAATAGCAGAATGACTGGGAATGACTGGTCACTATGACACACACTGACCACCAGGGGGCAGATGCTCAATGCAAGAGCTGCCCCCTGGTGGTCAGTGCGCTCCCACAGGGGGACCTCTGCTCAGCCACAAGCCAGGTTGATGGCTGCCAGCACAGAGGTGGTGGCAGGAGCCTCTCCTGCCTCCTCAGCAGCACTAAGGATGTCCTACTGCAGCTTAGGCCTGCTCCCCACTAGCAAGTGGACATCCCCCGAGGGCTCCCAGGATGCCAAAGAGATGTCTGACTGCCAGCTTAGGCCCAATTCCTCAGAGAGCGGGCCTAAGCCAGCAGGTGGACATCCCCCGAGGGGTCCCAGACTGAGAGAGGGTACAGGTTGGGCTGAGGGACCCCCCTGAGTGCACAAATTTTTGTGTACCAGGCCTCTAGTGTCAAATAAAGATAATGTGGTATCCTGAAAGGGATCCTTAAATAGAAAAACATTAGGTAAAAACTCAGAAAATCTCAATAAACTGGCACACATAAACCAAGTACTAAAAATTGCCCATCTGACAAAAGAAACAGATACAATTTTGACTCATTCCCACTAGACGGCTATTGTTTTATTGGCTGTTGTTGTTTGACAATCTAAGGGAAGAGAGGTCAGTGTCCCTGACTAAATAATCAGGTATTGCATGTTTTAAAAATTCCTGTGGCACACCAGTTGAAAACTACTGTTATACAGCAATCACATTGAATGGACTACATCTACCCTCAGCAAAATGCACTTCATCATTATTTGTTCACATTCTTGTCTTCCCCACTAGAGGCTAAGTTACTTGAAGACAAAACCAGGCTTCTCCATTTTGCATTTTATGTGCTGAAGTAAATTAAAGATAAGTAACATGAGCATACTGGTTTCCTTTACTTGTCACACTCCTTTTGTCCTCAGCATATGTCACCCCTCATCCAACCTTTGATTAAACCATCTAATTGAATTCAAATGATACTTCCCCCAGGAAAAACTCCTTAACCAGAAGTTATCATGATTTCTTTTTCTCTGCTGAATTCCTACATAACATTTATCATTGCCTTTACCATGGACCAAACTGGCTTTACATGGTTTTGAGTTAAATATCTTTAATCAAATAATTTTAAATGACTAGAAAATAACTGAATATTTATTAAGTCCTTAATGTGTCTCAAGAGTACCTCAATTTGTACTGATAAGCAAACACACCAAGGAAACAACAAAATTGACAACATAAAAAAAATTCTTAATGACCACAAATAGCCACAAAAACAAGTCAGACTCTAACTTAAAAGGCAAATGGACTGCACAGAACTAACTAACTAACTAACTAACTAACTAACTAACTAACTAACCTGCAAAGAGCTCATTTGCCCCCAGCAGGTTTGTGGGCTCCTCTCTAGTTCGAGCTCCTTGGGCTCACTTCAGAATCAGTGCTTATTTCCTTCTTTCATTCTCTGTTTACTAAGTCACTGCTTTAATTATGCTCAACTTAAACAGTTTGCTGATTGCTAACAACTTGGACAGCTGATTGACACATAAAGCCGAACATATTGTTCTGGTCACCTAACTATATAAAAGTAAAAAAGACCATACAGCCTGGTGTTTATTCACCATTGATTCCCAAATTAATGCATTTGAGAGGGGAAAAAAAAATGAAGAGTTATCTGATCCTTGTACCAAGATGGGAAGCACGAGGAACTGGAGAATGGGATGGAGTGGGAAGTCCATTAAATTTGTTGAGAAAATCTTCTCTAACACTTGGAATACTTTCTTTTCTAACTGAAATCTAGCACTGAAAGGCAATTTTCAGGTCTTTCGGTATTCTACCAAACTGTGTTACTCATTAACTACTTGCTCTGAAAGTTTGTTAAAAATTTCGCCACCGTCAATTTAGAACTCCCTCGTCTGCCTAATCTACAATGTTATTCAAAATCTTAGGTCTATGCATATAATTTTCCTAAACATATCTGCTTGCTATTTTGTAGCTGTCATGTCATTAGTACACAGATTCTAAAATCTCACCTCCTGGCTTGAAAGAAAATTTAATTAGCTTTTCTTTTGGGTGTGTTACTAACCTTTCCCATTCTTTTGTGTTCTATTATATGTGTACATAACAGGTATCAAACTGTTTTTTCCACAATGAGTAAGATTGAGTGATAAGGCTGCTCTACACAGAGGTATGCTAAGTTTCTAAAAATCATTTCTCTTGGCATCTAAATTCCTACAATCTACCTCTTAAACAACTGAAGTAGAAAATTTTAAAAAGTAAGTTTCAAGTTAAATACTATTTACACATTAAAGTGAAAAAAATAAACACAGACACGTTACTTTCATCTTATAAACTCTTCTCTCTACACACTACTTTAAATAGAGAAAGCCCTTCTTTCCTGGTGCTTTTGATTTCTATTTTTTCTCCTTTAAATTCTAACCCAGCCATGTGCCTGTTGGTATTTCATGCACACAGACTCATACCAGCCTCCCCAGCATGTCTACCTCCTGCTGAGATTCTGAACAACAGTGCCCATTCATTTCAACAGTCTCATTCATTAAAGTTCAGAGTGTACTTTACCTGAACAATCCATTTGAAAGTAAAGATTTTATTCCGCTTGCACATCTGTTATTCCTGGTATAAAGATTAGTGATCTCTGGAGTGTATGTTCTGTCTTACAAGGTAGGGTAGTGATCTTTATCCAGAATCTCAGACTTATGCTTAATTAGACAAACAGCCCAGGGGTGGGGATTAAAGCCAGGGCTGGGATTTGGAGCAAATACTGTCTTCAGAGAAGCAAGGTTGGGCTTCCCTTCTCTGGAGTAAGATCATTAAACAGCCTTCATTTCACAATCATATATCCATAATACCCCTCCCCTCCCCGTTCCCCCCACACCACCACACACACACACATACTCACAAGCACACACACAAAATAATGTTAGCACACACAGGACACATTTGGGGTAATAGCCTTCTCTTTTCCCCTTTGTCACTCACGAATCCCTGTACAAAATTACCTTCCCCTCTCATAACTTTTCCCGCTGCTTCTGCCTCAGAAGAAACAAGTTCCTCCCTTGGCATGGATGATTGCAGCCCCATTCCCCACCCCTCACCAGTATTCCTATGACAATAGGTGTTGGAGGTCTTTCTTCCCTATCTTCCCTTAAGACAAACCTTTCCTCTATCTAAATTTCAGCCTCTAAACACACACTCTAAGTTCACTACCCACATGAGAACTGTTGTTTTGGTTAATGAGGTAGAAAAAACTCAGTTCCCAAAGGGAAAGGAAACTGTGAATCTACTACCTCTAGTGGTGGGAGCCATTCCTGAGAGAGAGGAAGGTGCATTGTGAATAAAGCGGTGTTGGGATTAGGTGCCTAATCAGTGAGTAGCACTGCCATTAGGTTGGGGAATAAAAGAGTCTATTGGGGTCAAGACTCAGTCTTTGATTCTTTTTTTGTGAGTAGTAAAGATGTAAACACAGCATTATAACTTTAATAAATGACTGGGATTCCAGCACAGTGTTCTAAAGGAAATTATGTCTAAAGAATTAAAGGAAAGTGTGAAAATAATGTCTCATCAAATATAAAATATCAATAAAGAAATAGAAACCATAAAAAAGAATGAATAAAAATCCTGAACTAGCCTGGCCAGTGTGTCTCAGTAGTTGAGCATTGACCTATGAACCAGGAGGTCACGGTTTGATTCCCTTCCTCTCTGAGAGCAACAAAAAATATATGTAAAAAAATTCTGGACTTGAAAGGTACAATAATTTTTTTAAAAAATGTGTACTAGAAGGGCTCAACGACAATTTGAGCAGGCAGGAAATCAAATCAGTAAACTTGGAAATAGATCAATTGAGATTATCCAGTTTGAGGAACAACAGCAAAAACATTGAAGAAGAATGAGCAGAACCTCAGAGACCTGTGGGACACTATCCATATACCACCATACTCATAATGAGAGTCCCAGAAGAGGGGAGGCAGACAGGGGGGTAGAAATATTTGGATAAATGATGGCTGAAAACTTCCCATATTTGATGAAAAATACTAGCCTATGTATCCAAAAAGATCAGCAAACTATGTAGAATAAACATAGAGGTCCACAGATAGACACATCATAATTTAGCTGTAAAAGACGAAGAAAGAATCTTGAAAACATAAAGAGAGAGCAACTCATATCCACAAAAGATTTTTAGTAACATTAATGCTGGTTTTTCACCAGAAACTTTGGAGGTAAGAAGGCGTATTGAAAGTGCTAATAGAAAATAAATCAACAAAGGATTTCATATTTGGTGAAACTATTCACCAAAAATGAAGGAAAAATTAAGCATTCCCAGGTTAAAAAAAAAAAAACAAAAACAAAAAAACCTGATAGAATGTGTTAATAGCAGATATGCCTTACAAAAATACTAAAAGGACACCTTCAGGCTGAAATGAAATGATACATGTTAGGGACTACATGTTGGTGTGCCTCCAAAATTTATGTCTTTCTCACAGGTGTATATAGTGACTGTTTCATTGCTAATCTAATTCTAGATCTAACAAATGATCTTGCATGTGATCCTTCTATTTTCATCTAATGAGTTACTCATAAGCAATCTCAACTTTTATTTCATTGAAACATGTGCACTCTATCCGTTTTAAAAATCTTTCCTAGTTTCCTTGACTGACCACTCCCCACATGGATTAACATTGTTAACATTGTGAAGAGAGTTTCCTTCAACAAAAGCTAATGCTTTGTGGCCACCACAAGGCCACATATGAAGGCTGTGAATGCTTCTTTGTGAGCCGGGAAGATGATTTAATCAGCAATTCTTTAGCATTTACTTCTTTGGTGGGTTCACCTTCCACTTTCCCATTCTTTGACCTCTCTTCTCTGCACATTTTTCCCTCATAAGGATCGAAATAGCTTCACAAAGGCTTTGTGTGAGTAAAATTATAAAAAGGTCTCACACAAGCCAAAGAAGTATCTAGATTTCAAAATCAATACAAAAAAAATTTCCCATGTTGTATTAATACCTTTAAAAAAAATTCCCATAATATTTTATGATGAGTGTGGGAATACGTAATTTGGCTCTCTGATAATATTAGTCATTTCAATTAAAAAAAAAAAAAACTTTACATATTATGCTTTACATACAAAAGAAATGAGTATATCATTATTACTAAAAAATTTCCCCAATAAATGACCCAGACATTTCCTACATGCCCAGAATAGTTTTTTTTTTTTTTTTTTTCCCCCCTAATGGTAACCTGCATTTTCACATTTCAAAATCTCTACCATCCTGTCTTCTTATTCAGAAAACTCACTGCTACTAGAATTCTGGGAAAACTGTGTCCATGGGATTTTTGTTAGAAATTCACTATACCAAAGCTTTAAATTAACACAGCAACAAAATTTCTGGAGGCCCATTTTCACTGTTGGTTATTTAAGAAATATAGCAACACACTTTAAATATTCAAAGGTTGCCTTAGGTGTACACGGAGACTAACGCTAACACCTTTGAGGACTCTATTTCATCATCCAATCAAATCTGGGGTTATAAACTCAAAGCCAATGAGTGCAGAGCAGGGGGCGGGGCTTGGGGCAAATAACTGTCAGCGAGGTTGTGCAGTTGGTTGTGACTGCTTTGGGTGAACGAAATAGCTAACCTCTACTCATTTACATACCACAGGATATTCCTCCTGAAGCTTTGAATGGTGAGTCATTCCTAGCTTCCCCTTCTGGAAGTTGCCCTTCCACTCTGGTACTTTCTTTTTCAGCCTCCCTCTAAGATGAACAAATGTATTCCAGCTACGGACTCAGCCATCTCTTAACGCTTGGAGTTCCCACCTTTCCCTTGGCAGCTGATCAAGGACTTCCCCAAAGATCAACCAGTCTCTCAGTTGGAATGTCTGTCCCTTACCCCCTGCCCCATGCTCCAGTAACTTCCTCTATCAACTTTCCTAATTATTCACTTGGCTCGTGTTCCTTCCCTCTTTAACGAGGAACTGGGAGGAAAGCACACTGATGCTGCGGTGAATCTCCTCAGGTGCCGGGAACTGAGCTGGAGCTGAGGGAGGAATGCGTGAAGCCGAATTAGCAGGGCAACAGACCAGCCACCTTCAGAGTCTGTGAGTAAGACGCTGCTGTGTTCTGGGGTAGGAGAGTTTACTGAGAAGATAAGCTAATCCCAGTTTATCTGCCATAAACCATTTAGCAAGAGCTTGGCAGCTGGTGAAGATTACTGGGATGTTTGGGTAGGATACTTTGTCACCTTAATCCCGCCAAATGTACTGATTAAGAGGAAGAAAGAGCTCTGGCCGGTGTGGTTCACTTGGTTGAGCTTTATTCCATTCACCAAGAGGTCATTGTTGGATTCATGGTTTCGGGCCCCAACTCCAAGAGGCGGCATGCAGGAGGAGCCCATGGATCAGGGGTGGGCAAACTTTTTGACTCGAGGGCCACAATGGGTTCTTAAACTGGACTCAGAAGAAGCAGCTGCCGATGTTTTTCCCCTCGTTGCCATGTTAACACTGCTGCTGGTGAAGGAGCGGAGGGGAGAGCAAGAGAACCCTCCGCTCTTTCCGCTCCGCCGGCCGGATGGAACAGCCGAAGGGCCGGATCCGGCCCGCGGCGGTAGTTTGCCCACGGCTGCCATGGATGTTTCTCTCTCTCCCTCTCCCTTCCTGTCTAAAATCCATAAAAACATTTTAAAAATATATTTTATTGTTTTTTTTACAGAGAGGAAGGGAGAGGGATAGTGAGTTAGAAACATCAATCAGCTGCCTCCTGCACACTCCCCACTGGGTATGTGCCCGAAACCCAGGTACATGTCCTTGACTGGAATCGAACCTGGGACCCTTGAGTCCACAGGCTGACGCTGTATCCACTGAGCCAAACCAGTCAGGGCTAAAAACATTTTTTTAAAGGAAAAAAGAACTCCCATTTTCAGAAACGGTGAATTAGTATCACTTCTACTCCATGAGAAAGAATTGCAAAAGACTGACTGTTGAGGACAAACCTACATGCCATTTCTGAGAGGGCAGTCATTAATTAACTCCACACAAAGAGAATTTAGCCATTATCTCATTTATTGAAAACCTACATGGTAATTTCAAGACAAATCAGTATTTTTTTAAATGAGATAGAGTTTCATAAACTTATCCAAAGTTGCCAAAAATCAATTTAGGCTGACGAAGTTTTAATTACATGGAAAATCAGTCTTTTAAATTACTAAACTAGAGTAACATTAGCATTTACATGCTAATTTATGGCGAGATCATTTCTTGGGGAAAAGATTTGTTAGGAGAATTTGAAGTAGAGGTTGAAGCAGCCAAACTGAGTATTTGCCACATATTTACAGAAAAGAGTTGAGTAGTTTTATTCGTTTCTAAAAATGACTTATTAGGATTGACTGTGTAAACTCTTATTAAAGTTTTCAAATAAAAAAATTTAGAAATGAGAAAGTGCTTATGGGCCTGTGGACCCCCACTTTTAGTTTAGGAAACAACAGTCTACTTAACTACTGCATTAAATTCTGAGAGCATGCAGAAAATGCTTTTTCTTTTTGTTGGGGCCCAGGATGTTTAGTCCTGGAGTCACAGTGGAAAAGTTAGTAAGTGTCCTAAATAGGGCGCCGTTAGCTAAACAAGAGCAAATATCGCAATGGCATGGGCTTCTCCTAGAGCAGTGCTTCTAAATAATGGCTGCTCCTTAAAGCACTGGGAAACATTAGAAGTTCACAATGCTCAGACCAGTTAAATTGACTTCCGGGGATGCCACCCAGGCGCCTGGAGTTTTACAGCTCTCTAAGTGACTCCAGTGGGTAGCCAAGGTTAAGAATCTCTCTCTTAGAGGGATGGCTGAGCTTGCTCTACCACCAGCTCTTGACATGTTAAAGTGAGGATAAAAAACTTAGATCCTTTTCAGGTAAAACAAAAATCAATCAAACAAACAAACAAAAATCAGCTGCTGACAGCAGTAAACCAGTGTGATGCTTACTAGTGGAATTAGGTCTCATTCAGAGTTACTACAATACAAGTCAGTCGGATGCTTACAGCTAGTCCGTGTCGCTCTCCAGTTGGACATAAACAATCGCAAAGAATATCAGCATCCGATGAGGTCATTCTGAGACCATAATAAAGTGAGACAAAACAAAGTCACCGTGCAGCCCATACAATTATCAAACATTCTCAGCCCCTGCTAAAATGAATGACTGCTGCCTCTATACCCATTACAGCTCCTTCTAGATAAGATTTCTTGAGATGCCCAATCACAGAATTGTCCTTACTTTCTGACAAAACCCACCTATTGTAACCCCTCACTTCCTTAAACCCTCTTCAAAATTACCCAGACACGGCCCATGTCCACAATAAGTTCTTTCCTACATCCTTTCACTGAAATAGCCCGCAGTTCCCCAGGGTGAACATTCTCCCTCACTGAGACTAAATAAATAAATAACCCAAACTTGTCAATGACAGACGTGTTTCCAGTCATTTCGACTGAAAGTCATTGATACCCTTTCTCAGAAAAACTGACTCAGGAACATTGAAAAACTGAGCAGTGTTGCCTTTTCATTGGGTGAATCACAGTGGTCCCTAACCTTGGCTATCTATTAAAATTGCCTGGGGAGCACAGACTGAAATTCAAGACTGATTGCAATAGGAATCCCTAGGGATAAGACCCAGGCACCACTATTATTATAGCTCCCCAGGTGATTCCAAATAAAAAATAATAAATCTAGGAAGAGAGATAGAAGACACAGACTAGAAGCTATACAGGTTGGAAAACTGAGGCCAACAGCATTGAAGTAAGTTGCTCATTCTTTCACCCTGTAAGCAGCAACTCATCAGGCCTTTGCATGCAGGCCGTCTGACCAGAGTAGGCACTTTTATATTGGTGTCAACATGCTACAAACTTGGTTAATGCTCTTTACAAGGCTCTTTGAGGCAGCTGATAGGATACCAAGTGGAAAAGAGCATAAAGTATGATTATATAAGGATGAACCCAACTATGTAAATAAAACATATAAGAGCCACTAGATGCCATAACTGGATGGTTTTCTGTTTTTGAAATGTTTGTTTATATAATTATGTCAAAAGTTTTTATAATAAGCACATATTCATTTAATTTTCTCTTTAAAATATTGATTTTGATCAGAAAAGAGCATGTACTAGTAATATATATATATATATATATATATATATATATATATATATATATATATAGTTGAAACTGAAAAAAGAGAAGTTTAGTAAAACTAATTGATTACTTTTCAAGGCAGCCAGATCAGATGCTAATAGTGGACAGTAGAAAATGTTAAGCCACTGTTAGGAGAGAAAGAATTGGAAGAATATCCCTCAGGAAGTTTGAGAGCACCAATGTAAAACTTTCCTTACCACAGAAGCAGGTGGGATTGCAGACTGCAGCTACTATCTATTCCTTCAAGCCAAGGCACAAAATAACCCTTGTTGTTCCTCATCTAAGAAGTAACAATGAGACAGAACATCTAACAACCCCCCTGTTTTAAATCCTTTTGGTTTCAATATTTTTATTTTGTTCTTGATTGCTGTATGGATATATAAAATTTGGAGGAAACTTGACCCATTAGTGTTCCAAATGGTAAATATAAGACTATGATTGAGTACCATCATAATCTATTAATTTCTGTCTGAATAGAAAAACAAAAGAGATCCTTCTCCCATCCTGCTACCCACTTTGGAATAGCTACCATGAACGTACTTCCAAAGGCTTAGGGAAGCTGAGGACAAGCCCCTCAGTTGTCCATCCCCAGAGCTAAGTGATATGCACCAACTTGTGGTCCTGGCCACAAGTTAGGTGAAAAATCTTGTCAGAGTTGGATAGATGCCAGGTGAATAACGCTGAGTGAGCATGGGATGACACTGGCTAATCTCTACCACTTGGGTTTGTACCTTTTTTATCTCAGTTAAATTTAAAGCATGATGGGAATGGGAGGCATCCCTAATTTTGGCAGACCCTAAGATATTACTAGGATCAAGGAGAAATAATGGTTGTTTTTAAATTATTATCATGAAAGAAAAGCAAGAAGGCAAGTCTTACTTTCCTTTGATCCTGTGTGAGTTTTGCAGAGCGTCGTAAGAGTTGGATACAGATGGTCTGTGAGAACCTACAGGATGAACGTGAATTTCAGTACTACTAATTACACTTTCCAAAACAAAGGATTTGGTGGCACTTGGGTAGAATTTGTCAAGAATAAGTTCAGTACTTATCCTCAGGACCTCCCTGAAATCATTCTAATATTGGCTTTGATCTGCACAATTGGAGGTAGGTGCAACTCTCTTTATTTTAGTTTATTCTATGGATGGATTTGTAAATGCCACCGTATAGAATTTTTTTAAAAGTAGCAGCAGTAGGAAATCAGAATTTTGGTCCTAAATTCATACATTTGTTCCCTGATTTTCAACTAAATGAATCCAACAAAAACCTACCCCTGAGAAGAAACCTGTAACATCTAATCTTTATTCTTCATCTCTATAGTGTTAAAACAATATTCATACTTTCTTAGTTTACTAGGTTCTGAGTAGATTTAAATGATGGGGAGAATTGAAACAGATAAGTAGAAAATCAAGGGTTGGGGGATTTTTTTTATCTGTGTTATCATAAACTATAGTTTCATTCATATTTTAAAATTAGCTGTTCCACTGTTTTCTTTACTTGGACAAAGAATTTCAAAGTGATAGGTCTGAATTGTTCAGTTACTTTTTAACCACTGGGTATGGTGTCCCATTGGTTTTGTGCAAATGATAAATTATTCCTATCTCTTATGATAAGAAAAGAACACTGTAGATATCAAAAGGATGCACCTTTCTACATGCTTTGATGTAAGAATTGTATTTAAAAGATGCAGAAGACATTAAACTGAAGAAAATACTGTAATATTGCTTATTGCACTTTATAATAAGGATTAACAACGTTAAATATCCATGCTTTCTATTATGTAGTAGCTAACTAGTAATAAGTAGCTAGTTTTTTTCTCACCAGCATAATTATTACGGTTAGTTCCTCATTATTATTTAGGAATCAGTCAGATTTCACTCAAGTTTAGTTTTTATTAACCTTATTGCAGGGTTGCCAAAGAAGCTACCTGATTTGTAGCGTGTGGAGAAACTGCTATAGATATTTTAGTAGTAACCCAAGAACCAATGATTCTAAAGAAATGATATACTTCATAGAACAGGTCAAGCGGAAATGGATTAGTAATTACACTGATTCTATGTGCTTAAGTGTGAAGGAGGGTTTCAAATACAGGAATATAGGAAGTGAGTAGTGGATCAATATTTCATTGTCCTCAGTGTTAAGAAATCATATTAAAGTTTTTAAAATGTAATATTTTACTGCTTTTTAATAATTACTTTTTTGCAGCAATTTTGAACCTACACTTGAAAGATTTTATAATTCCTCTCCCTGTGATACTATTTTTAATCGGATGCAGTTTTGAAATACTCAGTTTTGCATCTGACCAGGTGTGTATAGTAAATATGAGTATTTTTTACTATACCTAAGATTCATATAAATACAAAGATGGCTTAAGAGGATTATTAAAATACTTGTCTCTTCATTGTTCTGCCATTTGATAGATGCTTAGGATGTGGATAACATCAGATGTGTAGGAAAAGAAACTGGGTGTGAAAAAGCAAAGCTTAGACGAAAATTGGTTAACAAGATAGAAGCCTAGAGTGACTTAGAGCTGCTATTATAGAACTCTCATAGCAAGAGAATTCTGACAAAAAACAAACCAATGTATTGCCTCAATTAGGAATGTTTCAATCGCATTTCCATTAGAATAGAGGCTAGTCTCTAAGTGTGCCTGGCTTGGAATGTATCAAGAAATATACACAGAACCTTGTATCTGACATTGGAAGTGAGGAGCAAGGCAAACCATAGATATAGTCCAGACAACTCTAGTATTACCACATAGTTGGGAAGAGCTGGAGTCAGAGGAGAGAGAATATACTTACTGTAAAGGATATAGAATGTTGCCCTAGCCAGTTTGGCTCAGTGGATAGAGCGTCGGTCTGCAGTCTGAAGAGTCCCAGGTTCGATTCTGGCTAAGGGCACATGCCTGGGTTGCGGGCTCGATCCCCAGTTTGGGGAGTGCAGGAGGCAGCCGGTCAATGATTCTCTCTCATCATTGATGTTTCTCTCTCGCTCGCTCCCTCTTCCTTCCTCTCTGAAATTAATAAAGAAATATATATTTTTTTTAAAAAGGATATGGAATGCATTATTAACACAATAGTCATCTAACCCAAGGGTTGGTGGCAATCTTTTTCTGTAAAAATACATATAGTAAATATTTTATTTTTTGAGCTTTTTCATTTATTTTATTTTTTTATTGTTTAAAGTATTACAAATAATAGTACATATGTCTCCTTTTATCCCCATTGACCTCCCCATGGCCTCCCTTAACCCCAGCACATGCCCTCACCCCCCTAGTGTCTGTGTCCATTGGTTATGCATATATGCAAGCATACAAGTCTTTCAATTGATCTCTTATACCCCACCCCCAACTCTCCCCTGCCTTTTGGCTATAGTTTGAAAGTCTGTTCGATGCTTCTTTGTCTCTGTATCTATTTTTGCTTATCAGTTTATGATGTTCATATATTCCAAAAATGAATGAGATCATGTGATATTTACCTTTCTCTGACTGGCTTATTTTGCTTAGCATAATGCTCTTCAGTTCCATCCATGCTGTGGCAAATTGTAAGAATTCCTTCTTTCTTACAGCACCGATGTACCAGTTTTTTAATCCACTCATCTGCTGATGGGCATTTAGGCTGTTTCCAAATCTTAGCTATGGTAAATTGTGCTGCTATGAACATAATGGAGCATATATCCTTTCTGACTGGTGTTTCTGTTTTCTTCGGATATATTCCTAGAAGTGGGATCACTGGGTCAAATGGAAGTTCCATTTTTAGTTTTTTGAGGAAACACCATACTGTTTTCCACAGTGGCTACACCAGTCTGCATTCCCACGAGCACTGCAAGAGGGTTCCTTTTTCTCTGCATCCTCTCCAGCACTTGTCGTTTGTTGATTTGTTGATGATAGCCATTCTGGCAGGTGTGAGGTGGTATCTCATTGTTGTATTGATTTGCATCTCTCGGATTATTAGTGACTTTGAGTATGTTTTCATATGTCTCTTGGCCTTCTGTATGTCCTCTTTGGAAAAAGTGTCTATTTAGGTCCTTTGCCCATTTTTTGATTGGGTTGTTTATCTTTCTTTTGTTAAGTTGTATGAGTTCCCTATAAATTATAGAGATTAAATGCTTATCAGAGATAACATTGCCAAATATGTTCTCCCATGCGGTAGGCTTTCTTGTTGTTTTGTTGATGGTTTCTTTTGCTGTGCAGAAGCTTTTTATTTTGATGTAGGCCCATTTGTTTATTTTCTCCTTAGATTCCATTGCCTTAGGAGTTGTGTTGGTAAATATATTGCTATGACAAATGTCTGCTATTTTGCTGACTATGGCTTCTTCTAAGATTATTATGGTTTCCCATCTTATGTTTAAGTCCTCTGTCCATTTTGAGTTTATTTTTGCGTATGGTGCAAGTTGGTGGTCTAGTTTCATTTTTTTGCATGTATCTGTCCAATTTTCCCAACACCATTATTGAAGAGACTGTCTTGACTTCATTGTATGCTCTTGCCTCCTTTGTCAAATATTAATTGAGCATAATGGCTTGGGTCGATTTCTGGGTTCTCTGTTCAGTTCCATTGGTCTCTGTGTCTGTTCTTGTGCCAGTACCAGGCAGTTTTGAGAACAGTGGCTTTTCAGTATAGCTTGATATCTGGTATTGTGATCCCTCCAACTTTGTTCTTCTTTCTCAAGATTGCTGCAGCTATTCAGGATCTTTTTTTATTCCAGATGAATTTTTGGAGAGTTTGTTCTAGGTCTTTGAAGTATGCCATTGGTATTTTAATGGAAATTTCATTGAATTTATAGATTGCTTTGGGTAGTATGAACATTTTAATTCTATCAATCCATGAACACGGTATATTCTTCCATTTGTTTATGTCTTCCTCTATCTCTTTTTTTCAGCATCCTATAGTTTTCTGAGTACAGGTTCTTTACCTCCTTGGTTAAATTTATTCCTAGATATCTTAAAATTTTTGTTGCAATGGTAAATGGGATTGTGTTTTTAGTTCCTCTTTTTCTATGAGTTCATTGTTGGTGTATAAAAAAAGCCATAGACTTCTGGGTGTTAACTTTGTATCCTGCTACATTGCCAAATTTACTTATTAAATTTATTAGTTTTTTGATGGAGTCTTTACGGTTTTCTATGTACAATATCATGTCATCTGCGAATAATTACAATTTCATTTATTCTATAGTAAATATTTTAGATTATGCAGGCCATATAATCTCTGTCACAACTACTCAAATCTGTCATTGTAGTTCAACGGTAGCTATACTCCCAGGAGACAATGTATAAGTGAATTGGCATGACTGTGTTCCTATAAGATTTTATTTACAAAACAGGCATTGAGAAATTTTGACTTAGGGACAATATTTTGCCAACACCTACTTCAGTCAGTCAGAATATGAATGAGAATGTGTGTGAAAATGATTGACTTTCCCAAACAAATTTAACCAGCGATGTAAAATAAAAAATTATGGAAAACATATATTCATGGAAGAACAAAAGCAGATCACTACTTTATTTGTCATGAATAGGTTTTATAACCATATGATTTTGATACAAACGCAATTTTAAGTGCAATTATTTATGACCTTTATGGAAGTTTGTTGACTTTTTGAAAAGATCAAGTTGTAAACCTTTATTACAAATTAAAAATGAGGTTCTTAAAACTCAACCTGACCAGATATGAAACAATTTTAAAACATTTAAAGAGAAAAAACAGGCTTAAAAACAACAACAAAAATCACATGTTGTCATCATCAAAAAGAGACATCTTTAGGAAAAAAATAATAAAAACCCCATGCTGCATAGATAATGCAATAGTTCTAGTTATCTGTTCAATGGCAAAAGGCAAGCACTTAAGGTCTTCAGCTCCAACCTTTTGTTCATTTCTTACTGCTGGAATTTCATATTCATTTCTTCTTGTTGGATGACTAAACCTTATAATATTTCACTCAAATATTCTGGAAAAAATAGTCTGAAAGAGATGATAAGCCTGCATTTACTCAGTCTGGTCCTGCTCAGCCTCCAGAGGGGACAAATTCTCAGCTGGTGGATCAGCTGCTTTTGTCTCTTTGCCATCTTGTAGTTTAGGGTTTTCTGTGCCTCTGTATCAGTAATTGAAGTTGTGTCAGTACCGACATTGAGGCATTCAGGTGGCTGTTGACCTTGGGTCTCATCTCCTTGATTTTCCTTATCTTCTTCATTGCCGTCCTCTCTTGGCTGTCTTTGGTGAGGAGGGTCCCTGTGAAATCATGGTCTATAGCCCCAATACATATTCTGTCTCACTGGTCTATTTTGTTCCCCTACACCCTGGTTATCAGCACCCTCTGTCACTTCTCACTGCACAGGAGGGTTGGAATACTGTAGTCAACACCCATAGAGTCTCCTCAGGGAGTAAGGTGGGAACCCTGGCCAGTGGGAGGGCGGGCACTGTTGGGCCTGGCCTTCAGGATCACTCTCTCTCATCCCTCATTCTTTTTTAAAAAATATATTTTTATTGATTTCAGAGAAAAAAGGAGAGAGAGAAACATCAATGATGGGAGAGAATCATTGATTAGCTGACTCCTACATGCCCCACACTGGGGATGGAGCCGGAAACCCAGGCATATGCCCAACCAGGAATTGAACCGTGACCTCCTGGTTCATAGGTTGATGCTCAACCACTGAGCCTCGCCAGCTTGGCTCATCCCTCATTCTTTTCCCCACTCTTACTTTTCTGGTAATTCTGCTGGTAATTACGTGGAGGACCCCTGCCACGTGGGTAGCCTCTGTAATGGTTCCAGTCTGCTGCATATTTACGGCCTTGCACTGGAACTCCTCCACCAGGGCCTGTAGCACTTGCCGCCCTGTATCCTTTTCTCCTTCAACAACATCATACTTCACAGTCTTTCCATCTCCTATACTGCAAAGGTACTTCCTGGGGTTATTCTTCTTTATGGCAGTCTGATGTACAAATACGTCTTCCTTGAGGTCATTCCTGTTGATGAAACCATATTCATTTTTTACATTGAACCATTTCACTGTTCCCAAATCTTCCCTGTGAAGATCTTCTTGTCCCCACCCGCAGGCACCACTGATATGAGGCTGTGCAGGTCAGGGCTCCCTGCCCCACTGCCCTGTGGTGTCAGACTTGGTGTCAGCAGTGCTGAGGGGGTGGGGGCAGTGGGCGGCTGCTGGGTCCCGACTCCTCTGCTCTTGGTTGCTGTGATAGTGAACTGGGCCAGCTGTATAGCTGGGCAGCTGCTGCTCTTCTACTGATGTGATGGTAACTAGGCTAGCAGGGCTGCACGGGGCTCTCCGGGGTCCATTCTCCATCCCTACTACTGATCAAACTCAATCTTAAGTACTTCTATAAACTTTACTATTTGACAATAATTCTTTACTCTTCTTGCAAGCTAATACGTTAGCCTGCCACAGTTTCATGATCCTGGTAAAAACCATACGACTCCTGGACCAGCTAAAAAGAACTCTTATCACTCAGGGCAACTGCAGAAGCCAGACTGTCAGCATTTTCTTGTGCCTGTTCCATGAGTCCCAGCTCCCAGAGAGAGAACGAAGAGGGCCAGACAAAACCTCCACACACAATGGGTTGAATTACAGGAGAAGAAACCTGAGCTTCGAGAACTTGAATAGTTTATGATGCGCAGTTAGCTCACCTGTCCTAAAGAGTTATTATCTTTAGTGCACTGAACAATATAGTAAATCTGACCCTTGCTCTGGAGAGAAACCTTGCTCTATCTTCCAAACTTTTTATTCACTCAAACATTCTGGAAAAGATAGTCTGGATGAAAAGCAACCAATGACCACTCATAAGACCCGAGAAGCACAAGAAACAACAAGAATCAGCTCCCACATGCATAGATCTCACCCAACTCAGTAGGTGCTCAGTATTTCCTTATGGAATGGATGTGGAATGGATGCTCAGAATAAAATTCATAAATATCAGCTAAATATTTTGTGATAAACAACACAAATTAGTTATTTCATTAGCTGCATTAACTTCCCACACACTGCTATTCTTCCAAAAACAACTTTCTGTTTAAGCCATGGCTAGTTATTTGCAGTTTCTAGAATTTGATATGATTGCTTACTCCTTTGTGGGTTTTATGTATGATAATCCATCTGTCTGAAATGTCTTCCTTCCTCTTGTATGCTTGAAAATCTCCTAGATATTTCTAGTGGCCATGTAATGTACTTCCTAGTTAAAAAAATAAAATGTACATAGGTATGTGCAGTAACTTTCCACTGTAATTGATAATAATCTGATGGAAAATTATAAAAATCTGACAGAATTAAGACATTAGCACTTATTACATTATGATGTATGTTTTCCTTTTTTGTTGGAGATAAGAGTATCTAACATGTAGTCTATGCTAGTAGATGGATAGATAAATAAGAAAATGACATATTTTTATATTATTAGGTCCTAAGATATGCTCGTGCCATACAATGGATGGATTCACAATTATTTTATTATTTATTTACACCAGTAATTATCTTTAATGCTGCATTTGACATGGATGTTTACATGTTCCAGAAGTTATTTTGGCAGGTAAAAAGTATTCTTTTCCAATAATATCATTCACTAATGAGCCACCACATTTTATCTATATTTAGATTTTTAAAAATTTTCCTCAAAATTAGGAAACAAAGAAGAAAGGGGAAAAGTGCTAGGTGTAAAAGAAGTAAAATAAACTTTATATTTTAGTGACTATGCTATATCTTGACAAATGGCTAGTCTACTGAAGACTCAGGAAAAAAATTATGGAAGAAAAAATAATCCTGAAAATATGAGTGATAGAACTTAACACCAGTTGTGATTTTAACTCTGTCATGCTATAAGAGAGCTATTGTGAAATCTATTAGGTCTAGTAAAAGAAATTTATTAATAAAAGTGATGTTTTAAATACTCTCCTTCTAAAACTTCCCACACCCACATGGAGAAGAAAAAGACAAAGAAGAATATTTACAGAAACAACTATAACTCTAATTTATAAACTTTTGTGATTTTTTTCTAATTATGTGAGATTTTGAACTCATAAGAAAAGACCTTGAGGTAAAACACCACAGATCTTAAGCAGAGGTGCATTTCTTTCAAATTAACAAAAACAATTTTGGCCCTAACCGGTTTGGCTCAGTGAATGGAGCGTCGGCCTGCGGACTGAAAGGTCCCAGGTTTGATTCCAGTCAAGGGCATGTACCTTGGTTGCGGGCACATCCCCAGTAGGAGGTGTGCAGGAGGTAACTGATCGATGTTTCTCTCTCATCGATGTTTCTAACTCTCTATCTCTATCCCTTCCTCTCTGTAAAAAATCAATAAAATTAAAAAAAAAACAATTTTGTAAATATAAAGCCATTACCTAAACTATATTAGAAACAAAACTATTAAAACAATGTATGCTTGAAAAGCGTCTAGAAAAATGGAGGTTATACAAATGACCCAAAAAAATGAAATTAAAAAGAATATCTTCTGATATAATAAAAGGCTAACATGCAAATCAACCAAACGGCAGAATGACAGGTGTTATGACGTGTACTGACCACCAGGGGGTAGACGCTCAATGCAGGAGCTGCCCCCTGGTGGTCACTGTGCTCCCACAGGGGAAGAAGCACTCAGCCAGAAGCCAGCCTCATGGCTGGTAAAAGCAGGGCGGTGGTGGGAACCCCTCCCGTCTCCGTGGCCGCACTAAAGGTGTCTGACTGGTGGCTTAGGCCTGCTCCATTGGGAGCAGGCCTAAGCCATCAGTCAAACATCCCCTGAGGGCTCCCAGACTGCAAGAAAGCTCAGGCTTGGCTGAGGGACCCCCTGCCCCGAGTGCACAAATTTCATGCACTGGGCCTCTAGTGTATGTGTGTGTGTGTATATATATATATCCCCCATCTAATAATAGAGAAACATGGTAATTAGCCATAACTTCGCTACCCTTCCCATTGGCTAATCAGCGAGATATGCAAATTAACTGCCAGACAAGATGGCGGCCGGCAGGCAGGCAGCTTAAGCGAACGTGAGGCTTGCTTGCTCCAGTGACAGAGGAAGCCAAGGTTTCCTGCCTGCTGCCACCCGGCTCTGAGCTCCTGAAGTAATAGCCCCAAAAGATACAATGTTTCAATTATAGAAGCTAAAAGACGGCGGTTAATTTGCATATACCAGTTGCGAGGGAAGACTGAGGACAACATGGAGGCCAAGCGGTACAGAAGGGAGCTAAGTAGAGGCCTCGAGGACAGAAATGGAGCCGGGAGGTGGGAGGGCAAGCCCAACCACAGCGGCTGCGAGCCAGAGGGGCAGTGGCTTGGAGGGGAAGGGGCAGTGCCTGGGAGTGGCTGGGAGCGGGAGGGGAAACCCAGCCAGAGCGGCTCAGAGTGGGAGCGAAGCCTGCCTCAGTGGGTTTCGCTCCCCTCTCTGCTTCGCTCCAGCTGCTAGAAGCCTTATTCTTGCAGGAATCTTCCTGCAAAGGGCCTCTAATATATATATATAAAAGCCCAGCAACCGAACCATGGAATGACCTGAATGACCGGTCAACAAGTCGCTGTGATGTGTACTGACCACCAGGAGGCAGACGCTCAATGCAGGAGCTGCTCTCTGGTGGTCAGTGCACTCCCACAGTGGGAGTACTGCTTGGCTGACTAGGGTGAGCGGTTCTCCCACAGCGGGAGCAGCTGCTCAGAGGGCGGGTCCACAGCCGCTTGGCTGACCAGATGAGAGGCACTCCCACAACAGGCGATCCCCACAGGCCATTCCCCCCACCAGTGCATGAATCCATGCACTGGCCTCTAGTAGAGATATAAAAGTAGTTTGGTCTGGTGATTTCTGCCTATCTGTCTCCTGAGTCTGTTCAACTCTGGAAGTCAGCTGAGGCAGGAGGATGAGATAGATGGCTGAAGGGCCCTGCTCATGTGTCTGTTGGTTGGTACTAGTAGTGTTGGATTTAGGCAATAGGAGTCACTGCCACACATTATCTCATCATCTAGGACAGTGATGGCGAACCTATGACACGCGTGTCAGAGGTGACACGAGAACTCATTTTTTTGGTTGATTTTTCTTTGTCAAATGGCATTTAAATATATAAAATAAATATCAAAAATATAAATTTTTGTTTTACTGTGGTTGAAAATATCAGAAAATTTCTATATGTGACACGGCACCAAAGTTAGGGTTTTTCAAAATGCTGACATGCCGAGCTCAAAAGGTTCACCATCACTGATCTAGGAGGTTATTTCAGGACTAGAGGCCCGGGGCACAAAATTCATGCACAGGTAGTGGGGTACCCACAGCTGAGCCTGCACCCTCTCCCAATCCAGGACCCCTTGGAGGATGTCCAATCGGGCCTAAACTGGCAATCAGGCATCCCTCTCGCAATCTGGGACCACTGGCCCCTAACCACTTGCCTGCCTGCCTGATCGCCCCTAACCTCTCTGCCTGCCTGCCTGATTGCCCCTAACCACTCACCTACCTGCCTTATCACCACTAACCACTCCCCTGCCTGCCTGATCACCCCTAACCATTCTGCCTGCCTGCCTGATTACCCCTAACTGCTCGCCTGCCTGCCTGATCACCCCTAACTGCCTCTGCCTCAGCCCCCACCTCCACCTCCACCTCCATGGCTTCATTTGGAAGGATGTCCAGAAGGACGTCCGGAAGGTTGTTTGGCTGTCCGGTCTAATTGGCATATTACATTTTTATTATTATAGATTCTTCACAGTGGGTGCAGAGTCTCAGACATCAATCAACAGAAGAGGGACAGATGGAATTTGCTAGCGCTTTTCAAGTTTCTCCTTGCATCATGTGTGCTCTTACTCCTTTTAGGCAAAATGAATCACACGACTGACTCAAAGTCAGAGTGAGCGATAGCCACGCAAGGGTATGGCTTCAGGAAGCAGAATTGCTGCTGCCACTTTAGCAAACAATATGCCATGTGATTTATTGAAGTATCAACAACAGCTATGTGGAAGGACAAGGATTTGGGCCTCAGTCCTCTTGTCTCAGAGCCTATTTTAATGTATTCCTCCAAACAGGAGTTAGTAATATAACAATTCTGGCCACTAACACCTAGGAAATAAGAACTTACCCACCCTAGAAGTAACTGTTCTACAGGGCCTTTATTTTCTCTCACTATCCTGATGCTATCATCAAGTTTTATCCAGAGAAGACTCCTCTCAGGAGTGCCACATAAACAGTCTATTATGGTTCTGCCACTTCTAAAATTGGGTTAAAGATGTATGATCAACTGACTTAACCCAAATCACTCAGCACTAGCACCTGCACCAGGCCTCCTGTGCTATAGTTCGATGCTCACTTCCCAATTGATTCTGTATGAGTGTCTCTGTACAAGTGAGAGAGCTAAGTAATCAGAAGGCAGTAAGAGCATTTTACAATATTATTACAAAATCATTATAATTGCTCTTTTATTATTTTTAAGTGCAATAATTGACATGTATGTAACATTATATTAGTTTCAGGTATATAACATAATGATTTCATATCAAAATAAGTCTAATTAGCATATAAATATGCGATGTGGCAGTATTAACTATAGCCACCATACTGTATATTGCATCCCCATGATTTATTTATTTTATAATTGGAAGTTTGTACTTTTTGAACACTTCACCCATTTCATCAACCCCCCTTCCTCAGCCTCTGACAACCATCCATCTGTTCTCTATATCCATGAGTTGTTGTTTTTTTTCTTTTAGAGTCCACATATGAGTGAGTTCATATGGTATTTGTGTTTCTTTGTTTGACTTATTTTACTTAGCATAACGTCCTAAAGGTCTATCCATATTGTCACAAATGGCAAGATTTCCTTCTTTTTGTTAAGGCTAAATAATACTTCGTTGTGATATATATATGCCATATTTTCTTTACTCATTCACATTCATCCATTGATGGACATTTAAAGCTGCTTCCATGTCTTGGGTATTGTAAATAATACTTCAATGAACATGGGGTGCAGTTCTAAATTCTTATACATAATTTCAGGACAATCACATTTTCCCAAGTCCATTTGGGAATAAAGTTGATAAGTAGACATCACAGGTAGAATATAGGAAAGTAAAAGATGATGGTGGGAAGTCAGAAGGTAGGTAGGTTTTTCAGCCCTATAATAACAGAATTTTTCTTTCCAAATTGTCTATAGTCTATAGACCTCTGCTATTTCTCTACATTTTTTTCTGTTATCATATTTTCTCTCTCTTTTTCTTTTTTTGACACCTTTTTTTAACTTGTGCTCATTTTTTATGTTATAGACTATGTTTCAATTTTTATGCATAGTCAAATGTGTATGCATGTATATGTATGCATGTATTTAGGGTATGTTTGTATATACCTCACACATACATAGCTATGTTTAATAGCTTTATCAAGAAAATTAAGTTTCTTTTTAAATTATAATACAGTATTTCTTAGGTCCTAAGAATCTCATTGCAATATATGCCTTTTATTTCCAGAGTTGTAAGCACATAGTTGTTAAATAAGATAACTTAAATTTTCTGTTGGTGAGTTGCATGTGATTGTACATCTTTAATAATCCTACAGGTCTGCTTTTTAAAAGTCAATCTAATTTTTCTATATGTAAAATTTATTTGCAGATCATTTTAATTACAATTCCTGGATTTTGTATCAATTATACCTTAATTCTTTGGTATCTGACATCTGTGAATAAATTACGTTTGAGAACCACCCCATGGTTGTTATTTGCATCTATCCTTATGAGTTCAGATCCCATGCTGACTGCAGCTGCTATAAGAGATCTTGGTAGGTATATTTTTCTCCTTTCCTATATTTAAAATATCATATTATATATTTAAGTTGTCTATTTTTAAGATCTGTTCACTGCTTTTCATGATGTGAAGTGTGTCACTGGGGCATTGGGACTGAGCATAGAAATTTGGATGATGATGCTTAGAACAGAATAAAATGCAAGTGACGGGCTTACTTATTACATATGGTTTAAAGTCTTATATTCAATTATGGACTAGATCAGGGGATTATTTGGAATCCTTGACTTTGTACATGCTTCTACCTTGTACCAACAGAACAGTTCTGGGGGCTTTACAATATTGCATATATATTTTGGTGACATTTGTATTGCCCAACACCTTTTTTCCTTTGAAAACACTGTCATTAAGATAATTCCAATTACAAAAAAAAAAAATGCCTTTTGAGTCAATGTCATCATTTGAACCAAAAGCCTGAGAAGTACAAAACAACAAAATCACTAATCATACAGTATTTTAGTGTGTACTATTTTGGAGAACACATATATATTTAAAAGTAAAATACCAAATCAATGTAACCCATTGAAAATCTGAGAGCCTTATTCAAGAAAAACAAAAACCTAATTTGTTTTTCCCCCACCACTTTTTAATAATGAGAATTAGAGCATTTGTTTTAAAAAAGAATTTTTATGTGGCACACACATGCATGTGTGCATGCAGACACATATGTTGTACATGTGCACACACATGCGCACACACACACACACTTATTCTTTTATTTTATGGCCAGTTAAAGGGGAAAGAGCTATCTGAGACAGGGAGAAATAGAGTAGGGGAGACACTTCAAGTGTATCTATATGAATAAAAGGAAGCCAAGTCTTCAAAACAAGGAGATTAAGAGTGTGAGGTAGACTCTAAGGAATGCCAGCATTATAAACTATCCTTGCCTCTATGTGACTCTGTCAGTGCCAGCCCCTTTCTACTCAAAAGATTTGGGGGAGTTCTTTTCTACCTGAGAGCATTCCATACTTCCCTTAACTTTGTCTTCTGATAATCTAGTTAGTATTCCACTAGTTTCCTGGCTTGCCATTGTTGAATTTAAAATATTTCTTTGGGTTAATTTGCAGGGTCATTTTTGTAAATTTTAGCCATCTTGCCATTACTATTGGAACTTTGTTTTTCTCCTCACATTATACCTCTTAAAAAGAAATAATTTTTCTCTTGAAAATATTTTTGCCTGAGTTTTAAAAGCAAGACTTTTACATTTTTAAATTTTATTCTTTAAAAAAAGAAAATCTGTCCAGGTTTATGAGTAGAGCACATGAGTGCATTCACACTGTCTTGAGCTTTTTCTGGTCTGTTGACTCCTCTTATGCCCCCAAGTCTTTTATTTATTTCCAAATATTCACATTTTGTTATAGTTCTATTTTCTTTTTTTAAATTAAATTTTATTGGGGTGACATTAGTCATCATGGACATATAGGTTTCATGTATGGATTACTAATTTACAAAATCTGTATAGTATAGGGCCATGTGCCCACCACCCAAAGTCAAATCACCTGTTTCCTCATATTAGGGCCCCTTTCTCCCCCCACCCTCCTCCCTCTGCCAACCATAACACTGCTATTTGTATTCATAAGTTTCAGTTTTATATTCCACACTAGTAACCTGCATGACATTCGTGCACTCAGGGGAGGGAGGGAGGGTGGCTGGCATGGTCCCTCAGCCAGGCCTTCTCCCTCTCGCAGTCTGGGAGCCCTCAGGGGATGTCCGACTGCTGGCTTAGACCTGGCTTGTGGCTGAGCAGCACTCCCCCTGTGGGAGCACACTGACCACCAGAGGGGTAGCTCCTGTGTTGAGTGGATCAGGCAGAAACCAGCTCTCGGACATTCTCTGAGCGGTCCCAGATTGCGAGAGGGTGCAGGCCAGGTCAAGGGACCCTACCAGTGCATGATCAGGGCCAGGGAGGGACACAGAAGGTTGGCCAGCCAGGGGAGAACTGTGGGAGGGTTCTAGGGCATGTTTGGCCCATCTTGCTCAGTCCTGATCCCAATCGGCTGGACCCCAGCAGCAAGCTAACCTACCAGTCAGAGTGTCTGCCCCTTGGTGGTCAGTGCATGTCATAGCAAGTGTTTGACTGGTCAACTGTCTGCCTTCTGGTGGTCAGTGCATGTCATAGCGACTGGTTGATCAGTCGACTATCTGGCCCCTGGTGGTCAGTGCACGTCATGGTGAGCAGTTGAGTGGCCTTAGCATATCATTAGCATATTACACTTTGATTGGTTAAACAGACGACCAGACAACCAGATTAGCACATTAGGCTTTTATTTTATAGGATATGAGTGAAATCATACAGTTCTTAGCTTTTTCTGTCTGACTTATTTCACTTTGCATAATGTTCTCAAGGTCCATCCATGTTGCAGCAGAAGCAATATAGCCCTATGGGATCCACAGAGGCTCAAAACTATAAAATAAAATAATTATACAAGACTATCAGGTTTTTCTGAGTAATAAACAACTCCAAAACAGCATGGCTCAAAACAATAATTATGTATTATTTCTCATGAGTCTGGCAGTTCTGATGATATGGGCTGGGCTCTGCTGGTCTTAGCCAGGCTCATAATAAATCTGCCGTCAGCTGGAGGGTCACCTGGACACTAAGTGATCTGCATTTCCTCCAAGTATTTCTCACATCCCCCTAGTAGTGTAGCCAGGAAACGCTGCCATGAAGGTGACGGAGTCCAAAAGAGAGGAAGCAGAAATATTTCTCAAGCCTCTGCTTGTATCATTACATGACCAAACAGACTGGATCTCTTCAGTCTATTATAAGAGAGAAACTGCAAAATCTTACAGCAAAGGGTGTCAATGCAGGGGTAGGTGAAGAAGTGAACTATCAAAGCAATTGAGCTTCCACAAGAACAGACTACCTTGCTTTTATTCTCTTCCAACAACATACTTACTGTATTAGGTTGTGATCACAGCTATAGAGTGGTTGGTCTACAGGAAGGGCTTTTACCGTGTAATGTTTCCTTCCTGTGGGAATTTGGAAAATCATCAAAGTTGCCCCAAGTAATAGTTTTGTCACCATAGACACATTTAATAGCACAGCAAAATGATAATTAATGGCTATCTAAACTTAGAATATAATAATAAATGAAGGAAAATTTGGATCAGAATAGATAATATCAAGGTGCTCTCCATTCATGGAGTCTGGTTTCTAAAACCACTAAAAAGGATGTATAGGAAAATCAGACAATTTGTGTTAAAGTGAGAGTATCTGGGCAATTGCCTTAACTCTTCACTAGGTGCAGTGTTATAAAGTCTTGGTTTATGAATTTACTTTACCTTGTCATTGTTTTTTTATGTTGCCATAAATACGTGATGTAAGTATTTATATAGGCCAAATCACTGAATTCAAAAAATAATGAATTTCATATTTCCATCTACTTTGAAAGAAGGAATGAGAGCTCTGGTTGATTATCTCAATTACATCAACCATAATCACAGTTAATTTGGTACTTGTGATGGTCTAGACTTAACTTACAGTTAACATATCATTGCATTTTCTTGAAGAGAGTTTTCAAACATGACTAAAGTTTAAGTATGCAGAAAAAGTATGCGATATATATCCATAGCTAAGAATATTTTTCTACTTGCTAAAATTTTGTTTTTTTCATCTAAAATATTTTTTCCTTCCATAGGTCTTTCTAGAGGCCTCATCAATTTAATTAATGGAGAAAGTCTGATAACCTCTATAATGTCTTATAATATGTTTACCAGTATCATGGATTTTAACACCGACCAGAAAAGTATGAACCATTCCTTAGGTAAAGACCTATTTTTTAATTTATCTTTATTGTTGTAAGTATTACAGATGTCCCTTTTTGTTCTCTCATTGACCCCCTCATCCTTTCTCTCTACCCCCCATCCCCAGGCCTTCACTGCACTATTGTCTGTGTCCATGGATTATGCATATAAATTCTTTGGTTAATCTCTTCCTGCCCCTCACCCCTTTCCTCTGAGAATTGTCAGTCTATTGCATGCTTCCATGTCTCTGTCAGTTTATTTTGTTCATTAGATTCCACATATAAGTGATATTATGTGATACTTGTCTTTATCTGACTGGCTTATATCACTTAGCACCTTAGAGGGTGTGTACCTTCTTGTGCTAAATTGGAGTTTTAGGTTCACCACAGATATTCCAAGCTGCCATGGCCTGGGTAAACTAATTGGATACAGAGAAAAACTAAAGGTGAGTGCTTCATTTGACCAAGTAGGATAATTGTCCACCATGTGGACCCGACCCCTTGAAGAAGACATGAGAGGATGATGGTCCCCTAAATGGGCCTTCTTGGGGAAAAATAGTCTTCAATTCTGAGTTTTAGGCATTGATTATGAATATATAAAGCATGATGAGTCAAAATAGAAATAAACACTCCCCCCTCCTCCAGGGGATAGGCAGGTCAAAGTCTTAGGCTTCCTAATTTTCAGGGGAGGGCATCATAATGACCATACAAAGTCCTTTGGCAAAACATAGCAATATTAAAGATGTAACTATCCTTTAATGCATAACTGCACTTGTGGGGCCTAAGGAAGTAATCAGAAAAGTAAAACTAAATTATGAACATAAATATACACTGCAGCATTATGTATGAGGGGGAAAACTGGAAAACATTAAATGTCCAACAGTAAGGAACCAATAAGTTGGCAGGTGAGAACAATGGAGGAAATTCATTCTGCATTTCCTCAGTGTCTTATGTTGGATCTAGAATATAAATGACATGAATTTAGTGACTTTCTACCTCTTGTACATTACCACATCTCCAAAATTTATTGTACTGTTTAGCACTGAATAAATGTTTATTGCTTAACGGAGACTGAAAGAAGTTCTTACACTAAACTGACTGACTTTTGTAAACTTGTGTGACTTTCAGAATTTGAGAGCAGAAATATGAAAACACCCTACATGATATGAATGAACTATTTTAAAGATAATGACAAAAAGAAAAGCTAATTCAGTCATATCATCACACAAAATTAAGTAAGTTCTATTAACTTTTTTTTTTTTAATTTTCTCCCCTTTCTTGCAGCACGTAGCATCGTGAGTCCAATATTGTCATATTATCTATCAAGTTTCTTGTTTGGAATTCTAAGTGCAAAACTGGTTCAATTGTGGATGTCTACTGTTTTTGGTGATGATATCAACCATATAAGTCTCAACTTTTCAAATCTGTACCTCATATTTTTTATTTGTAAGTGAGAAACCTATCCCTAAAATTAAATCACATAGAAAAATTAAAAATAAAGATATCAAAAATTCATAATAGGCATGCCAAGTAAAAGTTAGTTTAAAACAATTTAACTTATCTAAAAGGAATCTTTTTGTTAAAATAATCTATCAAAAGAGATAAAAATGTTAGTATCTATACAACAGAAAACAATATACCAAAATATATAAAGGCAATACCATTATTAAGCAGGAGAATTTGACAAAACTCCTAATTACGATGAGATATTCTAACATGACTTTCCCAGATAATTTCATAGCCAATTGGAAAAAAAATTAGTATGCTATAAAAAATTTTAAATAAAAACTTAAATGTGGGGTTCATAAGATATGTAGAGTTTTCCTTTCTAAAACATAATGAATATCCTTTACATATACCTGTAGACTATTTACAGAAATAAACTAGACTACAGAACATTTCAATAAAATTCTAAATCCACAATGCAATTAAATACTAACTACAAAAGGAAGATCTTAATCATTCTAACTGCCTGACATTAAATATACTTTTCTTGGTATCTCAAAGATCAAAAAGATCAAGTAAGGCTACATATTATAAAATTTATTATTAATCCATTTATCACCACTTTCTTCTCATAGAAGTATGGCAGGTATGGGTAATTAGCTATATCACTGTTTGCCGATACAGCCTCAGAATCATGTTCAACCCAGTTCTTCAGATGGCCCTACAAATGATTTGAAGTTGGCATATGTGACAATACCTAGACAACAGCTTAATATGTACTTCCATTGCATTTAAGAATAAGACAGTGTTGCCTAATCTCATATCCAAGACTAAAAGTTATTCTGGAAGCTCTAGCTAATAAAATAAAATAAAAAGAATACAGTTTATACATATTTTGAAAGAGAAATGGTTATAGTAGTTGCAGCATTTTAGATTATATAGAAATTTAAAGAAAATAAGCCAATGATGCTTTTTAATAGGTAGTATGAAGTTAATATAAAAAATCAGTACTGTCCTTATAAGTCAGCAGTAACTAGTTAGAAAATATAATGAAAATTTGATTCTCTTTACATTGGAAAAATATTTATAGAATATCAAGGAATAAACTTACAAGAAATTTAGACCTAAACAGAAAACTATAAAAGTTTACCGAGAGTATAAAATTTGAATTAATTGAGACAGGAAAAAACTTTAGAAGTGCTAATGTAACAGGATTTATTATTTTCATGTCTGAGGAAAGAAAGGCAGAATGTAGGATTTTGAGTTTTCCCAATTGCTCAGTGAATTAAAGCCAATTATAATCTATTGATGTTACAGGATCAAGTTAATAAATTAATTATGAGAATATGATCAATCTGTACAAGTCCTTTATCATATACTACTTAAATTTTACATACCTAATTTCTTGCAAAAATATATCCCAGCAATATATTTTTATAATATAATTTCCTCTAACACCATTTAGTAAGCAAGCATAACCTCAATATTAAGGGTTATACCCCCAGAAAATAATAAACATTGAGTCAAAATGTCTCTCACTAAACATTTTAGAAAGAGCAATTCTAGGAAAAAAATGTATGAAAACAAGATAGAGTGAATATAAATCTAATGTAAAAGGACTTTCACTCTGTCCTGGTGTAATGTTTATATTTTTAGTATCTTCAAGGTAGCCATCATAAATATTTTCCAAATTTTACTATTGCATAATAAGTTACAGTGACTAGTTCAAGAATTGAGAGCCTTAAAGCACCTATGTCCACAGATCCCTCTTTTTTCAGGATTCAAAAATGACTAATGTGTTATTTTATGGCTTAGGTACCATTTCTAGCCAGAAATAAAATAAAGAATTTTAAAACTTATAATTTTCTACCTCTAAAGTAAGAATAATACTGATTTAATGAATTAAAATGTATTGGAATCGAACAATGACAGAAGTATGTGGTGGCTAGCATATTTTCACTTTTTTGGTTTTGAAATTATACAAAACAATTTAAAGAGGTTATCAGGAAATATTAACGGTGAGAGTTGGAAAAACATAATTATAAGTGGAGATCTTTCCCTAATAGGTAGGGATTAAACACTTTATAAGCCTACAGTTATTAAAATACAACTGTTGTAACAAAGGAATACAAAGTAAACCAAAAAAACAGAAGGTACACATATAGCAATTGGATAAATATGGCAATAAAATAAAAGTGACATATCCACAATGTTCTTCAATAGTAAAACAAAAATAATTCTTTTTTATTAACCAGAACAGTGTCTGCTAAACATTAAGTTAAAAAAAGAAGCCCAAATACAGAACCACATTACCTTAAAATCCCATTGTAGTTTTTATGTGAATATATATACATATATATATATATATATATATATATATATATCCTCCTATCTAATAATAGATAAACATGGTAATTAACCGTAGCTCCGACATGCTTCCCATTGGCTAATCAAGGCGATGTGCAAATTAACTGCCAACTAAGATGGCAGTTAATCGCCAACAAAGATGGTGGTTAATTTGTGTACTCACAATGATGGGAGGCAAAAGGGGAAGGATGGAAGACAGTGATCAGAAACCTGGGCGAAGGCAAGAGCCAGGGAGCGGGGCAAAGGTCGGCCCTGGAGGCCACCTTTGCCCTGCCACCAGCAGGTGATCGGAGAAGCCTGGGGGGGGGGGGGGGGCAGGGAAGCAGACACAGACAGCAACCGTGACCGCAGAAGCCGGGTGCAGGGGATCAGGGAAGCGGCCGCAGCCAGCTTCCCCAGCTGCGGCTTCCCTGCCCCGCACCCAGCTTCTGCGATTGGTGATGCCTATTTTTGCATGATACATAACTGACTGCCCTCCCTGGAAGCACAGAAGAAGAAGAAGCCCCCAGAAGAAGAAGCCGCCCACCTTTGGTCCAGGTGCCAGCGCCTGGGGCTGGCTGCAGCCCAGGAGATGGACAAGCTACCGGCCAGAGGTCCTAGGGTGCAGCCACCCAGAGAAGCTGCCAGCCCTGTGATTCAGGGAGCCAGCGCCTGTGGCCAGGGAAACAAGTTCCCTCTTCTCCTACTGTAGTCATTACTTCAATATTCCCCTTCTGAATTTCTCTCCTGTGCTGCAACCCAACTCCACTTTTCATTGGAAGGATACAGAACAGAGAGAGCAGTGTTAAAAGCTTACATTTTTAAGCTGGTAAGGTTGGTACTTAAACATATAAATGGAAAACTAGAGTCCTTAAGGTAACAAAGGCTACAAAGGACAGGGACAGCGCATGACCTATTATATCCAGCAATCCATATGGGGACTGAAAACTTTGCAATGATGACAATTACTGAAGATATCAATCAACTAAAATAGTTGACAGGGACAATTCTTCCATCTTTGAAAATATCTACATCAAATCTGTTTAAATAGATTTTCATCTGCATAATATAACACATTCTGACAAGACCACCACCACCACCAATGTGGTCAGTGTTGTGCTGTAAAATGTTTAATAACTGAGGCACACCCCTCCCCCGAGTGCACAAATCTTGTGCACCGGGCTACTAGTATATATATATATATATATATATATATATATATATATATATATAGAGAGAGAGAGAGAGAGAGAGAGAGAGAGAGAGAGAGAGAGAGAATGTATGTCACCATGAATGTTCACTGGGTACTCCATTCTTCTCCAAGATCTTGATCCAATTACATGAAATACTTAATTCTATAGCTTGTAAAAAAATCCAGAGATGATCTTATGGTTTCTAAAAATTTCTGGAGTTATCTTTCTTATGATCTCTGCTACCTCTTCTTTAATATGCCACAGTTTCTGATTTATAGTAAGCTTTACTGAAGATGAGGACAAGGAAAGTTCACAGGGTAAGTTACATTATGTAGTTCGCAGTTCAATGAAATCTAATAGCTACCTTTATTTTCTAACCTTTCCATGTTTCCTGCTTAATTTTTACCACTTGTCTCCAGCATAAAAATTCATTAAGCATCCTTTAATTTTTGAAGCTGCCCTTTGGGTCTCATCCTCTATTTTCAATTAGTTATCAAATTATTTCTTCTAGGCAAATATAGGCTTGTCACTAATAGAAATCCCAGTTTAAAATACTTTAGAATTATAACTAGGGTTGTGGCAGTAGAATTCAGGTGTTCTGTTTTTTAAAAATATAATTTATACTATGCCATATTATTTGAATTCTTTACAGTGATAATATACTACTATCATAAGCTGGAGAGGGATATAACTCTACTAGAGCTATTTTTAGAATATGCTACAGTACTTTAGGCTTTTTAGTCTCCCATCGTAAATGCACCAAAACAAAATTAAACTAGGGAAGTAGATTCATATTGGGTTTCTACTGACCCAACTCCCTTAGACCTGTCACCAAATCAAACCGTTTCTATTTCCTACTGTCTCCCAAAAAGAAAGCATCTGAAGTAGGCTAGTATATAAAGAAATTATCAGCTCACTTCCCTTTCCTTCATCAGAGCCCCTCTGAAAAAATTAGACCTGTAGCTGATGCTCTAACGTCACTAAAGCCCAAGAAGAGTTTGTGAGCTCCACATTGTTGCCTATGATATGAAGCCAAAACAGTGTAAGGACATCTAGTATAGACTTTACCACACAAGTGGGTGTGCATCTGAGGAGGAAGAAGGATGATGGGTGGTGGTAGCAATTTTTAGTATTATGCAATTGAAACCATGTCTGATAGCCTCTCTGTACAGTCACTGTACTATCAAGATATTTTCATCCGTGATAAAATTAATACTTTATTTTTATTTATTTTCAAAAATAGGTGAGCTAGTTGGAATGTCTGGAGTCTTTACACTGGCCATTATGGGACTTTTCTTAAATTCTACAAGTCTTAAACCAGGAGTTGAGTCACTACTACTTGAGTGAGTGGCCAGCATATTTTCATTTTGTTTCATACATTAGAAGCCATAATATTGTAATAATAACTGCACCTGCAGCTACATGGTCAAAGTAAGGTACTGATCGGAACTACCCAACTGAAAACACTTCCTCTAGAATCTGTTGCCTGTGTCTTCTACTCTTTTAACTTTAGGCAAAACTTTTAAGTTCACCTTAACTTCATATTGGCCCTATTCCCCCATGAATTCTTTTACCATATACTCAGTAATTTCCAATCTAAATCACTAGACAAGGTTAGGAATAAGGGAAGGCAAGGGAGACACTCATTTCAGGCACACAATTTTAGAGGGTGCCAAAAAACCTCAATAATCAACATAAATAATGTGTTTAATGCAATATTTTGGGGCAAACTAATGCAAAAAATCAATGATGAAAATATTAAAATGTTAAATAAAGATAAGATCAATATTACTGATAGTTCCTTTTGCCTCAGGCTCCAGTGGGGCTCAGCATGGCACTGACACTAGAGTGGAAGACAAATATTTTAAAGACCATAATTTTTAAAGACCATAAAGAGATGCCACACAAAGCAAATTAAAAGGTCAAGCTAGGGCATTTGAAGAGGGTTAACGGTTTCTTAAAAGAAAGTATGACCAAACTAAACGTAAGTCTTGTTATAAAAATAGAAAGTATGGCCAAACTAAAAGCAAGACTTAACTTTAGTAGAAATATACCAATGTGTTCACGGGCACCCACCTGAGGATGTATGGAATCTGTGCTGGCCTCAAATAAGGGTGCATTCTGCAAGGCTCCAGTACAGAGGACCCACAAAACACAATGGCAACATATGTGTTAAAGGAAGCCCTGAGCATGATGAGTTTTAGAGTTTGGAAGAATATTATAGAAGATAGAATAAATTTAGAAGTCAGAAGCTTAAAAGTATAGGATCTTATAAGATTTTGGAGCACTTCACTAAAATTTTTTTATCAATTACAATGAAAGGTGGTTGTACTAGCAGCTAGGCAGAACTAATTGGGCCACAGTTGTAGGAATAATTCAAAATGTTACACTAATATTCAACTGTATCTATGGGAAGTGATTATGAAGGCTCCCTTTAGCTTCTTGCTCTAAATGAAAGAGAAAGCTGGATTTTCCCTGAAGGCATTAGTTCTTTTGCATTCCTTAAAAGTCATGGTATCTTTCTCACCTGCTTCCCTGGCACTATTGAGCTTAGCGTTGAGGTAGACTCTGTACCTCAGTCATTTCTATATAACAGTTTCTCCTTCTTCCTGAGTGCAACTTAATTTTGAAGCTCATGACATCAGATTATACCATCTGCCACCTTCTTGGTTGTAGTTATCAACAGAGCCCGGAGAAGATTCTCCCTCCTCCGCACTCACTGTGACTTCTCTCCATTACTCATCACCATTCCTAGTGATGTCAGTCAGTATACACACAATTGATCCTTTACTCCTCACCTTTCAGTTCTTGAACCTCTCTCCACCTAAGAACATGTCCACCACACCCTGCTTCAGCCACCCACTTATATGGTCATACAAATAACCACTTCATAACCTCAATTTCAAGAATCTTAGTATCTAAAATATGATATGTACTAATTTCTACTCTCCAAAAGAGTTGAAACCTAAGATAATAATGTTAAATCCTATTACATCCTATAATAATCTACAGCAGGTGCATACTACTCTTTTAGAGTAGAGGCACACCATCTCCTATCTTTTCAGTGTTCGCCCCCAGTACCACAATTCTAACAATTCTGCAAACATGCTGCGACAATAATGCATTAATTTTATTATCTTTTACTGATTCTTACCCACCTCACTTACCCCTGTCTCAGATCATTTCTTTTGTTTAAAATAATCTAATTTCTCATCTCATTTGGCTATAAGTCAAAGTTATTTTAATGGCAAACAAAGTCCTATGATATGTCCCTTCATTAACTCTATGATTCTTTTACCACTCTCACCCTCACCCACCCTGCTCTAGCCACACCGATCACTTTGCTGTTTCTCAAACATGCCAAATATGTTACTATCCAGGCTTGTGTCCTTGTGTGTCTGCTCTTGGAATGTGCATATTGCATACACACCCTACAGAGGGGCAGAAGTAGCTGCCTCATTTCGTTCATGCTTCTGTTAATACATCACTTTGTTAGAAAGAAGTTCTCCAAGTAGGAAATACTTCCTTACCATCATGTATAATCTCTTATTCTAAGCAAATTGATGTCCCTAAAATATCCAGTCCATAAGTTCTTATCATTCTTCTAAGCTAGGGGCTGTGCAATGTTGGGCAATAAAAATAATACAGATGCCTAGATTTATAGAGTCAAAACATATGAGGGTGAGAGCATAGCACTTCTAATTTTTAAAACCTCTCTCCAGCCTGACCAGTGTGGCTCAGTGCTTGAGCATTGACTTATGAGCCAGGAGGTTATGATTTGATTCCCAGTCAAGGCACATGCCTGGGTTGTGAGTTTGATCTCCAGGGGAGGTGTGCAGGAGGCAGCTGATCAAAGTTTCTCATCACTGATGTTTCTATATATCTCTCCCTCTCCCTTCCTCTCAATAAAAATATTTTTAAATAAGCAAATCTTTCTCCAGATAAAAGTTACATACAGATAAAAATGTGACCCTTTGCTACCATAAAAGATCTAGATTTATTAGCATAACGCACGATCCCCAAATGAAAGGGACTTGAAAAAAATATTTAGAAGCTCTTTTTTGTATGTGTCTGACTCACTGCGCGCGCGCGCACACACACACACACACACACACACACGTCAGGTTTCTCTCATTAACTTCTACCACATATAAAAGGTCTTGACAGCTTCTCAATATTTATAGCTTCATTGATTTTATTACATTTTATGTTAATTAACAAGACTAATCTTTGGTACTTGATGACATTTTTATACAATATTAAGGTTAATTTTTAAATTATGTAATCATTAAATGAGTAGTAAAGTATGACTGATTCATATCTACCACTTCCTTGACTGAATTATCCTACTCAATGTTTACAAGTGATTGCCTTAAATGTATGGGTAGGTGGATGTAATGCTTTGAGAAACTCTTTTGGGGAGTGACTATGTTTATGGTGCAACAATTGGATTTGTTTTTGATAGGGAAGTCAAAACACAATTGTCATAAAATATATCTTAGTGTGTTTTCCTCCAAGTTAATGTGGATGCAATATTTAAATCCAGAAGGTAATGGAATTTAAAATATTGCCACACATATACAAGAAAGAGATGATAGCTTGCTGTATCTACACTAATAAAAGAGAAACATGCAAATTGGTATCACTCCACTACACCCACCAGCCGATCAGAGCAACTATGCAAATTAACCCAACAAATACGGTGGTTAATTTGCATACACAGGTGTGGAGTGAAGACTGAAGGCTCTGGCCGGAGTGAAGACTGAAGACTGAAGACTAAAGAGGCTGGCTTCTCTGCTGCTGCCGGACCAAAGGCCTGGGTCCTGGGTGCCGGAGGAAAACCAGTGCGAGCAGCCAGGGGAAGGAAGACCTATTGAGCAAATCTTCGTGCAACGGGCTTCTAGTAGAATAATAAGCCTAAATTCATCATAGAAAAATCTATACTAATAAAAGGGTAATATGCTAATTAGACCAGGAAACCTTCTGGGAGGCCTTCCAGACAAAGCCATGGTGGCAAGGCCGAGGCAGAGGTGGTTAGGGGCAATCAGGCCAGGAGGGGAAGGCAGTTGGGGTGAGCAGGCCAGTGTGGGGGAGCAGGGGGAGCAGTTGGGGTGAGCAGGCCAGCAGGGAGGGGCAGTTGGGGGCAATAAGGCCAGGGGGGGCGTAGTTGGGAGTGATCAGGCTGGCAGGGAGGGGGAAGTTGGGGGAAAGCAGGCCGGTAGGGAGGGGGCAGTTGGGGGCGATCAGGCTGGCAGGGGGCAGTTGGAGGAGTTGGGGGCAAGCAGGCCAGCAGGTGGGGTCAGTTGGGGGCAATCAGGCTGGCAGGGGTGACTGTTGGGAGTGAGTAGGCTGGTGGGGGGCCAGTTGGGGGTGATCAGGCCAATGGGGGGGCAGTTGAGGGCAAGCAGGCCAGCAGGGGGGCAGTTGGGGGCAAGCAGTCTGGCAGGGGGGCTATTGGGGTGAGCAGGCTGGATGGGGGGCAGTTGGAGGCGATCAGGCCAGCCGGGGGGGGGGGGGACAGTTAGAGGTGATCAGGCCTGAGGGTGGCAGTTGGGAAGATCAGGCTGACAGGCAAAGTGGTTAGGGATGATCAGGCAGGCAGGCAGGTGAATTGTTAGGAGCCAGCAGTCCCGGATTGTGAGAGGGATGTCCAACTACCTGTAGGATCAGGCCTAAACCGGCAGTCGGACACTCCCCGAGGATCCCAGATTGGAGAGGGTGCAGTCTGGGCTCAGGGACGCCCCCGCCCCCCGTGCATGAATTTCGTGCACTGGGCCACTAGTGCTATGTAATAAAAGGCTAACATGCAAATTAACCGAATGATGGAACGACAGGTCACTATGATGCGCACTGACCACCAAGAGGAAGACACTCAATGCAGGAGCTGTCCCCTGGTGGTCAGTGCGCTCACACAGGGGGAGTTCCACTCAGCCAGAAGCCCTGAGCCGGGCTCACAGCTGGCAAGAGCAGTGGTGGTGGCGGGAGTCTCTCCCGCCTCCGCGGCAGCACTAAGGATGTCCAACTGCCAGCTTAGGCCCACAAGCAGTGGGCCTAAGCCATCAGTTGGACATTCCCCAAGGGCTTCTAGACTGCAAAAGGGCACAGGCCAGGCTGAGGGAACCAGGCCTCTAGTATTTTGAATAATTTGCCTTAAAATTTCCCAGGCTAGAAGGTTTTATATTAAAATTTTCTCTGATAATGCCTAGGTACTTTTACCTCTTAGAAACAGAGATTTCTTATTAATGTAACAGAAGAAGATTTACTTTCAGTGTTGAATTTATTTTTAAGCAAAAACAGTATTCCTGGAGAAGAGGCAAAAATGATCTTTAAAGGGTTTTAGGGGCAGAGTCTGACAACATATGGGTAAAATCAAGCTACAATCTTCTCATAAAATTGCATTCTTGAGCCTTTTTAATCTTTTCCATTCATTTTTTATAATAGTTGACATTAAAGACATGAAATATGTCAAAAGGCAACAAGAAGTCAGGTTCAGATAGCCTCCTATGGACCCAGCACCCATACTGGATTTGAGCGTGCTTTCCCAAGCTGCTCTGCATGCCGCTGATGAGAACAGGAGCTTTGGGAATGACAGAGTTCTCCTGGGCTCAGGAGCAGCTGAATAAACGCATGCTCACAAACCTCAAAAGGAAAATCTACAAAGGGCATTCATGGCTATAAAAGATTCATTCACATCTTCTAAGTGCTTTCTAGATTTTAGGCAAAGGTTTCATTCTCTCACTATGTAAATCAGACTAACAGTTCAGGATTCCCTTTCAAGATCAATGATTTTAGTACTTCCCGCTTGATACAAGGACTTCACAGTTAGTATCTTTGAGCATAATTACAACCTAAACATGTCTTTCCAAGTCAATACAAAACAAAAAACACACCAAAGAAAAACCACACACACTAATTTACATTCAGTGTAAACTGATCAAAATTGCTTTAGAATTGTTTGTTTACTTGCCTTAGTGCAACTTTCTCCCCAGTTAAATTATAAGCTCCTTGAGTGTTTATAAATACTTTATCTTTACTTTCTTGATAATGCCTAACACAATGTCTCACTCACATATGAGCCTTGAAAGAAATATGTTATTTCACCATAATTAACTGTATTTAATTTTTTCTGAAAATGCAGATTCTGGAATTGTCTAGCATTTGTTGCTTTTCTTATGGTGTTTACTTTTATTGGACTTCTAATTCCTGCACATACGTATTTATATGTATCATTTTCTGATATATACTATTCATTAAATATCTACTTCACACTTATTGTTTTAAGGTAAGAACATCATTTAAAGTTTTCTGTTTATAAAACACTGAATAAACCTGAAGATATTCTTTTAAATAACAAAAATGTTTCATTCCTTAGAATGAAAATTTGATTCATAAACTTTCCAAAGAATCATCAGCAAATTAGCGCTTAGCTGTGTTTTTCTGTTTGTTTTTAGTTTTTAACTTCATTTTAAAGCAATGCAAGATCTCTGTAAGATTTTTTAAGATTAGAAAAAAGAAAAAAAATTATAATTTTGCTACCTAGAGGCAACCCTATTAATATTTGTTTCATTTCATCCACTAGTTTTTCTTTTTCTTTGAGGGTTCATGAAGTTAAACACCTATCATAAATTTTTTTAAAAAGATGTTCTTACTTTATTTGCTTAATATTTCATAACAAATAATTTCCTAGTAATCATAGTTGGAAAGAGGTTTTTAAAAACATAAGGAAGCTCTCTTTGTAAATGTCCTTTTTGCTCAAATAATTTTTGTTGGCCCTTTTCCAGTATAAAGAGGCAGGAAAAGAGTCTGCCTATGTAGGTGAAAAGGAGATGACAGAGAGAGAAAAAAAAACAGTATAACTAGAACCCCATCATTCAAACTGTTAACATTCTACTTCCATTTAGGAAAATCAGTTGGGAGTTGATATCAAATTGGCTAGTGCCAAGTAAATGAAAATTAGTCCCAAATTATCAGATACAATTAGTATAAAATATAGGAATGATATATAAGTGAAAAAAGAAATATAAATGAGTTGACCAATATTGTACAGATTCAGTAAGATTTAAGTTTGCAAAGAAAAAAAAAAAGAGAACTTCTGTCCCTACTTATTCATTTAATTTACTTTTGTTTCTTTTGGGATCCCAGAACAGAATATCCTGTATAATAAAAGGCTAATATGCAAATTGACCAAATGGCAGAACGGCCTGTCGCTATGACATGCACTGACCACCAGGGGGCAGACCCTCAATGCAGGAGCTGCCCCCTGGTGGTCAATGCGCTCCCACAGGGGGGATGTGGGACTGCTGACTTAGGCCCACTCCCGAGGGCTCCAGGACTACAAGAGGGGCACAGGCTGGGCTAAGGGACCCAACCCACCGAGTGCATGAATTTTGTACACCAGGCCTCTAGTATATAAATAATTTACAAAACATCTCAAACTTTTTCTTTTCTGCTTGAAAAAGCACCACTAAAAGTGATGTGAAATTTTCCTACTGCTCACCCTACAGGAAGAAACAAAGATGAATGGCATTTGTTTGGCATGTCTCTCTACGGAATGCCCTTTGGCCTTCCTTTGATACTATGCACATGAAAGATGTCTCATTTGTCTTAGAGTTGGCAATTCCACAGGGAATAGATGGGTGAAATGAAAAGAACTTTCTATTATAAGGATAACTTTTAAAAATTCGTTTTGTCTTTTAGACTTCTGGTCTTTCTATTATTGAGCCCTCTTCTGTCTCGACTTGGTGATGGGTTCAGCTGGCGCTGGGCATTCATAATGGTCTGGAGTGAAATGAGAGGTTTGCCTAATGTAACGATGGCCCTTCTGCTTGCCTACTCTGACCTTTCTGTTGGAACTGAGAGGGAAAAATCGCAAGTAAAAGAACATATGTTCTTATTTATTTGAAAACTTAATTAAAACTGTTGTTGTATACTAAAATGTGCTTTTAAAAAAACTTTATTGTGGAAAGTATCACATATGCCCCTTTATTTTCCCCATTGACACCTCCTAGCCTGCCCCTGTCCCCCACCCAAGGCTAAAATATGCTTTTGTAGTGAGGTAGCTTAACCCCACTTGGACTGTGGGAGTGATTTAACTATGATGGCAAGAATGGACAGAGGAGGAACAACTGGCAACTTCCCTCTTCCCCATTCTAGCTTGGGGATCCCTAAGTCCCTTCTTCACACTCCTAAAGAATAGTTTATTATGAAGGTTGAAGGAATAAAAACATATAAATCATTTAAAATAGTATCTGAGCCTGGCTGGTGTAGCTCAGAGGTTGAGCATCAATCTATGAATCAGGAGATCATGATTCAATTCCCGGTCAGGGCACATGTTCAGGTGGTGAGCTTGGTACCCAGTAGGGGGCTTGCAGGAGGCAGCCAATCAATGATTCTCTCTCATCATTGATGTCTCTATCCCTTTTTCCTTCTCCCTTCCTCTCTAAAAAATAATTTAGGATGCCCTAGTCAGTTTGGCTCAGTGGATAGAGATCGGCCTGTGGACTGAAGAGTCCCGGGTTCAATTCCAGTCAAGGGCACATTACTAGGTTGCAGGCTAGAACCCCAATAGGGAGTGTGCAGGAGTCAGTCAATCAATGATTCCCTCTCATAGTTAATGTTTCTATCTCTCTCTCTTTCCCCCTTCCTCTCTGAAATCAATAAAAATATATTAAAAATAATAATATATGATATAAAGTATGTACTCTATAAATGTTTTTATTTTTCTTACTCCTAATGTCTGTATAAGTAAGTAGGCACTTATGTCAAACCATGTGTCCTGATTTTTAGTTTGGTTCCAAAAGCATGGATGAAATATATGCGGGGAGATAGAGAAACCCCAGAGTACTTTCATCACGTCTGATAGCCAAATTCTCGCCTCCATGAGCACCTATTATCACAGTATAACCTAGCTTAATTTACACTGGTAAATACAAAAGATATTATATGAAATTGTCATCAATACTTTGTATTTTTCAATTCTAGGTATTATTTCATGGAGTGTCAGTATGCTTAATCACCCTGATTGTCAATAGAGTTATTTTGCCAATGGTAGTTAGTAAACTAGGTAAGTATACTCATTAGTATTCTGAATGAAGAGAGAAGTATTCTAAATATGCTAAAGAATTGGTAAAAATGAAGAAAGAAGCTATATAAATGCAAATCAACAATGTCTTATTGAAGCGGAAATTGGTCCTCTATGTAAAGTCATATGAAAGGTTTAGGCCAACAACCTTTTTATTTATTTTTTAAAATTACTTACTTACATTAGTCCAGTTTAAGTAACATAATACAGTAAGTTTATTCAGTTATCTGACAAACTTGTATTAAGAGCCTTCTATATGCCAGGAACAATTTAACTGACAGTGATGCATTATGAAGACTGACCAGATTTCTGAGTTGATAGAGCTTACATTGGAGATAAGTAAACAGTCAGTAAAGAAGTCAAATAAGGTAATATTAAACTAAACAAACCACATGTAAATACATTTAAAAACACAACAGGTAAGTAGATTACTGAGGAAGCCATATGTTTAATTAATATATGATTAAGGTCTTAAAAAGGCCACTCTAGTTCTGTGGATAACTGATTGGGAAGAGGGGGTGGCAAGGAGAATGGAAGCAGAAATAACAACTTTAGGAGGATGTCTGCATAATATAATGTGCCTGTTTTAAGCCCCTACTTTTTTAACAATTGAGAAAATGACTTAGAGAGTTAAAAGTCCTTGCCCAAGGTCATACTACTAGGTAATGGCAGTTAAGAACTAGAAACATATTGCCTTGATGCTTTTAACCCATTATATTCTTAACTGTTCTATTACCCTTTTTATGATACATGGAGTTTTCACTCTAATGACATATTTTTTTTTTCAATCTGAAATTTCATCTTTATGGATAATACTACCCAATCTCCCTTCCTTCCTCATATTTGGAACAAAATCTTTTTCCCTTTCTTCCCCTCCACCCTAAATTATGTGAGCCTTAGCATAATAAAATGGGAAGAATAGATTAAAGAGATAACACTTTTCAAAAAGTATTAGATGTTCTACTTAGTAGCTAGATAAACCTAAAATTCTTAGTGTGGAGGGTCTGTTTATTTGCACTGAGAGCAGTGAACATTTGCTCATGAAACATTATTGCTTTCCAAACAAGCTTCTATGGCTCAAAAAAGGAATTTATATCTGATAGCAAGAGTACTTCAAACCTTAATGAGGTCTGGAGATATATATGGGGATAAATATATATCATACATATCATATATATGATTTTACATATAGGTAGGATATATATGTACACATACTCTGTATATGTGTATGTATCTGTGTACATTATTTATATATATTTATGTATACACCTATACCTATATGGCATGTACAGATATAGACGAAGAATATGCAGTTCAAAGGCCTGAGAACCAGGAAAGGCAATGATATAAATTGCAGTCCAAATCCGAAGGCAGGGGAGGATCAATTTCCCACCTTAAAGACCATCAGTCAGAGAGAGTGAATTTTATTTTGTTCAGCCTTTTGTTCTATTTAGGCCTCCAACAAACTGGAGAGGCCTGACCACATTGAGAATGGCAATCTGCTTTACTCAGTCTGCCAATTTAATCCCCTGTCTCCTCATCTATTAAACTGGGAAAAGAGCTTCACCTCAAAAGGTGATCAAGATGATAAAAACAAAACTTAATACGTGCAAAGAGCATATGATAAGGACTCAATAAATATTAGTTATTAGGAGGAGTATGAAAGTAGAAAATTTTGAAATTGTTAGTGTTCCTATTATTAAACAATTTATGTTGTGTTTAATTAAAAAAACTATTTAGTACATACAGTAAGAACAAAAGGAAGCTTTAAAATTCAGATTAAAAGGGTGATGTTCCTTCTATTTATAAATGTGTTCTTTGTATCAAAGGTCTGCGTGATGTCACATCAACAAAATATAAGTCACTTTATTATACATTTCAACATTTTCAAGAGATAACCAAATCTGCAGCCTCCGCACTCAAATTTGATAAAGATCTTGCTAATGCAGATTGGAACATGGTTGAGAAAGCGATTATATTTCAAAACCCATATGCAGTAAGCAAGTAATATCTTTAACTTATCCCTTCAGAGTAGGTATGATTGTCCTTAAGTAGAAAAAATGTTACAAATATTAATTCACAATTTTAATACTTACAATTGACAGAAACGTTGTATTGGTAACTCCTTATTCACCACAATAGTTAGGAGAGGATCTTAGGGAATTTTGTGATCACGGTGGGGCAAAGTAGAAGTGACAACCTCTTCAATTACACACAAAATATATGTTGTAAATTCAAAACAAGGAGCAGTGTTGCCGCATTCCCCAGAGGTTCGGATTCAGTAAGTCTGTGGAGGGATCTAAAAATGTTCATTTCTAACAATTCCCAAGTGATGCAGATGCTACTGGGGAAACATACTTTCAGAACCACTGGCTTAAAGTGTGATTATATATGCAGTAGCTTTTATAAATTGTCAACAATGCCAAGTAAAGATAAAGATATGTTATAACTCTTTCCTCCCCAAACTGGCAATCATTTTATGTCTAGATAACTGTGCAAGTAATCTTGAACATTTTTCTGTATCTAGAAAATTTTCTATAATTTTTCAAACCAAACTGGTGTATGACTTGCTCAAGGTTTATGCTAAACTATGTTAATATTCATGTATTATTTATTTGGTTTTGATTTGTGTTTTACTTAGTTAAGCCAAGGAGAAACAACAGAACATCAAAAGGTGAACTGTCCAAACTGTAACACAGAAATAGATGAGACCCTTAACATTGAAGCAATGGAGCTGGCCAACAGGCGTATTCTGTCAGCACAAATAGTTAGTACTCATTAAACACTTCTGAAAGTACTTTAGACCTAACATTATACTGAAAACTTCTCCCTTGCTGAAGATAATCTTGATTATACTCACCTGCATAGCTTAATATATTGTTTACAAAGGCAAAGGGAAATTTGACATTGTCTTAGTAATCTGCTTGACTGCAAAAAAATAAGAGGGAGGGAGGGAGGGAGGAAAGGAGGGAGGGAGAGAGAGAAAGAGAGAGAGAGAGAATAATCACTTAAATTAGCTTAAGTCAGTGGTTCTCAACCTGTGGGTCATGAACCCTTTGGCGGTCAAACGACCCTTTCACAGGGGTTGCCTAAGACCATCCTGCATATCAGATGTTTACATTACGATTCATAACAGTAGCAACATTACAGTTATGAAGTAGCAACGAAAATAATTGGGTCACAACATGAGGAACTGTATTTAAAGGACCAGAAGGTTGAGAACCACTGGCTTAATTAAAAGGTGTTTTATTATGAGAAACTGGCAGTTTCACAGGTCCCAATGGCAGGAAACATAGCTGAGCTCAACCTTCAGATGTGTTATGCAGTCAGTTCCAATCACTGGCTATCTCTGGGTCCAAACCAGTTTTTCATGAGAGGATACCACTAAATTCACTAACAACTGCAAGTATAAGGTACTATCTATATATATAAAAGCCAAGTGACTGGTATGACTGGAATGACCAATCACTATGACGCACACTGCGGTGGCCAAATGGCCCGATCGAGGCCCCGATCACCCCCCCCCCAAACCTTCTGTGGTCCCTCCCCCCAGCTGGCCTGGCCCCCAATTAGCTCCCCGTCCCCTGATGGGGGGCAGGGCCAGCCAGCCAACCTCCTGCATCCTCTCCCCCTGGCCAGCCCAGCCTGATTGGCCCCCATTGGGGTGGGCCTGCTGGACCCCACCCATGCAAGAATTCGTGCACCGGGCCTCTAGTGTTTTTGTATAAAATCTTGAGTAAAATTTAGAGAAATTGTGTAACACAGCAGCATGCAGGATTCTGTGGGAAACTGCTAGCAGCCTAGTTACCATTTTCTATTCAGGGCAGAACATTGACCAGTTGCCAAGACTCCTCCTCTAGAAATGTTCCTGGTGGGCCTTCCACATTGCACATGGGGCTGTCAGGCATCTCTCAGCTCTGCCAGTCATACAGGGTTCCACGCATTCTACTTTCTCCGGCAGTGAACCCGGGAGACAAGCTGAGTCTGAAAGGCAGCTTTTCCGAGGACCTAAATACTTTCTTTAAGCAAGTGAGGGGGCGCCATGGAGGGTGAACTTATGCCTGGATGGTGCCATGTTTCACCAGCAGGTTTTAGGAGATCATGTCTTTGAATCTCTTCCAGATTTTTAATTTATTTCAGGAAAATATAGGATTCAGGAACCCTTAAAGCAATGCAGGAGATTCCATTTTGAATCTCACTTTCATTGTTAATTTGCTGTGTGACTCAGGACTTCCTCACGTCAGTCTTTATTCTTCCTATCTGTAAAAGAGAAAACTTAAGCTAACTAAATAACCTTGGATTCTTTCTGCTTGTGAAATCCTTTGTTTTTGCAAGATACACTCCATGTACCCTCTTGGTTTTTTGCCTTAAACACTTGTTTTCTACTATTATATCTTGTTGATTTAGTGCTATGTATGGTTTTTAACCAGGAAATACTATTTTTCCAAAGTAGGTTGGATCTCTCTGCTCTAGATTTTCATCTCACTTCACATCTTTTTAGTTCTTCTTCCTTCTAGATATATTTTCATGTTTATCTCAGTTTGTCAACTTGGTCCCTGCAATATCAATTCTAATGTTCACTGCTCTTAACCATAATATTTATTAGTCTATTAAAGTTTTCAAAGCTTTGGGAATGTCTATTTAAATCTCAGCCAGCCCTTGTTAACTGAGGCAATATCTTCTCTACTATTGTTCATTAGAAGAAGCAGCACAGCATGACAAAGTCTGGTATAGGAGGAGCAATATGCCATATGGGCTCAACAGGAGACAGGCTTATATTCAGAGAAAGCTGATTTGCTAATGTAATTTTGGGAAATCTACTTAACTCCCTGAGCCTCAGCATTCTCATTTCTAAAATACATATTAGAATACCTTCCTCACAAGCCCGTTGCAAGAATTAAATGTTTGTTTAAAACACATATAGATCAGTAGCGCAATACTCTCCAGGTCCATCCATGCTGTTGCAAATGGTAAGAGTTCCTTCTCTTTTACAGCTGCATAGTAATCCATTGTGTAAATATACCACAGTTTCTTTTATCCATTCATCTGCTGATGGGCACTTGGGCTGTTTCCAAACCTTAGCTATTATAACTCACACTGCTATGGAACATAAGGGTGCATATATTCTTTCTGATTGATGCTTTAAGGTTTTTAGGATATATTGTCAGAAGTGGGGTCACTGGGTCAAATGGGAATTCCATATTTAATTTTTTGAGGAAACTCCGTACTGTTTTCCACAGTGACTGCACTCGTCTGCATTACCACCAGCAGTGCACTAGAGTTCCCTTTTTTCTACATCCTTGCCAACATTTATGGTTTGTTGATTTGTTGATGGTAGCCATTCTGACAGACAAGTGTGAAGTGGTACCTCATTTCGTTTTCATTTGCATCTTTCTGATGCTTAGTGACTGAACGTTTTTTCATATCACTTGGGCTTCTGTATGTCCCCTTTGGAGAAGTGGCTATTTAGGTCCTCTGCCCATTTGCTAATTGGATAGTTTGTCTTTCTTTTGTTAAGTTGTATGAGTTCCTTATATATTTTGGATATTAACCTCTTACTGGATGTATCATTTGCAAATGTGTCCTTTCAGGCAGTGGGCTCTCTTTTCACTTTGCTGATGGTTTCTTTTGCTTTGCAGAAGCTTTTTATTATTATGCTAAACAAAATAAGCCAGTCAGAGAAAGGTATCACATGAACTCACTCATATGTGGAATCTAATGAACAACATAAACTGATGAACAAAATAGATCCGGAGAGATAGAACCATGAACAGACGATGAATTTCAGAGGAAAGGTGGAGGTGGGGGGTTGGGGAGGAGAGATTACCTCGGGAATTTATATAGGCATGTGCATAGCCCATGGACACAAACAATAGTGTGGCAAAGGTTTGGGAGGGGCAGGTGCAGGAAGGAGGTGGGTCAATGGGGAAAACAGATAAACAACAACAAAAAACAAAGGGGACATCTGTAATACTTTTAACAATAAAGATAAATTTGAAAATAAATAAAGAGAAAGAGAGAGAGAGAGAGAGAGAGAGAGAGAGAGAGAGAGATCCATTAATTCAATAGTATAGTAGACAGGTCAATAAATGGCAGTTACTTTTAGGAATCAACCATTCTCTAAATTCTTCTTACAGTTTGGTGTGTATTTTAAGAATTAACATTTTTCTAGTAACTGCTTTATCATTTGTGTTGCTTTCATGAGTTCATATCATTTTCAGCTTCCTTATTTTTCCATAAGCTATAGTGTTGATCTTTGAGAATACAGAATGTATTTAAATCTCACATTTCTTTATAAGTATTTTAATTAAATTTGAGGAGAAAAATGCTATGCTATTGAATTCCCTCACCTTCAAATCCAGTTCTATTTCTTCCTAGCATGCACTAGAATCAAAACCATGTTTTAATATCCATAAATGATTGGGCAGATAGAATGTATTCGATGGAACCCAGGAATCTTTAGTTATAGCAAAGATTCCAATTTTGGAAGTTGGTCTACACAATTATTTTCAACACACTGAGGCCAGCAGCAATGTCAGACAGGGGTTTCCCCCGCATGAGCCTGAAGCAGAGTGGGCTCTCAATACATGGACTGAATGGATGAATGACTGTGTCCTGCAAGACAGTAGCAGTTCATTTAATGCGAATAATAGACTGGACACCACAGAGTTCTGTTGTCAAAATATGTGTATCAGGATCCTTCACTGTACAATTCCTCAGAGCTTTTAAAAATCTAATGTCCACTACAAACTTTTAAGATAGGAATGCGGCTTTCAGTAGTTCCCATAATTATCTGGCCACAGAACTCCATTTATTTTGGCAAGTGTAATTAACATCTAGAAGGACCCTCATTTCCTACAGAACCAGTTGGGTTCTACCCACTGCTCAGATCTAACTTTTACACTCATGAGCTATCCAGGCCTATCTTATGGTCTGTACTCTGTAAGAGAGCTTCTTTTTATAAAGATATAGATTCTTTGGGGATTTTTACTTCTTTCTCACAGATTATTTTTCCATTAAAGTGCATAAGTTGCCATTGTTATCCACGCTGTATCATGATGTGACTCGACTTTCAGGCAAGCTACCAGAGACAATACAGGAATGAGAGTCTGTCCCAGAGTGCGGTCCAGATGCTGGTGGGCGCAGCAGGAAGCTTTGGCGAGAAGGGAGAGTAAGTACATTGTCAGGAGAAAATTTCCATACTCCTAATGTTAGAAATTGTGCAAGATTTTTTTCTTGCTTTTGTCTGATAAGTTGGGATCATCCAGTATTATGTGTGGAAGCCCATGTCTGCTCTATGCCCCACAACCAGGCCAGACAACCTACACTGGGTTTTCTTGACTTGCTCTACTCGTTCAGACCTCTGCACATATGAACAAGCTACTCCTTCTTACTAAGATGCTCTGCCCTTTCTCCTTTGCTTCCTAAAAAGCTAAACTTCAATAAACTGCTCTCTCTCTCTCTCTCTCTCTCTCTCTCTCTCTCTCTCTCCCTCTCTCTCTCTTTTTCTCTCACTAATCAAATGTCTCACTAAGTCAAAGACTTTCTTGATCCCTATAGGCACATCTTCCCACAACACATCCTCTCTGAATTTTCAGCATACACCTGTAATGATTTCTTTAGATTAAGTCTCCACAGTAAGCAGTGAGTTCCTCAAAGTCAGGGTTTTAGGGATTATCCTAAGGTTACCCCCTGTGGGAGGATGAAGGCAACAAAGCCCAGATACACCTTTGTTTTGGTCTATACTCCTGGTACTAAGGACACCAAAATTCCCTGCTCAAATGAATCTACGTTTATTTATGGGGTTGTATTCTTGGACCTTTTCCCATGAGCCATCACCTTAAAAGCAAACTGGGCCTTTAGTGTATAAACCTAAGAGGTGTGGTAGCCTGGTGTCCACTCACAGTACCACTGGTTTGTGGTACCATGAGAGAGAAAGACCGTGTGGGATGAGAAGCAGCCAGACACTGGAGCATGTTCTTGGCTAGAGTTCAAGTACAAATTTTCAGAGTCTATGAGTTTTAATTCAAGCCTAGCCATGCAAATCATATGACATTATATTTGTCAAGATAGAAAGATAAAATATCTTATTTAAAATTTTGGTTTCTTGGTTAATAATGTTTAAATATTTCACATATAGTGCAAGGCTCTCCATTTGCCCTATTGCTCCAAGCCCTTCAAATGCTTAGGAGACCTGAGTGGTGTTAGGATAGTTCAGGAAGAGGGCTGGGCAAACGTAGTCAATTTAAAACAATATGATGTATACTTTTCAAAGAGTGAATAAATGACATGCTGAAAGCATTATCACTTCATTGTCTATGAAAGGTTAATTAAAACAAAACAAAACAAAACAAAACAAACAATAATACAGAGCAGTTCAGCCCACTGCCTTGATTTTCCCTCTTTAAAATCCTCCAAGAAGGTAGAAGCAGCATAAGTCTATGAATAAATGGACACAGAGAAGATGTCAACAGTGGGAGAAGGGGGTTAAAGAGGTGAAAAAATTCATAGTAGACAATGAAGGCAAATTTTGGAATATATTACATTTTTATTCACACGTGTAAGAGATACTAGTAAATATTGAATACTAATATACACAGAATTATATGCCAGGCACTGCGGGATATATCAAGATTAGTGAAATGGTGTTCCAATCTCCAGGGACTTTCTATTAATTACACTTGTAATGAGTACTTGCTCATTTGCTGGGCTGTCTTGGAGTTGATTTTGCCATTTGCTGATGATTCTTACCAGTAACCCCATGTATTCGGGTGTCTTGTGGCAAGAAAAAAAAATTTAAGGAAAGAGTATCAGGTTTAAAAAGGAGTACCAAGACCTGTGCTAAGTGCCTGTGTAATTACCTAAGAAATAATATATTGAATAAAGAGCTTTTATTAAGTTTTGTTTCAGATACAGTCTTAAATATTTAACATGTATTACCAATTTTATGTCTAAAATCCTATGAGGTGAATGCCATTGTTATTATCTTCATTTTGCAGATGAGGAAAGTGAGCCCCAGTGAGATTAAATAAATTACTCAATGTTATTTGTCTAAGAAATTACAGAGCTTAGATTTGAAGCTAAGTTGTCTTACTATCCAGTTAAAAAGATCATACTCTTTTCCTAATATGGGTCAAACAGTGAACAGTTGATATAAAAATAGGACTGCAGGAGCCTGAATTACTTAATTTGGGCTGTAAAATGTCATGTACTTACTGATATTACAGAATTTTAGGATTCATTAGAACTTTTAAAATTATCATACCTTAGATATTAACTCCTTCAGGAAGGTTTCCTGATTCCCCATGACTCTATTCAATGTGCCTCCCCACAAAAGAAAATAAATGTGCCCCCTTTGTGGGTCTGGCTTGTCCTCTTATAGATTATCTCCATATCAACATTTACTACACTTTACTGCAATTGTTTTTGCATGTTTTACTTCACTACTCTGCTAAATCCTTGAGGACAGGAACCAGTATTTGTGTGTGGCTTATGGTTTATCCCCAGCATTTAGCAACCATAATAGGTGTCCAATAAATAATTTAAAAATTAGGAATGAATCAAGTCATATACACATTAGTGATTTTTTAAATGTAATTCCCATGTTATTATATTGAATCATAAAGAATTGAGTGATTTTATTTTTTCTCAATTACATCAGTTTTCTTATAGAAGATAAATTGCCCAATTTTCAGAGTGTGAACATTATAATCAACTAGAGGCCTGGTGCATGGATTCATGCACTTGTGGGGTCCCTCAGGCTGGCCTGCATCCTCTTGCAATCCGGGACCCCTCAGGGGATGTTGAACTGCTGGTTTCGGCCCGATCCCCACAGGCCAGGCTGACATCCCCCGAAGGATGTAGTAGTGCGCAAATCGGCAGACGGCCAGGGAGGAGCCTGAGCAGGGGCCGGGCGCCATGCCATTCCTGCTCATTCTGGCCCCACTGCACCTGCTACTGCTGCCTGGTAGCACTGCCACGGAGGCAGGAGAGGCTCAGGCCAACGCAGCTACGCTCACCAGCCATGAGCCCAGCTTCTGGCTGAACAGTGCTCCGCTGTTGGAGTGCACTGACCACCAGGGGGCAGCTCCTACATTGAGCATCTTCCCCCTAGTAGTCAGTGCGCATCATAGCTACCAGCCGACTGGCTGGCTGGTCAAGTCGTTGACCGATCGCTTAGGCTTTTATATATATAGATAGGGAGGACAAGGTCCGCCTTTGAACTTAAGTCACCAATGACCTTCCATTAAGCCATTTTTTAATGTAGGATCTCAGACCCAAGGACAAAACTCTATCCTCCTTCTATGGAAGACAATGAAAGTATCTGGACAGCAACAGGTAAGTTCCTCATAAAACCAAACAAGACCAAATCATAACACACAGATCTAAGCTGTCTCAATAGAAAAGTCAGAAGAAAACTACAGACAAGTGCCACCAAAGTATCTTTTGGGGTTTTATTACCACTGAATTCTCCAAGAAACCATTTCAACTCTTAATCTACCACTTGTATTTTCCCCATAAATTCCTTGGCTACTTGCCCAAAAGGTGAAAGAAAGGAGATGAGAAGATATGTAAGATCAGCTGGATGTTTCATAATACTTTCTCATTTAATTATCCCAGGCTAACATAGGTATTTTTACCTCCATTTTACAAAGCAAACAGGTTAATGAGGTAATTTGTTCATTGCCAAACCAGATAATGGGGTTCACAACATGAAAACCCATATATAGTTGAATCCCAAATATTTGAACTAAGGTATGCTTTCTATTCCTGAACCTTGACCTCTCTACCATTTTAAACCATGTATCTCCAGATTTTTATACTCTCTGTTTAATAAGTGAGCCCCACATAGTAAAATTCATAATTGTATGTCTATTGTATCTATAACTTTGAGACTTGAAACTATGCCCATGAAAATGTCTCATTTCCAGTCATCACTGGGCAAAATAGTATTTTTGCTTTCTGCCAATACTGCATTCAACTTATCCCAAAATTTAAAAGCATATTTAAAGATTTCTCTTTTTTTAGGTATATGAGTCTTGAAACAATAAAGAATTATTCTGAAAGCAAAACAATTCTTACCTTTGTTAGAAAAGTATTGCTCAATTGGGTATATAATACTAAAAAGGAAAAAGGGATCCCATCAAGGTAAGTGAAATTTATGAATGATAATGATAATTTTATGTTTAATTTCTTTAACATAAAAAATTGTTTTTCACAGCTTGTAGACAATTTTGAAATCAGGAAGTATGAGTCCATCAACTTTTCTTTTTCAAGATTGGTGCAGCTATTTGGGGTTACTTGCATTGTATATGAATTTTTAAAATCCTCACCTGAGGATATTTTCACTAATTTTTAGACAGAGGGGAGAAGGTTAAGAGGGAGAGGGAGAGAGAAAAAAAACATCAATTTGTTGCTTCCCATATGTGCTCCAATCTCCCTGAAACCTGGGCATGTGCCCTGATAAGGAATCGAACCCTCAACCTTTTGGTGTATGGGACGATGCTCCCATCAACAAATATAAAATATTTGTATATATCCACACCGGCCAGGGATATATACAAATATTTTTAATTAGATTGTTTATATCTGGGGGACAAATTCCATTAAGATATTCATAGGAATTGCAAAGAATATGTTGACAGCTTTGGGTAGAATTGCCATCTTAACAACATTAAGCTTTCCAATTTGTGAATATGGAATGACTTTTCATTTACTAAGATTTCTAATTTCTCTCAGATATGTCTTACCATTTTCATTGTACAAGTTTTCATCAAATTTATTTTTTCACCCTTTCTTCAGTTAAATTTAATCTTAAGTATTTTTTTCCTTTTTTAATGCCTTCATACATTAATTTTTTCTTAATTTTATTTTTGGATTATTTATTCCTAGTATATAGAAATACAACTGATTTTTAATATATATTTTTAAAGGTTTCCTTTAATATGTTTTTTTAATTGATTTCAGAGAGGAAGGGAGAATATTAACGAGGTAGAAACATCAGTGATCAGAGAGAATCATTGATCGGCTGCCTCCTGCACACACACACTGGGATGGATCCCAAAATCCAGCATTTGTCCTGTGACTTCCTGGTTCATGAGTCAATGCTCAAACAGTGAACCACACTGGTCAGCTGATTTTTTTTAGCATATTTTATTGATTTTTTACAGAGAGGAAGGGAGAGGAATAGAGAGTTAGAAACATCGATGAGAGAGAAACATCGATCAGCTGCCTCCTGCACACTCCCCACTGGGGATGTGCCCGCAACCAAGGTACATGCCCTTGACCTGAATTGAACCTGGCACCCTTGAGTCCGCAGGCTGATGCTCTATCCACTGAGCCAAACCGGTTAGGGCAGGTCAGCTGATTTTTATTTATTGATTCTATATCCTGAAGCTTTGCTGAATTCACTTATTAGCTCTCAGTTTGGGGGAATTCTCTAGGATTTTCTGCATATAAGATCCTGTCATCTATGAATAGAGGTAATTTTACTTCTTCCTTTCCAACTTGGATGGCTCTTATGTCTTTTCTTCAACTCAATAGGAGTATCAAAGATTGAGTGTCTAATCCACCACACTCAATAAACAACAAAAGGACATATCTGTGCTATAGTTATTTTAAAGCCTTTAATACTAAATGAAGCTACAACCTTCTGAGTAATTATTTTTGTTGCTGTAACAAAGAAAGAGAAATTTGAAAACTGTAATTGATAGTCAATTTATCTGTTAAACTATCTCCAAAATGCCATTCATCTCAGTAGGTAATACAGATTCTGGAGTTACATGCTATATTTAGAATCCCCTTCTCCATCATTTATTAGCTAAATGAGTTTTTCAGGTCTCAGTTTCCTTATTTGAAAAATAGGTATAATAATATTTTTGTTATATTCTAGAAGCTAACTGATTTATGTAAAGCATCTGGCAAATAGTAGATGCTAAAATATAATAGTTGGGTTCTCCTCTGCTTGATGGGATCATTGTAAAGATTATATAGAGTGTGTAGAAGTCCAGGGATTAGCACTGGGTAGTCATTTAACAAATATTAATGTTTATTACTAAGTGCTGAGTAACATTCCATTGAAAATTGAGTTCTTTAGCTAATGGATAAAGTCATAAATATGGGGATATGGCATTTAAAAAAGAGCAAAAAACATGAAAGGAAACAAATAGCCATGGAAAAGAACCAGCAGACTTATATCCCTATGAATTCATAACTGAAATGTTAAAATTAATAAGTGATGGACTCACAAACATGAACAAGTCAATCACCAAAAGAAACTGAACAGAAAAATGGAAAAATACCTATAATTCTTAAAATTAAAAATTCAACTTGAATTATTCAGAATTGAATACAAAATCAACATGATATATCTAATTTGGAGAGATACAACTAGAGTTGAGCAAATAAGAATAAATAGAAAAATGTCAGGACCCTGAGATTTGAAGTGCTAACACTTGGGCGGACAAATTTGAAGAGGCTAAACCCCCATATCCTCATGAACACTCTGGCCTGACAGAAGCAGCTGCCTCTGCCTTGCTGGAGGATGATAGCCTCCCAGCACCTTCACAGGTTGCAGACACATCACAAGATAAAGCTTGTCATTGTTTCAGGGTTAGTCTCTACCACCTTTTATTACTTCCAAGGTAATTACCGAGGTCAGATCTTAACACAGCTAGAGGATTCTACAACTTATCAACTGAGGGACTTACAAGACCTAATCAATATCAGAGAACACTAGTAGAACATACAAGAGAGTGGATCTTGAGAAGATTGCAACAAGAGGCCAGATTATGAAGAATTTCTTGGCATGATGGTCTTATCCATGATGAGCCAAGGTTCAACATGTGGTCAACAAGACTTGGAATTGGTATTATTACATGCCTGAAATGGGTTTTGAAGTTTGACGAGGCCAAAAACCTACAGTAAATGAGGTGCAGATGATAAAAAATTATAATATTTAACTTTATTAATTATATGGGAATGAAGAACCAACCACATGACCTCTGGGAAGACCTGCAGAACATTTCCCTTCACCAAGGCAACAGTGATAAACTCAATGATAGATGTCTTCTACAGGACATGGTTAACAATAGTTGAAACAATAGAATTGGTGCTTCAATTCTTTGTCTCCTGCCATTCCTTGGCAGAATGAATGGCAGAAGACAAATGTCAGCACTTAAATGTCAGAGAAAGGATGAGCATACTTTATTTTGTGAGCAGCAAATCAGAGAATGGCTAACAAATAACGTAAGTCAAAGGGAAATATTGACAGTTAACTCACTATTACTTGATTTCAAAAGATAGAGAGCTGGTGGGCAAAGGGATGAGATCACATACTGCAACGGAAAATCATAATCCCTCACCTTTCTTCCAGACATAAGTCAGTTCTCAGATCCAGAGCTCTTGAGAAAGGATGGCAACAATACCACAAGTATACAGAAGAAATATTCTCTCAATATACGTTTTTTCCAAATGGACCTTTAGGCACTTTACCAGAGTTACTATGCATTGGGAAAAGGAAAATACCTGGACTTTTGTACTTTGAGGATATGGCATCTTATCTAATAATAGACAAATAGGGTAATTAACCATACCTCTGCTATGCTTCCCATTGGCTAATCAGGGAGATATGCAAATTAACTGCCAACCAAGATGGCGGCTGGCAGCCATGCAACTGAAGCGAACATGAGGCTTGCTTGCTCCAGTGATGGAGGAAGCCAAGGTTCCCCGCCTGCTGCAGTCTGGCTCTGAGCTCCTGAAGCAACAGCTCCAAAAGCAACAATGTTTCAATTATAGAAGCTAAACAAACCCCAGATACCTGCTTTCAGCCAGCCGCGGCCTCAGAGCTTGAGTGAGCAGGAAAGCAACAATGTTTCAATTATAGAAGCCAAACAAACTCCAGATACCTGCTTTCAGCAGCCACGGCCTCAGAGCTGGAGCTGGGCCTCAGAACTGGAGCCAGCTCTCAGCTCCAGTGAGAGCTATAGAAGGTAAATAAATCCCAGAATAAAAAGAAAAAGAAAAAGAGAGAGGCTGGGAGCTTCAGTCACCCGCCAGCCTGAAAACGGCCCTCAGCCCCTCACCCAGGCTGGCCAGGCACCCCAGCGGGACCCCCACCCTGATCCGGGACACCGTTCAGGGCAAACCAGCTGGCCCCCGCCCGTGCACCAGGCCTCTATCCTATATAGTAAAAGGGTAATATGCAAACTGACCCTAACAGCAGAAAGACTGGGAATGACTGGTCACTATGACACACACTGACCACCAGGGGGCAGATGCTCAATGCAGGAGCTGCCCTCTGGTGGTCAGTGAGCTCCCACATGGAGGAGCTCTGCTCAGCCACAAGCCAGGCTGATGGCTGCCAGTACAGCGGTGGTGGCGGGAGCCTCTCCTGCCTTCTCAGCAATGCTAAGGATGTCCGACTGCAGCTTAGGTCTGCTCCCTGCTGGCAAGTGGTCATCCCCTGAGGGGTCCCAGACTGCAAGAGGGCACAGGCTGGGCTGAGGGACCCCCACACACACACACCGAGTGCACAAATTTTTGTGTACCGGGCCTCTAGTTTAAAATAATACTGATACAAAAAGCTTAAAATCCTATCATAGTCCTCAAGTTAAACTGGGAGCTTTTAGGCTAATGAAGTTTCTGGCTGAGTCTGTCTCACAGAAGTCCAGCAGGTCCACTATGTGGTTATTTCCCCAAGACTTTGAGTGTATAATTGAGACAAACAGACTTAGTATCTAGCCCAACACTCATATTATCTAACTGACACACCGATCAAGGCTCATTATGGCAGGAAGGACCAGGTAATCAAGTGGAACCCATGGCCAAAATAGTAATAAGAAGCAATATAAGCAATATAGCATTTCAGTATTAAGAAGTTAACATGAACATGAAAGATTTAAAGGTACTATGAATTAGCATCACATTTTTTCAATTCATCTTTGTGGCATAAACAAGTCATTATAAACAGGCAAAAGGTACCCTCAAGTGCAATACTTTACCAGATATTATTTTATTGCTGGAAGAAATTAAAAAAAAAATTAAATCAGAATCACTGCCTGAAGGCCTGGAGGGCCCTACCAATTTAATGCCAGGATTATATTTGTGTTCATGTTTTATGTTCTTTTCTTAAATAGAACCTCAAATTGTAAAAGTTTCAAGTCCTGTGTAACACAGATTGACCTCTGCAAATGGGGAAGTGATCCAGTACTTTAACCACTTTTCAATCAGTAATTAATTAATCAATAAGAGTTTTAACAATAAAAATGCATTATTATACTATTTGAATAATTAAAAAATAAAATTAAAAATACATAAAGTAAATCCTCATCCCCAATTCCACCTTCTAGCATACTTAGTATGGAAAATATTTTCCACAGCATACACATAACTTTAAATTTTTTTTTTTTATTAAAATGTGGACCCAAACTGTTCCACCACACACATCCTGGGATTTGGTCTTGAGTTTATGCTTTGACAAAGAAAGATGCTCATAATTTATTATTAAGAGAGAAAAAAATCAGGTTACAGGACAGTATGTGTGATATTCCTTTTGTGTTTATAGACAGTGATTATATAAACAAAAGGATCAGAACAATATTTAAATTGTTAATAGTAGTTATTTCTGAGAAGTGGAATTATTGGGAGGTGGAAAGGATTTCCTTTGTTTTTTTTTAAAAAAATATTTCCAGTTTAAATTGTCCCTGACTTGCTCTAACCAGTTTTGCTCAATGGATAGAGTGTCAGCCTGCAGACTGGAAGGTCTCAGGTTCAATTCCAGTCAGGTGCATGTACCTTGGTTGCGGGCACATCCCCAGTGGGAGGTGTGAAGGAGGCAGCTGATCTATGTTTCTCTCTCATCAATGTTTCTAATTCTCTATCCCCCTCATTTCCTCTCTGTAAAAAAAATCAATAAAATATATTTTTAAAAAATTGTCCCTGTCTTATAAACAAAAGTATTTCTATTAAAAGTACAGTGAAGCCTGGAGGGGTGGCTCAGTTGGTTGGAGCGTAATTCCATTCGCAAAAAAAAAAAAAAAAAAATGCAGTTAGATTCCAGTTGAGGCACATACCTAGGTTTCGGGTTAGGTCCTGGTCAGGGCCTATTTGGGAAGCAACCTATCAATATTTCTCTCCCACATCGATATTTCTCTTTCTCTTCCTTCTCTCTCTAAAAATAACCTAAAAAAACAATATAAAATCAGATGAGGATTTTTAAAAAGTACAGTAAAAATGAGTGAGAGGTGAGGAAGGTGAGAAAAAAGGAGGGAAAACCAGCATCAGTCATTTCCAGAAGAGGAAATTAAAAGGACACTATCGGAAGTAGGATGCCAGAAGGTGTTAGCTCCTGATGGCCACCTCCCAGAACTAAGCTGGACGCCATAGTTATTGATGATTAGAATAGAGCTGGACATATAATGAAAATAATTCCATGCTATTCTTTTATCAGATAAAACTTCCTCCTTTTTTTTTTTTTTTTTTACAGATATTGCTTTCTTAATGTATTCCATAAAATAGTATTTACTGATGAATTTGAATATGTCGGATACCTTGTGATATTAATGAATACGTTCCCTATTATAATTTCTTGGATACCCACAATAGATGATATCTATGAGGATGAATTAAGACAATCTAACTACGTATTTATGGGATTTTACATCCTGGAGTGCCTAGTTAAGGTAATCAAAGTGTGTGTGTGTGTGTGTGTGTGTGTGTGCGCGTGTGTGTGTGTGTGTGTGTGTGTGTGTGTGTGTGTGTAATATTCAAGAGGGAGATTTCCTAACTTCATTTTTCAACACTAGCTACAGTTTTCTAAGAGTGTATAAAATTCTCTTCCACTTCTCAAACAAATAAACTTTAGTTCTTAAAGATAATTTTAGGGTGACTCAATATAACATATCCATATTTAAGGATTAGTGTGTGTCAAAGGGACCCAGAATGAGTTTCACAGGTATTAGAAATGTTCTTAAACTTAGCAAGGTAGTAAACACATGGATGTTGGTTTTACTATTTTTACACTAACTAGATAAATAAATGGATAAATAGATGGATAGATACTCATTTATACAAAATGATATCATAATTTGATTTTTAAATCCAATGTAAAGATAGTTGTCAAATAATGGAAATATACACCCACAAATTGATCACAATATTGTGCCATATGGATCAACAAGTTGTAATATATTTTAGCTAGAAAGTTTAAATAAAATAAGTATATCTGATACTTATTTTGGACAAAATTAATGAGTCTCAAATTTTTAATGAGAAATTAAAATGCTACTGCAGAGTGACACTGTTGGAGAGGGGATAGACTCACAACCCATCACATTACATGTGATAAATTCCAAGCTAGTTGGAATGACGGTAGGACATTTCATATATTTTTTAAAAAATAAAGCAGTTAATGTTAGGGTTAGTTACAGGGTGAGGGTGAGAATGAAGAGTTTCATAAAATATGTAATATCTTTTACTGTAACATGTACTATAGTGGAAAGAGCCCAGAGCTGGAATTTAGTAAAATGGCTCTGATTTGGGTTTTCTATGACAAACTGTTCACAAGGTCACTGAATTTCTCCCAATTTCAATTTTTTTTTCTTTAAAAGTCAGGGTTGGCCTAAATAATCGATGAAGATTCCTCTAGCTCTGTTATTCTTTGTACTCTGCCACATTGAATCTGCTGTCAGAGCCATGAATAGCCATAGCTTCATCCAATCAGGTCCACTTATGCAGTGGTTCTCAACCTTCTGGCCCTTTAAATACAGTTCCTCATGTTGTGACCCAACCATGATTATTTTCATTGCTACTTCATAACTGTAATGTTGCTACTGTTATGAATCGTAATGTAAACATCTGATATGCAGGATGGTCTTAGGCAACCCCTGTGAAAGGGTCATTTGACCGCCAAAGGGGTCGCTACCCACAGGTTGAGAACCGCTGCACTTACGACAGCAGCACTGGACTATAGAGATATGGTCAGCCATCATAGCTGAGATGATACTCCCAACACTGTGCAACCCTGTTCTTGTCTCCCATCTACTTCACGCAAAATGTGTCCTCACTGCCCAGTTTTCAAACTTGCCTTCATCTAACATTTCCTCTACCCCCTTTTCTGTTTAATTCAGTTATCCTCCTTTATACTATGCCTTTTTAAAATATCCATTATTCTATTAACAATAATAATAAATGATCACCTATAAAGTACCAGTCATTTTTTATTATAACATTTCAAATCCTTAAATTAACATTTTAACACACGCATGCGTGCGTGCGTGCGCGCGCACCCACACACACACACACACACACACACACAGTCCCAAAAAATGTATAAACACTGAATAATTATTAATTCCAACGGGTTAAATCTGAAAAGAAAGAAACATCAATTGAGCTATCAGCTGTTAAAGTGTGTTTACATTTTGGGGGACACCCTGTACTCGTATATATACCATGTGAATTTTACAGATGAGGGGCCTGAGTGTCTGATAACTTGTGTTACTAATCTGGAATCATATAGCTAATTAATAGTAGAATTGGGATCCAACCCTTCATAGGTATTGTTCTTTTTAATAAACAATGCTGCCTTAAAATTTTTCCTTCCTATATTTTCAACATTTTCCCAAACACTCTTCAACCTATTAGAGGAATGACCTCTAGAATCTTTCTTAAAGGAAGGGTAGTAATCTCTTTTCTTCATCTGCGAACATCACCTGAACTTCTAAACATTCTTTGACAAACTTACATTCAGCAAACCCCTATTCCTTTGAAGTCCGTACCTACCTTCCACACCAGGCTCTTCCTCTCCTGTGGCTGTGTTCCAGTGACCTGGAGATAACTTTTTCACATTTCGGAATACTTGGAATTTGGATACAGTCTTTATACTAATTTTTTCAAGTTCCTGAGAGAATGATCCAACTTATACCTGTCTCAATAAGAAGGAAATGAGACATCTATGGAGGCTACATGGTGATGTGGGCAGGACCTCATAAGACCAGAATCTGGTCTTCTGCTTGATAGATTCAGACACTGAATTTCTTCAGCCTGGCCGAAAGTGAGCAGAATCAAGGGAAATGACTCTACCACCAAACACACAGGAATCTGTTTGTAAATAGCATAGCAATTTCTTAATTGGTAATAAAGCATATGCTTTCCCTGAGATGATTATGTCTGCCTCCTACACTTCCTTTGAATCATGGTGAGTAGGGGCATAAGGCTGCTAAAAGAAAACAAATTCATCCAAATTACAAATCAGTATCTTAAGTATTATAATAAAGGACTACACAGGGGCTATCGGGGGAAAACAACAGGATTTTCTTATTCAGAATAAAAGGGTCAGAAAAGAAAGACCTTCAAGGGTAGTAGATACTTGAGTTGTAGTTTGAATAATGAGTAAGAGCCAAAGTAGGAAACGAGTGCCATGAGAACACAGCATAATGGACAAGAACAAGGTAAAGCTTAGAGGCAACATCGTGACACAACAAGAGGCATCATTCCCAATGACTGGAGCTTAGGGGTGGGATGGTCAAGGTGGACATTGGAGAGATGCTAACTTTGTGTCGCGGGTATAGAAATTGAGACAGGAGATACAGCCATGCATTAACAGTAAAGGGCCTCATAGGCCATGCTATCTCTTCACTTCCCTGGCATTTACTACCATCCATAGTCTAATGACTCCTATATTTATGCCTTCATCTCAGGTTTATCTAGAGCCTCATATGATACAGACAATAGCTGACTGGATCTCTCCAGCAAAATACTGTGCAGACATTGCAAACAGCATATTCAAAACAGATATATTTTCTGCAAACTTACTCTTTCTTTAAAATTCCACAGGAGACCCAATTTCCCCGGCTGAAATACACAATATTTTTGACACCTCCCAGTCTCTTAGATATAGTAATTTTCAATAAAAGGGTTTTTTTTTAATAAAGAAGAAATGAATTGATAAGCTATCATAAAATAGTAGTTATTTTGAATATTTACTCCTTTGGAATAGACTTTGACATTTGAAACATTTAATTTCAAATTGTTATTTTAAAATATGCTAGTGTATTAGTATTTTAGAAAAGTAGAGTCTTAAGGTAGATCAGAGAAAAACATAACTAGTGATGTTTCAGCTATTGTAGAAAAATGATATAGTGAAATCATAAACAAATAATATAATTCCTTTTAAAATCAACAGATAGCAGCAATGAGGAAAGAATATTTTTTGCATGCCTGGAACCTATTTGAATTAGTAATTGCATTAGTTGGCATCATAGATGTAATAATTGTTGAGGCAGAGACCATTTATGACATTTTTGATTTGGATGAAATAGTGGTGTTTTTTAAAGCTACTCGACTTCTTCGCATACTACGCATTTTGAAGGTAAAGAACTGTTAAATTATGCAATTTCAAATTTCTTCTCATAGGTCTTATATAATGTAAACTAAAACAAGTTGATGAGTTGTATGGCTTCCACTTCTGTTGGGCTGATGGCTATGTTTCAAATTTTAGATTCCTTTGACAAATTAAGTTTTATAACATAAATATTCAAATTATACTAGAAATTCATTAGTACATGGAAGTATAGAAATACTCAACATAGCTTTTTCTTTGAATAGAGAGTACATGAAAAATTCCATCTCTATATATAAAAGCCTAAGTGACCATCCAACTGTTCAACTGTCCAACAGGTAGCTATGATGTGCACTGACCACCAGGGGGCAGATGCTCAATGCAGGAGCTGCCAAGCTACAGAAACTTGGCAGTGGAGGTTCTAGAGTGCTGCACCCAGAACCAAAGAGGAGGGAGCCTGATTCTGGGGTGCATCACCCAAGAACCACCCTCTCACAATCCGGGACCCCCTCAGGGGATGTTGGAGAGCTGGTTTCAGCCCGATCCCCGCAGGCCAGGCCAAGGGATCCCACCTGCCAGAGGGACCCCACTCACTCCACAGACGACCTTTGAGCTGTGGTGCCGCACCAGGTGTGGCCAGCCAGGAAGGGACTGTAGGAGGTTGACTCCAGAGCCTGTCCAGCCCGTCTTGCCCAGTCCTGCCCCACTGGCCACCTTCTACTTATTTCCTTTCAATGCGCACAAATCCGTGCACTGGGTCACTAGTATTAATATAAGTACAAATTAACCCCCAAGTAATGTTTATTATTATAGATGGCTGGAATAAAAGATTCCCATATTTTATGACAACAACAACAAAATATAACCATGCAAATCATTTATGGTGACAAAACAAATAAAAATCAAGAAACCAAAAAATATACATTTTGTGTTATATAAATGTATAGTATTATAGAATCACAGCATCAAAAATTACTTTTGATTGTTAAATATATCTCTCTGTAACAAGTATGATGGGTAGTTATTTTCTGTATGATTATTTCACTTATATAACACTCCCTCTATCACAAAGTGCTAGAAATATATACATTTTTATATACATAGATATATAAATAAATATATATACACAGATATTCTCTTCTCTCTCTCTCTTTTCTGCCTTTTTCTCTATTCATACACAAACAAGACATGTACACATATAAGCACTGTGGGAGATACAAAGCTAAATAAGATATATTTCATCTAGATATAAAGCTAACAGATTAGAATCTTTATATTTAAAGCTTTCATACACGTTTAAAAATACTTTTGCTATTGAAAGGCATAAGCCATCCAGGTATAAAAGTATGCAACTAGTAGCCTTTTCCTTTTTAGTATTATATGAGACCATAAGTTACACTAATTTGCATTTTGACATGAGGAAGGCAAGGCTTGTGCATTCCAGTGACTAATTAATTCTTTTTGATAGAAGATATACAAAGTTAACCAAATACTTTAAGTGAAGAAATTGATAAGCCACATAAGAAAAGCTTTTTTATATATCCAGAAAATTATTAACCTTTATCTTATGTAAAATAGTGGGCCCTTGAAATATGAAGACAAATTAGATATAGTCTCTGCCCCCAGACAGCTTATTGAAGAAGAGTTGGGTAAGTACAAAACAGTGGTATGCACAGAATACTAGTGAGACATAAAAGACCTTCTTTACTAGTTGACACTTGAACTGAATCTTGAAGGATGCATGCATATGAGCTCCTTGAGGATTAATGGCAGGTGACTGGAAGGCAGAGTATGAAGATAATGGAGCACAGCCAGGAAAACAGGGAGCAGCCAGCTCTATTGAAGTTAGAGGACTGCACAATGGTGACAGATAACCTGGAGATTTACACCCTCAGCAACAAGACAGTGAGAAGTTAATTGTGGGGTCCAAGAGCGAGTATACACTGAGTGGCCAGATTATTATGACCACCTGACGTTTGTAGGCAAATTAGCTATAATTTCGCGCTGAAGTTGCTAGAGGGCCAGACCATTATAAATAGGGAAGCAGTTTGTTTACGACGACAGTAGAAATGATTTTTTTCTGAAAATATGGGTAAACAACACAATTTAACAGCCTTTGAACATGGGATATATTTGAACGTGAGTGGCCAGATTATTATGACCACCCCATCAGTACTTCCTTGGGCCACCTTTTGCCTTCAATGCTGTGGCAATTCTTCTTGGCATTGACTCCACGAGATGTTGAAAGGTGATGAGAGGACTCTGACACCATGCCTGATGAATAGCACTGTTGCAGTTCTGTGAGATTTGATGGTTGTAGAACCAACTGCCTGATGGCTCTTTTGGATTGAGATCTGGTGATTGTGGAGGCCACATAAGCAAGGTAAAGTCTCCCTCATGTTCTAGAAACCACTCCCGCACAATACCAGCACCGTGGCATGGCACATTGTCTTGTTGGAAGAAGCCATCTCCATTGGGATACGCCATCAACATGATAGGATGAAACTGATCAGCAACGATACTTAGGTATGTTGTGCTATTCAGACGTTGTTCCACATGAATTAAAGGGCCAAAATCATGCCAGGAAAACATGCCCCAAACCATAACACTGCCCCCACCAGCTTGAAGGGTTGTACTCATGCATGTGGGGTGCATGCTTTCACGCTGTTTCTGCCAAATTCTCACTCTGCCATCTGCATGATGCAACTGGAAACGTGTTTCATCGGACCACATGACTTTTTGCCAATGCTCAACTGTCCAATCCTTGTGTTCCTGTGCGAATTGGAGAGGTTTTATCTTGGTAACTGCAGACAGCAAAGGTGTTCAAACAGGCCTTTGGCTTCTATATCCCATACGATGCAGTGTACGGCTAATTTGCCTACAAATGTCATAATAATCTGGCCACTCATTGTAGTTGTGGTATGTTCTAACCCAAATGGACCAACTAACAAAAAGTTTAGCACAGTGGTTCTCAACCTTGGCTGCACATTAGAATCACCTGGGAATCTTTTTAAAATCCTGATTTCTGGGCCTCTTCCCCCAGAAATTCTGTTTCTTTGGTATGGGGTGGGGCCACAACATTGGTAACAAAGAAACAGAATTTCAGGAGGATGAGGCCCAGAAATCAGGATTTTAAAAATTTTCCCAGGTGATTCTAATGTGCAGCCAAGGTTGAGAACCACTGGTTTAGCAGAAGATTTAGCAGGTAAAAGTGGCAGTATTTTTATAGACAGTCATTTTCTACTAAGCCCAGAAAAGATTGATTGCATTGTTTTCCAAGAACTTAAACCAGTTGAAAATAGCATACAATTCTCTATAAGGAAAATAAGGAAAAAATAAAGCCATCATTTTACACAGGTGGCCAACATTATTAGTTACAGGAAAATAGCTCTACCCATGAAGTTATAAAGGTATCATGAATACAATAATAAGAGCCTTGACAAGTTACTATCATTACTGTTAAGAACATGTCATTTCTTAATATGATCTATTTTAGTTAAACAAATCAATGTATAATCAACTAAAATTTTTACAATGTATATTAAATAGTAGTCCTCCTTTTTCAGCTCATAACACCAAAGTTGCTGCAATTTATAGATAAGAGGATGAGTCATCAGCTGTCCTATAAATATGCTATCCTAAAAGGATATGTCCAAGGTGAAGCAGACATAATGACTATAATTGATCAGATTGCAAGTTCTAAGAAGGTTAAACAGGTGAGAAAAACTAAAGACTAAGAGAAGGGTTTATTTTCCCTACCGTTCAGTTGTCCTCACCCATCATGTTCTCTATCTATATATGTAAATGTGTTCTTAGATCCCTGGTTTGCTAGGTAATTTTTGTAAAAACTTAGTACATTTTATTACTGAAAAGCAATCTTACTAAAATGTCTGTGCCATATTATCAAGTTACAAAGCTCTTGGAACATACCTTGCAGTCCTTGCAGATGCAATCATGACCCCCATGCGCAGTGGTCCATTTCCTCCCAATGCAAGTTCCAGGATAGATCAGGCTACAGATTCATTAAATAGGAAACACTGGAGGATGGGAAGTGGTGGCAGTGTGGGGCAAATAAAGCTTCTTCGTCATTCACAAAGGTTCCTTCTGTTTCTCTCTATCCCCTATTTTCCCACAGTAAATAGTAAAAGAATTAAAGGATGGGGATCTGGCAAATGGAAAGAAGTAACAATAACTCATCTAAAGGGAAACCTTGTCTAGTTCCCTCCTTATGCAGAGGAGAAAAATGAAGCCAAGAGAGTTTATGCCCCCCAAACACATAAGCAGCAAAGAGAATTCTAGGGCCTAAATTTTAGCTTTTATATTTTATTTTCTCAATTGAGGCAGATTCACACTGACAAGGGCACCGAAGTTTATCAGCTACATCAGAAATTAAATATTTACTTCTTGAGGCAATTTAGAACATTTGAATGCTATGTGTTATATGCCAAAACTTTGTACTTGAGAAAATTAAATATTAAATACTGTTAGTAGAACACAAAAAGCAGTGTCTTTCCTCCCTTCAACACCTACCACTTTAAAACTATTTCCCTCAATTTTGTTTCGTTTCCTAACCACTCATATTTAGCACTGCGATTTGATAATAGACAATAGAAAATAGAAAAGGACTTGCCTCTCTAGGGTGCTGTCCACTTTTAAGCCTCATTTTTGCTCTCACACATCTTGGCCAAACTTTCTAACTCACTTAAGGTTGAAAGCCGCCTCTATGGCCCACATTTGCAGGCTGTCATAAAGTTGAATGGAAAGTATCACCATGCCCACACTTTTCTGGATCAGTAGGATCCTAAAACAAGTTGCTTTAAAGAAAAATATATGACTCACCTTCAGGCTTCTCAAAACCAACCTTGATGATGCCACTTCCTATCCTCTCCATCACGCTTGCTGGAACAAAACAGAGTCCAGTGCACAAAATTCAAGTCCAATCCCTGAAAAGCTTTTCATATTTTCCTCTAGTTATTAATTTAGGTTAAAAATCTATCAGTTGCAAATATTAAGACATGTTATTATAGTTTGTTTTCCAATGGGGACGTTTCGTTTGTTTCGTAGGTGTTATTAAAGAGAATAACGAGGAACACAGTGCATGCCCTGAAAGAGCTAGGTAGGTACCTCTCACCTAAGGATTCATGATCATCTCTTATCATCACTACTGCAGAGAGGCAATGGTTTTGATAAGCAACTTGATCTTTGATAATAAATTACTACTGACTACTACTAATAAAGTGGATAACCTCAACAATCTATATGATCACATTTTGGGCTGGACCAAATTGTATATTATCTCTCCAAACTTGTTCTCTCTGCCTTATGCCACAACGCAGGCCTTTTAACTTCTGTTTAAAGAAAATGCATCTGCATGGCATGATTACACGTTAGTATCACCTTATAAATTCTGTTTTTTCTCAAACCAGACATGTGCATGCCCTCCTGAACAATCAAAGGAAGAAGTTATATTTTTCTCCCACTTGCCACAGAGCTGCCATACGAGGACTTAGGCTTTAGAAAGAATTAAAATCAGAACAGAGCCTCACAGACCTCTGTTGTGGCTCAGTGCCCAAACGTGGCAACGGCTTATTCTCTGAATCATGCCAGGTCACACTCCTGCTGCTGAACAAATCCCAGGAGTAAGACAGACACACTCCTATAGCATAACATTCCTGTGTGAGGAGAAGGGATTTGGGTACCAGATGGTGGGTAGCAAAAGGACACAGCAAGCCTGGGAATGAGGCCATGCTTGAGAGAACTTACATGGCAGATACTTGTCAAGCCACACAAGAAGTCATGACCGAGGAAAAGCCCAAATGTACAGTCTAGGGGGGATGAAATTCTCATGGATCTCTGTCTAGTCTCTGCCAGACTAGACAGGCAGAGAGTGTAGATGGATGCAGCATGTCCATGCACAGACAGGGTGAGTGGAAAGACTTAATCAAAAGCCATATCTTAGCCTCCAGTCTGTAGTCAACAGAATAAGAAAGTTAAGTCATGAACTTCAGACTTAGAGCTTAGAAGAGCCGTTCAAGTGTCCAGTTGTATTAATAGAATCGTTAGTCCTGAGACTGAGGCTATCTGTCCTCCTTCACAGCACAAGAATGAGCTGAAGACAAAAAAAAATGGCAGGCAGAGCTCTGCAAGTACTGGCGAATAGTGGTTGATTGCAGAGGCCTCCTTAGGAAGAGAGACATCTTCCTGTTTTAAGGGTTGTATTCCATGTATTTAGAGCAGAAATATTAGTTTCTTGTCCAAATGAAATATTTAAACATTTAGTTTTTGTTATTTTTCAGGTTACTTAGAGTATGATCACCCAGAAATTGCTGTCACTATGAAAACAAAGGAGGAGATTAATGTCATGCTCAGTTTGGCTAGAGAAATTGTTAGGGTTTTCAGGTTAAAAGGAATTCTTCATAAAATTGAAGCTAATGAGATTAACAAGGTAAGCTAGAATATCTTCAAGCAATTATACTTATTTGCTATATAGTCATTTATGATCTTCAAACCTGCTTTTGGCTCTTTCCAATATAGGACATCCCTGACATATGAATGTCTAACTGAAAATAGCTCTCTAGAACAAAGCACACACCACAGAGCATTTTCTTCCCGCAGCTCCGGTGGTCAATTTCTCCTTCCTCTCTTGCCATAGTGAGGGATCACTTCTTTCTAGATTGGACCCCTCCCTAACACCATATGCAAAAATCTCTTACAAATCAATAAGAATAAGACAGAAAACCCATTTTTCAAAAAATGGGCAAAAGATTTGAATAGGCATTCCACAACAGAAGGTATTCAAACAGCCAATAAAGATAACAAAAGGTGCCAAATACCATTTCATAAGCTTAACACAAATGAAAACTAAAATTAATGACCAATGCACAACTACCAGAATTCTTAATTTTTTTTAAACTGACAATACATAGTGTAGGCAAATAATGGAACAACTGGAACATTAGAGTGGGAGTGTAACTTGATGTAATCACTTTAGAAAATCATTTGGCAAAATCTAGTAAATTTAACCATATATCTTATGACACAACAATTAGATGATATAACTGTATATTCAACAGAAATATGTACATATGTATAGAAAACACTCATAGAAGCATTACAAAGCCCCAAACTGGAGCACCTAAAGTATTAATCAATAGTAGACAAAGCTGTGGTATTATTATACAACATAAGCATATACAACAATGAAAATAACATGAGTGCATTTTTGCTCCCTGCACATTGTAGATGAATCTCAGAAACATAATGTTGAGCAAATGAAAGCAGACAAAAACAAGTACACAATCTCTGATTTTATGCAAATAAAGCTGAAACCCAGACAAAGCTAGATTTGGGTGATAGAAGAATGATTATCTTTGTATAGGAGCAATGACAAGTAGATAACATAAGGAAGGATTTTAGGATACAGAAAATGTTTTATTTCTTAATCTGGATTCTGGCTACCCAGATGTTTTCACATTGTAGATGTTCTTTGAATGAACTTTTATGGTTTGTGCTTTTTTGGCCTATCTGCTGCACTTTAGTAAAAAGGTTTACTTTGAAAAGCTTAATCTATGACTTTAGAATATGATAGCAGAAAAATGCTGTAAGAAGAGAGAGGTTTGAAGTTTCCATGGAAAACCAAAGTCTCAGAAGAGCAAAAAAAAAAAAAAAAGGAAAAGAAAAAAAAAGAAATGGTGCAAACCCATAATTGTTGTAAACATTCTGTGAACACTAGTTTTGTTCATCTTCTTTCTTAAATCTTTTTATTTTAGTTAATAATGGACAAAAAAAGAGAATTGCTTGATTTTGAACCCATTGTCAAATCACTTACTCTTACTGAAGCACTATACCATATTCCATGGTTAGATAAAAACAGTGACCATATAAACTTTATTCAGGTAATATTTTTATTTCCTACTAATGTCTTCTTTAATGAAATATCATCTTTAATGCACCAACAAATGATCTTTTAAAAAAATAATGATTTAACCATGATATTCTCCAGGTTAAAATTCTTTTTCTTTCTTTTTTTTGTTTTTTGTTTTTGTTTTGTTGTTGTTGTTAATCCTCACCTGAGGATATTTTTCCTTGATTTTAAGGGAGAGTGGAAGAGAGAATCGATGTGAGAGAAACACGTCAATTGGTTGCCTCCTGCATGAGCCCAACCAGGGCCGGGGTTAAGGAGGAGACTGCAACCAAGGTATGTGTCCTTGACTGGAATCAAACCCAGGACCCTTTAGTCTGAAAGCTGATGCTCTATCCACTGAGCCAAATCAACTAGGGCCAGATTAAAATTCCTTAAATGTCCTTTATTGCCTATAGGATAAAATCAAAATCCCTTTGAATGGCATGCAAAGTCTTCTACAGACTGCTTCCTGCCTATCTTTCCATCTTCATCTTCTGTTGCTCATTCAACTTATACTCTATATTCTATACTGAACCATTCATGGTGCTTCAAACATTTTATACTGTTTTCTAATTCTATTCCTCTGTGAGTATTATTGACTTTTCTTGAAATGCCCTTTTTCTCACCTTTTTTTCCCAAACTTTCCCTGATTATTGATTCTTTGAAAACATTCCTGCAGAGGGTACACAAAAAAGTAGGCTTTGGGGTCAAACACCCTACCAATAGATCATCCTGTGGTCCATCCCCAGTTTGAAGGACCAAAGGGATCACCATTGTACTCATTATATATCTTTATTATAACATTAAGTATATACATTACAATCATCTTTATAGCTCCCTCGTGAACTACATATTTTTTATCTTTAAATTCTTATTAGTTAAGGAATTACAAATGTGTCCTCATTGTCCCCTATTAACCCCCATCTTCCCCCCACCCCCACTCATGCTCTCATCCCCCTGTTGTCCGTGTCCATTGGTTTGGCTTATATGCATGCAAACAAGTCCTTTGGTTGATCTCTTCCCCTAACCCCCACACTCCCCTACTTTCCCTCTGGGGATTGATAGTCTGATCACTGTTTCTCTGTCTTTGGATCTGTCCCTGTTCATCAGTCTATGTTGTTCTCTATAGTCCACAAATGAGTGAGATCATGTGGTATTTTTCTTTCATTGACTGGCTTATTTCACTTAGCATAATGCTCTCCAGTGACATCCAAGCTGTTGCAAAAGGAAAGAGTTCCTTCTTTTTTACCACAGCGTAATATCCCATTGTGTAAATGTACCACAGTTTTTTAATCCACTCATCTGCTGATGGGCACTTAGGCTGTTTCCAAATCTTAGCTATGGTGAATTGTGCTGCTATGAACATAGGGGTGCATATGTCCTTTCTGATTGGTGTTTCTAGCTTCTTGGGATATATTCCTAGAAGTGGGATCACTGGGTCAAATGGGAGTTCCATTTTTAGGTTTTTGAGGGAGCTCCGTACTGTTCTCCACAGTGGCTGCACCACTCTGCATTCCCACCAGCAGTGCAGAAGGGTTCCTTTTACTCCACATCCTGTCCAAGACTTGTAGTTTGTTGATTTGTTGATGATAGCCATTCTGACAGGTGTAAGGTGATACCACATAGTCGTTTTGATTTGCATCTCTCATATAATTAGTGACTTTGAGCATGTTTTCATATGTCTTTCGTCGCTCTGTATGTCCTCTTTCAAAAAGTGTCTATCTAGGTCCATTGCCCATTTGTTGATTAGATTGTTTATCTTCCTATTATTAAGTTTCATGAGTTCTTTGTAAATGTTGGAGATTAAACCCTTATCAGTGATATCATTGGCAAATATGTTCTCCCATGCGTTGGGTCTTCTTGTTGTTTTGTTGATGGTTTCCTTTGCTATGCAAAAGCTTTTTATTTTAATGTAGTCCCATTTGTTTATTTTCTCTTTAGTTTTCATTGCCCTAGGAGCATTATCAGGGAAGAAATTCCTTCGGCATATGTTTGCTATTTCACTGCCTACGGATTCCTCTAGTATTTTTATGGTTTCCCATCTTACGTTTAAGTCTTTTATCCATTTTGAGTTTATTTTTGTGTATGGTGTGAGTTGGTGGTCTAGTTTCATCTTTTTGCATGTATCTGTCCAATTTTCCCAACACCATTTACTAAAGAGACTGTCTTGACTCCATTGTATGCTCTTGCCTCCTTTGTTGAATATTAATTGGGCATAGTGCTTTGGGTCAATTTCTGGGTACTCTATTCTATTCCATTGATCTATATGTCTGTTCTTGTGCCAGTACCAAGCTGTTTTTAGAACAGTGGCTTTGTAATACAGTTTGACATCTGGTATTGAGATCCCACGTATTTTGTTCTTCTTTCTCAGGATTGCTGCAGCTATTGAAGGTCTTTTTTTATTCTAGATGAATTTTTGGAACGTTCATTCTAGATCTGTGAAATGTGCCGTTGGTAATTTAATGGGGATTGCATTGTATCTATAGATTGCTTTGGGTAGTATGGACATTTTGATGATGTTGATTTTACCAATCCCTGAACACGGTATGTTCTTCCATCTGTTTATGTCTTCCTCTGTCTCTTTTTTCAGTGTCCTGTAGTTTTTCGCATATAAGTTTTTTACCTCCTTAGTTAAGTTTATTCTTAGGTATCTTAATTTTTTGGGTGCTATGGTAAATGGGATTGCTTTTTTTAGTCTCCCTTTCTGTAAATTCACTATTGGTGTAAAGAAATGCCTTAGATTTCTTGGCATTAATTTTGTATCCTGCTACATTGCCGAGTTCATTTATTAACTCTAATAATTTTTGGATGGAGTCTTTAGCGTTTTCTATGTACAGTATCATGTCATCTGCAAATAAGGACAGTTTTACTTCTTGTTTTCCAACTTGGATACCTTTTATTTATTCTTCTTGTCTGATTGCAATGGCTAGTACTTCCAGTACTATGTTGGACAGGAGTGGTGAGAGGGGGCATCCCTGTCTTGTTCCTGTTCTCAGGGGAAATGGTTTTAGTTTTTGCCTATTGATTATGATGTTGTCTGTGGGTTTGTCATATATGGATTTTACTATGTTGAGGTATGATCCTTCTATTCCTACCTTGCTGAGAGTTTTTATCAAGAAAAGGTGTTGAATTTTGTCGAAAGCTTTTTCTGCATCAATTGATATGACTATGTGGTTTTTATCTCTCAATTTGTTTATGTGATGAATCACGTTTATTGATTTGCGGATATTGTACCATCCTTGCATCCCTGAGATGAATCCTACTTGGTCATGGTGTATGATCTTTCTGATGTATTGCTGGATCCGATTTGCTAGAATTTTGTTGAGTATTTTGGTGTCTATGTTCATGAGGGATATTGGCCTATAATTCTCTTTCATTGTGTTGTCTCTATGGGGTTTTGGTATTAGGGTGATGCTGGCTTCATAGAATGAGCTGGGAAGTGTTCCTTCTTCTTGAATTTTTTAGAATAGTCTGAGGAGGATATGTTTTATTTCTTCCTTGAATGTTTGGTAAAACTCCCCTGTGAAGCCGTCTGGCCCCGGGCTTTTGTTTGCTGGGAGCTTTTTGATGACTGCTTCAATTTCTTCCATCGTTATTGGCCTATTGAGATTTTTAGAATCCTCTGGGTTGAGTTTTGGAAGATTGTATTTTTTTAGGGATATGTCCATTTCCTCCAGGTTGTCTAGTTTGTTAGAGTAAAGTTGTTCATAGTATTTTTTAACAATTCTTTGAATTTCTGAGGGATCTGTTGTTATTTCGCCTCTTTCATTTCTGATTTTGTTTATTTGAGTCCTCTCTCTTTGCTTCTTGGTGAGCCTGGCTAGAGGAGCTCATCAATCTTGTTTATCCTTTCAAACAACCAGCTCTTGGTTTCATTGATCTTTTGTATTGTTTTTTTGGTCTCTATGTCATTTATTTCTGCTCTGATCTTTATTATCTCCTTTCTTCTGCTCACTCTGGGATTTTTTTGTTGTTCTCTTTCTAATTCATTGAGTTGTAGAGTTAAATGATTTACTATCATTTTTTCTTGTTTTTTGAGGTAGGCCTGTAGTGCTATAAACTTCCCTCCCAGGACTGCTTTCATTGTGTCCCATAGATTTTAGGTTGTTGTACTGTTATTGTCATTAGTTTCCAGGGTGTTTTTAATTTCTACTTTGATCTCAGTGGTAACCCAATCATTATTTAGTAACATGCTATTCAGCTTTCAAGTGTTTGCGTTTTTTGGATTGTTTTTATTGTGGTTTATTTCTAATATTATGCCCTTGTGATCTGAGAAGATGCTTGGTATGATTTCAGTCTTCTTGTATTTGGGGAGACTTTACTTGTGACCCAATATGTGGTCTATTTTTGAAGTTGTTCCATGTGCACCTGAGAAGAACGCATATTCTGTGGCTTTGGGGTGAAATGTTCTGAAGATGTCAATTAAGTCCATCTGATCTAGTGAGTCATTTAGGATTGCTGTTTCTTTGCTGATTTTTTGTCTAAAGGATTTATACAGTGATGTCAGTGGTGTGTTTAAGTCCCCTACTATGATTGTGTTGTTGTTGATCTCTCCCTTGTTATTTTCCAGGAGGTTTTTTATGTATTTGGGTTCTCCTGCATTGGGTGCGTATATGTTTATAAGGGTTATATCCTCTTGTTATAGCGATCCCTTTAATATTATGAAGTGGCCTTACTTATCTCTTGTTATGGCCTTCACTTTGAGGTCTATTTTGTCCGATATAAGTATTGCTACCCCAGCTTTTTTTTTTTTTTTTTTCATTTCCATTTGCCTGAAAGATGTTTTTCCATCCCTTCACTTTTAGTCTGTGTGAGTCCCTTTTTCTGAGGTGGATCTCTTGTAGACAGCATATATATGGGTCATGTCTTTTTATCCATTCAGCCACTCGATGTCTTTTGATTGGAGTGTTTAGTCCGTTTACATTTAAAGTTATTATTGAAAGGTACATGCTTGGATTCATTTCTATTTTCGTGCCTGTGTTCTTTCTTACCTTTATATTTCTTCTTTTTACAGCATTCCTTTTAGCATTTCTTGCAGTCCTGGCTTGGTAGTGATAAACTCCCTTAGCCTTTTTTTGTCTGCAAAGCTCCTGATTTCCCCGTCAATTTTGATTGATAGTCTTGCTGGATATAGTATTCTTGGATTCAGACCTTTGCTTTGCAACACTTTGTATACCTCCTTCCATTCCCTTCTAGCTTGATGTGTTTCTGTTGAGAAATCATTTGATAATCTGATGGGGGGTTCTTTGTAGGTAACTCTCTGTTTCTCTCTTGCAGCCTTTAAGATTCTCTCTTTGTCCTGTACATTTGCCATCATTATTATGACGTGTCTTGGCGTGGATCTTTTGGGGTTCATCTTGTTTGGGACTCTCTGTACTTGTGTAACTCTTTTCTTCCCCATATCTGGGAAGTTTTCTGTCATTATTCCTTCAAATAGATTGTCTAATCCTTGCTGCTCTTCTTGTCCTTCTTGCAGCCCTTTTATGCGTATGTTACTTCGTTTCATGTTGTCCCAAAGCTCCCTTAGGCTCTCCTCCTGCTTTTTAATTTTTTTCTCCAGTTGCTGTTCAGATTGAGCTTGTTTCTCTGCCTTATCTTCTAACTCACTAATTCAGTCTTCTGCTTCTTCTAGTCTGCTGTTGAAATTTTCCATGGTGTTTTTGATTGTAGCTATATCACTTTTCATTTCTTCCTGATTCTTGAATAGGTTGTTGATTTTCTCATCCATCTGGTGAATGAATTGTACAACCATTATTCTGAATTCTTTTTCTGTCATGTTGCATGATTCAACTTCATTAATTTCCTTGCTTGGCGACTCCTCATTGTCTTTCCTCTGGGTGTTGTGTCATCTCTTCATTCTGATTATCTCCAGATGGTTCAAACCTCGAGTTGTGTGGGCCTGGGCCGTGTGCAGTGGGAGCCTTACACCACCCTAGTGTCACTGAAGAGCTCTGACACTAAGATGTGTTGTTGTTGTGGGTTGGTGGGAACCAGGCTCGCTCAGAGTCAGTGTTGCCAGCACTCAATGTGGCCTTGTGCATGCCCTTAGAATCAGGGACCCTGCCTGCACAATGCTGAAACAGAGACACACACACCCCCGCCTCCCCCCCCCCCCCCCCCCCCCCGAGCGTGTTGAAAGTCAGCGCCCCCTACCGTGCGCCAGGAGTCAGAGTTCCCCAAGAATCCAGTCTCAGAGTCTCTGTTGCTTCGCTCGACCTCGCATTGAGAATCAGGGTCCCTGTGTGCCCTTGCACCAAGAATTGGAGTCACTGGCTCTTAGTATGAATGAACAGGGAGTCAGGGATCTCAGGCGCAGGTGATAAGAAACACAGTCAAGTCACTGGTGCTTGGTGCTGCCTCTTGCCCAGAGAATTGGGGTCCCTGGGCCCCGTGCTATGCGGGACAAATTTTCGGTGTTCGCGCGATTGCTCCCAGCCCAGGACTCCTGAAGCAGGCACTACGTGGGACCAGTTCCAAGGTGCTCGCGCACTTCCAGGCTAAAGTTCCTGTGGTAGCACTGAGGCCCGGGCAAGGGGTGGGTCTATCAGTTACTATGGCGCCGCCCACGCGCCTGCAGGGAGGGGGATAGGCTCTGTTACTCAGGGATCTGCCGCAGGGATTTCTGAACTTTTGGTGTCCGCAGGTCTGTAGCTGTGGTCACAGGTCTCTGTTCCCAGTGGCTGCAGGGTCCTGGTATGGGTCTGAGATCAGACTGGGTGGTGCTGAGGCTAGTCTCAAGCAGCTCTGTTTCCCAAGATGGCGTGGTCTCTGTGCCCGTGCTGGCCGCCCAAGAGTGTCCGCGCAGGCAGCGGGCCTCTGCCTCCTAAGACTTCCCAGTTTAGCAGCCCCTTAGAAGACCTGCAGAATCTAACTGTCCCTAGCTCATACACACACACACCACACACGTCCACGCACTCCTCTATCACTTCCTTGCACTCTCACACTCTCTCCCTCCCTACCTTCCTGCCGGTCACCATTTTTTCTCCCTGAACTATATTTTTTAACTCATTTGTTTTCTGACTATTCATCCCCTGACACTTTGCTTATTGAATAGGGTTGCTCAGTAAGTGTTTATGGAATAAACAAATAAATGGGCCTATCTTGTTCTAATAACACTAGAGGCCTGATGCACGGATTCATTCACCGGTGAGGTCCCTCGGCCTAGCCTACAGGAATCAGGCTGAAACCGGCTCTTTGACATCCCCTGAGGGGTCTCAGATTGTGAGAAGGCAGTTCTCGGTGACACACCCTGGGAATCGGGCTCCCTCCTCTCTGGTTCCAGTGTGTCACCCAAGAACCACAGCTGCCAGTGAATGTAGCTCAGCAGCTCCTGTGATGAGCTTCTGCCCCCTGGTGGTCAGTGTCCATCATAGCTACCTACTGGTTGGTTGGCTGGTCAGCCAGTCAGCCGATCACTTAGGCTTTTATATATATAGATTCATTCTCTACATCTACATGGTGCCAAAAGACCAGTTATATTTGTCCACCTGATTAAAATATTTAGAATAAATACATTTTTATTCATCTGATGTTTAAGAGCATAAGTATATATGAAACATATATTTGCCATTAGCCTGCATCTGTTATTATTTTTCATCCAGACAAAATATTTTCATTCTTCCATTACATTCTTATTCCTAGGTTAGATTATTTCTTCTTAACCCATGTATACATTCCCCATCAGATATATGTATGAATGTTCACCTTTTCCTCCTTGCTATTCATAATTTCTATTTTCTCTTTCAAATTTATTACTAATGCAATGCCTCAAATCTTACTGAGTGATATTTACTTTAAAATTGTAAAAACAGTATTAAAGTGTAAACTTCAACATCCCCAACCACTGCTAAAATATTGTTTATAGCATGTATTTGGTGATTATATTCTAGGAAAAAGCCAAACTTATAACTTTTGATTGTGGAAATACTATATTTGAAGAAGGTGATGAGACCTTAGGAATTTATATAATTATTTCAGGTATGATAAAGGTAAGGAAGAGTTATTTATAAATTCACTTGTGAGCATTAGTTTAAAACTTTATAAAATTGAGAATTAGTAGTTTTCTCTGTTAAGGACTACACTGTTTCTTTTTTAAGTTAGCAGCTACCATCTGAACAGCAATTCTTCTTGTTCAAACACAATGGATAACGCCACCCACCACTTTTGAAGCTGTACTTTCCCATAGATAACAAAAAAAAAATAAAAGAATCATATTTAAGATAAAAAAATTATAATATAAATTGTTATTCATCTTGCATTTGTCTGAGTTGGGCATTAAGCCATTTAAGGCAGGTATAGGTTGACTGAGTAGGAGGAATCAGAAAGATTGAAGTATTTAAGAATGCTTTGTTTCTAAGTCATTACTAATTTAATAAATATGCTTAAAAATACAAGTAATAAATATTTTCAAAATAATATGCACATATTAAAATTATTAAAACCAACAGTAAAGAAAACCATAAATTAGATAGTTTTGGTATATTATCTGGCATACATATTTTTCTCTTTTTTTGTTCCTGAACAGCTTCAAAGATCAAAATCGGGTTTGATAGCTGACCAATTACTCTCTGAATCAGAGGGAAAAGATCATCAGATAATTTTCACAGACTATGTGATCAGTGGGGAAATAATAGGAGAGCTGAACTGTTTAACTAATGAACCCATGAAATATTCTGCCGTCTGCAAAACTGTAGTGGAGGTCAGAAAACATCACCTATGTCTTACTGTTGTATCTTGTTAAATATCTAGTATCAAATTTAAGATTATCTTTGTACTTAGTACTGTATATGCTTACCATCTAGTGCAGCCGTGAGCAAACTACGGCCCGCGGGCCGGATCCGGCCTGTTTGAAATGAATAAAACTATTGAAAAAAAAGACCATACCCTTTTATGTAATGATGTTTACTTTGAATTTATATTAGTTCACACAAACACTCCATCCATGCTTTTGTTCCGGCCCTCTGGTCCAGTTTAAGAACCCATTGTGGCCCTCGAGTCAAAAAGTTTGCCCACCCCTGATAGTGGGAATTAAAAACAAAAAAGAAATGGCAAAGGAACAGAACTTGTTAACATAATTGTACTTATCCAGTATAACATCCTGACAAAATACCTTGCAAAAGTTAACCTACAATGCCCTGGCCAGTGTTGCTCTGATTTGAGTGTCCACCTGGGCACAAAAGAATTGCGCTTTCAATTCTTGGTCAAGAGCAGGTACCTGGGTTGCGTGTTTGCTCCTGGCCCCTAGTCCGGGTGCATGCGGGAGGCAACCAGTCAGATGTCTCTGTCTCTGTCTCTTTCTTTGTCTCTCTCTCTCCCTCCTTTCTGAAAAGCAATGGGAAAAATATCCTCAGGTGAGGGCTAAAAATAAATAAATAAAAGTTAAGCTACACTATTGAAAGAAGCATTTAATCAGAAAAACCAATCATATGAGATCTCCCATGAGGAAATTAGGCGGGATGTGTTAACTATGAATACAAAATCCGGAGGGTAAAAAGGGGGAAAACTGAGACAGCTAAGATCTGCTAATAGAACAATTGAGTAAAGTGAATGGGAGTTTCCCTAGACAAGATTGAAGACAAAATCCTCAAAGCAACAGAGGCTCCCACTGGCCTAATTTGAACACGCAAAGAACAATAGCAGCAAAAATTGAACCCCACAAATACATAAAAGAATATAAGTCATAATGACACCAATTGTTTATTTTCAACTAGAGGCCCAGTGCACAAAAATTTGTGCACTCGGGGTTGGGGGTCCTCAGCCCGGCCTGTGCCCTCTCACAGTTTGGGAACGCTCGGGGGATGTCCACCTGCTGGCTTAGGCCCGCTCCCCGGGGGAACGGGCCTAAGCTAGCAGTCACACATCCCTCTGGCAGCCTGGGAACCCTTAGAGGATGTCCACTTGCCAGCAGGGAGCAGGCCTAAACTGCAGTTGGACATCCTTAGTGCTGCTGAGGAGGGAGGAGAGGCTCCTGCCACCACTGCTGTGCTGGCAGCCGTCAACCTGGCTTGTGGCTGATCAGAGCTCCCCCTGTAGGAGTGCACTGACCACCAGGGGGCATCTCCTGCATTGAGCGTCTGCCCCCTGGTGGTCAGTGTGTATCATAGTGACCAGTCATTCCCAGTCGTTCTGCTGTTAGGATCAATTTGCATATTAGCCTTTTATTATATAGGATAGAGGCCTGGTGCACTAGTGGGGGCTGGCTGGTTTGCCCTGAAGGTGTCCCCGATCAGGGTGGGGGTCCTGCTGGGGTGCTTGGCCAGCCTGGGTGAGGGGCTGAGGGCAATTTTCAGGCTGGCCACACCCTCTTCAGGCCGGGGGTCCCCCTGAGGTGCCTGGCCATCCTGGGTGAGGGGCTGAGGGCCTTTTTTAGGCTGGACACACCCCCTTGAGGGTAGGGGTCCCCACTGGGGTGCCTGGCCAGCCTGGGTGAGAAGCTGATGGCTGTTTTCAGGCTGGTCAAGCCCCCCAGTGTGGACCCTCACCCCATGGGGATGAGGCCAGCCTGGTTGAGGGGCTGAGGCTGTTTTCAGGCTGGTCACACCCCCTTAAGGGTTGGGGTCCCTACTGGGGTGGCTGGCCATCCTGGGTGAGGGGCTGAGGGCTGTTTTCAGGCTGGCCACACCCCCTTGAGGGTAGCGGTCCCCACTGGGGTGCCTGCCTAGTCTGGGTGAGGGGCTGATGGCTGTTTGCAGGCTGGCCACAACCCCCAGCCACCCAAGCTCCTAGTGGAGGCTGGCTGGAAGCAGGTATCTGGGATTTATTTGTCTTCTATAATTGAAACTTTGTTGCCTTGAGTGGAGGCCACATCCGGCCAGGGCAGACGGGAAGCTTGGTTTCCTCCATTGCCGGGGCAACCAAGCTTCCTGCTTGCTCCAGCTCCGTGGCTGGGTTAATTTTCATATAGTCGCTCTGATTGGCTGGTGCTCATGGCTTGGAGCATAGCAGAGGTGCGGTCAATTTGCACGTTTCTCTTTTATTAGATTAGCTTATTTAGGTTTAATATTATAGATAAATGAGTAAAGCTTATTTCCTTAAACTATAAGTGAACAGAATAAAATATTAAATTTATATCTCACTTTTTCCAGACATGTTTTATTCCCAAAAGTCACTTGTATGATGCTTTTGAATACTTGTCTCCTGACATTGAATATAAAATGTGGCTAAAACTTGGACTTTCTATTACTGCCCAAAAAATCAGGGAACATTTATCCTATGAGGTAAGAGGTGTTTATGTAAATATATCCTTTTCTCTGGGTGAAATTACATTCAAGTACTGTTAGAAATTAACTATTAAGGAATTTATATTAAACTTTATAAACAAAAAGTGGACTACAAAAAAATTTTTCCCTCCAGGATTGGACCTACAAGATGCAATTACAGCTCTGTAATGTTTATGTAAAAGATATACCAAAGAGCACCAAATGTGACATCTATGATGAACATGTTATTTATGTCATCCTTATACATGGAGCTGTAGAAGATTGTCATTTGCGAAAAGCTTATAAAGCACCTTCCTTAATTCCTTTAACATGCCATCAGGTAAAGAAATATTGATTCATGTTTCAAGGTTTGTATGCTATATGTCCAACAATGTATTAATGTTAGAAAAATTGTCACCTTTCCCCTTTCCTACTCTCTTCCTTTCCCATCTCATTTCATAAACACACGCCTATCCCAAGTTCATTGATTGCTTTGGCACTGAGTGACCCAAACACCAAGCAATGCCTGCTCAATGTCAACGAAGCAGGCAAAGCTGTACATTTTGGCCACAGTTAAATTTTTCAGTGGTAAATAGCAAAAGCGGGCCTATTAAGCTCATTTAGACATTGCAAAAGGACCACACTCTCTGGGCTGTATCAATACTACCCTAAAAACGTTCTTCTGGGCCCATGCTGAACTGAGTACCAGTGGTACTTCCCCAGCTACACTGCAATGGATGTAAAAGTGAATAACATCTCATTTTCAAGCTGCCAAGTTTTCTTCCAATACAAATGAGAAGCTATGCCATGTGAAGAAGGAAAGAAAGAAGACTGTGTGCACACACACACGCATCATATGTGCGTGTATGTATGTTGGGGTAGAATAAGTGGGCATGTGTCAGGAGAAATCAGTGGACATATAAAATACAGCTACAGAAAGTAAATGGAAAGGGATCCTAGAGCCAATTAAATTAGGTATATATTTTAATTTTTAAATTTTTATTCATTTTATTGAATTTATTGGAGTGACACTGGTTAACAAAATTATACAGGTTCAGATGTACAATTCCACAACACATCATGTGTATACTGCATTGTGTGTTCAGAAATAGTGCTTGATGCTAAAGTGATGAAGACAAATGAAACTTGCAACTTTCCCTCAAAAAAGCTTTCAGCCAAGTGGAAAGAAACATAAAATACACTAAATAAAACATTTACAGCTTTGATAAAAAGTACTTACAGGCTAAATCTGGAACCCAAAAGAAACACGAGGTGGGACTAAGAGAAATCCTGAGGTGAGAAATGGTTACAAGAAAATTTTCTAAGTAGAACCCCACCAACACCAATGTGATGTCCACTGACAGGAAGCTAAACGTTATTCTTCACTATGGTGCTCTCAACCTCTAGTCTTGAATACATAATAACAGAACATTGGTGTGGGTGCTAGCTGGGAATGTAGAAGGCCTAACAGGAGAATCTCATGGCAGCCCAAAGCCTGCCCAACTCTGTCCACTCCCCTAGGGATAAAGCCCTGCTCACTGTGGATCTGGGGACCGATGTTATTCAGAGCACACTGAAAACAGCCACAACACACAGTTGGAGTTCTGGAACTTCCATAATTTTTTAATTACTGTTGACATTCACTATTAGTTTCAGGTGTATAGCATAGTGTTTAGACAATTATGTAATTTATGAAGTGATCCCCTCCACCCTGATAATTCAAGTACCCACTGGCACATAGTTATTACAATATTATTGACTATATTCTCTACGCTGAATTACATGCCTGAAATGCCATGGTATTTTAAACTTGGTTTCTGCCATGTGAAAAATAAAAAACAATCCCCCCAAAAAACTCTTTGGGTGATATTTTAAGGGACCATTGATAATTAACTCTTGATCATTTTTCTTACTTTAAGAGAAATGAGCAAAATATTTAAAAATCAGTGAAAGTATATGGAATACTGACTTTCATAAAACCAGCATGTCCAGAGATTTTAAGATATCTTCTAATATCTAATGATGTTTTCAATTTTCAGGCACAGATATTTAGAGAGGGCTTGGGATAGGAGCTTACAAGAGGAACATTTAATGGTATGATATTTATTCAGAAATTAACTTATAGTCTGTCAACTTTCAGATACAAGGCACTGAAAATTTCACAAAGGTAATGATTGTTCAGACTTCGATTGATACGAAAAAATTCAGATGGAACACTAAAAAGTTTGAACCTTCACTTAAATCATCTGTTTCAGGAGCACGAGAATGTGAGTTAGGTTTCCTTGAGCAATTGAGAACTTACTTTCCATTTATAAAATAGCTATATACATATTTGGAAATTGTATTCATCCTGTCTAGAGTACTGAGGAATCCTTTTAACTGCCATATTACATTTTTAATGGATGCATTAAAATATTTTTGGCACTAAAAATGTCTATGTTATAGGTATAAATTATTCTATATTTCATCTATAAGAATTAAACATGTATAATTATAAATATAATATGAAAAAATTATCAGTGAGGAAACTTGTAGCTCTTCCCAAAAATTAAAATATATTATATAATAATAATAATACTAATAATAGTGTCATACTGTCTAAGCAACAGAGATATAAATCACTGGAACTGAATGGGTACCTATTTAATAAACTTCATACAAATTTCTCATGATAAACATTATTATTTAATATCTGCTATTATGCCATTGATTAAAACTGTGAAAATAAGTTTTAGGTAGATCAGTAAAAGATAATTCAGAGGAAATTTACATTGAAAATAAAATGTGAAAAATATTTAACACTGCTAATATATATATATATATATATTTAAAACTTTATTATTGAAAGTATTGCATGCGTCCCCTTCTGTGTGTCCACTTTGGAGAAGTGCCTATTTGGGTCTTTGCTCATTTTTTAATTGGACTGTTTGTTTTCTTTTGTTAAGTTGTATCAGTTCCTTATATGTTTGGGATACTAAATCTTTATCAGATGAATCATTGCCAAATATGTTCCCCCCTACAGTCATCTCCCTTTTTGTTTGGTTGATGGTTTCTTTTGCTGTGCAGGAGCTTTTTTATTTTGATGTAGTCCCATTTCTTTATGTCTCCTTAGTTTCCTTTACGCTAGGAGATATATCCGCAAAGGTACTGCTAGGAGAGATGTCTGACATTTTGCTGCCTATGGTTTCTTCTAGAATATTTATGGTTTCATGACTTACATTTAAGCCTTATCCATTTTGAGTTTATTCTTGTGTATGCTATAAGTTGGTGGTCTATTTATGTTTTTCTGCATGTACCTATTCAATTTTCCAACGCTATTTATTGAAAAGGCTGTCTTGACACTACTGTATGTTTTTGTCTCCTTTGACAAAGATTATTTGAATGTAATGGCTTGGGTTGATTTCTGGGCTGTTTATTTTGTTCCATTGATCTATATGACTGTTCTTGTGCTAGTGCCAGGCTGCTTTGATTAGAGTGGCTTTATAGTATAACTTGATATCTGGTATTGTGATTCCTCCTAGTTTGTTCTTCTTTTTCAAGATTGCTGCAGTTATTCAAGGTCATTTTTAATTCCATATAAATTTTTTGGAGTATTTGTTCTATATCTGTGAAATATGCCAAGATTCCCAAAGTTATGAAATGCATTTACATCTTTTGTTTAAGTAATATAATTTCTATTTATGTCATTATACTTCAATAAAAAGCTAAATTAATAATAATGTAATTCCTAGACATTTACTCTGAAAAAATAAAGCAAAACCAGTAAAAAATGGTAATTTGAGCATTATTTATAAAAACAAATATTAGAAGTAATCAAATGTCTAATGATAAATACGATTGATTAAATTATCATATCAATCAACAATTGATTTCCCACATTGTAATTTGAAAAAGGCCAATGACATATGCCAAGTAAAAATAGCAATGATGTATGTAATATTATGTTGCTTATTTTAAATAAATTTTATTTTTTTATGTTACAGTTATAAAACCGAATCTATATGGACACACAATACTGTTATCATTTGAAGGGTTTTAGATTAAGTATAAGCAGGACGTGATATTAGAACCTTCACCATCTGCCCATTTATCAGGCATCTCCCCTTCTCATTCTAAAACTGAGCCACATCAACATGGTAATGAGAGCTGGTAGTCTCTCATTCCTATACCTTAGCATACTTCTGTTTGGACCCCTCCTCACATCTCCCCATTCCCTGAAGCTAATCTCTTCTTAGCCTTTAAATTTCAGCTTCTTCATGGAGCCATCACTGATAACACCTCAAATTCACAAAATTGCATTCTCCCATGTGCTCCTATAGCCCGTTACTGCATGCAGTACTATTTTTTCATATTGTATTTTTTATTTGTACATTTGATAGTCTGTCTACTCCATTAGAATATAAACCACAAGAAAGCATGGAATGTAACTTATTTACTTTCTTATGTATCCTGCTGCTTACCAATGGACCTGGTGCTTTCGATACATAGAACAGACTGTTGAATTTCAAAGGGAAGGTGCGGGTGATTGGGAAGAGATCAACCAAAGGACTTGTATGCATACATGCAAAACCCATGGTCACAGACAATAATGTGGTGAATACCTGGGGGACATATGTAATACTTTCATATGTAACACATACATATATATGTGTGTGTGTGTGTGTGTGTGTGTGTGTGTGTGTGTTTGATGATGGTGGGACAATAGATGATTCTGTTTCTCTATTTTCTAAACTTTCTGCATATTTGTTACATAATCTTTATAATAAAACACTGCTAATCCTATTTTTAAAAAGTGACTCTTCTTCCCACCAATTGGAATTACCACCAATTTCAGATCATAGGCCCTCACTGTGAGAGATTCAACAATCCTTTGTTTCAGTGCTTGAACTAACAAAGTGTTGTGTTTGTTTTTTTTTGAAGCAGCTTCAATCGCACTATATGAAGAAGACCTTCACTTTAAAAAATCTACCGAGGTAAATTTAAAGTATTATTTTTTTAAAGTTGTATTTTGGATAAAAAAGAATTTTGCATTTATTGAAACTACCAATGTGTTGCTTTTATTCTGAATGATTTCACCTGCTAATCGTTTTGTAGACTTTGAGATGAGCACTTACTCTTAGCACAAGGTACAATGGAAATTGTATTTCTATTTTGAAGTAAATACTACAGAAACGAAAAACAAAGTTCAGGAGATGCCAATATATTCCTCTTGAATCACATAAGCAACCAGGCACTACCGAATGGCTGCGGTTGTAGTGTGCAAGGCCCTCCCACTCCTTCACCTTGCGCTGAAACTCTGACTGAAGGCTTAAATTCCCCTCAGCTGTGCACTGGGGATCTTCCAACCTGAAGGCAGCTTGCCCCTGTTTTCACAGTTCCTGTCACAAAGCAGAAGCTCAATAATAAATGCTGTAATATAACTAGGTTAACCTAAGTTATTCAGAAAGGCTGACAAAGACTGGTTCATTTCAAGGTCCATGATGAAATTGAATAGGTTACTTGAGATCTTGGGATTTTCAAAACCCTCCACTACTTTGTACAAAGATCCCAACTTAATAAACACTATAGGCCCCGGGAAATGAAATTGGGGCAAAAAGAAGTAGAGTGAAAGTCCCTCACAATATCTATTTGTTCTCCTCATATTATGTTTCTTAAAAATATGGGTACAGTAACCTCCTACAAGTAGGCTGGATCTTAGGTAGCTTACTTTCAATTCCAGTCTCTGTCAAGCTAGTTGTATTACTCCAGGAGATGCGAATTATAATACCCAGAGTCTGAGGAGTGTTTGCTACAAATACACAAGCCAGAAAATTATGTATTTGGTTGTTTAAAAATACATTGTACATCAATGAAGTCCACTTGCTTGATTAGTACTAGGCATAAAATTCTGAAAATGCATGCTCGTCTCCCCCTCCCCCCAATCTCTCCTCATGCTGCGGTCCAGCCCCAGCGGGTCCAGGGGTTCCCCAAGGTGTGGACGGAGTCTGCGAAGAATGAGGGACACGAAGTCAGTGTTTAGGTGATCATCATAGCCAGGTTCTTCTTTTTATACTATTTGGTCCCAATCCTATCCATTCTATACAAAAGGCCAGGGGGCATCCCATCTCCATTCAAAGGTTACTCTATTGTTCCACTAAGCTACAAGGAAGTAACTGAAGGAGGTCACTCCAAGCAAAGATCTAAGCGACCAACCACCCCTCTGGGGAAACAACCTTTCTCAGGGAGGTGGTCCTGTTTAAAACACATAGCTGTTAAGAGGGGAGCAAACATATTAAGAACAATATGCCATATACGCCAGGTCCCTTGAAACATCCCTGCAGGGACTGCCTCAAGCAGCCAAGGTGGATGGCTTCCAACATCCTCACAAGTGTGTGTTGAATGAAAGGTGGTTATACTATCCTAATAGTTCTATGGGGACAGTGAAGGTGTCTTTGATTCAAATGTATCCAAGTTCCCTGGCCTTCAAGAGGCCAACGCTCTTCTTTAATACCAAGTTCCCTTCCTGCAAAATAGAAGGAGGTTCACTCCCTCCTGAAGTATTTTGTAGTCTTCCTGGGGAAGCTTTTCCTCGAAACTCCTCCTGGATGTTGCTTATTACCTGGATCTCCTAACCCAGTAGCCTAGGGACTAAGAATGTGGATACTGGCATGAAATTCCTGAGTTTGTCTCCTGGTTCCATCACTTATTAGACATGTGACCTTGGACAAATTTCTTAACCTGCCTAAGCATCACTTTCCCCATCTATAAGAATAAGATAATAGCAATATCTATCTCATAGTGCTGCTGTGGAGATTAAATGGAAAGTGTCTGATGCATAGCAAACAATCCAAAACTTCCATTATTCTCTGTAAATCCCTTCTTAACTTTGTAAACTACTTCAAACTTCTTTTGTTCTCCTCATATCATGTTTCTTAAAAATATGGGTACAGTAACCTCCTCTAATTTTTCCAACACAGTTGCTGCTGAAGACAAGAATATAACAAAGGGAAATTACTTTTTTTTTTTTTTAAGTGAGGAGGAGGAGAATTAAAATAAAATATTATGGCTTCTAGAGCCCACTGATTAGGCCTTCTTTCTCCTTAGTTCTGGCCAGTTGCCAGGTTTGTAGGATTAGCTTAACAGCATATTTTGTGGAATGGAAGAGAGAATCAAGGATGCTAATGATCTTCCTGTATATATGCCCCTATTGTGCTGCTTTTTCATAATTAAAAAAATTGATTGCACAATGGTTATTGATACAGAGGAAGTAGTGTGAAAGAGAGAGACAGTCCATTAAATATTAGAAGCATCAGTTAGTGAGACATATAGAAATCATCAAATTGGGTGATTTAGTAGACTAAAGGCCTGGTGCACGAAATTCGTGCATGGGTAGGGTCCCTAGGCCTGGCCCACAATCAGGGCCAAGAAGGGACAATCTGCATATTAGCCTTTTATTTTATAGGATACTTTTTCTCCCTGATGTTGGATCCTGGCTATGTTTCTGGGACAGCTCCCTTCCCACTTCCCCTTAAATCAGCGGTTCTCAACCTGTGGGTTGCGACCCCTTTGGGGGTCAAATGACCCTTTCACAGGGGTCGCCTAAGACCATCGGAAAACACATATATAATTACATATTGTTTTTGTGATTAATCACTATGCTTTAATTATGTTCAATTTGTAACAATGAAATTGGGGGTCACCACAACATGAGGAACTGTATTAAAGGGTCGCGGTATTAGGAAGGTTGAGAACCACTTCCTTAAACCCTTACCCTACCCCCCCCCCCATTGTGTCTTTACCTTTACATAATAAAAAGGCCTGTCACAACATCAACCAGCACTGCTTTATAGATCTGACTCTTAATGTGACTGTTATCTCCTGTCTTAATTTCTAGACTCGGCAGCCTACAGAAATACCTGATGAATCCAAGGGGGAGGAAACCATTAAGAACACGTAGAATAAGCCTGGATGAAAATCTGGTAAGCTGCCAGTTTCCTCGGCATGATCAGGAGCACCCCTGTTCCTGGAGACAGATACCGATTGAAGCCAGAAGTTCCTTTGTGCTTTGTGTAGTAGTGTGAATTGTATAACACTTTCCACTAGTCATTATTTGCAATATATCCATTCCACTAGCCAGTTGCTTCTTCTAATGACACAATTTCTAAATCCCCATTTGGAAAATTAACTCTAAAATAAGATTTCTTAATCTAGATTTCTGAAAACTTTATAGACTCACAGTTTCCTTTCTATATTCTACTAAATCTCACATTGGCTGCTCCCAATTCAGCAGCTCATTTTCTAAGCTGTCATGTACTGTGGGAGATATAAACAGGCAATAATTATGACTTTGAGGAGACAAAACATATTATAAGACAATTACAAAACAATACAAGATACACTATAGATAGTGCCAACTGAAGTTATAGGAATTCAAAAAAGAAATAGCTGCCTATTGAGTATGAGCAAAGTCTTTGTGGAGAAAGAAAAAGGATGTTCAGAATAGAGGACACAGGACTTCGGGGGAACAATGAATAGACCAGTCTGGCTGCTGATTGTTCAAATGTGGCATCTGTTGGGGAAATATTTGCATATATGAGTGCTTTCTATGACTTATGTTACAAAGAACATATCACTGGGTTAAAAAATAACCTTCAGATAAATAGTTTTATCTTCATTTTAAAAAAAGGTTAACTCTTGAATGCCACTTTCTATGACAAAGACCATACTTAAAAATAGATTTAAAGACTAGCAATGTACTATGAAAAGGTATTTGCAAGAGTTATTTGTAATATGGTCAATATCTTTTACATGGAAAAACTGTAAAAAAAAAAATGATAAGGAAAACACTATGATTCTGGTAGGCAAAGATATGACAGCCAATCAGGGAAGAGACAATACCCAAAATATGGAGAAAATTAGAAATGCAACATTAAATAACAATAGCATATTTACATTTGCTTTTTTAATTAACAATTTTCATTCAATGCTAACATAATTTTATTTGAAATCAATGAAAATAGAGTGATGCTGTTTTCTCACATTTTCTGAGTAAAAGAAATTTGTAACAAAAATCATAAAAATGCTCACACAATTGACTCAGTGATTTTGCATCTAGGAATTAATCCAAAGGGATAATCCAAAGTACTACATTAGACATCTGTATGAAATGTCCAGTGCACCACTATTTTCAATGGCAAAAAAATAAAAATAAAAAGAGCTCAGTGTCCAACAATAAGAAAGTATAGAATTTCACTACAGAATATCATCTATATAAGGAAATATCATACAACCATTACAAAGATTGGTTGTGCCGTCCAATGTAAAATATAAAAAGAGAAGACAAAACAGATATATATTTTTAACATAAAAAAGACCAGAAAAGATGAATCCAAATGACTCAATGATTTAATTAGGTGTTTAGAAAGGTGAGAGTACACATGGTTTTGTTCACTTCTCTTATTTTATGTAGTTATATTACCCTTTTAATAAAAAGAAATTATTTTAAAATGATTAAGCATTATCTTATATAATAAAAGGGTAATATGCAAATTGACCCTAACAGCAGAAAGACTGGGAATGACTGGTCACTATGACACACACTGACCACCAGGGGGCAAATGCTTAATTCAGGAGCTGTCCCCTGGTGGTCAGTGCGCTCCCACAGGGGGAGCTCTGCTCAGCCACAAGCCAGGCTGATGGCTGCCAGTACAACGGTGGTGGCAGGAGCCTCTCCTGCCTCCTCAGCATAGCTAAGGTTGTCCGACTGCAGCTTAGGTCTGCTCCCCGCTGGCAAGTGGACATCCCCCCGAGTGCTGCCAGGCTGCCAGAGGGATGTCTGACTGCCAGCTTGGGCCCGATCCCTCAGGGAGCGGGCCTAAGCCAGCAGGTGAACATCCTCTGAGGGGTCCCAGACTGCAAGAGGTCATAGGCTGGGCTGAGGACCCCCCCTCCCCCTGAGTGCACAAATTTTTATGCACCGGGCCTCTAGTTCAAATATAAATTACTTGAAAGTTGTCTTCCATCCTGCCTGTTTACACTCAGCAATCACAGTGCTATGGTCTCTTCCATTCTACCACCCTTTACGCTTAGCAATCACAGTGCTATGAATGGAATTAGCCAGAGTAAAGCTCAGTGAGTGAGAATGACTTTGGCCAGTGTCTCCCACATGGAAATCCCTCCTCCCTGTCTAGTTCCACAGGCCCCAGTGGCTTCTCTGACCCTGACTCCCAGTTTAAATCATCCTGCCCTACTTCCGGTTTGTGAATGATTTGCTCAACTTCTTTTCTTGGTGTCAGCATAATGACTAGGAGATGTTTATGTGAGAATGAAACTGAACCTCTAATACATCCTGTTCTGGGTTGTAGGTCAATGTTGGTAGATTCCAAGGTCTTTGAGGTTTATTTGATTTTCTTCCCACTTCTTTTAGGAATGGTTGACAAGAATGTTTTGAAGACTGATGCTAGCTTTCACTGCTGTCAAGAGATGCTTCCTGTTTCTGAAACACAAGTCCCTACATCAAGAGTGAGCAGCTTCAAGTTGGATCTTGTGTGGATGTTTTTGGTGCCACGTGGAAGGAACTTTGGACCTTGTAACCATTCCTTTAAATATATGTATATTTTTTGCAAAATCTCCTCAATTTAAAATATCTGTTACTTTAAATATCTAAAACACCTCAGAAAATTTAGAGTTAGCTTTAATTTTAGAGCCAGGAAACAAGCTTATGCCACTTAGTTTGCCCATTGCTCTTAGAGCAAAAATGTATTAATTCACTTTATGAAAAATAAAATATTGTTTATTAAAATGTAGTTGAAATGTTGCTCATGAACCAAGTTTTGAGCTTTGTCATTCATTGTACTTCACCTATCTTGGGAGTGTTCAGTGAGATGAAATAACAAAGAATGAAAACTTATTTAGACCAAACCATAGGACTCAGACCTTAATGAAACTTCCAGTGTTCATCATTATAGTTACAACAATGAGCACAATAACTGGTATGTAATTTTTAAAATAGTCTTAACAACCCCGGACCATTTTACTCAGTGGTTAAAGCATTGGCCCTCAAACCAAAGGGTCCCGGGTTTGATTTCCCATAAGGGTACAGACCTGCATTGAAAGTTTGATCCCCAGCTGTGGTGCGTGTGAGCAGAACCAATCATTATTTCTTTCTCTCTCTCTCTCCCTTTCCCCACCTCTCTAAAAAAATCAATGGCAAAAAATATCCTTGGGTGAAGATAAACAACAATAACAAAAACTCTTAATAGTTAAGAATTATTATGTGCTTCCCATATGTTAGATATAGGACAAATACTATACAGTTATGAGCTTATATAATCTTCATAGCAACCACATATAGTAGGTATATTATTCCCAATTGACAAAAGAGCAAACTGAAAGAGCGAGGAGTGTAATTTGCCACAAACCTCACAGCTACACAGAGGCAGAGCATGGATTTGTCAACAAGCTTGTGATTAGCTATTATATCATATATCCTCCCAATGTGGTAAGTACTAAATAAGTATCTAAAGAATTAATAGATATCTTCAGGATCATCCCTGCATGCAGTTTGGGAAATCTAAATGTTATTCCAAACTTTGTTCTTGCTGCAACAAGTGGGAGGCACATTTTCGGAGCCCAGTGTGGAGACTCCATTTATGAGATGTCCTTGTGGAGTAGATAATTTGGTTTGTTCTTTTGGGAAAGCCAAATCAAACTGCTATCACTTCTCTCCAAAACTAACCTCAACCATTTTTTCCAAGAGATAATTACACAGCAGATAGCAGTTCTTTCGGTGTTGGAGGGATCCCCTCGATGAGCACTCTTCCTCTCCTGAGTTCTGAACCAACTGAAAATTAAGACACAGGATGAAGACAGCTGGAGACTAAAACACACACCCATGCACCCAACCCTCCCTCTCACCACACACACACACACACACGCACACACACGCACACCTTTATTAGTGGCTGAGCTGACAGAGAGAATGTGGTTGCCTTCTGACCTCCAGAATCAGACACGTTGACCACAGTAGGCATTTATCATTAAACTTACTACATAGCTGAGAAAAGCAGAAAATACAAAACTTCCAAGGGCAGTTTCTCTTCAAAAAGAAACTGGGAAGAAAGGTTGGACAAAGAATTCTGCTTCCAAATTCATCAACCTGGTCAGCCACTCCAGCTCAGCAGAATGGAGGAGGAGGTGGTGTCAGGCCAGGAGGGTTAGGGCCATGGAGAGTGGAGCCCTGAATCCGGAGCAAGACACCAGGAGGGAGTAGTCCTTTCCACTGTGGGAGCTGCCACTCACAGAGCTCAGCATGCACCGACTTCTCCTGAGGGTTTTGCTTTGCTTAACTGGGCCAGTCACCCCATGACCTTTCAGGAGGTGAGTGCTGTCATTGCCCCATTCCCCAGAGAAAGCCATGGAGCTTAGGGAGTTCAGATGTGATGACACTGGGACACAAATCCTCTAAGCACATTCAATGCAATTTGCAATGCTTTTTAAGTTCTCCAGATAATATTTTGGTAATGTAAGCCACTGGAGAGGAGGAGGCTGCATACTACAAATGATCATCACCCAGTCAGTGCCTGACTAGGTTCAGGTCCTAGAATGTAAACATTTTCATGTGGGGAAAGACCCCTGAACAAGGCAGAGATGCAAGGTAATCAGCAGCAGACCTGGTGTGTACCCGCTCTTCTCAGAGGATACCTTTGTGCCCAGGGTTCTCCTTCATCTGAAAGAATGTGATGCACAGTCTTTGGCCTGAGGAGGGCACTGATATCACTTCCATTGACTCTTCTGAGGAAACTTCCTCCATCACAAAGCCCAGAGCACTGTCTGCCTTTAAATCTACACTAATAAAAGAGAAACATGGTAATTGGCGTACGACCGCTACCCTTCCCATTGGCTAATCAGGGCAATATGCAAATTAACTGTCAGCCAAGATGGCGGCCGGCAGCCGGGCAGCTTGAAACTAACATGAGGCTTGCTTGCTTCAGTGACGGAGGACTCCAACGTTCCCCGCCTGCCACTGCAGGCCTCTGAGCTTGCAGTTCCAAACATTGTAACAAATATAGACGCCCAGAAACCAGCTTTCAGCCGGCTGGGATCTCAGAGCTGGAGTTGATACAGAGTTTCGAGAACCGAAACAAACCAGATACCTGCTTTCAGGAGCGGAGGCCTAAGAGCTGGAGCCTCAGAGCTAAAGCTGGCCCAGAATTTAAAAAAAAAAGAAAAAAAGGAGAAGTTAGGAGCTTCAGTCCCAGCCTGAAAACAGTCCTCAGCCCCTCATCCAGACTGGCTAGGCACACCAGTGGGGACCCCCACCCTGAAGGGTGTGTGACCAGCTGCAAACAGCCATCATCCCCTCATCCAGGCTGGCCAGGCACCCCAGTGGGGACCCCCACCCTGATCCAGGACACCCTTCAGGGCAAACCAGCTGGCCCCCACCCATGCACCAAGCCTCTATTCTATATAGTAAAAGGGTAATATGCCTCCCAGCACTGGGATCGGCAGAGCTGAGAGGCCTCCCGGCACCAGGATCAGTGTGACAGGGGGCAGCGCCCAAACCCCCTGATTGCCCTGCGGCTCTGTGTGTGACAGGGGGCAGGGCCACAACCTCCCTATCCGCCCTGCTCTGTTTGTGACAGGTGAAGGTGCCCCAACCCCCCAATCGGCCCTACCCTGAGCGTGACTGAGGGTGGCATCACAACCTCCCAATCCGCCCTGCTCTGTGCATGACAGGTGGCGGCGCCCCAACTCCCCAATCGGCCCTGCTCTGAGCCCAACCAGGGGCTGCACCTAGGGATTGGGCCTGCCCTCTGCCAGCAGGGCGTTATCTCCCGAGGGGTCCCAGACTGCGAGAGGGCACAGGCCAGGCTGACGGGCACCCCCTCCCCCCCGAGTGCACAAATATTTGTGCACCGGGCCTCTAGTTTTTAGATAAAAGATTTTCCTTAGTCCTTTAGTCCTTGAGATTTTTAAAATATAATTTAGCTTTTAACTTTTACAGTGATTAAACCTGGTTTTCATTTTCCTCCAGATATTTAATCTTCTATATCCTGTTAGTCTTACTGATAAGAAACAGGAAACTTTACAAAGGAAGAGACATTCTTTCCAAAGGTTGTTCGTGGCCCAAACAATGACAGGGAAGTGCTGGAGCATCCATCTGCCAGTTCCATCTGGAGAAGCCCTGTCAGTGAGCTAAACAAAGTCCCATTTTGTTTCCAAAAAGTTCCCTTGCCATAAAGTAGCCCTCAATGTCATTTCTGCTCCTGGCAAGTCGGTGGAGCTATATGCTAACATTCCTCCATCAGGAAACAAAATCCCAGCCCAAGAGTTCACTTAGAGCAGTGGTTCTCAACCTTCCTAATACCGCGACCCTTTAATACAGTTCCTCATGTTGTGGTGACCCCCAATTTCATTGTTACAAATTGAACATAATTAAAGCATAGTGATTAATCACAAAAACAATATGTAATTATATATGTGTTTTCCAATGGTCTTAGGCAACCCCTGTGAAATGGTCGTTCGACCCCCAAAGGGGTCGGGACCCACAGGTTGAGAACCGCTGACAGAGCGATCCTGGAACTCTGCTGTTTCCTCCTCTTTACAACCAAATGTTCCTGAATGAGGAATATCAGCAATTAATAGTCACTGTTTTCAGACGCAGGACTCTCTGAAATGAGCCAAGACTCCTCATCAGCTCATACCAGGAATAAACAGAAAAATACACTCAGGAGATCTCTCAACATTATCCACCCCGCAGGCTTCCAGTCTCAATGTACTTTCTGGAGGGAAGCGAAATAGCGAAGTCTTACCTAAGTGACTGGATTCCTTACCCTACAAGAACTCTTAAATAAACCAGTCCCTTTCCTACCATTAAATGTCCCAACAGCTTCGTCCTTATGTGTGAGTAGCTCTCCCAGCTTCCTTCGCTAACCACAAAAATCTGAAAAGGAATAGGCTAGCAGCCGTGGGCAAACTATGGCCCGCAGGCCGGATCCGGCCCCTTTGAAATGAATAAAACTAAAAAAAAAAAAAAAGACCGTACCCTTTTATGTAATGATGTTTACTTTGAATTTATATTAGTTCACACAAACACTCCATCCATGCTTTTGTTCCGGCCCTCCAGTCCAGTTTAAGAAACCATTGTGGCCCTCGAGTCAAAAAGTTTGCCCACCCCTGATTCATACTGTCCAGTCCTTTGAGCCTGAAGGGACTCAATCACGTAACTAACCTGCCTCAGTAGACTAAGCCAGCTGGGAGTTTGAAAACCACTCAAGATCTGGAAAACCATGGCACACTCCAATCATGCAAATGTTTCAGCCTTTCCAGACACATTGGAGTGATATAGATCAGAGTTCAAAGCCAAGCTTATCTTCCTAGCAGGACAATAAATATCCAAAGCATTTAACATAGTATATGGATTATAGAAAGCTCTCAGCAAATGGTTATTCTGATTATATCTATTATCCTTCAACCTTGGAGATATAGCAAAACAGAATTTGTAGTGACCATTGATTCTCTATGGTAATGGGTGGGAAAGTAAATTTAAAAGGATAGGAAATTTAACTTTTAAATTTAAGTAAATTTAAAAATTCCAGCTCAACCTTCCTCTAATTTCATCATCTGCTTGCAAATATCCAGGCTTTTATTTCGAATTCAATTTATATAGTTTCTCCTAAGTGTTAGGCACTGGGGTATGCTTATACACTGAGGAGAATAAAGAGAGACTGTAATATTCAAAGATTTGTTATTTTGGCTTCTTTGTGTGGGATGTATGTGTTGCTATACTTTTATTTGTGGAGAGGAGGTAGATTATCTAGTCCAGAGTCGGTTTCTCAGTGATCAATATGTATAATATAAATGTCCTGCTCTTTCCTGCCAGCTTACACAATCATAGGAAATTTTCATGATTAGTAGCTAATGCTTCCATAGCTCAGCTTCTCCACCTAGTGGCCTGAGTAGAACTGAAGTTTGAAAATTGGAGAGCAATTCCTAGCCTATCCTTACATTATAAAGCAGATTAATTTCAGACAACTTACCCCTATGGCTTGACTCTCTGGACCCCCCAAAACAAAAAAACAAACAAACAAACAAAAACCTTTGCTTAGAGGTTTCTCCACAAGGGTATTTGATTCCAAGTTCCAACAACCAGCAGCTGCAATTGCCGCAGTGTTGTCTTCAGCTTCTCGATGTTTCCGTTGGCCAAAAACGCGCTAAGTCTTCTCCTAGTTCCTCTCCTAGCATTCAACAAACAAAGGCAAGGCGGATCCACCAGAAAGGGACACCTGATTTCCATGACAAGTATAGCCATGCTATTTTAGCTAGTGGAGCCACTGTCTGTGTTGCTACATGGACATATAGAAACTGGAAAGGAGGGGGAGAGACACAGAAAGAAGCAACGATGTGAGAGAGACATTGATTGGTTGCTTCCTGCATGCGCCCCAACCAGGGCCTGGGATCAAGCTGCACCCGACAGCAACACAAACTGGAATAGAATGGGACCTGTCCCCTGTTGGCAGAGTCAACCCAAAGGAATAGAGAGACTAGTAATCACCCCAGTTGGTGTGATAATGAATTGTTTCAAAACCAACTCAAAAGTGATGGCAAGTGAAAGCACTGTGTACCCATTAAGATATGGCATGATTGCCGAAACCGGTTTTGCTCAGTGGATAGAGCATCAGCCTGCAGACTGAAAGGTCCCAGGTTCGATTCCGGTCAAGGGCATGTACCTTGGTTGCGGGCACATCCCCAGTAGGAGATGTGCAGGAGGCAGCTGATCGATGTTTCTCTCTCATCGATGTTGCTAACGCTCTATCTCTCTCCCTTCCTCTCTGTAAAAAATCAATAAAATGTATTTTAAAAAAATATGGCATGATTGGAGAAATAAAGTACATTTGAAACCTTCAAAGCACACACACACACACACACACACAACAAAAACAAAAAACCTTTGCTCAATCCTGGAACTAATTGAACTACTTATGGGGCAGGGTATATGCTGTTTGCTCAAGCTGCCATACCCAGGGGTTGGGACAGACTAATTCTCACTGGTGAGGAGTTGACAACAGTCCTACTCACTGGCTAAGCTTTCATGTCCATTTTATCTTTCCTCCATGATGCTGAGAAAGTCTGTTCCCTGCCACTGACCTCCAGGTAGTGCAGAAGGAAACTGAGGAAATCCCCCATAAAGACAGCAGCTATGGGAGCAAGAGTGATGCGTGATGAGTCTGGTATGGCACAACTAGTACCCCAGTTTCTCCAACACTGTTTTTGCTAAGCTCCCTCCCCATGCTGCTCCTGACTGTTATAGGTATGCCCTCTACATTACTCCAGGACAAGCAATAAAGCATTTTGTGTTTCCTTTTATTTTATTTCAAGGCGTTCCATGAGGGCAGGCTGGTATCTGCTCTGTTCACCATTGAACCCACGATGTCCAGAATACAGTACATGCTCAAAATTGATTTGTTGAAGGAATAGAAAAATGAGTGAGTGACCAAACTGGAACCAGCTATCAAATATCTAATCTAATAATAGACAAACATGGTAATTGACTGTACCTTTGCTATGCCTCCCATTGGCTAATCAGTGCAATATGCAAATTAACAGCCAACAAAGATGGTGGCTAATTTGCATACTGCAGGCATATCCCACTGCGCCTCCCCAGCACTAGATCCTGGCCTGCTGTGTGCAGGGAGGGGAGGGCAGGGTGGTCGGGTGGGCGGCAGCGTGATCTGAGCTGCCACCTGACCCAGCGCGGGATCTGGGGTCTTGGGCCGGGTGGGCGGGGTTGGCCGGGCAGGCGGCAGTGAGATCCCCAGCTGCCACCCACCCCTGCGTGGGATCCGGGCCTGCCATCTGTGACCAGGGGTGACAGGGCAGACACTGCAGGATTGGGCGTGCCATCTGCCACCCGGGGAGCGGGCCTAAGCCAGCAGGTGGTTATCTCCCCAGGGGTCCCAGACTGTGAGAGGGAACAGGTTGGGCTGAGGGATCCCCCTCCCCTGCCAGTGCACAAATTTTTGTGCACAGGGCTTCTAGTAAAGATAATAAAAAAATATATGATTCTTGTCTTCTAGTTTATTTCTTTTTTTAACCTCATTTTTCTATTGAGACATATACAGTAAAAATGCAACCTTTTTGGTATACAGCTCTCTGAATTATAAGAAATGCATGTAGTCATGGAACTACTACCACAAATTACAGAACAACAAAAACAAATTTCTTCCTGCCTCTTGACAGTCTACCCCTCCCCCACCCCTTCTCCTGGCCACCACTGATATGTTTTCTGTCCCTACAGTTTGGCCTTGTCCTGACCTGAATATCACAAAAAGTAGACTTTAAGTCTGGCTTCCTTCACTTAGCATCACTTAGCATAATTTGAGATTCAGCCATGTTGCTTCATACATCAGTAGTCCAATCCTTTTTATTGCTGGGCAGTATTCCTTTTTGTGGGTGCAACACTTGAGCCATCACTTTTTGTGAAGTAATTAAAGCAGTGGTTCTCAACCTTCCTAATGCCGCAACCCTTTAATACATTTCCTCCTGTTGTGGTGACCCCCAACCATAAAATTATTTTCCTTGCTACTTCATAACTGTAATTTTACTACTGTTATGAATCATAATGTAAATATCTGATATGCAGGATGTATATTCATTGTTACAAATTGAACATAATTAAAGCATAGTGATTAATCACAAAAACAATATGTAATTATTGTTTTCCGATGGCCTTAGGTGACCCCTGTGAAAGGATCACTCGACCCCCAAAGGGGTCATGACCCACAGGTTGAGAACCATTGAATTAAAGTAACGCAGCTATTAACGTTGCATGCAGGTTCCCTGGAGGTCTTTATATTTTATTAGAGGCCTGGTGCACAAAAATTTGTGCACTTGGGGGGTCCCTCAGCCCGGCCTGTGCCCTCTCACAGTCTGAGACCCCTCCGGGGATGACCACCTGTTGGCTTAGGCCCACTCCCTGGGTGATTGGGCCTAAACTGGCAGTTAGACATCCCTCTGGCAGCCTGGGAGCCCTTGGGGGATGTCCACTTGCTAGCGGGGAGCAGGCCTAAGCTGCAGTCAGACATCCTTAGCGCTGCTAAGGAGGTAGGAGATGCTCCCACCACCACCACTGTACTGGCAGCCATAAGCCTGGCTTGTGGTTGAGCAGAGTTCCCCCTGTTGGAGAACACTGACCACCAGGGGGCAGCTCATGCATTGAGCTTCTGCCCCCTGGTGGTCAGTGTGTGTCATAGTGACCAGTCATTCCCAGTCATTCTGCTGTTATGGTCAATTTGCATATTGCCCTTTTATTATATAGGAGTGCCTGGCCAGCCTAGGTGAGGGGCTGATGGCTGTTTGTAGGCTGGACACAGTCCCTTTTGGGTGAGGGTCCTCCCTGGGGTGCCTGGCCAGCCTGGGTGAGGGGCTGATGGTTGTTTGTAGGCTGGCCAAACCCCCCAGCAGGGACCCTCACTCCATGAGGGTGTGACCAGCCTGGATAGGGGATGATGGCTGTTTGCAGGCTGGCCACAACCCCCAGCCACCCAAGCTCCCAGTGGAGGCTGACTGGAAGCAGGTATCTGGGATTTATTTGTCTTCTATAATTGAAACTTTGTTGCCATGAGGGGAGGTCACAGCCAGCTCAGGGCAGGCAGGAAGCTTGGCTTCCTCCATCGCCGGGGCAACCAAGCCTCCTGCTTGCTCCAGCTCCTTGGCTGCCGCCACCATCTTCGTTAGGTTAATTTGAATATAGTCGCTCTGATTGGCTGGTGGGCGTGGCTTAGGGCATAGCAAAGGTATAGTCAATTAGCATCTTTGTCTCTTATTAGTGTAGATTTCACTTGGATAGACATCTAGGAGTGGGATTGCTAAATTGTACGGCAAGGCTATGCTTAACTTCTTAAGAAACTGCCACATTGTTTTGCCATGGGCAATGCATGAGACTTCCAGATGCCCTACATTCCTTGCTAACACTTGGTATTATCGGCTTTTGTTTTTGTTTTCACTGTTAGCCATTCTACTGGCATGTAATGTACTGCACTGTGGTTTTGATTTACCTCTCCTAATGACCATAGTGTTAAGCGTCTTTTCATGTATTTATTTGCCATCAGTATATTTCCTTTGATGAAGAGTCTGTTCAAATATTTTTTTCCCATTTTCTTATTGGGTGTCTGTTTTCTTCTTTGTTTTGAAAGTCTTTATATATTCTGAATAAAAATATTTTTTTTATCTGATGTATGTCTTGCTATTATTTTCTACTGGTCTGCAGCTTCACTTTAATTTGCTTTAAACTTCTCTTGTCTTAAAATCAAATCCTCCCTTCTCATTTTTTGAAGGCTAGAAAACGGTTTAATAAATTTAGGTGTCTGATGGGAAAACTGCATGGCTGGTCTGTAATTGCAAATGGGGCTTCCCCAAGGGCTCCGAGCTCTCATTGACCAACACTTCTGTTAAGAACAATAGGCTGGTTCTTTCAGGCTCTGACATTTTAGGAAGTTGTGCACGTGTGCACCTCTGACTTTCTCTTCGGGCTCCTCCCCTCTGCAGAGAGATAGTCTTCTCCTTTTAGCTCACTCTGCACTGGTGGCCAGAACAACGCAGCCTATCTCTTTCAGGAGCTGCCCTGTCAGAGAGCAAGGCAGGCTGAGGAGAAGGCACCGGAGGACTGAGAGGATGGGCAACTCTCTGCTGAGGGAAAACAGGTGAGTGCAGACTCCCTACGAAAGACCAGAGGAGATGGGTCAGGGCAATGTAGTCAGAAATAGAAAAAGAGGTCTGCTCTTAGAAGAGGGAGGAAGGGAATTGAATAAGAACTGAGAAGCGTGAAGTGCCTGCTATGTACCAGACACCAATTTCAATTCCTTATAGATTTAGCCTTCTCCTGAAGGAGAAGCAACTGGCGAAAACACCTGAAAGGAGAGGACTTTATCAAGGGAGGTCTCTGCAGTAGAACAACTTTCCAAGGCCCGGGCAGGGATGCTCTCCTGAGCTCTTAATGCACCACAAGAAGCTTAAGACACTACCACCTTTTTCTTTTTTTAATATATTTTTATTGACTTCAGAGAGGAAGAGAGAGGGTGAGAGAGATAGAAACATCAATGATGAGAGAGAATCATCCATCAGCTGCCTCCTGCACACCTCACACTGTAGGTTGAGCCCACAACCTGGGCATGTGCCCGACTGGAGTTTGGCCCATGACCTTCTGGTTCATAGGTCCACAATCAACTACTGAGCCACCCCGGTCAGGCAACACTGTCATCATTTTAATCACTATTTAAATTCAAAATAAATAGCAAGCTTCCTGCCGTTATGAGGTCATGTCTGCCACACTTCCTGCAACAGGTAAACAGGGGTCATTGACATTGGTAGAGAACTTACCTTAACTTTTCTGGGCCTCAGTTTCCTCATTTCAAATGGCAAAAGTAATACAATATCTACCATGGAGAGTTCTAATGTGTGTGATGCTGGCATAGTTCCTGATACATAGGAGGGTTCAATAATTAGAAGGTAGTTTTCTTGACCATCATCTTCATTAAAATCAAAATAGGAATTAGCCAAAAGCAAATTCATCCTTTCCACTTACTGGTTGGGGGGTCTTCAGACAAGTTGCCAAACTTTTGGCCTCAGTTTCCTCATTAGTAAAAAAATAATCATAATATATGTATATATCATAAATTTATTCTGGGATTAAATAGAAAGTGTATATGTCATATACATTATATACCTTTATTAGTAGTATACATAGTATGAATAGTATATCTAGTAAGTATGTATAGTATAATAACTAGTATTTATAATGTGTATAGGTATATATGTATAAAGCATTTAGTAAGTAGCTAACATATAGTAAGTAGTGTCTAATTATTAGTTTCTTTTTATCTATACCTCCAGCAAATGAAAAGATGGTTGTACAAAAACCCAATCCAAACAATAAAACAATTTATTGGTGGGTTTTTTTTCTTGTTGTTTTTGTTAACCCTCATCTGAGGCTATTTCTCCATTAATTTCTAAAGAGAGTGGAAGGGACAGGGACCCCAACTTGGGCCAGGGATTGAGCCTGCAACCGAAATGCATGCCCTTGACCAGAATCAAACCCATGACCCTTCAGTCTGCAGGCCAGCACTCTATCCACTGAGCCAAATTGGCTAGTGTGTGGGGTTTTTTATTGTTTTGTTTTTGCTTTCTTAATTTACCTTTTCCCCCCATTTTATCCCATTCTCTCTGTCTTGGTGCTTTCTGTGAAAGAAGGCAATTTACATGAAACAAAACCAGTGTCCTCCCACATTCCTGTGTATAATCACTAAAACTACATCAAGCAGATAAGCCTTTCTAAATACTGATAGTCTCAGGGTTATCATGAGAATTCCAGACATTTGGGAACAAATTATTTGGGCTTGGTTGTGCATAGTAAACATTGACAGGCTCTTGTTATGGTAATGGAGAGAAGGTCAGATCAAAGATCATGGTGTATGCTTTAGGAAGGCATAAGTGAAGGCAAAAAGGGGAAGCTGAGGTGGTCTGGGGTTACAACACAAATAGCAGAATAAGGAAAGTTGGAAAAATTATGAAGAGAGGTGGGAAGCTTGGAAATACTTAACTCAGTCCTGGTATGTTGAGTTTTAGGTGGCAACAGAACACTCAAGAGATACCCTGGGATCTGAGAAACCAAAACCTCAAGCAGAGAACATCCAGGTCAGAGCAAACCCAGCAGGACCTCTCCCAACCTTTGCCCATGAAGAGTGAAGTCGGTCAGATCCTGGACATCACTTACCCCACCATAGAGGACCCTGCTTAGACCCAACCACAATTGTAATAATAGTAAATGAGGAGACAAGATAAGACAACATCATTGTGAACCTTTGGACAAGAGATGTGCCATTTTGCTAGAAGCTTAGTGTAACTGCTAACAACTATTTTCTATCGTCTCTTTGCTTGTCTACCTCAAGTACCTTTGTGTTCAAGTTCCATCCCAGACATTTCATTTTTAAGCTCTAAGGTTCTATTTCTGAAATGGCCATATCCCCCTCATCACTACAATTGTTGGAAGGTTTGTGGAGCAAAATGTGTGTGATTACGTGGATGCTGTTAAACCAAGACGTCCTCATCAGTCCTCTCTAACCAGGTCCTCTGAATGCCAGGAATCACTAATGTATGGAAATAGTGCCCCTGAACCCAAGAATTCCAAAGGGTGCCAAAGCCAGTTGTTCTGTGGCCTGTAGTGTTCTGCACTTTCCCCATGATTTCAAGACAAGGTTTTAAAAGAATATCAATTAAAAAGCAACCACTAAGCCAAATCTTGGGTTAAGAATTAGGGTCCCAGAGATTCCCCCCAATAGTATGCATTTCTTCACTGTAAGCTAAGGACATATGTTAATTCATGCACTCCAAATGATGGAACAGGACAGAGGGCCATGGACATTATAACAAGGGAGATATCAGGTAGACTGGTGAGACAGGCAAGTTTTGTGCAAGAGATGGGAACCTGGAACTGCTGGCCCATAGCCTTGTGTCATAGACATTTGTCTGGCCTCCTTCACAGGGGTTATCTGAACCCACCCCAAACCAAAACATCTGAATTAAAATGCAGGAACACATTGCCGAAACATTGAGTGGGGGAAATAGCTGGTTTAAAAGTAGCTTTAGCTTATATTTAACTTTACTTGACCTCCATGAAGTAAGCAGTGTAAGTATCCTCATGTTATATATCAGTGCTGGCGAACCTATGACATGCATGTCAGAGGTGACACGTGAACTCATTTTTTTGGTTGATTTTTCTTTGTTAAATGGCATTTAAATATATAAAATAAATATCAAAAATATAAGTCTTTGTTTTACTATGGTTTCAAATATCAAAAAATTTCTATATGTGACACGGCACCAGAGTTAAGTTAGGGTTTTTCAAAATGCTGACATGCCAAGCGCAAAAAGTTCGCCATCACTGTTATAGATTAAGAAACTGTGGTTCAAGAAGGCCAGAGATATTGAGCCAGTAACTCAAAATCAATAGACTCCTTTCATCCCATTCCCGTGAATCTGATTTCTTAGCTTTGGTATGATTTGATGGTTTTCTTCTGGTGTGTCTTTAGCCACAGAAACAGGAGATATAAACAAATGTCTTACAGTACTCTGAATATAGCCTAAAGAGAAGGAAACACTATAGCCATGATTCTCAGTCCCAAAGGCTCTGATGGTACATTGACCCTCGAATACTCAGCCACCCTAGTGCCCACAGCCAAGGTCACATGCAGCAGCCTCACCTCCACTTCCCTTTCTGGTGAACTTCCTGGGAAAGCTCACTGGGGAAGATACTGTTGGGTGGTGTTTTCCAAAAGTCTTTTCATAGTGTTCCTGGAATACACGATGTTAATGTGGGCTTTCACTGCACCTCATCTTCAGAAAGATGCTCAGAGGACACTTTAGACTTCAGCCTAGATGTCTGCCTGCAGGGAGATCTGGCCTTTCTACTGTAAAGAATATAACAAGGCAGATTTGATGATCTCCTGAGCCAGTTAGCGTTGCTCTGTTCTTAGCTCCTTATTCATTTATCAAATATTTATTGAAAATATATTTTCTGTGTGCCAGGTACTGTGGCATATGTTGGTGATATATACCATGATGTTAAGCATGGTCCCCACATGTATGAAGCTCACAGTCTAGTGTGGGATAAAGACAAGTGAGCAGGCAATTATAATATAGTGTGTCCAGAGGAAATTCAGAGTGCAGTGGAATCCTGTGTAAGTATTAACTAGCCCGTACCTGGAAGCAATTTCTAAAATCTACGCACACTTATGCCTTGATTTTCTGGAGTTAACTCTGTGTGTCCATCATCACCAGGGACCAAGTAACTCACTGGAAGTGAGAATGAGAGCCTTTTTCCTTTTCTGAGAACACAGAAGAAGGCTTCTTCCCTAATTAGGAGTGGATAGTGTCATCTTCATATTTCCAAAGGGCAGTTGATGTCCTGAAAGGACCAAGGCATCCTAGTATGATAGATGTGTCCAAGTCACCAAGAATGAATGCTCTCTTGGAGAGAGAAAAAAGATTTTCACAGAAATGTCACAGGGAAGAGAGTGACCCTGACAAAGCTGTAGAAACCAACCTTGTGATCTGTGTCATCTCTCCGGTATTTTAGGTGCTGGGGCCGCCACATGGCTGAAGGGTGTTTCTGCCTCCCATGGTGAGTGGAGTATTGTTTTCAGGAGTTATTTCCCTACGTGTGGTTTGAGTGTGGTATTTGCTGTAAGTTACCTGTGAACTCCCTGTTGTCTGTGGCCACAGCGGAAGCCTGTCACTAGCCCTGACGATCATCTGACTTAGGAAAGCGATGTTTCAAGTTTGCTTAAAAAACAGGAACAAGAGTCTCATGGGTGGTATGTGCTCCTCAAATGGGAAAGCCTCGGAAGCAAGGATGAAACTGGCTGCCAGTGCAAAGAAAGACCCCTTTCCCACACCTGCAAATCCCAGCATCTCTGTGGACAGCACACATTTCTGTCCCTTGCACAGAAAATTTATAACCAGAGTGATCATATAATTCATTATCCAAACTGGGAAACTTTTGAGAGTGACAGGGATGCCAAAAATAATTGGTAACAACATTTAACTAGACTGTCATAGCAAACCAGGACATATGGCCATTCTCCTTAGAGCAGATGCCGTCCTTGATTCCTGAGATGATAGGGCTTCTATTATATTTATATTGTGTGTTTTCCAGGGGGTCATCTATATAGTGTGGTTACCTCTGTGCTCAGATTGGACATATCTGTTTTGTTCAGTTGTTTGTTTAGAGATCATAGATTGGGATTAAGGCTGGGATTTGAAATATCAATGGCTTCTTAACTCATATGATATGAAAGAAATTAATATTTTGTCAAAAAATCTCCAAAAATACTACTATAACATCACCATAATTCTTCACCTCTAAATCCATTTCATATCAGCCTTAGAAAAGGGAGGAGGAGAGAAATTTTATACAAAAATATTAGATTCTACTTGGTCTCCTTGCTTTTTCCTTTTTTTTTCTATCCTCTTATTTCTCTATGCTGAAGAAGGTAATAAAAAAGGCCTATGACTTTAACAAATGAAAAAGTTAAAAATAAACTTTTATAGAAGGTATAATTTCCTTTGAGAGTTGCTGAATTTTGAAACAAGCAATTTACTTTCCTTCTCTTTTGCAGGAAAAAGATGCACATTTTTAAAGCCAGGCAAGATTTCCCAAAGGAAGGTAAGTTATTGCTTTCACATCATTTTCACTTTTGATAGACTTACACTTTCAAACTGCCCCTTCTCTGTGTTCCCAGAGCTCTGTGGGCATATTTCTGTACAAAACTTACACATTTTGCTGCAATTTGTCCACCTGTATGGCTCTGTTTCTCCACTAGACTGTGAGATCATTGAAGCAGGGATTGGTTTGTTGATCTCCATATGCTTCGGTTAGTTCCTAGGTTTGAAGGAGTTAACTGGGAACAGTAAATGCAAAAGGTGGAGGTCTGAGGCACTCAGAAGGAGCAGCAAGGAGGCCAGCTTGGGCACAGAGAACACAGAGGAGGGGCAGGGCCTGGTGCTCACATTTAGGAATGGGGCTCCTGTCTTGAGAACTGCAGGGCTTTGAACAAGGGGCATTTGAGACATCACCCAGGTTGCTGTGCGGAGCACAAATTGTGGTCAGGAATGGCAAAAGCAGGTGCTGGAAGACCACCTAGGAGTTTATGCAATGGTCTCTGGTGACAGAACAAGGCTGAAGTTAAGGAGACAAAAGGATTTGAGAAGGAGAGAGTGGTGAATGGTTATCACAAGTAAGAAAGAAAATAAAAAAGTATAGGCCTGAGGACAGGCCACTGCATTTCTAAAGAAGAAACACAAAGTTTGCCTTTGCCTTCTGGGCTTAAAGAGGAGAGCCTAGCTTATTCATTCTGAATCTTAGAAACGAACCCTGTAAGGTGTGTGAGTGAATAATACAGCCCTCCCACCCCTGGCCCTTTTACCCAGAGGAATTGTGTTTCCTAGGAAACTCTAATCTGCATCAGAGCAAAACATGGTAGAAACAGGGCCAGTTCTGCTGAAACTCACACACCCTTTTCCTGTGGGATAACCAGGGGAGCCCAGCAGGGCCATGGGACCTCATGGAGCGATGAGCCTCCTGAGTGTCGGTAGGGAGGAAGAATAAATCCAAACATGTACGATCAGGTGGCTAACATGGGCACACCCACCTCCCTGGCAGGGTGGTATCATGAGGCTTCTATGTGAAAGCTCGGATTTGTCTATTGCGCTGGTGTGTTTGCAAGGGGTAGCAAGTGTGTCCATTTGCCTCTTGGCTGAATGGCCAGGGCCAACTGCTTTTGAAAAATTGGCCTGCTTCTGTTTTTATCTGCAGCAGGTTCCGGAGTGGGAATGTTCAGCTTAAGAGTTTTCTCCGCTGCAAAGCTTTCCTTGAACACCAGCCTCCACGCTACCACCCTCCCCCATCACCTACAGTAAAAACTACAGCCCTCCCCTGTGTTGTAGATCTCTCATAGGCCCTTGCCTGTGCTAGCCTGTGAGCCCCTTAAGTATAGGGACAGTGTCTGGTTATTTGTCTCCTCAAGGCCTGGTGCAGAGCAGGCATGCAATGAATTTTGTGTAAAAAAGAAGAGATGAGAGGGCAGGCGGTAGGGAAGTGTGATTTCTTAACTGAAAACCCACCGAATAAGTCTCCCTCCACTCATCTCAGCCTGAGCACAGCTCTGGACGTGTCTTGTTTCAATGGCCTTGCCATTCCCCAGGGATGAGCTGTAGCCCTGATAAGGGCTGTCCCAGCTGTTCCTTGGCTCTCTGGTTGCTTGTATCCCAGTCCCCCACTCAAACCTCCCCATGACCTGAAATTCATTGAGTGTATTTTCTTTCTCAGGTGGAGGAACATCCACTGCTACCCAGCAGGTAATATGAGCATCCCTAAGCCTTTTCTGAGTTGATGGTAAAAATGTAGACACTCCAAATGGCAGGAGTAGTTGGCCTGCAAGACCCCTTCTGATCTAGACATGAAAGAAAACCATTAGGTGCTCATGCTTCTAAGCCCAGGGATGTATGCAGGCCTGATGGCAGAAGCAGCAGCACCTCTGTTGTACTATTTATTGAAAGAAACTAACATTTACTGAGCACTTAGTTCATGCCAGGCAGTGTGCTGAGCACTTTGTGTGCATCATCTCACATAACTGTCGCCACAACCCTGTAAGATTGGTACGCCCCCCTCCCCTTTTTACAGATGAGAAAACTGAGAGATTAAGTGAAATTCCCCAAAGCCAGACAGCTTTCGAGATGGCAGGGGCCTGATTCAGAACCAAGCCTCACCCCCAAATCCCTGCTCTTTCCTGTATATTTTGCTTTTAATCTCCTGAGGCGTCATTGAATGAGACCTTCTCTTCCATCATCTCCCTTTATGTTATCTGGCCTGGGTGGCTAAATATCATAACCCAGTCATGTTTAGGTGTCATGAGAGTGTTCTCTTTTGTAAGAAGGGGCTCTTCTCAGGGTCCTGAGACTGGGAATTACATGGAATGGCCAGGAGTCCCACCAGAACAGGGACAGAGAGGATGGGCCCAGGAAGGCTGAATACTCCAGGCACTATGAGCATTCTGGCTGCCTGGGCTAGGTGTGAGGGGAGGGGCAGCCATTCAGGCAAAAAGGCCAAGAGATGGAGGGGACGTGGTTTGTGGAAGCCAGGCTTTGCCCAGGGTCGAGCATATGTTGAGACTGAAGCGTAAAGAAAATGACAAGAGGCCAAGTCTTGATGATGGCTCTCTGACCAGCAGGACAACGTTGACCAGAACTCTGCAGAGGAGCTGTGCTACACCCTCATCGATCACAGGGTCCTTGGCAGGAGGCCATCAGGGAACTCTGCCGAGGAGTACTATGAGAACGTTCCCTGCCAGGTCCGGAGGCCCAGAGAGTCGCTGAGAGGAACCGAGACTGAGTACTCACTTCTCCATGTGCCTCCCACCCCTAGGCATCCACCTGCCCCGGAAGGTGAATATGAGCTTCTCAGTGTCCAGTAGAATCTCCTCTCATGCCCTGCAAAAGCCATGTCCACATACACGCCCCTCTGAGGCTGAGTTTTCCCATCCATAATGAAGCAGTGCACCAACATGTGTTCCACACCAGCACATAACAGCTGGCGGGTGGGGAGCTCTGCTTAACTCTCCCACCCTCACCGCCACCTGCACACAACAGCCCTTTCTGCAGAGCATGATTTGTAAACCACAGGGCTTCTTAGATCCTGCTCAGTATTCAACATCCAAAAACCGACCAATGATCCTGAAAACCGCTCTTTGAGAAGGGAAGGACCATATTTGGCTCCAAATGGCTTTGGAAATGGCTGCTGTGCTCAGAGGCAGGTGGGGCTCCCTGGTCACAATGATTTTTGCTCTTCTGTCCAGGTTCTTATAAAATGTCCACACGGTTGTCCTTTGAAGTCACAAGGAATTCATTCATTCCATACATGTCTGTGGGCCCACCTCCTCACTCCTAGCCTTCCAGGTGGGCGCCTGTATGTTCTGCTCACTCCATGCCTCTAAATGAGTCCTTTGCATAGTGTCCTTTCATTTTCTGGCGCTGGTGACTTAGTTGGATACATGGGTTGAATCAGTATGTCTCAGGCCAAAATTTTATGTAATTTTTACATGATTTGAGTCCATATATTTTTTTTAACTTGGCATTTAAATCTTAATAAAAGAAATCATAGCATCAAACAATGATAGAATAGAAAGATCTTTGGAGATCCTACTCCCACTATCTTTTTTTGGCTTATTAGCCCAAAGTAATGTTGCAAGTTAGAGGCATAACCTTATCTGGAATCTGATTTCCTGGCTTCTAATTTAGTGTTCTTCCAATGTACTTCCAATATACTCTACTCTATGGTATGTATGAATATTAAGTAATATGTCCTGTATAAAATATGCATAAAATGTCTATGTGGGGAAAATAACATATACACACATCCCTTCTCAAATGAGTACTTCTTCATATGCTCTGATTATTTATTTTCCCTCATCTTTTCTTCAGGGTTCCTAGAATTATGTATGCCCCTAAAAGAGAGGTCATCAACCTGTGGCTGATGGGCCAAATCTGGCCAACTGCCTTTTTTTGTGTAAATAAAATCTTACTGGAATAATACAGCCATAGTCATTTGTTTATGTAATGTCTGAGGTACCACAGGAGATTAGTTTGTAGACCCTTGCCCTAAACAATCAGAAATGAGATGAACTAAACAGAAATGTGTTTGGGTATTGATGTAACTCATAAGAGCAGGTACCAATACAATGGTATGGAAATATTAAACCACAAATTAGATGAGTGAGCCCAACAACAATTAACAAATTAGACTATTTCTATATTCGCACCTGTGTTTTCAACTTCCTGTTTAACCCATGCATTGTCTTAATTTTAGGGATTTTAAAATAGTAAGAGATTTGTGAAGCCAAACACATCCTAGTACCTTATCCTCCGTTAACTTCTTGTTTTTAGCAGAACTCTTTCACATGGAACCATAATTTTGACACTCGGCCAAGATTGACTCAAGTTCGAAAGGAGGCATGGGTGGTGGCAGGCAATACTCTACAAGAAAATTAACATGGTGTAGGGGACAGTGTGTGGAATCCAGAGTCAAATAATCAATTATTTAAATCCTGGTTCTATCTCTTCCTCTCTCCATGACCTTGAGTATGGAACTTGGAGGCTTAACTTTTCACCCAGACACAGGAAGATTACATCTAATGTATGTAAACCATTTAACACAGATCCTGAATACATGGAGCAAAGGGAAACAAAAAACCTCATGATGTACAGAGAAACCACTGGTTGGTGTACCCAATCCAGGGTACCCATCAGTCCTCTAGCAGCAGAAACCCAGAATTCTGCGTTTTATGCCGGAAACTTTCACTTGGATATTGAACTGTTGTGGAAGCTGATGGGTTCAAATTTTCTCAACTTAACATGATAAGTTATATTTGTTTGAGTCTTATCATGTGAAAGTATTACCTGTTTGAAACAGTATATGCCTTTTATCAGGAAGATACTAATTATAAGTGCTTAACCAAAGAAAGTTGTTCTTATAATAAAATTTGAGGGATTATGAGAGGAAATTATTTTTGAGTAGAAGAGTCCTTTGAAATACCTACAATGTCTGTTTATATTGCTGATCCTTTTTATGGATTTCAGAATTTCTGATGAAAGTTGTATATCCTCATCACAGAACATGCACACACACACAATATTTGTATACAGTTGTAAAGGGTTGAGGATGCAATTCCTGTTCTTGATTTTTTTTAAAAAAAAAATGAGGCTGAGGATTTAAATTTTATCCTCAAGTCACAAATATATCTGAAAATTCCCCTCCCCCATGTTGGTCTCAACTGTACACAGCCAAAGTTCACGGAGGCACATTTAATGCAGCTACTGTGGGCTCTGTGGTTTCTGTTTTACGTTCATACTAGTACCTATAAATAATCCCTGAGTCAGTGAACAAATTCTTATTTAGAACATAAGAGCGGTACAAGAAAAGGGCAAAGATAGGTGAGGAAAATCGACCGTTGACAACAAATAAATTCAAATGTGGACATTATTAGGACAACCTTGGGTAACGAGGGCTACAGCTATTCTCAGGGGTGGAAGGGCATAGGCAGAATGAAAAAGGTATGCCCCAGGACGCCACAGAAGTCTTCAGAAAATAGAAGATTCTGTTTAAATTTCTGTGACTCTGTTCTCTTCCAAGTCAGCGTCTTGCGTTCAAAAAGCAACTTGAAAGCCATTGGATCTGAGCATGCCCCAGCTCTCAGTCCCTCCCCATTTCCCACAAGGAGGTCTTTTGCAAGGCACTTGGGGAAGGATTGAGCATCATCATAATCCCAGAGTCTTCTACAGCCTGATGATCACACTCCTCAACTCATCCCTCTCCTCTCTCTCCTCATGCTCCTTGATGGTGTGTGGTTGCCTAGTGGGCTGAGCTGTGCTCCCCGAAACTGGGGAGCTCTGGGCTTGTCCTCCCACCTGTCCAGGCCTTAGTTTCTTAACCATAAAAAGAGGGACTGCCTTCTAACACCAAGAGGATATTTTTTTAATCATAAAGAAAAATATTAAAGGCTGTGTCTGCATGCAGCTGCCAGCAATGCAGTAATAGTGTGAATTGCCTCATTTTACAGTAATGGGAGCAGAGGAGGAAGATTTAGAGAGATAGCTCCCATTCTTCTCAGCACTGGTCAGATTTTGAATGGGGCAAGGAGAGACTGTGCACCTGACCCTAGTAAGACACAAACTTAAGTAAAGAAAGGCAACCCTCTTTATTAAAATCCCACCACTGATTCAGGGTCAGTTTATGTCCTACTTCCCAGGCAAATATTTTTTCCAATTATACTATACTGGATACTCTTTCCTAGGACCATCCACAGCTCTATATTTTATCTTTATTTAATTTTAACACCTGACTCTCTCCCTCCCCCCACCCCCCATCCCCCCACCCCCCGCCCCCGCCCGTTGTTTCTTGTTTCACCTATGCAGAGCCTGAATCCCTGTAAGACCAGAAGTTTCCTTCCTTATTATTATCTTCTTCTACACTGGTGTCTTCTTTAGTCTTCTGCAAAACTCATTATTAAAAAATCTATAGGACTAAGTTACTTTGTGAGGCAAAAAAGAATTGAACACGTGGATAGAATTTTTGTTGGGGTGACAGGTTCCTCAGATCTGGCTGTATCCTTTCGGTCCATATCTAAAAGACTTCCACAAAAGACCAGTCTCAAATTGTTCAATTATTTCACAGGTATTTGTTAAAACCTTATTATGCACCAGGCGTTATGCTCATCATTAAAATGTGTGATGACCAATATTCACCTCTGATAGCAGAGTAGTGTATATGTAAGTGCCATTTTTTCCAAACCCTCCAAATGCTTTCGTCACAGAGTTCAGGTCTTACCACACCACGTAGGCTAAAGAGTGCACTCTATGGAAAATTCTATGACTCGTAAGTGGTCAAAACCCAGGACAAGGTATTTGCATCTTGGTGCTTTCCAAAGGAGAAAGGAAGATGAAAACCAACCCTGTCTTGATCCCAGGTATACACCAACCTTTCCTTCCAGTCCCAGGCCCTTCAGACACCTGGCCCTGCCAGAGAGGGCTCTGGGAGGAAGTGGAAGGGATCAAAGCACCCGCCCTTCACTCACTGAAACAGAGAGGAGGACTCAGCCCACCCCAGTTCAATCTCACTCCCTCAGAAGGGGAAGCTGCCCTCAGGGAAATGAAAAGATCACTTCCAACACCATTTACTGCAAGAAAACACCAACCCAAATCATGGCCCTGGAGAGCTGCCACCAATGAAGCAAAGGGAAATGGGACAGTGCAGAGGGCAAAAATAATTTATTGTAAATATTTTTAAATCCTTTTCCATGAAAAGTCTTCATTATTTTCTAAAAAGTACAAATACATTAAAGCTTACACTTGACATATAAAAAATAAAGAGGAAGAAGGATAATTCACCTGTTTTGCTAGTTTGAGGAACTATCCTCAAAATGAGACAGCGTTACAATGAATGCATCTTCTAGTTCAATAAGAAGGAAAGTTTTCACATTATCCAGAGTCCTGGGTCCTAAAGAGCTTAAGGCAAATCTACCTGAGACAAGACTCAGACACACCCCCATACACAGCTGCCCCCATACTAACTTCCACCTAAGGTCAACCTAACTGAGATATTAGGCTAAAGAGCTCTCACTATAGGACCACAAACTCTTTCTCCTGGAAAATTCCCAACAATTTCCCTGAGAAAACAAATAATTCTGATCCCTCATGAGAGGCAAATGACGGAGTCAGTTACCAATATTCTCCCACCCTGTAAGTGAACTGTCATTAATCTTATAACTGTTTCAGAGAGTGGTTCTTCCTGTTTCAAAACTATCTTTCATCAGATCTATGATCAATGCCTGAAGACACTGAGTCCTGCTAGAAGGCCATAACACTGGGCCATGAAAAGCACTTGTGTAATAGTTCTAGCAGATGGTTAGGGTTCTTAATGATTCCCTGATGGAAGGTTGTGAAAATATACATGGAAAAACTATCCAAAATGAGAGCAAAGTGTTCAAAACTCACAGGGAATTATGTTTTTAAAAGAGGTGTTCAGGAATCATAGGAACAATGAGGAGATGCAAAATAATTTTAAAATGTACATTTCCTTTCTGTAGCTATTGATAACACAGTGACATTGGATGATGTGCCTACAGCTGGTTTGCTAAGAAATGCAGCTACAGGTCATGAAGGTAGACACATACCCATGCTGCTCTGGGCTTAAATGCCCTCCCTATCCTCACAGGCTTGCTTAGAGGTAGATTAAATGTAATGTTGAGCGGGAGGGGGATTTCAGTGAGCCACTGGCTCAATTCGCCCTCACCTGCTGTCGCCTCTCCAACAACACAGGCAGGCGGGATCCTGCCCGAAAGTCTACCCCAGCACTAAAGAGAAAGTGTCCACATGGTGGTGGGGACAGGTAGCGCTTCAAGAATAGCAGTGGCTTCACACTGGAAGGTTCACCCTGCTACTCGGTCACCCCTGTCCCATCTGGCTTCCTGCTTCTACCATCAGTGAGACCAGGGCAGCTCTTGCTGTTTTGCTGGATGTTCTACTGTGCACAATCAGGAGAAAAAGGACCATGCCTAGCCCTCTCGTCATTTCAAATCCTTCCAGTTAATTCACAGTATCTTTTCTGTAAAAAAGAATGAGTTATCTTCATCCCACAGCTCAGGGAACACTGCTTCAGACACAGACCGGCCTCTACCACTTCACTCTGAAAAGAAAATACAAACAAAAGACGCTTACGAATTATGATTAATTTCAACACCCATAGTTTCATTTGACTTTATTTGGTTTGAATATATACTCGTATAAAATTGGAATATTGTAAATTCCTAACAGAAAATTGCCTCTTCAGTCAACACACACACAAACACAAACTCTGAATCCTTTCCAAAAGGCAAATACCACATTGTCTGCTCATTGGTTTGGGTATAATTCATGAAAAATAACATTTGATGAGGCCTTTTGGATACTGAGGACATTTTAACATTCAGTCCTTTTTCATGATCTCATTATAAAAATACCTCTAAATGTTCAGGTTTTTTTAAAAAGTGCACAATATGTCATGAGAAATCCAGATGAGGGGAATGGTGTGAGCCGGCCTGGCTAAGGGGGTGATGCCCACGCAAGGCCCTGGGACACTACATAGAGAGCCCTTCATGCTCTGCCACAGGGTTCTCACAGTTGACGTTGGGGCCTGGGTAGTTCTAGAGAGCACTATAAGGAGAAGAATCCCTGACCTCACCACTAGATATTAGTATCCAGCATACAATCTCAATAGTGACAACTAAAAATGTCTCCAGACAGCCCTGGCTGGTGTGGCTCAGTTGGTTGGGAGTTATCCCTGCACCCAAAGGTGCACATGCCCAGATTGTGGGTTTGCTCCCCGGTAGCAAGTATGCAGAAGGCAGTCGATACTCAATGTTGTGCTCTCACATCGATGTTTCTCTCGCCCTCTCCCCTCATTTCTCTCTAAAAATCAATAAACTATTCTTTTAAAAAATAAAATAAAAATGTCTCCAGCCATTGCCAAATATCCCTGGAGGGAGAGGGGGGTGCAGAATTGCCCTCAATGAGGATTACTGTTCTTTGGCTAAACTCTTCCAGTTTTCTGGAGAATCTATGAACAGCCAAAATGGTTTCCCTTGATGCCCCAGGGATAGGATTCATTCTGGCTTCTCTGCTAGGAACCAGCTCATCAGCCTACCCCACAAAACCTACAAACACGATTCACTGTCCTCACTGCCTGGAGCCCGGTCCTCTCCGTTCTCACAGAAACTCGGGTTTGCCTCTATTGCCCTCAGCCTGCCAGCTGACTCCTTCACTTATGAGAAACCTGTGCAAAATAACTAACCCAGTTCCAAAATAGATCCTGAAGTCCCAACGAAGCCACTGTTTTACATTTGCAAAACAGTCTTCTACTCCTCAGACTGGGACCCCACCCGTACAGAATGTGAACAAGCTCAAAGACAGGGGAGGGAAGGGTTGATCCATTAAAAAAAAAAAATGCCTTTACCCTTGAGGGTATTATGCTTAAGTGAAATAAGTCAGACAAATACTTTATGGCCTCGCTTGTATGTGGAATCTAAATTTAAAAAAAAAGAAAGAAAAAGAAACTCATAGCAAAAGAAAGCAGATTATCAGTTCGGTGGGAGATAATTTGGGTGACAGTGGTTAAAAAGGACAAACTTCCTGTTATAAGTAAGTACCTGAGTGTATGTACAGCATGATGATGTAGTTCACACTGCTGTATGGTGCATTTGAAAGTTCTAAGAGGGTAGATCCTAAAAGTTCTCACCACAAGGAAAAAAATTTCTCATTGTTAAAAAGAAAGCAACAGACTCAAAATGAAGTCACTTTTGCAAAGCCCCACCAAGACTTACTGCCTCAGAAAAAGGCTGAAAATGCATCAGCCTAGAATTTCCTGGTCAGCAAGAGTGAGGTCACCTACCTGATAAAACTCCCTGTCTTCCCAGCAAGGGAAGGTCACCTTGCCAGAAGTCCTTTCTTTTCATTTCCTTGCCCCGCCCTTTTTCTGCTTATAAAAACCATCTATTTTTTACAATTGCTCTGAGCACCTCTCTGTTTACTAGATGGGCTGCTTCCAGATCCATGAATCATCCAATAAAGCCATTCAGATCTCTAAGTTTACTCAGTTGCATTTTTGTTCCTTAACAGTAACCGTATGAGATGACAGGTATAAACTGAACTTATTGTAGTAATCATTAGGAAATACGTGTCAAGTCAATTCTATCTCAAGTCAATTGTAATAAAATTATATATCTCAATATTTTTTAAAATCCTTTTTGATTATTATAGTAAGGAAAGTTTTTATTTTTATAAGGCATTACAATATGCCTGCAGCTAGGTCAAATAGTCATGGTATTTCCAAATCAGAAAATGAGAATTACGCACAAAATACCCCAGGAACCCAAATTAGAGCCTAACTTAAAGCTCTGACTCTAAAGTTCTGACTCTAACGTACACACACATATGAACCCCAAAGGAACCACAGCCTGGCCTCAGAGAGTCCTTGGAGTCCCTGAAATTGTAAAATTTTGTGTAGGGGAGGAGTTGTGTGCCCTTTATTCTGGAGAGAAGGTACTTGGTTGTCCTCATCCTCTAACGCAACGGTTCTCAACCTGTGGGTCGCGACCCCTTTGGCAGTCGAACGACCCTTTCACAGGGGTCGCCTAAGACCATCCTGCATATCAGATATTTACATTACGATTCATAACAGTAGCAACATTACAGTTATGAAGTAGCAACGAAAATAATTTTATGGTTGGGGGTCACAACATGAGGAACTGTATTTAAAGGGCCAGAAGGTTGAGAACCACTGCTCTAAGGAGTAGACGAACCCCACAATGCTAAGAATCTCTGCTCTTTGAAGAATTAGAACATTATCTTTATGAAAAACTAGTTGCCCAGCTCATCACAGGCATGGTGGTAACCCACAAGCCCCCAGAGCACGTGAGCATGAGGAACTGGCCTAAGCACCCACAGGGTTCACTTGGTCCCTCCCAGGGGCCTCGCCTATCCCTGCCACAGCCATCTCTTCTCTTTCATTGGAGTTTACCTCTCACTTGCCCTACCTGCCTCTCTTGTCTTTTTCCTTCCTCACTTCCCAAATGGTCACTGTCTACCCATCCATTTGAGAGGGCCTGATAGCCATAGTCCTGAAAATATTTAATGGCTGAAATGCTGCTCAGGCAGGCTATGGAAAATGGATGTGGGGTCACAGGGTTCCCCAGGAGAAATGATTGAGAGAAAAAGTACAATCTCCTGGGGAGCAGCAACTGGCTGACTCACGTGGCATCCCTGGGGCCGGAGGCAGAGCCCGACTGGGAAATGTCTCTGAGGCTTTTCGGCTGAGCTGTCCTCTGGCCTCTAAAGCAGCACCCCCTTTCTCATACTCCCAACCTCACAATCCTCTGAAGCCTTTCTCACACTCCTCCCCCGTCCCTCACCTACATTTGGAAAGAGCTGGTAACCACAACATGTGTAGAGAGGGCTCGGAAAATCAAGGCCAGTCACCACAGCAGGCGGCCAACGCATCTCATGCAGGGTAGATTTCCCCCTCTCACCTCTACACAGGAGGGGCCCGTCCGGTTTCTTTCTTTCCAAAATTCTTGTGGAGGGTGCATAACCCCTCCACTCCACACATGTATGCTGTCTGCCTGGCCCACAGACACACTTTATTTATCCAGATGCTCTGTGAGGAAACTATTCCTTCATGAGACTTTCCCAGTGAACTGAAATTTGGCCTTCTGAATGTCATTATTTCTGTTTAGTGTGTATGTGTGTGTGTGTTGGGGGGGGGGGGGGTGGTATTGTGTGTGTATAAAAAGCTTTAAGAACTGCTTGCTAAAACTTTCTGCTGAGATTAATCTACTTCACCTTCAGCCATCATGATCAGCGCCCGCTCTCCTGCTGAAGTCCCACGAGTGCTTTATAACCTCTGTTTCGCTCTCCTGACGCTGGGCTGCTGGCACCGTGCCTGGTGCTACACGTCTCCTTCTATTTGCCTTTTTCATTCATTCCACTGTTACTTACTGCTAATGTGCAGAGAGTGTTTCTGATGGGTGGTCCACGAGAAAATGAGACGCCCAAGATGGTTGGCCTGTGGGGCTAAGGAGAGCTAGTGCCTCTCTAAGAGAGGACTCGGAAGGAAGTGAGGAGAGATGGAGAGAAAGGCCAGAGCTTCAGTAGACACATGGAAGGACGTGTCAACGCTGTGGCCATTCCACCTCCACGCCTTCCTTCTGCCAAGTCTTGGCAGGAAAGTTCTCCTGATAAGCGGGGTATATTCTATGCTTATTAAACAACATAACAGTTTCCCTGGTTTGTTCTTAGTTTTAAAAGTAGATGAGTAGATTTATTATACTTTTCTAAGGAAATAGGTCAATTTGCCTTTTTATACCTCTCCATTAATTTCTTAATGAACTCAGTGGCCTTCAACAGAAGAAGAGATGAGTTGCCAAGTGAGATAATACTTCAAGGATTTAGCTATACTGTTTATTGCAAACTCTTTAACACTTACTTCTCTTATGAAACCATGGTGCTTCCATGAAGAGTATAGTCACACTTCAAAGATATTGTGCTTTGGGTTCCAGACCACCATAATAAAGAGTGAATCACAATAAAGCAAATAAAAATCTTTTTGCAAGTAAAGGGTCTTGCCTTCGATTTGTAAAGAAAAAATAAAGCAACATCCATGAAGCACAATGAAATGAGATATGCCTGTACTAATGCCATTATGAAGTAGAGTATGGGGCTTAGCATGTGGGTGAGCTACAACAAGGAAACTTTCAGCAATCCTCATCTTTATAGTTTAATTACTTTTTCCATGATTTCCCCCCAACTATTCAGTCTGGAGGACAGGGGCTGTGTAACCTCCACAGAACATGGAACATCACCTGCACAGAAATCAACCCGAACCCTCTGTCCCCCGTCTGGTTCACTTGTTTACCATCCCAACTCTGACTTTTTGACATGCTTAACTTACCGTAGAGCAACAGGGACTCCGGATCAAGCCCCAGAGTCTCACAGCCAGACAGGTTCTGATCATGGAAATCCTGTAGCAAAATGCCCAGCACCAACTCCTCACTCATCATATACTTCATAAAACTGTCATCTTCCGATGGAACCCCAAACTGCAGGTGGTAGGTTATTGTGGCATTTTCCTCTCTAAAAGGCAAATTAAACAGAGAAAGTCAAATGAAACAGAATCGCACTGCCAGTCTGGAAACTAGTTTTAGCAATAACATTTCTTTTTTTTTTTTTTAGTTCCTCGTGTTCTTCCAAGTACAAAATAGCAAAGGGTGTGCTGCCCTGGAAGAATCCTCTTCCACGGGTCCAGCACAGAATATTCTGGTGGCCCTCACCGCCTCCTCCCCCTTAGAACACAGCCCCTGGGAGTCCACTGAGAAGACACTGAAGGGAGAGATGGGACCAGCGATTGTCAAGGAAGAGTCCAGGGCCCACTGTCTGCCCCAGCTCCAGCCTTTGACCACCCAGGCAGGCCAGGAAAGTCCTGTTCTCCTCCTGTATTCCCTTCTGCATGCGCTCACACAACACCCTTTCCCTGCTCCAACAAGTGCAGGTTAGTCAGAGCAAATTGCTTTAGCCAGTTCATTAGTGTTTAAAGTAGGGCCGAAAGCTCCCTGCCTTCAGGGGTGCAGAATTCCTGGGCTCCCACTGCTCGCCCCGTGCACCAGCAGCAAATCATATCTCCCTGCTTTGACCCCAACTAAGAAACTTGTTCTGTCTCGTTTCCACTCCCAAGGCTCCCAGCAATGTGCTCTCAAGAAGGGGACCTAAGGAATTTTTCCCATTATCAAAATAAAAATAATCATAGGGCTATTCTCAGTTAATGAGTAGATTATACTATCTGTTAAATGCTACATCAACATTTAAGTTTTCCACAATTATCCTATTACTTTCAAGATGACCCAGATTAAGAGCAAGAAATAAAATAATTAAGAGGTAGCCACATCTGAGACTCTAGCCCTAGGGCGTTTTATAAATAGGCCAGTCCCAATAGTAAGCGCTGCCCTTATTAAGGACAAGCAAAGAGCTCCCTCTTGTGGCCAGAGGTCACCTTAACATTAACGTGGCTGACAAGTTTATACAAAGACAGCCAAGAAAAGTGCCAAACCCTGTGGTTTAGATGAATGACAGTCAGACCCTGGGGAAACAGTTTCAAGGACGCCACTACAGGCAGGCTGAAAACTGCTTTCAAACTCTAAGCCAGCAACTCTAGTTTACAGGTGGTCCCTGTGCTTTACCTTCTAAGTATCACTAAGGATGGTCACATCTTGACTCACAGCCACCTTATGCTCCCATGGGCAAAGGGTTGGCTTATGGAAAGGACTAGAGGCTGACTTTCATAAGACCAGACCAGATGCTGAATGAGAGGTTTGCTCTGTCTAATGCAGCCTGATCAGCCCATTGTCATTCTACCAAGTGAGTCTTGGGGTGAATGTACTCAAGGCTGAATTCTGAGAAGAGAAGAGGGATTTTCAGGGAAACAGAGAACTCTGTGGGCTTTGCCTCATCTGCCCACTACCTGAGTGGGTCCAGCAGCGGATGAACCAGTGGGCATTTCCCAGTTTTTCATTGAGCGGGGCTGGGACTGAGGTCAGGATTTGTGTCTACACAAATGTTTGCAGGCCTGTGGCTATCTCCTCCTCACAGGCAGCAACTGCGGCTTTGGAGGCAATGGCTTTTGTTCCTCAGTTGAAACTCTGCCTAGATTTTTAAAAATGTTCCCAGACAAAGTTCTTTATCTAAAATACTAAAGCCCTTGGGTTTTTCTTTCCAATAACTTTTAAAAGCAGATTCTGTAACAGTAAGTGTTCAGACTTTGAGTCATGTTTCACTCCTTTTTCTGATGAGTTTTTCCCAGTGTCAACCCCAAGCCATTATACAATCCCACGTCCTCTAAGCCATAATAGGAGACTGGATTCTTGGAAAAGCCCTTCAGTCTAGGTGGCTCTTAACTTTGGCTCAGTCTTTGAGTTGCAAATTGGGGTAAGTGCACAGAGGAAAGCATGTTGGGTCTAATTATGCATTTCTCCATTTTCTATTGGTGTTTTAATACCAATGGCTTATGATTAAAATGAGCAATGTCAAAGAAGTCACCTTACTTGGCCATAGAAATGATGAGATCTTATTTGTGACAGCATGAATGGACCTAGAGCAGCCGTGGGCAAACTACAGCCCGCGGGCCGGATCCAGCCAGTTTGAAATGAATAAAACTAAAAAAAAAAAAAGACCGTACCCTTTTATGTAATGATGTTTACTTTGAATTTATATTAGTTCACACAAACACTCCATCCATGCTTTTGTTCCGGCCCTCCGGTCCAGTTTAAGAACCCATTGTGGCCCTCGAGTCAAAAAGTTTGCCCACCCCTGACCTAGGGCCATGGTCGGCAAACTGCAGCTCGAGAGCCACATGCGGCTTTTTGGCCCCTTGAGTGTGGCTCTTCCTGAGCCTTAGGAGTACCCTAATTAAGTTAATAACAATGTACCTACCTATATAGCTTAAGTTTAAAAAATTTGGCTCTCAAAAGAAATTTCAATCATTGTACTGTTGATATTTGGCTCTGTTGACTAATGAGTTTGCCGACCCCTGACCTAGGGTATTATGCTAAGTGAAATGAGTAAGTCAGAGAAAGACAAATACTATATTATTTCACTTGTATGTGGAATCTAAAGAACAAAATAAATGCAATATTGAAATAGATTCATATATACAGAGAATAGACTGATGGTTGTCAGATGGGAGGAGGGTTGGGGGACTGGGTGAAAAAGATGAAGGGATTGAGAAGTAAAGATTGGTAGTTGCAAAATAGTCATGGGATGTAAAGTACAACATAGGGTTATACAGTTGAAAAAAGTTTTTAGGAGTAAAATAGGCAGGTTTAAGGAGTTTTAGGAATTACGAGGTCCATGGGGGAGGAAGGCATAGTTGGTCAGGGGCTTGGAACTGCCAAAAGGCATTCATTCACAGAGGAACAAAAGGTGCCACAGAATAAGGGGAAAGGAAGATATCCATTCGAAGAAGACAGGGACAAGCCACAGGATATGGGGAGAAAGAGGAAACAAACTTTCACAGAGAATAGAGAAATGCTGACAAATGAGAGAAAGAGGAAAACAGATTTTCACAGGAGATAGAGAATTCTACCACTGAACGGGGAGAAAGAGAAGGGGACAACATGAGGCGTTTAAGTTTTAAAGTTGATATTTTACCAATAAGAAGGAAACATAAAGAGACAAAGAACTTCAGCCTTTATAAATCTTAGGGAAAAGGAGCTTAGTGGGCTACTCCCTTTGGGAGCCCCTCCCCACATGGGAGTCTGTACTTGTTTCCAATAAATTTCCACCTTTTCATCTACTACCTTTTGTCCGTGGCTTCATTCTTCAAATCCTGGACAAGAACCCAGGAAAGAAACCACCCTTGCATCATGCTCAGAAAAAAACCCACTCAATTCATAGTCAATAATATTGTAATAAATATGTATGGTGCCAAATGGGTACTGGAAATATCAGGGAAAGCATTTTGTAAAGTATATGATTGTCTAACTACTATGCTGTACATCTGAAACTAATCTATAATAATAAAAGCGTAATATGCTAACTAGACCAGACAGCCGAATGACCTTCCGGACGACCTACTGGATGAAGCCGGGGCTGCAAGGGCCGAGGCAGCTGTGGCAGCTGCGAGTGCTGAGCCCCTTGCATGAATTTTGTGCACCGGGCCTCTAGTACAAAATGATATTGAATATAAACTGTAATTGAGAAATAAAGTTTAAAAGAAAACAAAAGTCATCATAAGGTCACATGTACATAGGAAATCCATAAAGAAGGAGAAATAGGTTGTCAAGGCAACCTGCGACTGTATGCCTTTTCAGACATCAGATCCATTTTCATTTGTCCCCATTGTGCTACCACCTGCTTTACATACTTCCCCTCCCAGCTCTATTCATATTATGGCTTTGGAAATATATGGTTAGAGAGGGAGCCCCAGTGGAATATTGCCTTTGATGATCACATCCCAGGGATATCTTAAGAATGGTAGATAATAAAGCTTAGTCAGGTAAATTTTATCCTACAATACAAAAAGATAATCAAATGACTTCTCTATATACATGTGCCTTTTACTTTCCCTGTAGTATACCCTATATAATAAAAGGCTAATATGCAATTGACCAAACAGTAGAATAACCGGTCGCTATGACGCACACTGACCACCAGGAGGAAGACACTCAATGCAGGAGCTGCCCTCTAGTGGTTGGTGTGCTCCCCCTGGGGGAGTGGGGGGGAAGGGGAGCGCTGCTCAGTCAGAAGTTGGGCTCTCAGCCGGCAAGTACATTGGCAGTGGTGGGAGCCTCCGCAGCAGTGCTAAGGATGTCCGGACTGCGACAGGGTGCAGGCTGGGCTGAGGGACCCCTGCGAGTGCATGATTTTCGTTAGGCCTCTAGTGTCTTTATATTTTTAATATTATACAAGGAACATGGACTCCTATATTACTTGTGTTCCTCAAAATCACAAGTCAAACATGGCTTCTATCTTTTCCATCACATCACTATCTGAGATCTATTTCTATTTCTACCCTTAGCTCATTTATGCATTCTCTGTTAAACAGGAATGGTGTGCCTGGGACTGGCTTTTCCTCTCTTCTGTGTGACCTTGTTAAGTTATCTAATCAATCTGGGCTTCACTTTTCTCCTTTGTAAAATAAGGGAGTTGAGCCCAGCACTGACAAGCTACAATTCTATTGTTGGTTCCCTTTATGCTTTGAGACTTGGGAGGTCCTTCTAGGTAAATGGTGGTGTTGCTTTCCAGATTCTCCACATTCTTACCTGAAGTCCATTATTTCCACTGAAGTAAAATAACGATTCAGAGATGGGGATGAGCTGTACACATCTGTGAGCTGAAACAAACAGGAACAAGTAAAATAACCACACACATAATTGCTGGATCTTATTGCATATCACCTGACAAAGCAAAAGTACTCCTAGACAAAGGGGATTCAACACTAGCTAGAAACTAAGTTATCCAAAGACTCTGGATCAAGAAGCAGACAGAGGAGGGCCTAGCACCAACCAAAAATCAAGTTCACACTCATGTAAAAGAATCTCATTTGATAAGGATCATGTGACCAGGCTGGGATTTTCAACATCTCTTATGTATTGCACTGACACTTTGTGGCCTTAATGAAGAGGGGTCTGCAGCCTGTGTCCACCCAGACCCCAAGGAACTCGGGCAGGAGAGAACAGGGCAGTGGCTGGGAAGACGGCAGAACAGGCCACTCGGGGCCTGGCGCATCACTGGACAGGGCTTTCCCTCCTTTCTTGAGAGCTTCATTGTAAGAAGAAACAGCCATGCTAAGCCACAGGTAAGGCACTTTTCCTGGAAAATGGGACCAAGTGGGGCTGGTGTATAATTGCAAAGATAATGAAGTTCTTATTTTATGCATGAAATATTGCCATCCCAAAAAAATGACACCTATGTTCCCACTACCCATGTTTCTTTGCTTCACATTTTATCACATCTAGTTCACCCTTTCACTCTAAGAGACAGAACAAACTAAGCTACTCTTCTTACACACAATTCCTCTCTCGCCTAATGCTAGCCAATGTCCTAAAGAGGGTATGACTCCTTCTCATGCATGTTTTTTATAAATGTAATATATCCTGGTGCAATCAGCGCTACATAATTTAATTTGTGTTTTATTAAAATAAAATATGCACCATAGTCTACACAATCTTCTATGACTTCGTTTTTCTTTTCACTCGAAATTATGTTTGGGATTCACCCATAATGGTACATCTAGAATGTGAAGGCCTTTCACTCTAACTCCTAACTCCTGCATAGATTTCACGAAATGGTTGGACCAACTTTCCCATGTATGTACAAACTATACTGAAGTTATCACCCTTGAATATCTCTGTGCCTCTTTTCTCATGTGTGTAAGAGTTTCTTACACACATGAGAAGAAATGCCAAGAAATGGACTTGGGTCCATGATTAGGCACATCGCCAAAGGAACTAAATCTTGCCAAATTGCTCTTCGTCTTACTCTTCTCCCAGGAAGGTAGAAATGATCCATTTCCCACAGCCCTGCTGGTACTTAGTGTTACCATATTTTTAGATTTTTTGCCAGTTTGAAGATTATAACATTGTACTTTACATTGTTTTAATTTGCCGTAAGCAAATTTTATCCATTGCTTTTGTGCACCTAGGCATCTTGGTTAACATACCTTTGAAATGCTAGAAGTATTCCTCTTTTTCAGATCCACAAGGGAGCATATAATCTTGTTAACTATTCTGTAATTCAATCACAGAGATTTCCCTGCCTTGCTTTCTCACACCTTCAAGTAATCTTCCTTATGTCCCCTCCTTAATTCTCATGGTATAAAAGAAACCACAAAATAGTCATTCTTGAGAGCATTTGAGATTTTGTGTCTTGCCATGATGTCAGTTTGCTCAAATAAACTCATAAAAATTCTCTACAGATTTGGACATTCTCATGTTGACACCTTCCTTCCAACCTTCTCTGTTCCCTCCCTCCCTCCCTCCCTCCCTTTGTTAATCCTAATGACCTAGCACAGTGTTTTGTACATAGGAGGCTTTCAGAAAAAATTCAAGTTAAAATTTTAAGAGAAGGAGTGGTACACTAGATCACTCTTAGTGTCCACTGGAAGGTTCTTTTAGGTGGCATAGTCCCCTGTTATAATTAGGACATATTTATATATTTGGGAGCTGTTAACCACACTATCTACTTTAGGCTAAAACGCCCCCCCCCAGAAAAATGGGGGGGTGCTCCTCACCCCTTGTTCTGGTGCCTCCCATACTTGGCCTATGAGGCTGGGTGCAGACTGAGCTAGGAGCCTAGTGAGCTGATTATCAGAGTCAGGCTTAGTGGCTAAATAGAAAACAGCTTCCAGAATAAGAGAAATTCCTTCTCCTAGGTTATCATAGGTGCCATGCTAACTCCTGCATCCAGCACATGCACATAGCTAATGGGCTGACTTTAGCAGAGAAATCGCCCCAACCCTAAGACAGCACTCAGGTGGTGAGATATGAGAGGCGCTAGGAAAGCTGTGTTCTCAAATGCAGGACAATAAAGCAAAGGAGAGGACATAGCATTCCAATATACACGCCCACTGACCTTCCTTCTCCAGAAACTTTTGGAAGCTGGCCTAATGGGAGAAAGGGAGATTCTCGACCTGACAATAAAAGTGATATCTCCAAGTTCCTCATTTTTAATCCTGAACATATTTGATTGCGAAGCCTTATTGAGGGGCGGGGGGGGGGGGGGGGGGGGAGGGGCGCGGCTGGGGACAGGAATCTTTTCACTTCACTGCACCTTTTATCATCTGCAAGTCAAATAATTTTTTAAAAATATTTTACGAGGTTCTTTCTTTCTATGCATCTCATATGCACCTGTGGGTATACAGGGAGAACTCAGTGATTCTCATTGATTAGAGAAGAAACCGGCTCAGAGGCCTGTGACCTTGGCCCAGAAAGCACCCTCAGCTCCTTTGCCACGACACAGTGACCAGCTGAAAACACCCATAGAGTGAGAGATATGGGTCTCAAGTGAATGATTAACTATGTCCATTTCCCTTTGACATAGAGAGTGCAGCCTGTAATAGGTGACATGTGTGGTTGCTGATTCATTTCATTTTTGCTCATCAAATGCAAACCCTCAATTTAAAAAGCAACCACGAGGAAAGCAGCAAGAGGCTCTTCAGTCTGCAGCTTGCTCCGGAGGCAGCTGGAAGGACAGGAGGAAAAGGGCACCGCAGAGGACATAGAAGCAAGGAAAAGAAGGAGGAAGGGAAACCCAAGATCATCTTCCCAGAGCACAAACTCCTGTGATCAAAGGAGCAATCGAGGTTATCCCCTGGGGACTCAGAGCTGACGCAGGAGTGACTGAGATGGAAGCGCCTCCTTTAGGAGCTGTGGTGGAAGCCAAATGAAGAGGACTCGCCGCATTCGACCTACCGCTGCAAAGAAGAGTGTAAGGGACAGCAGGCTGGCCTTGCTTGGATTTTCCTGTCAAAACTTTTGGGTCTGGCTGTGAACCACGCTGTCTTTGACAGGATGACCAGGATTGCCCCAACCAACCCTCCTGGTCTGGCTGCAGAGCACCAGTATTTCACAGAGGGCTCATTCTCCTCAACTTCCCACTCCATAAATCATGCCACAGTCACCCACAGGGCCACATTCATTCACAGTCTCCCTCACTCCCACACCAAACCCGCCATTAAGCCTTATTGAATCAGAAGACCTCTTAAATCTCACTTAAATCTTCCTTCTTCCCCCTGACATCACCTAGTTCAAGGCTCCCTGTTTCATCTGGCCTACCGCAATGCTTCTCACTATACTCCACTGCAGTGTTTTTTCACCATTACACAGAAAGGTGAAAATGAAAGTTACCCTGTCAACCTGCAGATTAAAATCTTTTAGTGCTTTACCCAAGAGTAGGAAAACCGCCCTTCCTGTTAAGCTTCACCTCTGCAAGTCCCCACCACAGCATGTGGAGGCCATAATACACTGCTGTGCAGACCCTCATCCCAAGAATCTCCTCCATCAAGAGGCCTTCCAAGTCTCCATCTCCACGTCAGTAGTCTAGCTGCCCCCCCCCCCCCCCGACTTTGTGGTCATAAAACATCCTATATGCATCTCAACCTTTTTTGCAATATCTATTTAGTTGCTTCCTCTACTTGGGCTGTGAGCCCCCACTAACAGCACACAGGTTGTAGCCCTGGCACTTGGCATATGGTCTAGCAGATCACAGACCCTCAAAAAGCTACAATTAAATCAAATGTAAGGGCAGAGTGAAGAAACAAAGCTTTATCCTCCCTCCAGCTGGAGGCCAAGGCTCTTCCCTCTGGTTTTGCACTACAGAAAGTCCATTTACAAGTGTCTGTTTCTACCAAAATTCAGACTAAAAATATCCAAGCTTGAAGCTACTTACTCTGTGGCTCTATGGCTACTGTTGTAGCAGAATCCATATTCTAATTGTTTGAACTCAGTAAACAATGCATAAAGTCCCATTACCCTTTTCGTGAGCAGGTGAGGCAATTCCTTTTCAGTAACACACTCCTCTGGAATCTTTAGCATGACCAAGAATGTTTTATTTGATGATAACTCAAGTATTTCATTTTCATCTTCATCGATGTAAGTTACTAAAAAGAGTGGAAGATGGAAATAAAAGGTAAAAAACGCATATGCATAAAGTAATAAACTTATTCATTGGCTGCTACACTTTCAAGACAAACAAAACAAAACAATGAGCACTCATCAAGGATAAAGCCTGGGAAGAGTAAGCAAGTATGAACAGAAATGCTTTCCCCTCTTGGTAAAAACAAATAAAGACAGGGTTCCCTCCATCATGATAAACATGTTATTTGTTTGTTTTATGCCATAGGGTTCTCAGCTTCCATTGAATACAGACTGAAGGAAGGGCCAAAGGGCCAGTGGGATGGAATGGGAAGAACGTGAATTTTTTTTTGTTAAACTGAACCTGCAACTTAGCTATGTACACAGGTGTCAAGGCAGATGCCGGGGGACAGTCAGGACAATGGGACGAAGAATGAGTGATGGGGACAGGGAGTGGCCAAAGGAATCATCATGCACCAGAACAGAGTGGGACTCGAATATGAGCATGTGAGCCCATGTCTTGAAATCTCCCAGGGAGACATGGGCATGAAGTCATCACTCGTGAACACGTCTCACATGATAGGAATGTTGACACACACTGTTTGCAGAAGGAAAACCAAACTGCATTCAGAGCCCCGGGGTGTACAGGACAATGAGTTCTGTGTGGCTGCTTGTGCTCTAATGACTGAGCTAACTGATTTTTATGCAGTTAGAGCTAAAGGAAAAACACACAAAGTGAGGAGACAGGAGCTGGAAGTAGGACTCACGGTACTAATTATGCTCCTAATTCTGCCTCAGACTCACCATCTGAGCCCACACACAGACCACCTCTCTGACCCTGAGAAAGGTGTAGGTGGGTGGAACTTGCCATAGACTTTTTACTCAATTTCCAAGCTTTTAAAAATAACATAATCAGCCTCTGTAACTGGACTTTGGAAAGACCCCAGTGGAACCAATTCAGTGTTTCTGATGGGAGGGTGGGTGAAAAGAAGGAAGAATTCTGGGACTTACTCCCTGAGACAGTCTGGTAAGGTGAGACATGAGGAGCAAGGGAATATGCAGAGAAGAGCTGACAGAGCAGCTGAGACTGCCAGCTTAGAAAGGCCCAGCTACTCAAGGCTGGTGCACTGGCCTCTGGGAACTTAGGTTTCTGAGAGTTCCCACCATTCCCTGATAAGTGTGGCTCACTGTGCCTCAACTCTTTGTACAAACAACGCGGCTTACCAGGAATATCTTTCCTTTGGAGACTCTGGAATGTTAATAGGGCCAGACAGAGGCTGCCTATGTGACTAACCCCAATAAAACCCTGGGCACTGAGTCTCAAATGAATTTCCCTAGTGGAAAGATTTCATAGCTTGTTGATACAACTCACTGTTAGAAGAATGAAGTGTGTCCTATGGGACTGCACCAGGAGAGGACTCTTGGACACTTGCTTCTCCTGCATTTCACTTTATATCCTTTTGCTGTAATAAATCATAGTCATCTCCACAACTACATGCTGAGTCTGTGAGTCCTCCCAGCACTCACTGAATCTAGTGGTAGATCTTGGGGACCCCAAACACAGGAAATTACCCATGCATCTTTATTTGTTGTAAGTCACTCATTACATTATTTTGTGTGACAATAGCAGAAAACTTGCAATGTACAGGAATCTGTAGCAAAGCAAGATTTTGATAAATTCTGTAATAAAAAGGGGTTTTCCCCATATTTTATATTATACTAGAGGCCCGGTGAACAAAAATTTGTGCACTCGGGGGGAAAGGGGGAGTCCTTCAGTCCGGCCTGTGCCCTCTCGCAGTCTGGGACCCCTCAGGAGACAACAACCTGCTGGCTTAGGCCTGCTCCCGGGTGGCAGAGGGCAGGCCCAATCCCTAGGTGCAGCCCCTGGTCGGGCTCAGAGCAGGGCTGATTGGGGAGTTGGGGCACCGCCCCTGTCATGCACAGAGCAGGGCGGATGGAGAGGTTGTGATGCCACCCTCAGTCATGCTCAGGGTAGGGCCAATTGGGGGGTTGGGGCACCGCCCCTTGTCACACTCAAGGCAGGGTCGATGGGGAGGTTGCGGCGTCACCCCGTCACGCACAGAGCAGGGCCCATCAGGGGGGTTGGGGCTCCGTACCCTGTCACGCACAGAGCAGGGTCGATCAGGGGGTTGGGGAGCTCCCTCCTGTCACTCACAGAGTAGGGCCGATAGGGGAGTTGGGGCACTGCCCCGTCACACACAGAGCAGGGCGGATCAGGGGGTTGGGGAGCTGTACCCTGTCACACTCAGGGCAGGGCCAATGGGGAGGTTATAGCTCTACCCCTACACACACAGAGCAGGGCCCGTGGGGGGATGGGGTTGGGGCGCCGCACCCTGTCACACACAGAGCAGGGCAGATCAGGGGGTTGGGGCACCGCAGCCTGTCACACACAGAGCTGCAGGGCAATCAGGGGGTTGGGGAGCTCCCCCCTATCAGGCACAGAGCAGGGCTGATCAGGGGGTTGGGGCGCCTTCCCCTGTCACAAACAGAGCAGGGTGGATAGGGAGGTTGTGGCCCCGCCCCCTGTCATACACAGAGCCGCAGGGAGATCAGGAGGTTTGGGTGCTGCCCCCTGTCACACTGATCCCGGTGCTGGGAGGCATATTACCCTTTTACTATATAGAGGCCTGGTGCATGGGTAGGGGCCGGCTGGTTTGCCCTGAAGGGTGTCCTAGATTAGGGTGGGGGTCCCCACTCGGGTGCCTGGCCAGCCTGGGTGAGGAGATGATGGCTGTTTGTAGCTGGTCACACACCCTTCAGGGTGGGGGTCCCCACTGGGGTGCCTGGCCAGTCTGGGTGAGGGGCTGAGGGCTGTTTTCAGACTGGTGGGTGACTGAAGCTCCCAACCACTCCTTTTTTTCTTTTTTTTCTTTTTTTTATTCTGGGCCAGCTTTAGCTCTGAGGCTCCAGCTCTTAGGCCCCCGCTGCTGAAAGCAGGTTTCTGGCCTTTGTTTACCTTCTGTATTTGAAACAATGTTGCGATCCTACTGGCTGAAGCCGGGCGACTAAAGCAGGTTTCTGGGGTTTTGTTTAGCTTCTATATTTGTAACATAGTTGCTTAGAGTTGCAGCTCAGAGGCCGGCAGCGGCAGGCGGGGAACGTTGAAGTCCTCCGTCACTAAAGCAAGCCTCATGTTCGCTTCCAGCTGCCTGGCTGCCGGCCGCCATCCTGGCTGGCAGTTAATTTGCATATCACCCTGATTAGCCAATGGGAAGGGTAGTGGTCATATGCTAATTACCATGTGTCTCTTTTATTAGATAGGATGTTGGGATCTTAGTGAAAAGGTTATTTGTATCCTGCTTATGTTGTTTGCTACTGTCATTGGTTATTTGTCTTCATTCTTTTGTTGTTTTTGCTGTTAACATATCGAAAGCCATTCCCCATGTGTTCGAAATTCCTTGCAAAGATTATTTTAATAGCTGCATAATGTTAACTGGCTTGCTAATTTTCTTACATCTTTTAGTGTTTTCAGATTTCCACCGCTATAAATAATGCTGCAGTGGATATCTTTGAGCTCTACACCCACCATGCACATTTCCAAAGTAGATATCAGTGCCTGGGAAAGGAAAGGGGGTGCCAAGGGGTGGATACAGAACTCACATAACTGCTAAACTCAAGGGCCCTGAGAAGAGATGCCATCTGAAAAGACATCTCCAATAATATTAGTTCTAATGACCTATATTTAACTTGTATCATCGAATAATGAATCTGTCCCAAGACCTGGCTAAATAGATGTTTGTTAAAATAACAATAGCAATGGTTTTACCCAGTCAGCAAAGCTTGTATGTTATTAATGAGACTTCATCTGAGCAGCACTTTCCATGTAGAGAAAACTATGAGGGTTTTGTTTTGTTTTGTTTTGTTTTGTTTTAAAGCTTAAAACATATAAAGTGCAATTGCAGGTACACAAAACCAGCTCTTTGGTTGGAATATTAGCAATGAGGCAGCAGAGAGGTGTCTGCAGGAGGTAATGGAGCTTGTTAAATGTCTCCCAGGAAGGAAGTGGAGGTAAATCGGGTGGTGATGGATCAGATGAAAGGGAACCAAGAGAGAATGGAGGCAGAGAGGCCAGTAGCTTGGGAGAGAGAGATTTTGATTGACAGCAGTGGGAAGTACAAGGAAGGAAGCGGAAAAGGAAGGAGGGAAGAAAAGAGGAAGAAAGGAAAGAGAAAACTCAGGATAGTGGAAATAGAGCTGACTTTAAAGGTAACCAGATTTAGTTTGAATCCCAGCTCAGCTATTCATTAGCCATGTGATCTAAGCAAGTCACTTAAATGAACTCTGAAGCTGTTTCTGCAACAGAAACATCAACATATACATTGTAGGTGATGTTAAAGATGTAAACCAACACTCATAAAGTGTGAAGCATGGTGCCTTGCAGTAACTGGGTAGTCAATGATGAAAGTTGCTATCAAGACACTCCTAAGGAATGACTGACAAAACTTGGTCATTACCTAGATATGGAAGAGAAGAAGAAATAAAAAATGTTCCAAAATATCAAGTAACAGGAAGAATAATGGCTACTATGTCCAGCATTATGTACAGAGACATGTATACCACTTGTAGATATTTCCTTATGCAATCCTCAAATCATCCTATGACTTAAACGTTAATGTTTTCATTTTAAAATGAAGACATTGAGCCCTGGTCAGTGTGTCTCGGAGGATAGAGTGTCTGTCTGTGCACCAAAAGGGTCATGGGTGTGATTCCAGATCAAGGGCATGTACCTGGGTTGCAGGTTAATGACAATTGGGACATTTGAGGGAGACAACCAATCCATGTGTCTCTCCCACATCAATGAATCAATGATCAATGCCTCTCTCTCTCTCTCTCTCTCTCTCTCTCTCTCTCTCTCTCTCTCCCTCTCCCCTTCCCTCCCTTCCACTCTCTCTAAAATTCAATGGGAAAAATATCCTAGGGTGAGGATTAATAAAAAAAATTAAAATAAAAACATTGAGGCTTAGAGAAAAAGCATAATTTGTTCAGGTCAACTGAGCTAGTAAAAAGTAGGGTTGAGTACATTTACAGACTCAGATTCAGAATCTTATATTTTACCCATGTGGAAACTGAGGCCTAGTGTGTTGAAGAATTAGCCTAAATTTAGACAAATGCATGGTGGGCTCCTCAAGGGAAAGAATAAAGAATGTGAAAAGTAAGACAGCTGAAAACAAGCTTCAGGTACCACATGTGAAGGCCAAAGGCAGGAAGAGCAGGAGACCTAAAATCCAGGAGTTCTGTAGACCCAGAAGAGTATAACACAGCTAACAGAGCTGAAGGCTGCAAATAGGTCAGGGGATGGGAGGGAGGCCATTCATTGGGTTTCATGATCAAACAATTGTGGTGACCTTGGGAAGAACAATTTGGAGCCAAAGGATACAAGTGGTTTAGGGATACACAGGAGACAAATCTGAATGCAGACCACTCTTTCTAGAAGTTTGCCAATGAAAGAATAGAAAGAGAAAAAACACCCAAGTGAAGTGACAAGATTCTGGTGGAAGATTGCTTTGAAGGAGAGATGGTGCTAGCACATTTGAAGAGGCCCAAGTTGAGAAGAGCCTGAGGAAGCTTAGAGAGAAATGGATCATTCTGAAGGTCCACAGGTCAGAACCAGTTGGCAAGGATTCTATGGAGAACACAGGTGAAGGGGTCAGTCTTGGGAAGGTGGATAAATATATGCAACTTGAAGGAAAGGGGAACAGGTGAAAATTGCCAAGAAATTTCAAAGTACTAGGCCTGCTAGTATGTTCCTACCCCCAAGGACCTTGGTACTTGGCGTTTCCTAATGCTGTCTCCTGGGATTTTCCCATGACTCATCCAACAGCAGGGAGCATTGTCAAGACCTTGTAATATCATAAAATGGAGCTCTTTTCCCCAACTCACAGGTAAAATAAACCCACTCAATACAGCATCACTTGGAAAGTCCCCGCTTATATGCTGGTACCATAGCGTCCCTACTCACTGAAACCTGGATGTTAGAGAGCACAGGGGTCAGATAGAAATCCATAATGCTGTGGGGTGTCATATAAGTATCCCTAGAGTATTAAATCTGATCACCTTTAAATCGTATTTCTAAGCATCCATTTATTTGTCACAGTTTGGTCTTCATAACATTTTAAATATTTTTCCCAAACCAAGAAAAGTTTCATTAGAAAGGTGTTACTCCCATCTCTCTTCTCCCTGGTTGTGGCAAATTAGCAGAGAAAGTAGAACCCTTGAGAATGCTTAACTGATTCTCCAAATTATCCAAAAAGATGACTTCGAGAGCGGGGAAGGTTTTTTTTCCCCTTTACTCTTCACACCAAGGAATTGCTCATTCCTTAGGGAGGAGAGAATCCATTACTAACCTTTTCCCTAAAGACCTGTGAATTCAATAGGATTCCCTGGGCCCTGTTCATAACACTTTTCATTTAAAATGATCTCATTGTCTACGGTGAGCTTGTGAGAGCGCTGTCTTCTCTTTTTGCAGTGTGCACGCAGCCCCAGCTCAGTGTCTTAGGCTGAACCATGACCCTGATTTTACAATTACTTCAATGGCATGCCACAGGTAGAGTGGCAGGAGAGCCCACCCCAGGTGCAGACAATAAGGGGTGCACAATTTTCAGAGAATCAATAATAAAACGACCATAGGTTGCTCTGCTGGGATTCTTAACAATGTCAGTAACAAGATCCACCTCCCTACCCAGTGCCTCAACCTCGGTACTCCATTGTCTCTTCCCCCAACTAGTTACCCTTTGCTGTGTCCACTCCAACTCCATAGTTACTAACACCTCTGCCACGGAGCCTCACTCTGAGAACTACAGAGCCCTAAGACATGAGATTACGGAGTTGAGAGGAAGGGAAGAGAGAGGAGAATAGCAAATGTAGTTCCCGATGAACCTCACTTCTTAGTGAACTTGGATGGCACAGGTACAGCCCTTGACCCTCACAATGCCCTTTCCCCAGACAGCAGCATCTTCCACAGAGTGCTCAGAAATTCTACAAGTATTTGATTCCTATCAATGGGCTTGGCAATTAGGCAATGGCTGATCTTTGCAGATTGTCATCCCAGAGTGCCTGCAGAGCTGCTGAGGGTGAGGCTGAGACTCACAAAGGGGAGCCCTGTCCCACCCCTTTGCACCTATTGCAACTCCACTGTCTATCTCCCACAGGCCCAACCCCCTGACGTGCCAAGTAAAATAAAAGTATTTCTCTGATTTAAAAAAAAATAGTAAAAGCTTGAAAATCTCTCACAGCAATAACATTTTAAGAATACAATTTTCTAAAATAGGAAATGAGGTTTGCACTACAGTGTTAAAAAGTACTTCCCTGAATACCATCCTATGAACTTGGCTGTCCCCAGAGAAGTTGATGGGGGAAATAGAACCCCTTCCTCTGCAGATTGCTCTTTATGGGCTAAAGGGACCAGATAACTTTTGGGGATGGAAGACAGCTCTTGAGTCTTGCACTTTAGAATCCCGGATGTTAAACATCTAGCTCTGTTGCATCATCCTTTGTTTTGGGCCCCAGATGCCAACAGACAAATCTGTGGACTTTTAGGATGGCATCAGCTAATTGTGATGGGACAAGGCTGTGTGACTCAACTATAGTTTCCACATCCACACGTGGGAGTTGATGGGAAGAGGGAGTATCAATGCTCACACAAAAACAACTGTCCTCAGCATGATGGCAGAGGTGTAACACCTCTTATTAACTTCTCCCCACCTCAAAACCAGCCTATTGCCTCAAAGAATGATCTATCCCATCTCAACAATGTCCTAAGTAAGTAAACATAGTGCCTCACATTGACACTGTTGTCAATGTGAGGTTGGCACATGCTATCAATGTTTTCCTATTCCTTCAGGGGCCATACAAGTTTGGGAAAGGATCTGAAAGGATTGGAAGGGGGAAGAGCTGGAGGTGAATGGCGAATGCAGTTCCTGAGGAGAATTCCCAGGACACCCTCCAGAGAGACCCAGGGGTTTCCCTTCTTGTGCTCATTCTCTGACTAGGTTTGCTGTGGAGAGCCTGACTCAACCCAAATCCTCATGGGACTGAATTACCCTCAAGAGTATCCCAGCTCCACTGGAGAGCATTATGCTAAGTGAAATAAGTCAGTCCGAGAAAGATAAATATCACATGATCTCACTCATTTGTGGATTATAATGAACAACATAAACCGATGAACAAAAACAGATCTAGAGACAGAGAAGCATCGATCAGATGCTCAAACCTCAGAGGGAAGATAGGGGAGGGTGGGGGTAAGGGGGAGAGATCAACCAAAGGACTTGTACGCATTCATAGAAGCATAAGCGATGGATGCAAACAACAGGGGGTGAGGGTGAGGGCAAGACTGGGGGGATAAGGGGACAATGGGGGGATACAGACACATTTGTAATACCTTAATCAATAAAAAATTTAAATAAATAAATAAAATAACAGAAAAAAAACAACAAAAAAAGAGTATCTCAGCTCCCACTAAAAACAGTTTTCTTCTCTCCTGTTTTGAATTGAAATGTTTGCCCACCGGAGGGTGCTATTTTTATGCATCATAAAAACCTTAATACTGATAATCATAAAAAATTGGAAACTACCTACAAGACTTTAAAATGGTGTGGAAGACTACCCGATGGTGTCATTTAAAAAAAGAGGCTTCTAAACTTATTGTGGTAATCATTTCATAATGTAAATAAATATTGAATCATGATGTTGTACACCTGAAACTAATAGATGAGATATGTCAATTATACCTCAATTTAAAAGTTTTTTTAAATGTTCATAAATAATTTTATAATAAGTTGGAAAAATGATCTCAAAATACATTAGAATCTTAAAGGGTAGGCCACAAGACTACAAATAAAAATCTGATCTCACATTATTTTTTATATTCATGATAAATAATTTTAAAATGAGATAATTATGTAAAACATACAGTTAGCATCATGTTTTTGTTTTGTACATACATACAACATAAATACAATATAGTTATGTCCAAAATAGCTCAAATAATGACAGCTTACAGGTACATGGTTCAAGTTTTTAAAACTCTCAAATACACTATTCATTATTTTATCATGATCAGCATATACCAGCTATATAAGGTGAAGTACAATAATTATTTTTACTAAACAAACTATAAGAAAAAAGTCAACAAACAGGTTTAGAGATACAAAAATATCTCAATCAGTGTTTAAGTAAGTTAAAAATGTAAGAAATCTTCAAGATCCAATGGGCAGAGTTTAAAGTAAAACAGTGGTTTCCATACTACTTCCGGAGCTTATAAAACAAACAACAAAACAAGAATCATGTATTCCTCCGACCCGTATAACACATTCCACACCAGTTTTAAATTCAAATTATAAATAACGAAATAGTAATGAGTACGTATACCATTTCAGTGTAACTCATAAGCATTAAACAAGTTTTCTTAAAATGTCATGTGTAAATCCTCTTACCTCCAATAAGACATAAGCTTATGATGATCACTACAATGAAACCTAGGAAAATAAAGGCGATGGCCATCCACAATTTACACTTTCCACACAAAGTCCTATTACAGGAGCTCCAAGGGCTTTTCTGGTCAGCCTGGAAAGCAGAGGGAGATTGTGAGTTAGTCCTTTGTTTTCAACAAGCATGTTTGAGTACTTAGTATGGGCCAGTGACACAGAAGTGAAGGCAGCGGGATTCTGATCTCACCGGGCTACAGTCTACTGAGTCAAGTTTACAAAGGGGTGGAATGGAACTTCACAGAAAAGTTAGTAAGAAATGCCCTGGGAACTCTGAGCGGGGGCAACCGGCAGGATGTTGAAGGGTGGACAGAAAAGTACTTCAAAGCCACAAAAGAGTATCCCTGGTGTTGATTCATAATGGAAGTGGCCAAGAGCCTGCTGATTGATTTCTGGGTTTCAGGAGCAAGTAATGAGAGTTAAAATTAGAAAGAGTGAAAGGCTGAAGAATATTTGAGAGGGTTCTGAATGCGGCCAGAACAGTTTGTACTTAATTGGGGTGTACTGGGACCTGTTGAAGATTCTGGAACACAAAGCTGAATGAAAGTTTCAAAAAAAGGTCATGTATAGTATAGAGTGGACACACCAAAAAAAAAAGCTAAAAGGCTACTGCTGTGACCCAGACTCTATGTAATAAGGACCTGAGAAGGGAAATGAAGGGAAGGATGGAAGAGACACCAGGAAATAAAGCTGTAATAGGCATAGTGAGGCACAGTGCGGGGCCAAGTAAAATAATTACAGCCAATACCATTTCTCTTCATCCTACCAGCTCTGCAAGGGAGGCTTTAGCCCACTTCAAAGATGCAGCTCAGAGAGATTGGTCAGGGCAAACCCCTCTGTGAGTCACTGCACAGCTGATGTGCTCTCCCTTTCGACCACAGCCGCCCTGTGTCACTGTGCAGAGCTCCAGGTTATGAGCGAGCCAGACTCCTCCACTCCCAGCACTGCCACCTGCCCCTAAAAGGTCCCCTGACTCTTCTCCCACTGGGCCATCAGTAATTCCCACATGGACAGCATGGGAAACAATGGAATATGACGGGGGAAAGTATGTTTCTGTATCGGAATCCCAGTTACACCACTTAAAGTCCGGTGACCATCAGCAAGCTACTAAAGCTCCCAGCCCCAATGTCCTCAACTGTAAAACATAAATAATAAATCTATTTTTAGGGGCTGCTGTGAAAACTAGAAATCATGTGCATGAAGCACTTGCTAACAAACATTAGGACCTGAACACAGGGGCATAATCATGATTGCGTGTCCCGCTGCCCCACAAGCAGCTGCAGCACCGCCAGAGGCTCGCTCTCAAATTGACTGACACCTTGTTCAGATCTCCCCCATCAGGATTTTGGTGGTGGCCACCAGAAAAGGAAACTGTGTGTCCACTATAGTTCACACGTTCTCAATGAGTGGTTCCCAAGCCTGGCGGCACATCAGAATCACCTGATGAGGAATTTAAACGACACAGACCTAGGCCCCACCCGGACCTAGGGGGCAGGGTGTAGGGAGGTGGGGGCATGCCCCAGCTTATGATTTTCACCCTCCCAAAGTGAACCAATTGTTTTGCCAGGGTTGAGACCACTGGCTGAAGCCGCCCCCACTCCTCAGGGGCCAGGCCAGAACTCTCCTGGTGGAGGCCTCCCCACCACCGCACCCATGGAGAGATGCCCCAGTCCACGAAGCTCACCTGTCCACGCAGCTCACCTGCCGCTGCCCTTTCTGGTTACATGTTCAAATATAAACAGATACTGGCCTTATCTTCCTAAGTAAAGTGAAACCACATCGAGGGAAGGGTGGCTCTTAAACTTCCCTGTTTTTGCGTCCCACTCTTGTGCCTCATACAGGTAACAGGCACTTCATAATGTGTTGCCGAGTTACAGAGGGCTCCAAAAATGTTAAGAATGTACCTTGAGAAATTCTAGAGTGGAGGTGACACTTTGGAGCACCCAAGTGCACTGCACGCTGGCTCTATGGATCAAGGGTGAGGGAGCAATAGATGCCCTGGGACTATCTGAACAGATGAAAACCCTCTCGGGGTGTCTCTGGAGTCCAGGGACAAAGCCACATCTCATCTCCACCTGACGTCAGAGAACTGCTCCAAAGTCACCAAAGGCAAGGGCTCGATAAGGCCCGTCGGGGGGAAGTCCCAGTACAAGGAACCTTTAACTGTTCAGGACACAGAAACATATCTTCCTGTTTACAGAGCCCCCAGACACTGACCATTTTAGTGCTGAGACAAGGGGCAGCTGGGACCATAAAGATGAGTGCAGAATGGTCCCGAGTCTCCAGTGAGTCACAGAATTCGCATCAGTGCACGGCCTTGATTTCTTGCCCCTTCACTTGTGCTATCCCTTGGAGGTGGTAAACCTAGACCTCTGGTGGTTTGAGACCACAGTTCTGTGACTTCCTGGGAGAAGTCGGCTCAGAATTACACAGCCCTCATCTATAAGAAATGCCTTTCCTTGTCCAGCCCGAAGCTTCCATCCCTCAACCTGGCCCCCGAACCTGTCTGTCATCAGCCCCGCAGCAGAGTCCACTACCCCTTGCATGACTAATCTTCACAGACTTAAAGTCAATATAAAACAGCCTGTTAGCCACTCCTGATCCAAAACTAGAGTGCAGTGCTTCCCAGCTGTCTGTTCTTTAGAACCAACCCAGGAATTAGTATTTTTCGGAAGTGTCCCCAGGAGAGCCCACTGTGCCCTGAGGGTGGACAGTCTCCGATGTAGGAGGTATGCACTACCTGTGCTATCCGAGTCTCCCCTCAAAACCTGATCACGGAGATGCACTGCCTCCTTCACTGGCTTCCTCGTCCGCTCTTGTCCAAATGTTAAGCCATGAGGAAAGGCCACAGGCAGGTTCTTCTTCAAGGTACCTTGGAGATTTTTGCAAACTGCACCTTACAGTCTATGATGGCACTAAATGGCTCAAGAATGTGTGTGGTTTTCCTCTGAACATTCCCCAGGCAGTCACATCCCTCTTCAGATAAAAGAATCCAAATACATGACACAGAGTCCTTCAATAATGGCTAGGCTACCTATCGCTTTGGTACAAAAAGCTTTTCTTCTCTGGCTGAGTCAGAGGCAGATATTACATAGATCTAGGGGCATCTGGCATGCAGGAAACTGAATTTTATGATTTTCATTGTGGGATTTAATCCACTTGCTGATCCAAGCACAAAGGAGCCAGTTGATTCTTGTCCTAAATTCTGAAACACTCATTGCAATGGGGCCAATTTTCAGCTAGCCTATTTATATAAAGTCTTGCCTGCCTCAAAACGATCAATGTACTGGATTTTTATTATTATGATGATGATGTTTTTATTTCTTAAAATGTCTCTGGGACTTGTATTTGGAAACAGGTCAGAGCTTGTGTAATGAGCCATAAAAGAAAACCGGTCTCACTCCATTACCCATAATTTCTTTTTCATTTTTGACCCAACCATATTGCCATGTTTATAGTGCTGGCAGACAAAGTGAAGTTCAATGACATATATTCCTTTCCCTTATAGCCCCAAACCCAGAACAAGAAAGGGGAATACGTTCTCTCCACGACCTTTGATACTCTCTCAGCTCAACCTAGAAAAATATCCATGAAGTGGAATGGCTTCTTCCCAATTATCTCAAACTGTTCCCTACTTCTCACCCCTCTCTCTGTCCATCCACCTGCAATTCCATCATTCCAAATATGCTACCTAATTCTTAAATAAACCTCTGTAAATTTATGAACTGACTGAAATTAGTAATATGTAACTTAAGTTGTTACACATAAATGAGTATAAGTCATATATTATATTTACATATTTAAATTATATGTTGGTATATATCTAGCTGTGTAAAACAAATAAAAAAAAACAGCATGAACCTGGCCAGCGTGTCAATGTTTGAGCATCAATCTATAAACCAGAAGGTCACAATTCAATTCCCAGTGAGGGTACACACTCAGGATGTGGGCTTGATCTCTGGTGTGGGGCATGCAGGAGGCAACCAATCAATGATTCTCATCATTGAGATTCTCTCTCTCTCTCTCTCTCTCTCTCTCTCTCTCTCTCTCTCTCTCTTTCTCCCTTCCTCTCTAAAATCAATAAAAATGTATTTTTTAAAAATTAGAAATCTTAACATATAGTTTAAGGAGACCACACACAAAATTCTTACAAGTCTGAATCTTGTGCTTGTGCTACACAACACTTTACAGAATTCTATATTAATTGATTTTTCCATTTAAAATACACTTCAACCTTATTTTATAGAACCAAAGAGAAAGGTTAGATAAGGGTTTTTTTCTATTTTTTCCCTTTATAAAAAGTTTTTTTCCCCATTCATGCATTTCTAGAATGTCCTCCAAGTGCTCATGTAACAACCCCTCACCTTCATGCCATTATGTCACTCACCACTAGTTTCCCATTTGATGACCTACAAAGTAAATTCACAAGGAAGTCTAGACTATCTGTATATATACCTGAGTCCAGGGGAAGCTGGTAGTACAGCGATTTCAACCTGTGTGCTGCAGCAGGCACACTGGTGTGCTGCAAAAATTTTGAAAACATGCAATATCTGATTATTTAGTCAGGGGCACTCACCTCTTTTCCCTTAGATGGTCAAACTAAAAATTGACAATAGCAAACACAATAGACATCTGGTGTGAATGAATTAAAATTATACTTTTTTTGTTAGATCGGCAAAATATATATTTTTGGGTATGCTATAGAATCTTAGTAACTAGTATGTGTGTCATGAGATGAAAAGGGTTGAAAATTACTAAATTACAACATGAAAGCGCAATCTGTATTAGGAGGTGCTAAACAATGCTAAAATACCGATACAGCGTACCCTACATATGTTTGGCATTTTCTTCCACTCACTGTTTTCACCAAGGCATGGCCAGGCCTGGGGAGAAGCCCGGTTAGCCACATTACATTACCATACCGGGGAGAGCTGGGAAAACAGACCTCAGCGCCTTGCCCCAGGACACATCCTTTAGCTGTGAAGCAGTCGCCAGAACTCAGATCTCTGGACTCAGTCCCAAACCAGAAGTCTTCGGGTTGTCCTGGGTCTATCTAACATGAGGCAAGTATTTCCAGTTCCCATTCCTGACACTTCCTTGACTGACGCAGCACGCCCACCGCTGTGGGCACGGGCACAGGATTAGACCATCTTCCTCCAACTTCCCTTCTCCAGTGGTGCTCAAACATAAGGAACCCAATACTCTCCCAGGTACCTATAGGCAACTGTGAAAGCAGACTTTACCGTATTTCAGGGAGCAGTGTGGAAGCAAAAACAGTGCTTTCACCTTTTGAATGTCCTGCTTATCCCTGAACTCAACAGTTGGGCAGCCAGAGTGGGAGTGGAGGAGCAGAGTAGAAGTACCAGGATGGAACCATAGGCATGGGGAGTTCCCGTAGCCAGTAAAACTCAAGCGAGTCTTAAGGTTAATCACAAGGTACATGGCTGGGGATCCCAAGTCTCTGCTGTTTTACAAGCGTTTGATGAGCATGAATAATGTTCCCCCCACAGCGAGGGCTGAATCAGGGGAGTTCAGCCAAAACATTACCAAGGACTTTCTTGGAGATTGAAATAAAGCCGAAGCAAATGAGGCGCAGTCTAATTCTTTAGGACAAAACCTTTGAAATTATTTTCCTTCCACCGAGCAGGGCAAGTTTATACCCCACCTCCAACCCCTAGCCCTTCTTGTTCTTGATGCTTTTTCCACTCTCCCCATCTCTCTTGCTGTGAAATCAAGTGGCCACACTGAGGAAGGCTAGCAAGTATGCGTAGGGGCTGTGGGCCAGGCGGGGTGGGCGGTGGGGAGCAGGACGAGGGAGGAAGCAGCAAGGTAGTAACGAGGGAGTTAAGGAGGTTCCGGAGAAAAGGAAAAGACGCCATCTATCGCTCTAGTTCTATTTGAGAAAAAAAACAACAACAACAACTAAAAGTTACAGGACTTTTTTGAAAACCATCTCTTTCTCTGAGGATTCTCTCTCGGAAGAGAGGAGCCACACACCTCCTAGGTGGGATTCTTCAAAGTTGCGTGGGGACCAGGGGGCTGCGAGGGGCCTGGGGCTCAGGCTGGAGCGCATTCCGGAGTCCACCCCCCTGAGGGCTTCCCATCGCGCACCACCCGCACCCATTGTCGGTGGCGCCGGAGAGCGGGCTGGAAACCCGACTCAGAGGAGCCCGGCTCTGGTCCTGGCGGGGAGCCCGGATCCCAGCGCGCTCGGGGGATGTCGCGGGCGCCAAGGAGGCCTTACCGGGGCTGGACGGGGCTCCTGGGCTGGACGGGGCTGCTCGGCCGAAAAAGGGACAACGTGAGTGGCTCCATTGAGAGGCGTCTGCTCGTCCGGCTGCCCCTCGAGCACCGAGAGCTCCAGCTGGTCTCCGGGCGATGGGCGCCTGGCCCCTTCCATGGACGGCAGAGGACTAAGCCCGCCGGGAGCAGGCGGCACACACCCCACCCCAGGGTGCAGAGTCCAAAGCTGCCTCCCGGGTGGCTCGCTCTGCACCCCCGTGGGTGGAGGGCGGGGCGGGGAGAGGGAGACCTCGGGCGGCGGGCGGGGCCAAGGGCAGGGGAAGGCTGTTTTTCTGGTTTGTTCAGGGCGCTGCCTGCGCTCCTTTCCCTGTTCGTGCAGACACGAAGCGGGAGGGCCTGGCTGGCTGGCCACTGTGGCAGAGATGGGCAGGGGTGGCCTGGCAGCGCTGTGCAAGGGGAGAAAGTTGGGTTTCCGCCCCCAGGAGCTGTCTGTTTCTGGGATTTGACCCAGCTTTCGCCGCCTAGCAAAAGTTTATTCATTTCATCAAAAAATAATCTGAAGCAGCTCTTGCTCTCCGCATCGAGCCAGGTTCTGATCAGATGAAGATGGCTAGCAATACACAGGAACAGCTGCTTCCTTCCACAAGCCCAGGGGCTGGCGGAGGCAGCATCAGTGGTGGAGGGAGGGGACAGCTGGCTTTGGGGCCAGACTGCGCCAGTCAACCCCTCTCACAGGCTCCTCTCTGTGAGACCTGGGGCAGCACCTCTCGGTGCCAGTTTCCTCACCTGGAAAGTTGGCATAACATCAGTTCGCACGAATGGAGTTGTTGCCCTGGTTAAGAGAGCGGATGTCAGAAAAATACTCAGAACAGTGACTGACAGCAGATATTCATAAACATTGGCTATTATGCCCAGCTGGTGTGGCTGAGTGTGACCCATGAACCAGGAGGTCACAGTTTGAACTCTGGTCAGGGCAAATGCCTGGGTTGTGGGCTGGATCCCCCAGTAGGGGGCATGCAGGAGGCAGCTGATCAATTATTCTCTCTCATCATTGATGCTTCTATCTCTCTCTCTCCCACTCCCTTCTTCTCTGAAATCAATAAAAATGTATTGAAAAACAAGCTAAAACCTTGGCTATTATTATCTACCTTTAGGAAGAGGAGTCACAGACACACACACACCTCCCCCCACCCCCCCACCCCCACACACACACACACCAGCACCACATACATACCTGAGGGAAAAGTATACACACACACACAGACACACACACACACACACACTTCATGGTTCAAAACTTCTGGTTTCCTAAGCCTGGGATTATGTTGGCTAAGCCTGTGGATCCTCTGGAGCTTCTGTTCAGAGCAGGCTTGCCTCCCTACTTTTCACCCCTGCCCCCAACACACACACATATTGAGAGCAGTTTGAAGTGTGGGCAGGACACATATAGATGGATTCTACTTCAGAAGATGTTGACTTGTGTTCAGAAGTCTGGCACCCTCACTGCCTGCTGTTCAGACACTGCCTAGATATTGGGTCTCTACCTGCTCCCAGATCATCTGCACTTTGGACTCTATCTGCCTGCTGATGGATCGTGCTGACCGCAACCACTCAGCTGCTGGCCTGCACTGACTTCTGCCGTCTCTGCTTTTCTCTGTTAGAGGCAGGTCCTGCAAAAATCCATTACATTCTCAGCTGAGAATGTTTTTATGGAGGAGCAGGGTTAAGGGAACCAAGAGGGGATGTCCAGGCAGCTAAGGACTAGCAGAAAACCATCAGCACCCTGAGACCTACTGGACCACTGATAGGATCTGTGGGGGGGGGGGGGGGGGAGTTGCAGCCACCATCAGAACTGCAGCCCAGCAGGGAGGAATAGCTATTCTCACCTCTCCCCACACTGCCAGTCTCCTGCCTGAGACTCCTCTTGGAAACTAGTGATGGAAATTGGACATCAGCCTCCCAGAGCTCAGAGCAGAGAAATGAATCTGGGGTGCGAAGAGAGAAGAATCTGACTGTACCTTTCCCTGCAATAACTGGCATCTAGTCTTCCCTCTCTAATATTCAATAGTCAGTAGACTCCTCTGCTCTGACCACATTCCTCTTCCTGGAAGGCCCTTGCCTAGCCCATTCTATTTCCATCCCCACTTCTTTGTATATGATGTTTGCTCTGCTCAGAATGTTTTTCCTCCCACTCCAGCCCACTTTCTGCATTGACAACACCCACAAATCCCAGCTGAAACATTTTTTCCCACTAAACCTTCCCTGACTCCCCTCGTCTACCAAAAGTTATCCACAGTCTTCCCTGCTACCAATACTCAGTGCACTTGTGCTTAATATGTCACATATTTAGTCCAATGTAATTTAACCAGCAGTATTGAGTGCTTGCTATGTGTCAAGCATTCTTCTGGATGCTTGTGATAGGTATGAAGAGATAGGTAAATAAAACAAAATCACTGCCATTGTGAAGCTCACATTTCATGAGGGGAACCAAACTTAATAAATAATATTTCTAGAATATGGGAAGGTAATGTCTGCTATGGACAAAAAGGTAAATCAGAGTAAGGGAGGCTGGAGTGCTGAAGGGTGAAGGTTGGGGGAAGGGAAAGAGTTGCGACTATAAATATGATCAAGTTACCTCACTGAGAAGGTGAAATAAATATGTCCTGGGCAAATAATGCACATCATATTGACTATCATTAATAATACTGTATTGCAGCCTGGCTGGTGTGGTTCAGAGGTTAAGCACCTACCTATGAACCAGGAGGTCATGGTTCCATTCCCGGTCAGGGCACAAGCTTAAGGCTGTGGGCTGGGTCCCCGGTGGGGGCATGCAGAAGGCAGCCAATCAAATGATTCTCACTCATCATTGATGTTTCTATCTCTCTCTCCCTCTCCCTTCCTCTCTGAAATCAATAAAAGTATTTTTAAAAATAATAATAATACTGTATTGTATATTTGAAAATTGCTAAGAGAGTAGATCTTAAAAATGTTATCATGAGGAAAAAATTGTAACTATGTAAGGTGACATGTTAACTAGACTTACTGTGGTGATCATTGTATACAAATATCAACTAATTATGTTGTACACCTGAGACCAATGTAATGTTATATATCAAATATGCCTTAACTTAAAAAGAAAAGGTGAAACTTGAACGCAGAGTTAAAGGTGGTAAGGGAGCTAGTTGTGCAGATTTCGGAAAGAAGAGGGAACTCCAGGACAAAGGACCTGATACTGGAGCCTGTGTGACTTTTACTTTCTGAGAATCAGGAAAGAGGCCAGAATGGCTAAAGTGGAGTATGAACAGTAATATTTTTCTTGTCTGTCTTCTTTATTGTTTAAGTGTCTAGAGGTGTCTGTATTCCCAGTACTTATCTCCGTATCCAGCACAGTGCTCTCTGTAAGTGTTGTTGAACTCGATGATTGCAGGATCTCAGTCTCAATGGGAAAGCCCTCTGTCATGTCAGATGGATTGTAGCTATCTTCCAAGCTATCTTTCCTCCTTTTAATGTCTTCTTCACTGCCCCAAAGGATAAAAAAGCTACTGTTTCCTGTCACAAACACACTCAAAACTGGATCTCCTCATGCCTTCTGAGCATTTATTGTAAAGTAAGGTTTACGTGGTATGTAATCTAGACTACATTTCCAGAATCCCATAAACCTAAGCCCTGTACATGGTTGGCATCCGTGTGACAGTATAGGTTTCGAAGACAAGCAGAGTTAGAACTCTCACAATCTAGATGTTCTTGGACAAGGTGTTCAATGTGAGATTCTTTCCTTATTGCAAAATAATTCCTACGCAGTAGAGTTAGGAGGATTAAATGAAGCAATTAGAGCAAGGCACTTATTATTGTGCTTGACAAATAGCAGAGACTCAGTAAATACTCCTTTACTTTCCATGATCATAAGTATCTCTGTAACTCATACCTACCCCGACCTTTAGTACCCAGCAACATCCTTTGATTTAACATATTTTCTTTCAATATTGATTTGTGTTCCTATCCTGCCATATTTTCTTGATCACTGACACTTTTAGTGTCACACTTGATTGTGACACCTCCCAATGTTGCTCAAACCACTTAAATTCTTACTTACAACCTGTTCCTGATTTCTCCTAACTGCAAATTTCTCAATTTCCATACAGCTGACCTAGAATGTAGATTAGTGTCCAAACCTCAACCTGAGGAGTTTTTCATCCTGCTAGTCTGGCTCCAAACTAAGAATTCAGAATGAGTTTGAAAGAAATGTTTTTCCCTGGAGGTAGAACTGAGTTTAAATTAAACAATTCTCGATGAAAGTTAAGGATTAGTGAATGAGTAACCAAATTCTACCTTGTAGGGAGTGGCTATAGGGTTAAGCCTTGGACTGACCTATGGCAGGGCCACAAACAAGTCCCAGCTTGGAGGGCAGAGCCCTCTTGGCAAAATGAAGTTTAACCTTATAGCCCTCCCTAGTTCCTTCCTAGGTAGCTAATGGCCTATGGGAGGTGCAGCAAGTGCTGCTAAAACAAGGTGAAACTAACAAGAACATTGCAAACATGTTGACCACTACCCTTGTTTTGATCTCACTATAAAATAAAGCCTTGGCTTGCAGGTTGGATCTTTCTGTGTCCTCATCCAGGCATGGGAGATCTGCCGAGCCCCAACTATATTCTCTTGTCTGTCTTTTCTTTAATCCTTTACCGGGCCCCTCCTCAGGCTCACCGAACCCTTGGCTGTGCTGGCGTGGCACACTACCTGGATTTATTTGTGCAATTTCTTCAAAATCTATTTCTAGGGGGTTTGCTTTTTAAAAGAATTGTTCTTTCATGAATACTTCTTTAAATGTGCCTTTTAAAAATGTACTGTTCTTAAAAAATAGTTATGTTTAATATATTCAAATTATTACTGATTCAATTTCTTAGTTTGCTTAAGGAGTCAAATGTAAATAACATTAAAAAATTCACCAATGGACCAATGGGGGAGGATCCAAGATGGCAGCCAATGGGACAGCAGACTGCAAGATAGTGTGTGAGTGAGAGAGTGAAGGGAGAGTGTGTGGACATGTGGGGAGTGTCTGTTTTGTGAGTGAGAGACAGCTATATTCCACAGGACTGTTGGTGACTGGTGGACCAGGCTCCCCTGGCTAGGCAGCCTCTACTACTGCTGAAATCTCTCCCAGAGTGGCCAGCTCTGCTGCAGAGACCGTGCCATCTTGAAGGGGAGAGTGGCTATGATCAGAAGCCCAGCCTTACCTTCAACCTGGAAGACCTCAGATACATCCCCAGGGACCTCAGATACATCCCCAGGGACCAGCTGCCTCAGCTGCAAACCCATGAACACCGAGACTGCAGCTTCCTGGCCATGGGCACCTATAAAGTTTGTCCAGGGGGAGACAAAGTGGCGCCGAATATGTGGAAGGGCCCTGTGCCTTCTCACAGAGCAGATAGAAGGAAAAGCTGAATCAAACAACATCCATCCATAATTGGTGAATTAAACACAGCTAGTGAGGCAATCTGTGGATGGAAAGGTCAAAGATCACCAAGAGCAGTGGTTCTCAACCTTGGCTGCCACATTAGAATCACCTGGGAATCTTTTTAAAATCCTGATTTCTGGGCCTCATCCTCCAGAAATTCTGTTTCTTTGTTATGGGGTGGGGCCACAACATTAGTAACAAAGAAACAGAATTTCTGGAGGATGAGGCCCAGAAATCAGAATTTTAAAAAGATTCCCAGGTGATTCTAATGTGCAGCCAAGGTTGAGAACCACTGACCTAGAGAGAGCTCTGCCGCCTCAGATTCATCTGGGTGTTTGTTGTTTGGGTGTTTGTTGTTGGCATTTTTTGGATTAGCTGTTGGTTTTTTGGAGTTTTCTCCCATATACATATTTTTTCCCTATCCTTTTTTCTTCTCTTTCTTACATTTTTCCCTTTTCTCAATGTCATTTTTTCACTCTTTTCTCTCCCTTAATTCTCTTTTCTCTGGTGGTAACCTTTATTTGATGTTATTGGTATCATGAATACATTTATGTTTGGTGCCCTGTGCATTATGTCTTGTCGTGTTGTATTTTGTGCCTTTAAGTCAATGCAGGAGAGAGAAAGCTACATAACCAGACACCCTGAGAGGACTGAACATAGAGAGACAAAGAAACAGCTCCCATATGAAAAAAAAAAAGGAGGAATCACCAGAAAAGGAAGTAAACAAAATGGAAGCAAGCAATATGTGAGAGGAAGATTTCAGAGCAATGGTCATAAGGACACTGAAAAGGATGGAAGACAAATTCAACAATATGTGTAAGAACCAAGAGGAAATGAAGACCCAAGAAGAGATGAAAAATGACATCGCTGCAATAAAGAACACAATAGAAAGCATCAACAGTAGACTAGAAGAAGCAGAGGATTGCATCAGTGAGCTAGAAGATAAGGTAGGAAAAAATACCCAAGTAGATCAGCAACTGGAAAAAAAAACTCTTAAAAAACAGGAGGAGAACCCTAACTGGTTTGGCTCAGTGGATAGAGCATCAGGCTGAGGACTGAAGGGTCCCGGGTTTGATTCTGGTCAAGGGCATGTACCTTGGTTGTGGGCACATCCCCAGTAGGAGGTGTGCAGGAGGCAGCTGATTGATGTTTCTCTCTCATTGATGTTTCTAACTCTCTATACTTCTCCATTCCTCTCTCTAAAAAATAAATAAAATATATTAAAAAAAAAAAAAAAAAAAAACAGGAGGAGAGCCTAAGCTAACTTTGGAACAATACGAAATGAAACAACATCGGCATAATAGGGGTCCCAGAAGGAGAGAAAACTGAGCAAGCAATAGAAAACCTGTCTGAAGGAATAATGACAGAAAACTACCCTGATATTGGGAAGCAGAAAGAACTCACACAAGTCCAAGAAGCTCATAGAGTCCCAAACAAGATGAACCCAAAAAGACAGACATCAAGACACATTATAATTAAATTGGCAAACACCGACGACAAAATAAAAATCTTTAAGGCTGCCAGAGAGAGACAGAAAGTTACCTACAAGGGATCTCCCATCAAATTATCAATTGATTTCTCAACAGAAATACATCAGGCCAGAAGGGAATGGAATGAAATATACAAAGTCATGCAAAGGAATGGTCTGAATCCAATACTGTACACAGCAAGGCTATCAATCAAAGTTGAGGGTGAAATCAGGAGCTTCACAGACAAAAAAGGACTAAGGGAGTTTATTACCAGCAAACCAGCAATGCAAGAAATGCTAAAGGGACTGCTGTAAAAAGAAGAAATAGGAAGGAAAGAAGGCATAAAGAATGAATAAAAATGGTGACAAACAGGTACCTATCAATAATAACTTTAAATGTAAATGGACTAAATGCCCCAATCAAAAGATATAAGGTAGCTGAGTGGATAAGAAAACATGACCCATATATCTGCTGTCTACAGGAGACCCACCTCAGAACAAAGGACTCGCACAGACTGATGGTGAAGGGATGGGAAAAGGTTTTTCAGGTAAATGAAAATGAAACAAAAGTTGGAGTAGCAATACTTATACCTGACAAATTAGACCTCAAAGTGAAGGCCATACTAAGAGATAAGGAAGGCCACTTCATAATACTAATGGGAGCAATCCAACAAGAAGATATAACTCTGATAAAAATATATGCACCAAATACAGGAGCACCCAAATACATAAAAAAAACTTGTAGAAGATATCAAGGGAGATATTGACAGCAATACAGTCATAGTAGGGGACTTTAATAACCCACTAACACCACTAGATAAATCCACTGAACAAAAAATCAGCAAAGAAACATCAATCCTAAATGACTCACTCGATCAGATGGAATTAATTGACATCTTCAGAACATTTCACCCCAAAGCCACAGAATATACATTCTTCTCAAGTGCACATGGGTCATTTTCAAAGATAGACCACATATTGGGACACAGGCAAAGTCTCTTCAAATTCAAGAAGATAGAAATAATATCAAGCATCTTCTCAGATCACAATGTCAGAAAATTAGTAATCAACTACAATAAAAACAATGAAAAAAAAATCAAACACCTGGAGGCTAAATAGCATGCTATTAAATAAAGATTAGGTTACCAAAGAGATCAAAGAAGAAGTAAAAGGCATCATGGCAACAAACAAAAATGAAAACACAACAATCCAAAATTTATGGGGCACAGGGAAAGCAGTCTTAAGAGGGAAGTTCATAGTTATACAGGCCTACTTCAAAAAGGAAGAAAAAAAATGGTAATAAATTAACTAACCTTACAACTCAAAGAGTTAGAAAGAGAGCAACAAGAAAAGCCCAGCAGAAGCAGAAGGAAGGAAATAATAAAGATCAGTGTGGAAATAAATGACATAGAGACCAAAAAAAAAAAAAAAAAAGAAATACAGAAGATCAACAAAACCAACAGCTGGTTCTTTGAAAGGATAAACAAGATTGATGAACCTCTAGTCAGTCTCACCAAGAAAAAAGAGAGGACCCAAATAAACAAAATTAGAAATGAAAGAGGTGAAGTAACAACTGATCCCACAGAAATACAAATGATTATGAAAAAATACTATGAACAACTCTATTCCAACAAAATGGACAACCTAGATGAAATGGACATATTCTTAGAAAAATATAAGCTCCCAAAACTCAATCAAGAATAAAATAAACTGAATAGGCTGATAACTACTAATGAAATTGAAACAGTAATCAAAAATCTTGATATATTATACATAGCAAACCCTAAAGACTCCATCAAAAAATTATTAGACTTAATAAATGAATTTGGCAATGTAGCAGGATACAAAATTAACGCCAAGAAATCTATGGCATTTCTATACACCAATAGTGAACTTACAGAAAGAGAGACTAAAAAAGCAATCCCATTTACCATTGCACCAAAAAAATTAAGATACCTAGGAATAAACTTAACTAAGGAGGTAAAAGACCTATATGCAGAAAACTAAAGGACACTGAAAAAAGAGATAGAGGAAGACATAAACAGATGGAAGAACATACCATGTTCATGGATTGGTAGAATCAACATCATCAAAATGTCAATACTACCCAAAGCAATCTATAGATTCAATGCACTCCCCATTAAAATACCAATGGCATATTTCACAGACCTAGAACAAACTCTCCAAAAATTCATCTGGAATAAAAAAAGACCCCGAATAGCTGCAGCAATCCTGAGAAAGAACAAAGTAGGTGGGATCTCAATACCAGATATCAAGCTGTATTACAAAGCCACTGTTCTCAAAACTGCCTGGTACTGGCACAAGAACAGACATATAGATCAATGGAATAGAATAGAGAACCCAGAAATCAACCCAAACCACTATGCTCAATTAACATTCGATAAAGGAGGCATGAACATACAATGGAGTCAAGACAGTCTCTTCAATAAATGGTATTGGAAAATTGGACAGATACATGCAAAAAATGAAACTAGACCACCAACTTACACCATTCACAAAAATAAACTCAAAATAGATAAAGGACTTAAACATAAGACAAGAAACCATAAAAGTATTAGAGGAATCCACAGGCAGCAAAATAGCAGACAGATGCCGAAGCAATTTCTTCACTGATACTGCTAGGGCAATGGAAACTAAAGAGAAAATAAACAAATGGGACTACATCAAAATAAAAAGCTTCTGCACAGCAAAAGAAACCATCAACAAAACGACAAGAAAGCCCACTGCATGGGAGAATATATTTGCCAATGTTATCACTGATAAGGGTTTAATCTCCAACATTTACAGGGAACTCATACAACTGAACAAAAGGAAGATAAACAACCCAATAAAAAAATGGGCAATGGACCTAAATAGAAACTTTTCAAAAGAAGACAGAAGGAAGGCCAAGAGACATATGAAAACATGCTCAAAGTCACTAATCATCCAAGAGATGCAAATCAAAACGACAGTGTGGTACCATCTCTCTCCTATCAGAATGGCTATCATCAACAAATCAACAAATTACAAGTGCTGGCTAGGATGTGGAGAAAGGGGGGAACCCTCATGTACTGCTGGTGGGAATGCAGACTGGTGCACCCACTGTGGAGAACAGTATGGAGTTTCCTCAGAAAACTAAAAATGGAACTCCCATTTGACCCAGTGATCCCACTTCTTGGAATATATCCCAAGAAACTGGAAACACCAATCAGAAAGGATATATGCGCCCCTATGTTCATAGCAGCACAATTCACCATAGCTAAGATTCGGAAACAGCCTAAGTGCCCATCAGTAGATGAGTGGATTAAAAAACTTTGGTACAGCTACACAATGGAATACTATGCTGCGGTAAAAAAGAAGGAATTCTTATCATTTGCAGCAGCATGGATGGATCTGGAGAGCATTATGCTAAGTGAAATAAGCCAACTGGAGACAAATATCACATGATCTCACTCATTTATGGAATATAATGAACAATATAAACTAAGTAACAAAAACAGATCCAGAGGCAGAGAAGCATCTATCAGACTGTCAAACCCAAAGAGGAAGGTAGGGAAAGGTGGGGGTGAGGGGAAAAGATCAACCAAAGGACTTTAATGCATGCATATAAGCCTAACTAATGGACACAGACAACAGGGGGGTGAGGGCATGAGTTGGGGAGGTCAGGGGGGTTATGGTGGGATAAGGACACATATGTAATACCTTAATAAAATAAAATAAATCTACTCCATGGGAAAAAAAATAAAAGTAAATTTAAAAATAAATAAATACATAAATAAATAAATTTTTTAAAAAATGTATAGTTGTTGCCAAGATTTGCTGACCAATATAAGATGTTCAATTTTGCTTTTCTTGTTGCAATACTTGCTCTTCTTTCTTTATCTTCTTTAAGAGCAAATAGTATCCCAAATGTTTATTGCATAAACCAAGAAATAAGCTATCATCAAAGTGACATCACCAAAACATTAGCATCTGTGAAGGAGACATTTTTTGTGTATTTAAGTTCATTAGAGCACTAAGTATCAGGCATGTTTCTTTAATGGAATTTCTTATTTCAATAAGACAGATTTGCCTAAAACCTTATAAATAGCTGTACCTTTAATAGGCACATAAAAATGCATTATCTCAACATTTCACCCATTTCATATCTTATTTTAGAGGCTTAGTTCATAACATTATCTAATATTTCTTCCATGTCTGAATCTATGGCCCTTTGATGCTTGAGAATGAATATAACTATATACTTGAGGCAATTTACTAGGGAATACAATACATCTCTCTGCTTTTTAATAAGTAACAAATGTATGCAATCTGAAGCTTGCTCAAGAAAAAAAATTGGTTGTCTTATTTTATTTGTAATTACTCCATTCTTTTTAAAATAACCTATCATATAAATTACAGTCAAAAATCCAACTTGTACTATTACAAAAGAGGGACATATTTATGAATCCAGGAAACAAAGTTTGACACCCTCGTGTAAACACCAGGAAAGTTTGGTCTTCCGCATCCATGTCCCCAGCTAACAATGCCAGTCAAAATCCATTTTCCATCACTTTTTCTTCGACAAGACAAAGGTCCACCCGAATCTCCCTACACAAGAAGATAATGTGAGTATGAAGTACATTTGCCATTAACTTTGTCACTAATGTATCTAATGGACTGTATTCCACACTCCCATTCTGACAGGTTTTTGCTGTACTAATTATTATGCAGTTTGGACAAGTGTCAAGAAATAATGTGAAATTCCCAATATCATTTTAGAATTACTTTCCTTATAATCAAAATTCTGTATTCATTACAAGAAATTTGATTCTTCAGGCCAGAAGTAACATTAGAATATTCTTGCAGGGGAAACAATTCTCATAAACTGCCAAACAAATAATGAACCTCAATAGTAATAATGATACTAATAATAGCTAACATTTAATGTGAGCTATGTGCTAAGCTCTGTTTTGGGTCATTTAATCTTCACAATAACCTTATGAGGCATTGTTACCTTGGAAGGTTAACCTCTACCTCTAGGCGATGTACATTCAGTGGTTGGCTCATAGTCCCAAGGAAGAAAGTACAAGAGACCCTGTTTAGTTAGCCAGGTCCAATGAGGTAGCCCTAAGGATCACTGGCTGGCAGCTGGCAGAAACAAATCGCCCTCACTTGAGGGTCCCTTCTGATACCTCAACTCCATAAAGCAAAGACTGAAGTAATACAAAGTTTAAAATAATTCCTACAGTATTCATCATTTAAATTATAATGTCTGGATATTTATTTTCTCATTTTGGAGAATAAGAAAAACTGTAACTTACTCAGAGGCAAAGATAAAAAAAAGTATTTCAAATTTGCTCCTGTATCCCATCCCCATAATTCTAAATCTGATTTAGGTAAATGCTGACTAGTTGAGTCAGAAAATTTTTGAAATTATTGCCACATCTGTAAACCTTGGTGGTTAGGTGGAACAGGACAATATAATTGACTAGCTGCAGTAAGCACCCAGAATACAATAGTTTTAGCATTAGTGAAATAAGGGTTCAAATCCCAGGCCAGGTATTTACTGACTAGCTATGTGACCTTGGGTAATTTATTTACCCTCTCTGTGCCCCAGTTCCCTCTTCTGTAAAATGAGGATAAAAGCTTTATTTGATTTATTCTATATCAAGGACCTAGCATAGGGCTTGCCACAAAATAGGAGCTCAGAAGATGGAAATCACTATTATGATGAGTCGTTATGGCATGGTGGCTAAGGTTGTGGAAAGATGTGGGAACAAGTCCCATTGTCTTCCTCATTCTCTAAATTACCTGTTCACTTTTTGGAAATCATTTAGATAACTGCAGAGATTAGAATCTGAGGCTCAGAGCATTGTCCCCCAAAAGTTACCTCCAACCTTACCACTGTCAAGAAGTGACAGAGGCAAACAAATGAGTGTGCTCTGTCACCTCTCCCACTCCTCTTTCATTTCCCACAACCTGTGTCAAAGGAGTAAGTGAATAAAACCCTTATTTTCAGAAGGTAAATGGTTGCTGCTAAGGAAATCAGTAGCAATTCTAATAGTGTGTGCGTGTGTGTATATTGCTTTGTTTTGTAGTTTTTGGTTTTAAGAAAATCATGGAAGAATGCTAAATGCTGACCTCATTCTCTTAATATTGAAGGAAACTACAGGGGGACCAGAAAACTGAGTTTTATAGACTCAATTATTTAATCATCTTTCTGTGATGTTAGACCATCGGATTATAATTAACAACTGAATTAAGTGAAGCATTAGCCCTAGTTATGTATTTCCCAGTGTTGTGTAGACCAAATGTGAAAGCATTTATGGAAACTATAACATGTTAAGCAGGGAACGGTAAGATGACTTACTCTGCAAGCATCTCTCTTGCCGGACATGACGCCCGCACAGAGCATCCGAGAAGTAATGATCCCATAGGTGGAAACACAGAGGGTTTGGTCAATGAGCTCTACTTCTGCTTGTTGCAAAACAGGGGAGCCTTTATTGTCTGAAAAACATGTTGGAGGCAGAAATCATGGAAATGACTATACTTAATCAGGTTTTTATTAAACAATGTACTCACATTAACTCCTTTCATTCTCAATAACAATTTTTTAGATACATTCTATTATGATCCCCACATTCCTAATGAAGACTGGGAGGCTTAGGAGGTTAAAGGACTTGCCCAGTGGAACACAACTAGCAAGTAACAGAGCAGGATTCAAACCCAAGGTCTGACTCGCTCACCTGAGCTACTGCCATACTCCTTCACCATGTCCTCCTGCTTTCAGTAGGACTGTGAGTCAGCAACCATTATTACCAACACTTACTAGCCAAGTGGAGCAGCGTAACATATATGGGAGTTTCCTAGGAACCATAAAACATAACATTTTGGATATAGCCTTTCCACTTCCTTTTTAACCTATCTGGCTAAGAATACTCAGAAAAATACACATATACACTCATGCTTGTGCAGAAAATGTCTCCTGATAAGTTGGTTGAGTAGACTCTTTCCTCTTGTGCTTTAGGATAATGCATTAAAGTCCTGAGAGGTTAGAAGTGTTCAAGCAGTTAGCCGACTTCACTGTTGAGTCTACTGAGACCTTAGCAGGCCCAAACTGGTGGTGAACATCATAACTTCAATAAATAAATGAAGGCAGTGAGCACTTGAGAAGCTGCCCAGTGAATCTTTAGGGAATGTCCCAGTGGTCGGCAAACTGCGGCTCGCAAGCCACATGCGGCTCTTTGGCCCCTTGAGTGTGGCTCTTCCACAAAATACCAACTTCTGCGCATGGGCCACGAAGTTTCAATCACACTGTACATGTGTGCCTGCACGTGGTATTTTGTGGAAAAGCCACACTCAAGGGGCCAAAGAGCTGCATGTGGCTCACGAGTCGCAGTCTACCGACCACTGTCCTAAACCCTTGGGAATGCCTGCAAGGGAATCTGAGATGGTTAGGAGCTCAAGGGCAAGTATTAGCACTAATCCTTGGAGAGGTGTTCACCTTAAGTTATGGTCTTTTCTCTTCATTATATTAGTATATTTAGAACCGACCGTGACTCCTAGACCATGACAAACCTTGGCAGGTTAGATGTACGGCTACCCTCATATACTCACACTTTTGTGAGTAATGAAAAAGATGCCCCTCCTGGGTAAAGGAAATGTAAAAAGCCATCCCCAGGCCTGAACGTGCAGTCTGGAGAGCTAAGGGCAGGCTGGATTTCAGCCCTGACTCTCAGTACCTCAACCAGATGTCCCTGTGTAAGACATACTTGTATAATCCTCCAAACAGATGTCTAGGAGTTGACACAGTAAGGTGTGTGAGTGTGTGTGTGTGTGTGTGTGTGTGTGTGTGTGTTCTTTCTTTCTCCTTTATGAAGATGAATCACTTCTTTGGATGAAAAGGGAACCTAGAAAGAAGGAGGAATTTATTCCTATTTTTAGTGGAAAACCCCTCAGAGTCTGAAAGGCTATCTTTTCAATCCTGCCTTGTTTCTTTTAGGGATACATGGAAAGCATCATAAAACAGGAATAATAATACCTTCCTCCATTCTACCTCTTGGAGTTATTAGGAGGCTCAAAGGAGACCATCTACAAGAACCCCCTCTATGAACCCCTAAGCACTAGATCAGCACAAGTTATTGTTATCTGGAGGGAAGAGCATGGCGGTTCAACCATACACACACCTGCTTCGTGCCTTCGCCCCCAGCCGGTCACCCAGCACTTTTCCCCACTGCGCACTTTCTGGCCAGCAGGAGGGATGCATATTGGCTGAATGAGCTGTTTCAGGGTCTCAGGCCAGGCGACACTGAGCTGTAGCAAGGCAATATCGTAGTCGAAGGTCTGGCTGTTATAGTACTCGTGGACCACAATTCTTCTTACGGGGGAGACAAACTTGGCATTCCCCTGCACATACATCCCCAGGTGAGCAGTCCATGGCGTCGGGTCTGACAGCCTGGTAGAAAAGGATCCAGGCAAGAAGTCAGTGGCTTAATGAACCAGACATGGTGAAACAAGTATTCCACAGAGAGATGAGCAAAGGGAGGTCTGACTTTCATTCCCTATCACAGTCGCTGGCTCTGTCCACAGACGTGGCAAGAAGCACAACTTCTCTGAGGCTCTCTGGTCTCCATATTAAAACCAGAGATAGAGTAAGGTGTAGTGAGGGTGGTGAATGATAGCTCCTAGTATGCACCAGCAACATCCTAAGGAAATGTTGGAAATTTTCTTGCCACTGGTATTTCATAATCCACACACAAGTAAGAACGTTAGTGAATAGAATGAATGCTATATTCTTCCGAGTGATACTAACAATAGTCTTCAATGGAGGCAGCCAGGGCCAGTAAGACAGTGGTCTGGGAATCCTTTTGCCAAATTCCAATAATATAGATAACCAGGAGAGAAACTAAGATGGCGGCATAGGGAAACACCGAAATTGCTGCCTCTTACAACAACTTCAAAACACAACAAAAAGACAAAACGGACATCATCCAGAACTTGCAGGAAGGCTGGCAGAGTGGAAATTCTACAACTAGAAGGAAAGAGAAAAGCACATTGAGGGTCAGGAGCTGCGGAAGTAAAGTGCAAAAGTACGGAGGCTCGAGAGTGCACGGAAAGGGGCTGGTACCTGAGGACGTGGCTGTCTTTTTGAATCGGGAGGGAGTCACAAGCTCCCAACTGCTCTGAACTCCGGTTCCGGGAAGTCTCTGAGGACCCAGGACTCATACGGGGAGAAACTGTACTGTCTGGCAGCGGGAAGAACTCGGAACTCAAGGGCGGCTTTCCCTCAGAGGTGCTTGCAGCAATTAAATTATCAGGACACTGAGACGCGCTTGGCCCCTTAGGGCAGGGCTGAGAATCCGCCATAGTTCCTTGCTCTACCCTTTGATTCCCTGAGACCCCGCCCCACCCAGGCTGCGGCAGAGGCTTTTGCATATGAATGCCCTGGCCCTTTGCAACCTGAAAATTACCTAACAAACTGCAGCTGGGCCACAGACTCAGAACTTCCAAGAGAAGGCCCAAGGCCCCACAGCAGCTTGCATTGCTTCACAGCTGGACCTCATCAGGGCACCTCCAAACTCCAAAAAAGGAAGGGACATCTGCAGTTCTCTTCATAGATCCTGCTGGGTAACCTCCAAGAGCCAGTGTACCCAGTGGTTAGAGGGGGACCATCCGGATTACAACTCCTCAGATCCATAAGGGACACACCCACGGGGCAGGCTCAGTGAGCACCAAAGCCCCACTGAAGCAAGTCTTGCCCCAGAAGGGTGTCTTCAGCACAGAAGTGCTCCCACTGCAGACACAGCTGATTCTCACTGCCAATTGGCCTGGAGGTCAACTCCTCCCAGTGATCCTACAACAATCAAGGCATAACTACAACAAGACTGTGCACAAAGCCCACAAGGGGGTGCACCAAGAGTGCCCACCTCAGGTAACGGGGGAGGCTGAGCCACTGGGCCCTACAGGACACCTAGCACACAAAACCACTCTACCAACACAGGGAAGCATAAAAAATGCGGAGACAAAGAAACAGGTCACAAATGACAGAAATGGAGGAAAGCAAATGACTGGATATAGAGTTCAAAACCATGTTTATAAGGTTTTTCAAGAATTTTATGGAAACCGCCAATAAATTTAGTGAGACCCTCAAGAAATCTAGTGAGACCCTCGAGGATATGAAAAAGGACCAACTAGAAATTAAGCATACACTGACTGAAATAAAGAATAATATACAGAGATCCAACAGCAGACAAGAAGATCCCAAGAATCAAGTCAAAGATTTGAAATACAAAGAAACAAAAAATACCCAACCGAAAAAGAAAAAAGATTCCAAAAATATGAAGATAGTGTAAGGAGCCTCTGGGACAACTTCAAGCGTAGCAACATCAGAATTATAGGGGTACCAGAAGAAGAGAGAGGGCAAGATATTGAAAACCTATTTGAAGAAATAATGACAGAAAACTTCCCCCACCTGGTGAAAGAAATAGACTTACAAGTCCAGGAAGCGCAGAGAACCCCAAACAAAAGGAACCCAAAGAGGACCACACCAAGACACATCATAATTAAAATGCCAAGAGCAAAAGATAAAGAGAGAATCTTAAAAGCAGCAAGAGAAAGAAAGTCAGTTACCTACAAGGGAGTACCCATACGACTGTCAGCTGATTTCTCAACAGAAACCATGCAGGCCAGAAGAGAGTGGCAAGAAATATTGAAATTGATGAATAGCAAGAACCTACAACCAAGATTACTTTATCCAGCAAAGCTATCATTCAGAATAGAAGGTCAGATAAAGAGCTTCACAGATAAGAAAAAGCTAAAGGAGTTCATTACCACCAAACCAGCATTATATGAAATGCTGAAAGGTATTCTTTAAGAAGAGGAAGAAGAAAAAGGAACTTTTACCATTTGCTACAGCATGGATGGAACAGGAGAGCGGATAAATACCACATGATCTCACTCATTTGTGGAATATAATGAACAACATAAGCTGATGAACAAGGACTGATCCAGAGACGGAGAGGCATTGATTGGACTGTCAGGCCTTGGAGGGAAGGTAGGGGAGGGTGGGGGTAAGGGCGAAAGATCAACCAAAGGACTTATATGCAAGCATATAGGCCTAACCAATGGACACGGACAACGGGGGGGGGGGGGGGGAGGGTGAGCGCATGAGTGGGGGGGGGGTAGGGGGTAACGTGGGGATAAGGACACATATGTAATATCTTAATCAATAAAAAATATATTTAAAAAAATATATAGATAACCAGATAGATTAGAATTCAAAGTGCTATAAGCAGGGATTTAATGAAATTATTGTTTGCTGGAAGATTTAAGGATCACTGCTCTAACTGCTCAGGCATGACCATTCCCAGGGGCCCTTCCAGAACTCTAATCCTGACCCCCGTGGCCTCCCACAAAATCAAGAAGGGTCTTGTTGTCTCTATGGGAGGTTTTCATCTCATTTCACCAGTACAGCAGGCTTACTCTGGTGGGGTGAAGAGAATGTGGAAGCTTTGGAAGTAAAATAAGGACAGAACTCAAAGAGTGTGACCCCTAATTTGCTTAGCTGACATCTCATCGGTGGTACTGGCGACCCAGAAACCCAGAAGGGTATGAAGGTTAACATATAACTTGGAGCAGTTTCATAGCATTAAAGACTAGTGGTCATATAAAAGCTGTTTTAGTCATTAATAAGAATCCTGTAATTTCTGGGAGAAGCAAACACTCTAATTGTATAACTTTGTTGAAATATACCATCCACTTAAAAATTTTTGAATAAGAACGTAATAATACTTTTGTATCTAAGATCCAGTAGATTCCAAATAAGGTTACATTTTAAGTGAAGTTATTTTCTAAGCTTTTCTTTTGTTAGGGGCAAAAATAGAATATTGGGGACTAACTATAGTTATAAGAAATATGAATCATGCTCTGTTAACCTTGTGATTGCTTTGTTCTGATTAAAGAAAGGACATTTTAACCTGGCTGGGAGTTTTATGCTCCGCTACTCCAGTCAACCTTGGACCTGGCAGTCAACCTTGGACCTGGCAGTCAACCCTAGAATTCGGTCCATTCTCATTCAAGAACTGCCTATTATCATGGAAAGATTAACAAGTTGCCCAAACAATGGAGTCCTGCCCCAGCATGCATTGCCTCCTTCCCCATGCCTGTAATCCCTACTTCCCCATGTAAACTTTGTCCTGCCCTATATAAGCAGCTGGTTTATGGGGGGGCTGCAGAGCAGATTTTTGTGGATGACCTGCTGCTCTTCCATACTGCCATTGTTGGAATAAACGCTCATATACCACGCAAACCTGTCTCTGACTTGAAAGTCCTATCCTAGTTCTTCAGTTTAGTGAAAACCTATTCATTCTTGATGTTCTTTTGTGTTGTTCTTTTTTCTAAATGTCAATAATTCCTAGAAGAAATGTTTGGCACACAATTGGTGTCAAAAACACACACAAAAAACCTCCACAAACTACCAATTATGAGTGAATGCAACCAACAGGAAGCTCTTCCTCACAACGTGAAGGCATATGCATCATCTGTAGCCTGAATGTGCCACTTCACAGTACAGATTGAGATGCCCTACCTGTTTCCATGGAAACAGTGGGCCGCAGAGAGAAGCCACTCCCTGGAGATGACCGAGGCGCCACAGTAGGCAGATCCAATGAAATGGAGGCTCACTTGCCAGGGCCACCCCCCTTCCAGGGTGTCGGTGCCCCCAATGATGCGGTGGAGGGTGGAGGCACTCCCACTGCAGCCTTTGGGAGAGAAAGGGTCATGTGATTTAAAGGCAGACTTGGAAACAAATTGGAATGAAGTCGGGTTTAGTGCAGAGTTTGTGACTGATTAACTAGGAAAGCAATTGAAATCTGCTTATCTAGATAGGAGGCAATGTGTGGATCTTTCTGAAACCAGCACCAACAAACCACTCCCTCCCAACTCTCCTACAATAACGTGAGGGGAGGAGGGGACCTGTTAGTAGCAGCTGCTCTGATAGAAACAGCTGCAGTGGGGCTTAGGTTGTTAGTAAAAAGGAAAAGATTTCATTCCAAATGCAACAGAATTGAGACTGTCTTTGAAGTTGTGCTGATTTGAGAAAAGCATTTGGGAAACAATTTGAAAGTCCAAGACTAATGAAAACTTATTAAGAAACACTGGTTATCAGAGCAATTCTTTTCCGGTGTAAATAGTATTGATAAGGTCAGAGAGTTAACATGTTGCCACATAGCCAATAGAGGCCACACAAGTAACAATACCATATGGCAGGTTAGTTTTCAAACCATAGATAAAGCAAGAACCAGGGCTTAAATTTGATCTAAGGTAAAGCATAATTAGCAAAGTCATTCACTGTGTGCCAGTATGCATTTCTTTCTCATAGGTTTTTTATTTAAGAACTTGTCCTTTGATCAGAGAGAGTTATTAGCAAGTGAAGTTCTCCTTATAAACATCTGGTACATTAGTGCTTGTTATCAAGAAAAAAGATGGAATCTATTCTAGTGTTTTTAAAATTGAGGAATTATTTCATATTCAGTTCACCAGTGTTCTTCTCTGGGCCTGAGGCAACCTCTGCCAGGGGAATTACACCAAGAAGGGGATGAAAAGAAAAACTGAAGAGGAAATCTGAACTCTAGCTACTCACTGCAGCCTTCTTCATCGCTTCCATCTGGACAATCCACAGTCCCATCACACTTTGCATTTTGTTTCCGAAAGCAGATATCATTGCCACACTTAAAAGTTCTGTTGTTGCATGGAATGCCTAAAAATGAACAAAAGAAGACAGGGGTTTGGTTTTTTTTTTAGCCAAAAACAGATCTGAATAAATGACACTGAAACGATGAAATGACTCTGAAACGATGGCTTAAGCACAGGTTGGGTATTTGCTGCTCTGGGAAACACAGCAGAGGGAAATGAAGCAATGCCCCTCATTGACCTGCCCCTTCACCTCAGCAGAGCCATTGGAAGGCAGGCAGGTAGGCAAGCGGGCTGGCACATCTGCTGAGAATCAATCCAAGGGCCTCAGCTTTCTTCCACTGCAGAAGAACTGCAAAGCAGTTGGCCATATCATTGACTTTAGGTCATGACCTCTCTGCTATTATCTTGTTCTCCAAGAAAATTTTGGAGCAAAAATCATCACCATACTCAGTCTTTTTATACAATTGGGGCAGTGGGGGAGAGAATGGACAGACTGAATTATAGCACGTTTGTTCACAGTGTGTGTGTCTCTGCAGGGGCATGGTTTTTAGCAAGTTCCCTCAGTGTCCTTCCGTCTGGAGCGGCATTGAAAGCAAGTAAGCAATGAAAATCTCCCAGTATTCACACACCCACACATAACACTCCACCCCAGGTAGTGAACAACAATCCCATTCTGTCCAAGACGGAGAGGATTCCCGGGATAGGAGATTTTCAGTATGCAAACTGAGAAAGTCCTGGGAAAAGAGACAAGTTGATAGGTTGATTATCCTAATCCAACAGAGGTGATTAGATTCTGATTTAAAAGAATTGTATAGCCCTGGCTGGGTTTCTCAGTGATTAGAGCATTGGTCTGTAGACCGAAGGGTCCCAGGTTTGAATCCTGGTCAAGGGTATGTAGCTCTGTTGCAGCCTCGATCCCTGGCCCTGGTTGGGGTGAATACGGGAGGCAACCAGTCAATATATCTCTCTCCCATTGATTTCTCTCTCTGTTTCTCTCTCTCCCCATCTCTGTTCCACTCTCTAAAAATCAATGGGAAAATATCCCTGGGTGAGGATTAAGTTTATATGTGCGTTTTATAGGGAGAACAGCAGAGTGCCAGAGCCCTTACTCTGAGTGCAGTTCTGCTCGTCCTGGCCGTCCTCACAGTCCCTGAAGCCATCGCAGACCAGAGGGCCCGGCTGCCTGAAGGAGCTGGTGTTGCAGGCAGGTTTAAGAGTCACTAGAATGAGAACAGACAGAACAATCCTGAGCCTGAGACATCACCTGGACTCTGATGACGAGCAGTGCCCCTCTGCAGGTAGGCTCAAAGGGTTAGGATGACTTAAATGCAATGAAAAGTGTGTTCTCCTCAAAATGGGCATATTCAGGGAGAAAAGCAAATGTTTAAACTTCGGTGTAATTCCAAGCACTCTGAGTTTGTCAGATCTGAGTTCTTGCTTTTGTGTAAATGTGTTGAACTCTGGTGGGTTGTTTATTTAATTGCAATTAAATGCATTGTAAGGGTTTTATTTTAAGGGGAAAAAAGCATCGGGTATGATTTAAATTGAACTTATCTACCTTCCTAAACAAAGTGGGCGGGTCCTGAGATTGGGGATTTTGTCTTACTCTTCTCTGTACCTCGAGCCTCTGTCCCAGTAGTAGGTGCTCATTAAAGGCTTGTTATGCGCTCTGACCGGCGGCTCGCTCAGTTGGTTGGGGTGTTGCTCCTACACCTAAAGGCTGTGGGTTTGAGTCCTTGTCAGGACTCACGCCCAGTTTACAGGTTCGATTCCACTGCGGCACATTTGGGAGGCAACCGATCAATGTTTCTCTCTCATATCCATGTTTCTCTCTTTCTCCCCCTTCTCTCTCGAAAATTAATAGAAACATATCCTCAGTTGAGGAATTAGAAAGGTTTGTTGAATGAATTATGAATGTGAAATCTTAGAGGATAATAGACTTGTAGTCTATGTGTAAGGAAAACTCTCTTTAAAATTATTTTTTCTCGAGAGATTCATATCCTGAATTAGAAAATACCAGTGTAAATTGATCACAATTTTTTGGAGTATTTTTAAAAATTGCCTTTTTACAAGTGACAGGCACAGTATATTAGCAGGCATTCTTAGAAGGTATGATTTCTTAGACATTTCTGGTTCTGTGAAAGTTAACATTTTTGTTATCTGATTGTATTTTTTTCAGAGGTACCTCTTGTGAGGGGCAAGAAAGGACGTTGCTGCTCTAAAGTAGTTCCTTAAGTCTCCAAGAATACCTAGTTGACACCTAGGAAATAGCTCTCAAAATGGCATGATGAGAAACAATGATTACCAAAATAAAACAACACACACACACACACACACACACACACACACACACACACAAAACAAAACAAACAAAAAAAACACACATACACACACACAAAAAAACAGTCCTCATTCTAAAATAACAATAATTACTTTGTTTTGAGCAAGGAATAATAATAATTAAAAACAAAAGCAATCTCAATTGCTATAATGATCAGTTTCCTTAGTAAATAGAAGACCCCATAAATTCAAAAGTTCAATGCACTATAAGCTTAAAAAGTTTTATTCTGGCCCTAACTGGTGTTGCTCAATGGATAGAGCATCAGCCTGAGGACTGAAGGGTCCCAAGTTCGATTCTGATCAAGAGCATGTACCTTAGTTGCAGGCACATCCCCAGGAGAGGGTGTGCAGGAGGCAGCTGATCGGTGTTTCTAACTATCCCTCTCCCTTCTTCTCTGTAAAAAATCAATAAAATATATTTTTTTTAAATTTTTATTCTGTTTTGTCAATTAAAAAAAGGACTGTAGAGTCTAAGGTTATTTTTATGAAAATAATTTACCACAATTAGTTATATTAACTACAATATTTCTTCAAGAATATAAATAAGATTCAGTAGCTTCACCATCACAATTATTTGAATTAAACTCTGGATCCTCAGGAGAAAGTGTTACCAATAGTGTCATGTGACCCGGTGAACTTTCATCCCCTTATTGCTCCCTGAAACTGAAGATAGATTCAGAAATAACATGCAAAGAGTAATGGAAAACCAACAGATATTCTCTGCCCAAAATAGGAATATCCAATACCCCACCCCTTAGTCATCACCAATGTGATATTGATGCAAACTATATAAGTAAAAAATAATAACAGTTCTTTCATTCACAACACCTGTGTTCCATACTTCACTGCAGAGTCTCTCTAGCTGAAAGAACTGTGCTTTAATATAGGATTGTTCCATATTTAGTTTTTTGAGGAAACTGCATAACATTTGCCATAATGGCTGCAATATGGAACTACCATTTAGCCCAGTGATCCCACTTCTAGGAATATATCCTAAGAAATCCAAAACCCCAATCAGAAAGAATATACCAGTATGCACCACTATGTTCATAGCAGCATGATTTACAATAGCTAAGATCTGGAAACAGCTCAAGTGCCTATCAGTACATGAGTGGATAAAAAAACTGTGGTACATTTACACCATGGAATATTATGCAGCAGTAAAAAAGAAGAATCTCTTACCCTTAGAGACAGCATGGAGGGACCTGGAGAGTATTATGCTAAGCTAAATAAGTCAGTCAGAGAAAGATAAGTATTATATGATCTCACTCACATATGGAATCTAATAAACAAAAACAACAAGAACAACAAAAAACGGATAAACAAAATAGATCCAGAGACATAGAAGCATGGAAGAATCTCAGAGGGAAGGTGGGGTGGGGGGAGGTGGGTGAGAAGAGATCAACCAAAGAACTTGTATGCATATATGCATAACCCATAGACACAGACAATAGTGTGATGCAGGCCTGGGGTGGGGGGCAGGGGCAGGCTAGAAGGGGTCAATGCAGTGGGAGGATACATCTGTATTACTTTCAACAATAAAGACAATTTTAAATTTTTTAAAAAATAGATTGTTTAAATAAATAAATAAATAAATAAATAAATAAATAAAATGGAATTGTTATATTTAAGATTGTGGTTGACTAAATTATTAGCCACAGATCACCACTTCCTGTGGTATATTATGCACCCCTATCCCTTGCCATGACCCCACACTGTGCAGAATAAATCTCCCTGTCCCTTGACTATGGCCATAGCTACCTGACTTGCTTTAACTGATGGAATATGACACAAGGGATGGTGTGTCAGTTCCAAGCCCACAATTTAAGAGGGACCATGTGATGTTGCTGACTCCTTCTTTGCTCTCGTCACAGCCCTGGCTAGCACCCTAGGTCAATGAGGAAAAGAGCCATGAGGAGTAAACCTGACCCCAACCTGCAAAGAACCAAACTCAAGAGGACCCAGTGCTTGAAGCAGAGCCACCCAATGATCCCAGCCTAGATCAGTCACATCCCAGACAACCAGAATGAGTGACTGTTGTAAATCCCTGAGTTTGGGGGTTGATTGTTATGAAGCAATAGGTAGCAGCTGCAAAGACCCAGGATATGCAGCAGGAGCAACAATGGCCCTGACAAGTTATTTATTCATATGAAAGTCATAATAAAAGTTTGATTACCCACCACAGAAAAGTTCATCACTTTCATCAAAGCAGTCATTAACTCCATCACACCGCTGGGCCTGAGGGACACACAGGCCAGAGGAGCATCTAAAAGATCCAACAGGACAGGCTGCAGAAAATTAAAAAATAGAAAATATTGTGTGGGTCCCTAGAAATCACTGGAGCACATTAATAAAGAAATAGGAAGTGATTAGTGATTAAGGAGATGACAATGTAACAGTAGTAATTACATAAGTTCTTCATTGCCGGGAGCCGGTCCATGCTTGCTGTTTCAAGGGACCTGGCACATATGGCATACTGTTCTTAATATGTTTGCTCACCTTTTTGGCACTATGTGTTTTAACCAAGGTCTCCTCTCTGAGAAAGGTTGTTTCCCCAGGTAGGGATTTCCCCCTGAAGTTAGGGAGGGAATAAAACCTCTTAACTAAGTGCCAGGCGGGTAATTAATCACTTTAACTACGAACAATCGTGCTTAAGCTACATAATCTTTACTCCCTGGAATGAAGATAAGAAACGCCCTAACCTTTGTAATAGAGATTGATAGGATTGAATCAACTGGTATAAATACAGATGCAACAAGACAGCAAGAGCCAGAACTCAGAACACAGAACGAAGAAGACAGAACTCAGAAGAAGGAACCTACACAGACAGAAGAACTTCGCTGGAGAGAACATGGCAAAAGATCCTGCACTGAACCTGACTGCAGAAACTGGCAAGAGAACTTGACTAGAACCTGGTAACTGAACCTGGCTGGAGAATCTAGCAAGGGAACATGGCTACAGAACCTGGCTGGAGAACCTAGCAAGAGAACATGGACACAGACCCTGGCAGGAGATCCTAACCAGAACTTCGCTGGAGATCCAGACCAGAACTTGGCTGGAGATCCTGGCTGGAGATCCTGGCTAGGCTGCTGATCAACTGAACACTGTCTCCGTGTCCTTCCTTCTTCGCCGACTCCGTCTACACCTTTGGGGACCCCTGGACCTGCTGGGGTTGGACCCCGGCACTTCATCAAATCTAAGTTACAGGTGATAATTGAAAAACAAAAAAAAGCAGAATTTAGGAGAGCAAAGAAAGCAAATAAATTCACCAAAACAGAGCCAACATTGCAGCCAGGTCACATGTACAGTCAAGCTTCTACTTCCTCCATTCTTGCCTCAGCTCTCTGGCAAGACTCAAAGAAAGTGAAAGCTGGAGAGTACCTGAGAGAGCCCAGCATTCTTAGTGCGCAGTTTGAGACACCCCAGAGGGATATGAATGGACTCTGGGGTCTGAATCCTCTATGATCAGATGCATTCTTCTGAGTGGTCTTTAGTTGTATTTTCAATTAATCTCTGTCTCAAAATATATGAGTAACCATAGAAAGTTGGACCTAGAGTAATTAGTGACTGGCCTTGAAACTCAGGACTCCTGCCTCCTCCCCAGTCCATAATTTGTTTCACTTTAATCAGATTGCAAGTTAAAGATTCCATTCCTGGTCTTGATTCATGAATCCTGGCTTATAGCTACATATAATAGAAACTAGAGGCCCGGTGCACGAATTCATACACCAGTGGGGTCCCTCAGCCTGGCCTGCAGGATTGGGCTGAAACCCACTCTCTGACATTCCCCAAAGGGTCCTGTATTGCAAGAGGCCACAGGCTAGGCTGAGGGATCCCACCAGTGCACGATTGGGACCGGGGAAGGACTCGGGAGGTTAGCCAGCCAGGGAGGGACTGTGGGAGGGCTCTAGGGCATGTCCAGCCCGTCTCACTCAATCCCAATCAGCTGGACCCCAACAGCAGGCTAACCTACCAGTCAGAGCATCTGCCCTCCTGGTGGTCAGTGCACGTCATAGCAAGTGGTTGAGCAGCTTTGGTTGAACGGATGGCCTGACAACCAGACACTTAGCATATTAGGCTTTTATTATATAGGATAATAAATCCTTCCTCCCTTGCTATGGTCTGAATATTTGTATGCCCTCCCCAAATTCATATGTTAAAATACTAATGCCTGCCCTAACCGGTTTGGCTCAGTGGACAGAGCATTGGCCTGCAAACTCAAGGGTCCCAGATTTGATTCCAGTCAAGGGCATGTACCTTGGTTGCAGGCACATCCCCAGTAGGAGGTGTGCAGGAGGCAGCTGATCAATGTTTCTCTCTCATTTATGTTTCTAACTCTCTATCCTTCTCCCTTCCTCTCTGAAAAAATCAATAAAATATTTTAAAAAAATAAAATACTAATGCCCAATATGATGGTATTAGGAGGTGGTTCCCTTGGAGGTGATTGGGTCATGAGGGCAAGAATAGGGTTAGTACTCTTATAAATGAGGCTTCACAGAGTTCTCTAGTCCTTTCCACCATGAGAGGATACAAGGATAAATCTGTGATGCAGAAAAGAACCCTCACCTAACCACACTAACACCCTCATCTTAGACTTCCAGTCCCAAGAACTGTGAGAAATAAATTTCTGTTCCTTACAAGCTGCCTGGTCTGCAGTATTTTGTTACAGCAGCCTGAATAGACTCAGACACTCTCTGTGCAGAGGAGTTGGGGAGAGTACATGGTCAGGACCCCAGTATCTCAATGGCGCACAGTGGAGAGGATGAGTTCCTGAAAAAGATGATGGCTTACTATGTACCTGTTTCCTTGCTGGAAATGCTAATATTCCCATATTCAGAAGTGGACTATTCTAAATCCAGAAATAGGGCATTAGCAAAAAGAAAAAAAAAGATGTGTTCTATAGGAGCCTTCTCTCACATCTTATCCTCATGGAGTCCTAAGTGATTAACCCTGCCTTTCCCTCTTTTAACACAGCAAGAATTTCCTGAGAAAGTCAGTATCTACTCCCTCCAGCTCTAAGGACTTTCCTCAAACATTGCTTTGTCTATTGACCACTTCCTGGTCACTGTTCCAGTGGTTCTCACTGTGAAGCTTAACATTCTGACCACTGGTGGCTGAGTGCTCCTTGACTAACCAGCTCTCCCTGTAGATGAGGCCAAAGAGAGTCACAACTGTTGGTCTCCAATCCACCAAATGTTGGTGTACACATCGTATTTACAAAGAATTCTGGCTAGCAAAAGACAAATAAAGAAATGGGCTTGGTTTTACTTTAGGAGTAATGTGAGATGTTATTTTACAAATATGTTTATAAATCAATAATAAATAATTATACTATTTGTTCATAAATTAAACTATAGCAGTAATAAATATGTAATTTTGTGTATTATCTATTATATATTTAGTTTACAGTATATATATTTGTTAAATATATATATTTATTTATGTAGTATTTATCATAAAAATAAAAATATAATAGAAAACACCAGAAATAAAGCAGTTTTCATTCCTTTAAATTCTCCAAGTTTAGAGTTATTAAGTATTAGCCTCCTTTTCACCAATTTCTTAAGGTTTTCTAAGGAGCTGATCCCAGGCTTACGTTGACTGATGTTGTAACTGCCATATTCCACCAGAAGTGGCTTGTCCGAGAGCTTGGAACTGCATTGAAGCTGAATGTGAACAAGAGGGCTGGGCACTCGGAAAATGGTCTGGTGATCCATGTAGGAGCCACAATACCTGAGGAGACAAGAATCGAAGATACAGGGTCTGAGGTCTTTCAACTGCATTCCTATTGACCATGAATTCATTAATGCTTTGGTCACTTGAGCTTGGTTAGCATTTCTTTTTTTTTTTTTTATAAGCATTTCTTAGGGTGGAGCTGATAGTTATCCTTTCTAAGCTAAGTGTCTGTGATTGAGTAACGTCTGCCCCCTAGATGTTGTCCTCTGCTAAACAAAACAAGAGCAGTACCACAGCCTGTCTGTTACCTTGCCCCTTGCTTTCCTCGCCAACACTTAGACTCAGAAGAAATATGGGTTTCATTCTCCTGGTCCCCACTCATTTTGTTGTGTAAATCACTGTGCAATATTGCCTGCTTCTGTCTACAAACCTCTCAATAGAGCAGAGTGGAATACATGAGCTCAGATTGAAAATATACAAAGAACCCCAGCAACACTTAAAGCAAAAGAGAACAATATCGTTTCAAACTAAATTGAAATCAGATGCACACTTCAGAGCTTGTCTTTGGCAAAATTTCGAAGGAGTAATGTCTATCTACAATATTTCTCTATCTCAATTTTTCTTACTTGTCATCACCTAATAGACAATGTCCCTCCTGTTAGTAATTCCTATTATACGAGCCCTGTGGTTAGTGAAACATGAAGTCTTATTACACAGGGGCCCACGATAAGTTAGGCCTTTGCCCTGTGTAGGTAAGGCTCTTCCCAGGGTGAAACCTGCAGGGTCTCAAAAGGAAATAGAAGACACAAGGCTTGAGGGGGAATGTCTCCCACCGGAATCTGTGACTGTCAATCACTCCAGGTCCCCAAAGCACTTGGGAAGCACCGTGTGTTCCAGGACCACACACAGGTATTCAGTGGGAGGGGCAGAGAGTTAACCTATGATTTCAACATTTGAATGAGGAAAGCATTCATGTGCATTTCAGAAAGAAACTTTTGCAATTGGCTGATGTTCAGGACTTGATGGACTAACAAACCAGCTTCTGTGATAAGAGGAAGAGATAACAGCTGCCGTGGCCACCTGGCCAAGTGGAAGCCAGTGTCTGAGAAGCATCTGAAAGCCAAGTGAAGCTTTTGAGGCCAGAGACTATTCTAGTTGATCATCTTGGGATTAGAATACAAACTTATATGTGGAATCTAAAGAACAAAATAAATGAACAAACAAAATAGAAATAGATCCATAGATACAGACAATAGATTAATGGTTACCAGAGAGGAAGGGTAGGGGTTGGGGGACTAGGTGAAAAAGGTGAAGGGATTAAGAAGTACAAATTGATAGTTACAAAATAATCAAAAGGATGGAAAGTACAGCATAGGGAATACAGTCAATAATACTGTAATAACCATGTGTGCTGCCAGGTGGGTACTTGAAATATCAGGGGGAACACTTGGTAAAATATATGATTGTCTAACCACTATGGTGTACACCTGAAACTAATACAGCATAATATTGAATGTTAACTGTAATTTAAAAATTAAATTTTTAAAAAAGAATACAAACTGTGTTCTGAAAACATGATGATTGTTATCTGTGTCATAGTGATTTTATATATGTTCTCTATTAACATATACTAGGCTTTTCTTGCAAAGATGAGCCTCACTCAAATATTCAGAAGTCAGGAGGAAAAGTATCTTTGAATACATGCTTGGGGTAAAGTTTAGAGAGGAACAGTCAGTAATGAGTCATGTCAGTGGCTAATGAAACAAAATTTTTTTTAAAAAATAAAAGGTTGGAGAAACTCAGCAAAATTGAGTTTACATGTACAGGCATATAATGGGTAAGAAAACTGAGATGTAAGGAGGTGAAGTAATGGGTTAAAGTTTATATGGCAAGCGAGTGGAAGCAGGATTTAGACACAACTCTGCCTGATATTAAACCCTGGCACTTTCAGCACAGCAACAGCCTTCCCCGCAGGAACTCTGCTTTTTGTAGGAAGGTCTTCCATTTTCTCAGGGTTCATCTACTGCATTCAAGCTGCCCTGAGCATACACACCCATTCCTATGCTCTCTCAACTCAAGATCTGTAGGCTTTCTGGTGTCAGAATTACCTTTTCCTCCTTCCCATGACAAATCCAACACCCCTAGGCTACCCTCAGCAAGCCATCAGAAATTAGTTTAATTAGAGCCTTTCCTTTGGAGATGAAAAGGACTGATAATGGGAAGAGCTGGCATTTTGAATCCCAGGGTTCAGCTGCATTAAGATAATGTGATAGGATCTTAGCCAGCCCACAGGACAAAGTGAAGAGCTGGCCCTTCAGGGAAAGTACTTAGGCCAGAAGGCTTTCCTAGTAATGTCTCCCCTCAGACTTTAACAGCAACATATTTGGGTTAGGCCAACCTTTCCTCTGGGTAAGGCCTTCCATTGGATTCCACACATATGGAAATTGGGGTGGTAGGAATTGCTACTTGGTTGGGGGGAGTATCTCATTTTCAAAACGGCTCTATTTTAGGAATACAACTTTACAAGAGATATCTATCTACAGATTTGTTTTATAGACATCAATTAGAATACTAAAATGCAGTATCCTTAAAGCCTTGGAACACATTCTATAATATTTGTCCATTCAATGTCATTTCAAACACAATCTTATGAATCATAAAAATAGATAATTTTTTGGTGTGTAATATGCATTATTTCATTGAATGTTTACCCTTTAAAACACCTTATTAACTAGGAATTATTATCTCATTTTTATAAACTGAAGGTCAAAGAGGTTAAATAACGTTTCCTAGTTAATCACCCTACTAAAAGACAGAGCTGGAATTTGAGCCCAGGTCTTCTGCTTGTGCTATAATAGATCCTCAATTCAAAGACACTCCCAAAGGAGTACAAGCACATCTTAATAATGGAGCCAAGAATGCTTTAAATCAGGTAGAATCTGTTCCAATGATGACAGGACGAATGACTATTTAGCAAGAAATCTTAAAAGTCTCAAGAAAGTAAAAGTGGTTGTTCAGGAAAATCCTTATGAAAGGAAAGGTTTTGCCCTGGTTGTTGTGGCTCATTGGTTGGACGTCTTCCCATATACCTAACGATTTCTGGTTCAATTCCTGCAGGGCACATGCCTGCTTTGCTAGCTTGGTCCCAAGTAGGGGGTGTGCAGGAGGCAGCCGATCAATGTTCCACTCTCATGTCAATGTTTCTCTTTCTCCCTCTCCCTTCCTCTCTCTCTAAAAGTCAGTAATATATATAGTATAATATATATATATATATATATGGATTCGTTCATGGAATAACAATGAACAAAGAATTAGCAAGAAAAATCCCTTAGGCTACCTTCAAAAGGATAAAAGGATTCTTATCACAAAGTAAACAGAGAAGCCATTCTGCTGCCAAGACAGGGCATCCTACAGTTTAAAATACAAGACCTATTATAACTTTAGGAGCAAATAAATAATAACAACAAGGAAAGGACAAACTAAGAATGAGAATGAGGACCTACTATGTTGGTTTGGGATGCGCAGGCACCTAGATTTCTCTCAGCCTTTCTCTGATCAACCTCAACCCATGTCCCAGACTCAGGATATAACCAGGCCAATTGGGCCTCTTGTACTGCACAGAATTGGCTAAGGGTTTCTAACTTTTATACCACCAGGACTCCTATTTATTATTTTCCTCCATGACTCCATAGTTTGAAAGACTTTATCTGCCAAACTATTTTTGTAAAGTGTAGTGTGCACATTCACAGCCCAGCAGCATAGAGCAAGGACTTAGGAGCCATAAAGCTCCTGATTTGAATCCTGTCTTAATCACTTAAGAGCTGAGTGGCCTTGAGCAGCTATTAACTCCTGTATTCCTCAGTTTCCCTATCAGTAAATAGTAAAGTATACTCTTTGAGGACAAGAAAACCAAGGCTTTGAACCTCTGAGCAGGGCCCTTCATCGGATTCCTCACACATGGAAACCACTTACATGTGCTCATTAATTTCCCACCATCCGTGGTCACAGCCTTTCACACTCTTCTTGGTTATTGAATAGTTATGGAATTTCAGTGCTATGCCAAGAGTTGATACAGGAGTCTGTGAAAAGCAAGCATAGGTAAAAAAATATATATATTATTCAATTAAGGACATATTTCAGGCTAAGATTGTCTTACTCAGAACCCATTTCCTTGGCTTGCTGTTTTAAGGCCATTTTATTCTTTGTGCCCTGTGGCCTGTGGTGGGGTAGACCACTAACTCTGAGCAAACTCGGATGAGGAGAACACGATGGAGAGGAAAGTGGGCAGCCCCATGCTCAGGGAGCAGCTAGTAGGTCCCACTTTGAGTGAGCTAAGTGATATTAGATCATATGTAGGTTTCAGTTTCCTCCCACTAAATGAGCCTAGCTTTGAAAACACCCACTTATTAATGAGTGTAGACATTGTCCTCTTTCAGTGATAAAAATGACATAGTTTACGTAAAGCACTACTCAGACTCTTTAGATAAAGGAGAAGTGAGTCAGCATCCTCTTCACATGAAACCTGGTTATTCCTAAAGGCAGTTACTGAGTCACCCCTAGATCTTCACAGAAGAGACTACACAAGAGAGGGAGCTGCCTATATAGTACAAGTACATATGAGTGTGTATGCATGTGCGCACACACACACACAACTTTTTATGGCATTGTGTGACATGCATATACATTATGCCTAATATGCCACAATTTTAGTTTTAATTTTCATTTGAACCAAGAATTATTTGCGACTTCTTTCATTTGCAAGGAGTAGAATTTTGGTTTATCCATTTTTAAGTTCTCTAATTCTATCTTAATTACATAAAAGATTATTTATTGCCTATACTTCTTTTAATTTTTTAATTTATTAAGGATTGTTGTGATCATATTTATGAATGCTCCAAGATCATTTTAAAAAGAAGGTAATTTCTCTCTCTGTGTGTTCACGTGTGTTTGTGTGTATAATATCCTCATTATTTCTATGGTTTAATACCTTTCTTAACCTAATTTTTTATTTCCCACTATCTGTTATGATCCAAGAGAAAGAAATTAACATCTCTTATTTAAGCATTGTTTCTTCTTCTTCATATTTCCTATAGATTTTGATCTATAAGTATTCATGCTATATCCTTGGTGTATAAACAATTGTCATAATTATATCTTCACTGTGGACTGCCCTCTTTGTAATTATAGGTTGCCTTCCTTTTTTCACTGAAGGTTGTTGCCCTGATTTCATCATTGGCTGGCACTAAGGTTGTGTTCCATGCTTTCTTTCTGTTTACATTTGCCTAATATGATATTGCTCATCATTTATTTTCAGCTTTATTAAATCACTTTTTATTCATTTTGTCTTTTGAAAACAACATATTGTACAATTAAGTTTGTAGTAATACTTTGTGATTCAATCCTAGTCTATCTTTTTTGTTGTTGTTGTATTGAGATATATTAACATAAACATTATATGAGTTTCAGGTGTATAACAGAATGATTTGACATTTGCATATATTGCAAATGCTGACCATAGTAAGTCTAGTCAAAAATCCATCACCATATAGTTAAAATGATTTTATTTTAATAAGAACTTTTAAGGTCTATTCTCTTAGCAACTTGCAAATGTACAATACAGTATAATTAACTATATTATTTTTACCTATAGTCATGCTGTACATTACATCCCTATGAATTGTTTATTTTATAACTGGAAGTTTGTGCATTTTGACCACCTCCACTCATTTTGCCGAACTCCCACATCTAGTAACCACCAATCTCTTGTCTATATCTGTGAGTTCAGTTTATTTTTTTAGATTCTGAACATAAGTAAGATCATAATATATTTTTCCTTCTGTCTTTCCCTTTTCCTTTTCCATCCCCTCCTTTCATCTTCTCTTGCCCTCATTCTCTCCCCAATCTTCAGACTTGATAGTCATCTGAGGCTCTAAGATTCTGCAGCCCTGAGGCCTTAAGACTCTGGCAGTGAGCAAGAGTCCAGCATCTTAATGTTTTAATTATTTTGTAAATGTTCGAGATGACAATAAAAATAATTTAAGGATGCATGCCATCAGGAAATTACCACTAAGTACAGATTTAAGTATGATAAAAGTATACATTTTATAAATATTACTAAATTATAAATTTAATAAATATTTAACTGACTTGCACAAATAATATGCAGCCAGCATGCTCCTGCCTCAAGGCCTTTGCCTCAGCTGTTCCCTTTGCCTGTAGCACTCTTTGCCTAGGTATGCACAAGGTTAGTTCCCGCATGTCTTTCAGGTTTTATTTCTGTGCAAATGTTCCCTTGTCAGTGAGGTTTACTCTGACTATCTTACTTAAGATAGCTAATTCTTTTTTTTTAATATATTTTATTGATTTTTTAAAGAGAGGAAGTGAGAGGGATAGAGAGTTAGAAACATCGATCAGCTGCCTCCTGCATGCCCCCTACTGGGGATGTGCTCGCAACCAAGGTACATGCCCTTGACTGGAATTGAACCTGGGACCCTTGAGTCCGCAGGCCGACACTCTATCCACTGAGCCAAACCAGTCAGGGCAAGATAGCTAATTCTTGACTTCCTCCCCCAGCTAACCACCACTCTCTCAGCTACAGCCCCCTTCCCTGCTTTAATGTTCTCCATAGCACTGTACATCCATATAACACACTGTATATGTATTTCAATTGCTCGTTTGTTGCCTATCTCCCCTACTGTATGGTAAACTCCATGAGAACAGAGTTTGTGTGTGTGTGTGTGTGTGTGTGTGTGTGTGTACTTTTATGGATCCCAGTGTTTAGCATACTGCCTAACATGTAGTTGGCCTTTAGCAATGACATATTGAATGAATGCAAACTGTATATTGCTTGCTGCTTACATCTAATTGCTATGTCACACTATAATGATTTTATACATATATACTGAAAGAGCAAAGATGACATTTTGCCCTACCTCCCTCCACATGATATTACAGTTGGAGAAAGAAAAATAGTTTACAGACTAAGATTAAAAAAAAAAAAAAAAAAGCAGGAACACCCTGTCTAACACCAATAGGAGATGTACATCTATACTAATAAAAGGGTAATATGCTAATTAGACCGGATATACCAGACGTCTTCCAGACGTCTTCCAGACATCGTTTCTGACAAAGTCAGGGGCATGGCTGGCCTGAAAACCACCTGCGGCCCCTCGGCCAGGCTGGCCCCGCCCCCCATTTGGGATTCCCCCCACCCCGATCCGGGGTCCCCTTCAGTGCAGGCCATCTGGCCCCCACCTGTACACCAGGCCTCTATCTTATATAATAAAAGAGTAATATGCAAATTGACCCTAACAGCAGAACGACCAGAACAACGGCTGGACCAGTCATTATGTCAGGCACCAATCACCCGATGGTGAATGGGGAACCAGGGGTGGGTGGCGGCAGGGGGCAGAGCTGGCTGTGGGCAGCTGGGGAAGATGGCCCTGATTGCAGGCCAGGCCTAGGGACCGTAACCACACACAAATTTCGTGCACTGGGCCTCTGGGATTCTATAAATTTACATTATGGTTTGCTTATACAACTGAAATATATATTGCCTAATCCAATGTATTATTTATTTATTATTCCTATTATTATTCCAATGGTGAAGTAATTAAAAATTAACAAATGAGCTCTGTCATAATAAAAGAGTAAATTCTTTGATCCCATAATAATGTCTTTGCATTTTTAATACAAACAGACAAAATAATAAATGGGAAAATAAGCCCCAGCCTGCAAAGGGCAGTTAATTTGTAGGCAGAGGGTTGAAGTTGCAAAAACTTTCATGTTCTAGAATTTCAAAAATATTTATGTGTTATAAAACTAGCTAATACTTTTTTGTAATTAAATTTTATAATAGAGGTAATTTAATTCAAAAATAAATTGCTACTAAAAGTAGTATAACAATATTTTTTAAGGTAGTGATAAAACTAGGCTACCTGAAATTTCCAGGTACACTTGCATTTCGGAGGATAGTAGCTTGGGTAATACGGACTTGAAATTTTCCCTTCAAAGCCAGTGATTTCTTTGACCAACACTGTGTTTTCACACCCTGGAAGAAAAAATTCAGTAACACACAATGATTTGCAGTTGTGACATTATGGGACTGACACTACATATATTTCTTTCACTATAAATGCACAGCTTCTTAATCAACAAGCATGTATATATGAATTTAAACTAAGTTTTTACAAAAGAAATAGTACCCTGCCCTAACTAGTTTGGCTTAGTGAATAGAGCATCAGCCTGCAGACTGAAGGGTTCCAGGTTCGATTCTGGTCAAGGGCATGCACCTTGGTTGCCGGGGCACATCCCCAGTAGCGGGTGTGCAGGAGGCAGCTGATCGATGTTTCTCTCTCATCGATGTTTCTAACTCTCTATCCCTCTCCCTTCCTCTCTGTAAAAAAAATCAATAAAATATATTAAAGAAAAGAAATAGTACCCTACATAGGTATAGCTAAACTGTTTGTTCAAATTCTATATTTGTTTTCAAATAATGTATTTTGGTTACACATTTGCAGGATGCTATTACTTCATAAAAAATACAGTTAAGCCTGGCCAGCATGGTTTAGTGGTTGAGCATAGACCTATGAACCAGGAGGTCACAGTTCGATACCCCATCAGGTATGGTCTGGGCACATGCCAGGGTTGCAGGCTTGATCCCCAGTGAGTGGTGTGCAGGATGCATCCAATCAATGATTTTCTCTCATCATTGAAGTCTCTCTCTCTCTCCCCCTTTCTCTCTGAAATTAATAAAAATATATATTTTTTAAAAAACTCACAGTTTAAATAAATTTTTAAAAGCTCTGAACTTCTTTTGTTCAACTAAGTGCATCCTTGTTGTTGAAATATACCTAGTTTACATAACATGTTCTGTTTAAGACAATCTAAATGTCTATTCTTGCTGATATGGTAACCCTTCTCCTAGAATGTAAGCTTCTTGAGAGTATTGATTTACCTCTATTTTGTTTACTGCTATTTCCCTAACACCTACAGCCATTCCTGGCATATAAAGATATAACTATTTGTTGAGTGAATAGACAAAGTCCATTACAATGTTTCTGAGATAATCACATTCTTAACCTTTGAAGTTAGAGATAATTTTCAACCCAATAATATCTCAAATATCTAGTCCAATAAATCCATTTTACATTTAGTTTTGTAATAATTTGAAGCAGAAAAACTACCAAAATAAGCCAAAGCCTTAAAATGTAGATGAAACTACAGCTATCACTATCTATGTAAGCCAAATCCTCTTCCCTCCTCCCCCTTATCTCCCATTCTGATCCCTTTGGCTTTAGTGATGCTCATAAAGAAGTTACCAAGGAGAAGAGGGGGAACATCTGTAATACTTTCAACAATAAAGATAAATTATTTTAAAAAGTTACCAAGACATGACCTGTAAGATTCGATCAGTTGCAACACACATCACAAAGAGACTAGAGTTTCTTATTGTTTTGCTTTACTTCATTAACCCAAGTCCAAAAGAGAAGAATGAGGGGGGTCATTTTTGCTCACTGTTGCCTAGTAAAACCCACTAAATCCTTAAGGTTTTTGCTTCACGGGCACTTTCTGGGATGGCATTCGCAAGTATGACTATAAATGAGACATCACAAAAGACAGACTAGTGTACTAGTTACTAGCCTACCAGCTCCATACTGACCCTTCTCTGTCCTGCAGTGCCAGGCTGGGACTCTGCAAACCATGTACTTTCTTTACTACCTGGCTCCCTGATAGGCTCTGCCAATGGGGGTGCCAACTGGAAACTAGAAGGCTGGAGGAGGAAGAATCAGACTTCCTCCTCTTATTCCTGGGAGGGTCACCCAAAGGACACTTCTTCACCCCCGCAGGTAACACTTCGTTCCTGTACAGAGCTGAATCCTGTTAGCAGTTTCTCTACCGTCCACTTTATTGAATCTCCTGCAAAGATACCAGCCTCCGCTGTCTGGCACCCCCTCCTTAGAGGTCTGGGTTCCAGGTCCATGAATATCTGCCTCTGAACTCAGAAACACCAGCACCAGCTGAGCAGCCACCCTTCCTCAGAGTTTCATTTCACAAATCCCTCCTCCAAGCTCTATTCCCCCAGTTGCTTCTTACATGTGTTGCTTTCTACATGATACAAAGAAAACTCAGTTTTCTTTTTGCCTTTTGAGTTACCTAGTTAACACCTTTCTATTGAGTTACCAGTTCTTTAAGTTAAATTTTCTCTACTAGAATAAGTGATACGATATTTATGTTCTGACTGGGCCCTGAGTCAGTGTCCCTGACCTACACAACTAGTGTTATAATACAGCCTCAGGAGAGACCAGACAGGAGCATCGTAACAAATATTTCTACAGGTGACTTCGGGGGGCGGGAGACTTACTTTGTTCTGGAATGACTTCAAAATATGCCCGGATTCCTGATAGCCTCCGTATCTGAGGAGATTTAAATGTCACCAACATGAGATTATTTGTAGAAACAAATGACATTAATGTTCTTGTAGGTTCACACATTCTGAAACCAGATAACAAAACAATACGTGAACAGCAGGTTACTGAGGAGTGGGCCTACATCCAACACTAATTCCATACATCGTCTGGGCCAGCCACACAGTTCTTGTTCATCAAACTCCACCAGCCAGGTCTTCATCCCCTAGTGGCTACAGGGCACAACACATGGAAAGGAGCTGACACAGAAACAGAAGACTGCCAGAGAATCCCTCTGGATGGCCATCACTGGACCCTCCTTGAGGGCAAACAAGGTAGAAAGGGGTACTTCGTGGCTAACAAAACCAGGTTCAAAACTCAGGTCCATCACTTAACTGGCTGAAAAACTGTGGGCAATCAGGTACTAAGTCATCATAAACGCCACGTCCACTACCTCGAATGGAAGGAGTAATAATGGTTTACTCCTCACAGCACTGTGGTGAGGCTTAAATAAGAAAATAACTAGATATGTCTGGAAGGATGAAAAAAACTCAACAACAATGATTGAGGAGTGAGAGCCAGCGACAATTTTACCATTCCTTGCATATCTCTATATACTGTATGGACTTTTGACACACACATGCATCCCAGAAATACAAAAAAAAAATAAATACATACAGAAAACACTGTTGCATAGATAGGTTAATACTATTCAAAGTAAAATAATTCATGTACATTTTTAGCACAGTGAAGTACAAATAATAATGCTGACTAAAGGCCAACTGACATTAGGTTAACAAAATACTAAGCACTCATAAAGCAAAAAATATATATGTGTGTAAATGAAAAGATTTATGCAAAAATACAACAGATATTTGTTCTGGGTAATAGGCACTTGTGAAATAGTTGACATTGTTTTCTCTGACCTCACTTTCACAATGAACATTGTATTATTTTAAAATAAGGAACAACATTTGCTTGTTTTATTGATGTTATACAATCATCACAGAATACTTATTCTCATACTTTACTGAAATAGTGTACTTCACTATGATTGCAATCAAAGTAAAAAATTTTTAAAAATCTGGTAGATTTCAGAAATATTGGCTGAAGGTCCTGCTATACTGATTTCGACTCTCTTATGCTACAAAAGAAAAATAAACATTGTATCTGAGAGGCTAATTCAGAGCATGGGTCAGTCATTGACCTGAGTATATGCAGAAGCGGCTCACAAAAAACCCAAGGGGAACCCAGGTGCTACGAAAGAGAGACATTGTACGAAAAGCCTTTTCACCCACAACCAGAGTGCCTGCCTGATACCTGTACAGGACGGTGCTCCGGATGGGCAAGAGGGAGTCGTAAATGGTCAGGGAGTCGGTGACGCAGTTGTCGGCTTCGATCTGGACGGACTCTATCGACAGGCGAATCAGGTAGCCCACGATGGCCACCAGCTTGAAGTGGCACATGAGCCTCCCGGAGGTTGCAGAAATCTCCAGAGGGTAGCGAACGGACAGATGATCTGCATACAAGTACTGAGAGCAGCCTTTTTCTGTGGAGACAGCGCTCTTGTGTTGTTTTTAGGAATGACTTTTCTAGAAATCTTGTTAGAAGAGTAAAGAGCAGAAGAGGTCCCATGAAGGCCATCTGCTGCCTTTGCCAGTCTGAAGTCCACTCCCCTCTCTCCTGATCACAGCACCTGGACTTCACTTTGAGAAACTGTCCTTATCATGTCTATATGGTTTGGTTGGGGTTAATCTCACCCCTAGGTGCAGAGGTGGGCACGTGACTCAGACTGGCCAATCAGAGAGTCAGATAAGCTGCGTCAGGAGTGGGCATGTCAGCCAACCAGAGATAATGAGACCCAGTCCCAGCACTTCTGCAGGGACTATCAGGAAATCTATGCGGGTTTATTTCCCACCATGGTTACTAAACTGATAAATTATAAGCCTGGATCTGCAGGTGGCCATTTATGCCACCACATTGGACAAATACAGTTGATGGGGCCTCAACAGAGGAAAGCAGAGATGCAGAGTGCCAGAGACCAATTCCAGCATGACAGCAGGGCTGATCTGGGAATGGCTGAAGGCATTTCCCCAAACCTGAATAGGATACATTAAATTGATTTCTTGTCTGCCAGACAGCTAAAAGGCATCTTAATCTACATGTTATTGCCTCCTACTGGCCAAACACCTGAACAGCTGTAGGCTAATTCCCCCATTCTGACAATGGACTCTGTACCAAACCCTGACCCTTTGAAGTGTATATCTCTGCCTTGCCTCAGGACAAGTTGTGTTAATAAAAAGTATGGGGTCCTGGGGATGAGGAGAACCTAAGGCCTTAGACTTAAGACCTTAGAACTTAGCTCCTTTAGCTAAGCTCCTCTGACCCCCAAATGCCTTACAAAATTATATCTCGTCTCCAGACTCTTTATTAGTCTCTGGACTGTTATTTAACATCTGCCCACAACCTTCTCCCGATTCCTGAACCCTTCTTAATGCTGGGACAAGAGCACCAACAGCAGAATCCTGATGATATGTTGTCTTATAACCTGGCCCAACCGAACCTGAAGCCTTCCCCCCCACCCCCACCCCCACCCCAGAGGAGCCCCATTCATATGAGTCAATCAAATTTCTTTTACGCGTAAACCAGTTTGAGTATATTTCTGTCACTTGTAACTGAAAGAGCACTCACAAATACCATCAATTGAAAAGGAAAACTACAGCCCAAAAGATACCGATTTGGAGGCAGTGGCGGGTAGAGGATAGGGTAGAGGGAGGGAAGAAGCCACATGACATAATTTACCAGGTCCTATGGTTGAAGAGTAATCTGACCGAAGCCCAGCTGCATTGAAAAACAAACAAACACACATAGAAAAAAGACCATCAATCTTGTCATTTCATCCTGTTAGAATTTTGCCTAGAAAAAAATATTTTCAGTCCTTTAAAAGCAATCCAACATATCTGGGGTTTGTTTTATAATAATCCAGTGAGGGGAAGGGAGGTTGTTTAGGTATTTACAGACCAAATAGGACAGATGTGAGCTGATGGTCTTTGGAACTGAGTAAAGGTAAGGGTATACTAGAGTTCATTTTTCTATTCTCTTTCCTTTTGTATGCTTGAAGTCATCCATAGTAACAAGCTTTAAACATTTTTAAAGGTAAAAAAGGAAACAACAAATATAATAATAATTAGTCATATTAATTATATCTGAAATAGTATATGTGGTACAGAATTTTCATTCATTTAACAAATGTGTATCAGCTTCCTACTATCTGCCTAGCATATATATAATTGAAATCAAAAGAAAAAGCTGCATAAATTTTGTATTATGCAAAAATTAAACCATTATACTGTCAAGACAAATGATGGAATTTACATTTGACAAGGCTATGGGACAGGCCGTTTGGAGCACTGGGCAGCACTATGTAATATAGGTTCAGTTCTGTCTGGATGAGGAAAGAGACAAGACAAAGCTCAGAAAAATTTTCCTTCTGCAGGACTTTGTGCCTTGGAGCCTTAGTTTGAATAAACCAAATCAAGTATAGGGAGGGGTGCATTTTAATAAATTCAATTTCATGTATATTTTGTCCCCAGTTCAATTGCCCAATCAATGTATGTAAACTTCAGTAACTTCCTTTATCAACATAGCTCCCATATCTTCAACTAATCCTGCTCCACTGGGACTGCCGAGAGAATACTTCATTACCACGGAGACTGCAATACTGACAGTATCAGGAGTGCTGCGGGAAGGAATGCTTAAAGGAGAATTACCCAACAATCACCATTTAGGACCACGGAGTCCATGTCCACAGCCAGACCCTGCAAGCTTCCCACAGAGGTCCGGTTTATGATGCTCGTCTGGATGGAGTCCTTCAGGATGGCGGCCACACAGTCCTCACAGAAGATATGGCCCTTGGCATGTGGCATGACAAACACAATCCAAAAGTGGACCAGGAGGCCACCTTTGTTGTTACTGCTGTAGAGAACGGAGAAAGATGTTCAGAGATACCTCTTAGGAAGGAGACTTTTACAGGAAGCCAGTGGCCCAACTGGTAATTTCAAGGTAAGGCCTGTGAGCACAACTTTCAACTGAGCGTGACTTCCTTCTTTAGGAATTCATCACCTCCTAGTACAGGGACTGGAAAGGGACAGCATCATGGTATGGGTATTCTTGTGTTGGGTTCAGATCTAGAACCATTAGTGAGAACACACTATTTCTGTGGCTGTCAATCAGTATTCACTGCTAATGCAAATAGCAAGTTACAGTTTTTCATACCTCATGGTGTCCATACACAGTGCTAAATCTGCTTTATCCCATTTAATTATATCAGAAAGGTTGGTTATTATTCCAGTTTTACAGATGAGAAAATTAAAACCAACTACAACTCAAAACCACACAGCTAGGAAGTGGCAAAACCAGGAATCCACCCCATTTTGGTTTCAGTCTGACCCTGGAGAAGGCACTGCTAACTGCTCAAATATTATCATGATTTATGGGGGGGAAAAGCCACACAAGATAATGTTCTGTAGTACATAATTTGGGTAATAAAAGTGAAGGAAAGAAAACAAATTGCTTTATTCTAAGACTTTAATACCAAAATGGATTGTGAATCTGTAGATGTATTGGGCATGGGGGAAGGTGGGATACAGTACAGGGCACGTGATTTTTCCTAAAAATGATTTGGCCATGGAATACTTTTTTTTCTCAAGAGACCTCCAGTGATCAGTTTTTACTAAACATATTTTGAGAAATACTGGTCTGTGTTTTGTTTTTGCCCCGACCCAATATAGCAGCCATGTTAATGGCCATTTTGCCCACTGGCATTAGTACAGGGTCCTGGATCCCAGCTATGGGGAGAAGGCAGGCTTTGGTAGATAAAAAGAAAAACTCAGCAAGAGAGCATAGCAAAGAATTGGGTCACTATTGTGCTAAAAGGGGATTAATCCACAACTGCCCCTAAGAAGTTACTAGAGAATGGTGATACCTTGGCCTTTTCAGGGCTTTGAGAGGAATTTACAGCAGTGAACACAGAAATCCCAAAGCAAGGGACCCCCCAATACCTGACATCTGCAATGACAGACTGCTTGTAAAATTTGGAGAAGGCGGATGTTGTGTAAACCAGGTTTACCTGAAAAAGAAAAACCGAGGTCTCTGAAGTCTTTCACTCTGGCTTCCTCTCACAGTACCAAGCTCTGATTAGCTACCAAGGAGATAAACAAGACTCAAATGAAGGCCTCTAACTCCAAACCCAGACAGTATTCCTTGCATTTCTTTTTTTGGGGGGGTGTGGGGGGAGAGGGTAGTTAATCCTCACCAGAGGATTTTTTCCCATTTATTTATTTACTTATTTTTTAGAGAGAGTAGAAGGGAGGCAGGGAGGGAGGGTAGAGGGGGGGGCGTGGAGAAACATTGGTATGAGAGAGACACATCAATTGGTTGCCTCCTGCATGTGCTCCAGCCAGGCCAGGGATAAAATCTGCAATCCAGGTACATGTCCTTGACCGGGAATCAAACCCAAGACCCTTTGGTGTGCAGGCTGATGCTCTAACCACTGAACAATACAGGCCAGGGCTATTCCTTGAATTCAAATAAATTTTTACTTCCTGTAGCAGTCTTGGGTTTTTTAACCTTCATTCTGCTTTCTCTGAAGAATAATTTGTTACCTTCATTTATTTCTGTCTTTATTCACCTTAATCAAACTTAACTTCTGTGTTCTGCCTAAATTTAATTTGCTCCACAATTAATAAATCAAATGCCCTTAAGCACATTTTAAAAGTGCTTGACCCAACCTCTTTTCTATTAATTAAATGGCATAGAAAAATTAAATTCTTAAGGACATGTTGCTATATTAGCCACTAGGGGGCGAGTGGTGCCCACAACCAGGACAACCACCCCTTTCCCAACTCACCAGTCTCTAGGGAAACACCCAGCCCTTTTAAAACTCCATTAATTGCATCTCAAAAGAGAGACATTTCAATCAATTTATCTTTTTTCTCCCTACTTAGCATTTCTAAAACCAAACTGGCTCATTTGTCACATCTTCTCTTGAATTCCCCTTTCTACACAGTAGCAACAATTTACCCACCTAATTGCCCAGAAGGGGGAGTGGGCTGGGGAATCACCTTAGAAATAATATAGTATAGTGGGGGAGAATATGAGCTGTGATGTTTAAATTCACTACGCAACACAGAACACGTTACCTATACCTGCTGAGCCTCCATTGTGCTTTTCTCTCCCACCTCTCCTTTTCTCCTTCCTTTCTTTTTTTCTTTCTTCCAGTCTGTAAAATGGTTGTCAAAATGCCTACCTCTTTGGGATAATTTGAGGAATAATTGATAAATATTAAAAATAAAGGCCGGCGTGGCTCATTGGTTGCGTATCGACCTATAAACCTGAGATCAGGGTTAATTTCCGGTCAAGGGCACATGCCCAGGTTGCAGGCTCTATCCCCAGTGTGGGGAATGCAGGAGACAGCCAATCAATGATTCTCTCTCATCATTGATATTTCTATCTTTCTCTCTCTCTCCCTTCCTTTCTGAAATCAATAAAAGAATATATATTAAAAAAATAAAGTGTTTAGCACATACCCAGTATACAGAAAGCCCTCAATAAACAAGAGCCACTGCGCCTATTCTTGGTTTTGCTTGCTCACTCTCGCAGCTCTTCCTCAGTCTACAGTGTATGTAGAATAGTCTACACCAAAGTGTAGTGGAGTCACCACTGTGCAGGCCACCATTGCCATTAATATGCAGACACAATTTGGCAGAAACTTTCTAGTTAATACTATGTACCAAGATTGATGAATCAATATTTTTCTATTTAACCAGTAATAATTTTAGAAAATCACCCAAGGAAGTAATTAGAGATACAGACAAGTAATGTAAATAATTTATTGTAGCATTATCAATAGTGGCAAAAGCTGGAAACAACTTAAATACCCAATAAAAAGGAATTTTCTAACTTTGTAGTATTAAAACTTATTTACTTTTGTTCTTTTAAAAATATATCTTTTTATTAATTTCAGAGAGGAAGGAAGAGAGAGAATGAGAGAGAGAGAGAGAGAAACATCGATGAGAGAATCATTGATCGGCTGCCTGGGCACATGCCCTTGACCAGAACTGAACTCAGGACCCTTCAGTCTGCAGGCAGATGCTCTATCTACTGAGAAAAACTGGCTAGGGTTAAAACTTATTTTTTAAAGAACATTTACCTGCCTAGAAAAATACAACCTAATGGTAAAAGTTAAAGATCAGATTATAAGACTGAATATCTATTAACACCTTAATATTGAGCTATCCCCTATGTCTGTGTGGTCCAGAATAAAGCAGGGCTCTATCTTTGGTGATGTTAAATAAGATTTTAAAGTATTTTTATACTTTTATGGGTTTTACACTTTACATATTTTATTTATACTTTTTAAATTTATGCTTTACACTTTTAGATACTTATTTTATACCTCTTTTACATTTTTGGACTTTTCTAAATTGTTATAATAAATATGTATTAGTTCTTTAATGAGAATGTTCTTTTTAAGTGAAGAGATGTCAGTGCATGGAAGTTGAAATAAATGTATGCTGATCACAGTCAATCAGCACACATGTCACGTCAGTACAAAAAGATGTTTTAAAGATCACCTGGTTCAATCCCTTTATTTCACAGATGAGAAGAACTGAAACTGAAGTTCATAGAGCCATTTCTTTTACTTTCAGCAGAAAGAAAGAAGCAATTCTATCAAATAAGCAATTCTATCTTACAGCTGACGTGAGCTAAATCCCATGTTTCCTGATTATTTCCTCTGCCGATCCCGCACACTGGGACCCTTCCACTCTACCTTTCACCCTCTGACCCCACCATGCCCAGCCTCTCACCCCCTCCCCCACCATCACCTCACCACTTGTTGTACAGTCCGTGTCACTGACAGAAATTCCCTGGACTCCTTCTGTCGGTATTCAGGAAGAAACTCAATATTGGTGATGCGAAACATTCCAACAAAGTAAAAAGCATCTTTGCTTTCTGTCTTGCCTGTAAGATAAGAGAAAGGGCAGGTAGGGGGCTTTCCCATATGTGTGGTAATGAGGCATTGCCTGATCTATGCCAGTATCAGGCTCCTGAAATTATTTAATTTTAGGCAACTATGTATTCTACTGGTTCTGCAGCTTGGGGAGTTCTAAATGTAGTTAATAACATCTCTCCCATCAGCAGTAAATCACCATATCCCTTAGGATACTCTAGTCTCTCTATCAGCTTCTGACAAGTACTTAAGAACAAGATTAAAAGGTAAAAGATGTAGGGGAGGCTAGGGGACTGTCTAGGGCGGGGGGATAAAATGGACACATATGTAATACCCTTTGTAATATTTTAAGCAATAAAAAAAAAAAGGTAAAAGATATACCTCTTAGACAGTCTAAATGTCATAGAGTCACTAAGGGGCCAAAGAGAATATATACAATGTTTATGGATCCCAAGTCTGTAGAAGGTAAGGAGGTAAGAAATGTATACAGTCAAGCTCTGAGGAGAAGTGAGCGTAGCGGAGAGGAGGGGAACGCCCCCCCGCCTCCCCAGTGGTCCTTCACTGAGTCCCTGGCCTCTCATCTTCTGTCTGACTTTGGCTGATGCTCAGGGTGCTGGCCCGTCCTCAATTCTGTGCAGTGCAGGGAGAACTCATCCTTCTGATAAGCCACTGTGGTCCTCATCCCAGTGTGAGATCACTTTTTCTCAAATGCTTTGCCTGTGAGGTCCATGGCTTTGGGCATCAGGCCTGCCCAGAAACAGGCAAAGATACAACTATGTCTGAGTTGTCTTCAGACAACAGGTGAAGACACTGCTGTTGTTTGAGAAGAGCTTGGGGCAATGAGGGCTTTCTTTCTGCCTTTTCTTTTCTTTCAAGCCCTAATAGAGAGTAGCCAGTGCCTGACTTAGCTTTGAAGCTCAATAAATATTTGTGGGAAGGAAGGGAAAGAAGAAGGGGGCTAGAGGAAGAGCACAAGGAAATGCTAAATAACTCATAGTTATTTAAAAGATGGTGCATGAATATTATGTGAACTGAAATAAATTAGGTGAAAAAAGAACAAGAACCATATGATTTTACTCATATGTGTGACATAAAACAAAAAAAGCAACAAATAACCAAACAAGCACACTCATAGACAGAGAACAGTTTGGTGGTTACCAGAAGAGAAGGGTGTGGAAGAAGGTTGAAAAGAGTAAAGAGGGTCAATTATATGGTGATGGAAGGGGGCCAGACCTTGGATGGAACACTTAGTGGAATATGGAGGTGATATAGAATTGTACATCTAAAACTTATACAATGTTATTAACATGTGTTTCTCCATTAAATTTAATTTTTTAAAAAGAAGGCCCGGGAGAAACCAAGATGGCGGCATAGGTAAACACCGGAGATTGCTGCCTCGCACAACCACTTCAAAAATACAACTAAAAGACGGAACGGACATCACCCAGAACCACAGGAAGGCTGGCTGAATGGAAATTCCACAACTAGAAGGAAAGAGAAAAGCATACCGAGACTCAGAGGAGGCGCAGTGCGGAAGTGAAATACTAAGGTACGGAGGTGCGCGCAGAGCGGGCTGGCGGCTGAAGGTGCGGTTGTCTGTTTCAATTGGGAGGGAGTCTCAGGCTCTGAGCTCCAGTTCTGGGTGAGTCTCTAGGGACCCAGACTCAAACGGGAGAAGTGGGACTGTCCGGCATCAGTCAGAACTCGAGGGCAGCTTTCTCCAAGGTTTGCAGCGGTTGCTGGGACACTGAGAGGCAGAGCCTCTGGGGACGGGACTGAGAGCAGCCATAACTGCTCGCTCAGCCCACCCTGTTGATCCCCTGGGATCCACCCCGTCCAAGCCTTGCACAGAGGCATTTGCGGGATAGCCTCAGGCAAAGGCTAGATTAGCACCTCCCTAGAGGACAGAAGTTCTCCCACTGCAGACACAGCGGATTCTCACAGCCAGTTGGCCTGGAGGTCAAATCCCTCCCTGTGTTACCTACAACAATCAAGGCTTAGCTACAACAAGATTGCGCACAACGACCACAAGGGGGTGCACCAAGAGTGTCTACCTCAGGTAATTGGGACACTTAGCACAGAAAGGCACTCTATCGACACAGAGAAGCATAAAAAATGCCGAGACAAAGAAACAGGACACAAATGACAGAACTGGAGGAAAGCAGGATGCTGGATATAGAATTCAAAACCACACTTTTGAGGTCTTTCAAGAGTCTTCTAGAGACTGCCGATAAACTTAATGAGATGTACAAGAAATCTAATGAGACCCTCGATGTTGTGATTAAGGACCAACTAGAAATTAAGCATACACTGACTGAAATAAAGAATATTATACAGACACCCAACAGCAGACTAGAGGAGCGCAAGAATCAAGTCAAAGATTTGAAATGCGAAGAAGCAAAAAACACCCAACCGGAAAAGCAAAATTAAAAAAGAATCCGAAAATACGAAGATAGTGTAAGGAGCCTCTGGGACAGCTTCAAGCATACCAACATCAGAATTATAGGGTGCCAGAAGATGAGAGAGAGCAAGATATTGAAAACCTATTTGAAGAAATAATGACAGAAAACTTCCCCCACCTGGTGAAAGAAATAGACTTACAAGTCCAGGGAGCGCAGAGAACCCCAAACAAAAGGAACCCAAAGAGGACCACACCAAGACACATCATAATTAAAATGCCAAGAGCAAAAGACAAAGAGAGAATCTTAAAAGCAGCAAGAGAAAGAAACTCAGTTACCTACAAGGGAATACCCATACGACTGTCAGCTGATTTCTCAACAGAAACTTTGCAGGCCAGAAGAGAGTGGCAAGAAATATTCAAAGTGATGAATGCCAAGAACCTACAACCAAGATTACTTTATCCAGCAAAGCTATCATTCAGAATTGAAGGTCAGATAAAGAGCTTCACAGATAAGGAAAAGCTAAAGGAGTTCATCACCACCAAACCAGTATTATATGAAATGCTGAAAGGTATCCTTTAAGAAGAGGAAGAAGAAGGAAAAGGCGAAGATACAAATTATGAACAACAAATACACATCTATCAACAAGTGAATCTAAGAATCAAGTGAATAAATAATCTGATGAAAAGCATGAACTGGTGATTATAATAGAATCAGGGACATAGAAAGGGAATGGACTATTCTTGGGGGGGAAAGAGGTGTGGGAGATGCAGGAAGAGACTGGACAAAAATCGTGCACGTATGGATGAGGACAGTGGGTGGGGAGTGAGGGCGGAGGGTGGGGTGGGAACTGGGAGGAAAGGAGTTACGGGGGGAAAAAAGAGGAACAAATGTAATAATCTGAACAATAAAGATTTAATTAAAAAAAAAAAGAAGAAGGCACAACTTGGCTGAGTGATAAGAAGCAGCGTCTGTTGTATAGCCAACCCAGGGTCCCACTAGTTCCAAATGGTGTAGTGAGGCAGTGGGGCGGGGAGGGGTGCACAGAGTAGGCGGCAGGAGGCCTGAGCTTCGGTCTTAGATTTGTTCTTTCAAGTTAAGTGACTTTGGAATGATCAATTTGCCTCACTAAGCCTCTTATATAAAACAAAGGTTTGTTTTCTTGCTGATTTTACCAGGTAAGTGATTCTGTGACTTTTTTTTGCCCCCTTGCAGACTTTTTAAAATTTGAATGAGAGCTGTGACTCCTATCTATCCTCTGGCATCAGTAAGTACCCAAGAGGAAGAGTAACAACAATGTAAGGGAGATCAATTAGGCCTTAAAATGACTACAGTGACCAAGCTCTTTAGCACAACCCAACACACAAGACCCTGGTTGGTCTCCTGATGAGTTGTCCACTTCATTTCTCAAGGCCATTCGCCACACCCAAATTTCATGTATTGAAACTAACCTCTGTTATTTGTTGAACAGTTCTCGCTATCCATACCATTTTCCCTTTGCTCCTACTGGTCTGTCTTGCTGAAAGGATCTTCTCTGACTTTAATACAGCCAGCAAACTACTTCTACACAACGATCTTCCAAAACTTCATACAAAAATGCTAGGGCAAAGAGAAGTCTCAGTTGAGGGCCAGAAGAGAACTGATGGGGAAGAAATTGGTTTGTTCTGGGTTGGAGCTGTGTGTCTTTTGTGTTTGACTTAATTGCCCATTGACTTGACTTCTTTCACTGGTATATAAAGACAGACATTCTTCCTGTCTACCACTCTGTCCCCAAGTCTATCACAGAGCCCAGCTCATTGTGGCTACTCTAAGATGTGTCAAATGAATTTTCAGAAGCCAGTTCTTGAAGCTTTCTCTGAATTCTATCCTTGGGCCGGTTGGCTGCCTCTCTTCTGTAATTATAAAGTGATTGATTAAACAAAACAAAAATAAACTCACCCTCCCTTTCAGCACTAAACTGTTTTTTGAAAGTACAAAATCTATATGTGAGCTTTTTGAAGGTAGGAGATGTATCGTGGCATGCCTGATGTCTTGCATTATGCTACACAAATTATAGGTGACATGAACTGTTCAAGATAATATTTGTTAATTCTTTGCCTATAAGGCTCACTTTCCAACCACATTTTAATATCCTTGATAGAAAACATATCTTGTATTAAACATATTAAGATGTATAGTGTGGGAAGATGAGCATAAGTCAACAAAGGCTATACAATTGCTGCACTGCATTGGGTTAGTCTTCTCTAAGGAAGAACTTAGTTATGACTCCTGTCCAATCAATCAGATCGACAAAAACATAAAAACAGAGGAAAGAAAGGCTCATGAGTACAATGAAGCTCAGAGAGCTGGAATATCAGGTTGCCTAGAAACAGGCAGTGGGTGGAATGAGGAAATGAAACAGTTTAGCATTCCATTCATTTTTAAAGCTCAAAATGGACTAAATGGATTACACTTCTGAACAAGTCAACATTTGCTCCTGAGCATCCTCCTCCGCTCTCCCTATCCCCCATCTCTGCTCCTCTTGCTCACCTGTGGGAAGAGAGCAGTAGTAGGAAAAGGAGAAAGGGGAAAGCAATTCTGGTTTCTTCCTCCAAAAACCTCAACAGTTTCAGAAATGGTTATTAGTCCAAGAAATAAGAAAAATCTATCAGAAACACCCAGGGGCAGATTGGGCCTGCATTTCTCCTGCTGACTTCACTGGGTAAGCCCTAACTCCAAAGGAAAGTAGGTTTTAACTCACTGATGTAGAGCCACAGAAGGGTCCAGGCTATGACTGCCAGGATGAACAAAAACACTGTGAAGAGAATGATTTTATTCTGGACATTCCAAAAGGGAGCTTTCTTCTTGGGCTGCTTCTTGAGTTGGGCTTTGTTGATGGGTTTTCTTGGTGGCCGTCTCGCTGGTCTCCCTGGTCTCCCTGGTCTCGCTGGTCTCCCTGGTCTCCCTGGCAGCTTCCCGGGGGCACTCACCACCTGAACGGAGATATTAGATATCTAAAAATAAAAGATGTGTTATCAATTAGAAGGAGTCTGGAGCAAACATTTCAAACTCACGGCCCACGGGCCGCATGCAGCCCACAATGAATATTTTTGTGGCCCAGCCAATATAATGGTATGTAAGACACATTTTAATAAAAATTTCATAACTTAATTTTTACAATATCCTGTTAAACATAATCTATCTATATAAAACCCTAATTTGCAAATTGACCAAATGGCTGTATGACCAGCAGATCAACTAGTCACTATGATGCACACTGACCACCAGAGAGCAGACACTCAATGCAGGAGCTGCCCCCAGCCCGCAGGCCCTGACCAGCGGCGGCAGCAGGGGGTGAGGCCAGCACAGAAGGTGGGTGTGAGCAGGGGCCACCAATAGCCCTGCTAGTTGCCTCACAGGTCAGCCCTGATCACCAGCCAGGCCTAGGGACCCTACCCATGCATGAATTTCATGCACCAGGTCTCTAGTTATTAATAACAAACTACAATGTTCACTAATGACTGATTACTATAATCGTGTTGCATTCATTTTCCTTACTCGCCTTACCTGCAGGTGCACCATTTCTCTCCACTAATACTAGGAGTGAATATTTTAGTAGCTGATTGCCACATCATTACTCTTGGACTGACTTTTTTGGTGTGTGCAACAGGAAATATTTTGCTTTCAGAGAACAAGAAAAATAGGTTTATTTGCATTACGCTTATTCATTTGTGCGGTTATTCAGTGTCTGGTAAGTTAATGTTCAAGAAAAAATATTAATTTTATTAAAATGTTCTATTATTTTATGTTAATGATTACTCATTTATTTCAGCCCTTTGTATTCAACATGTCTCTAGCGAAATAAACCTACATCTCTATGAAAATTGAAGCTTTTGTTATTTTGTGGCCCACATAAACTTAAACCTTGCTTATTTGGCCCGTGTTAGCTTTGGAGTTTGACATGCTTGGTCCAGCGCTTAAATGCTATCTCTCAGCAAAGAGAATTTGGTGCTAAAATGCCTAAATGTGTCATCAAATGATTTACATAAGCATAATAAATTGACTTGCATTTGAATCGCACAATTAAAATTAGAAAAAAAAATAGACATTATGTAAACTCCAGTGAAATGGTTCCCAGGTCCTCTCCTCAACTCCCCCTTTTGGCTAATAGATGCTGCAGAGGATAGGCCTGAATTTCATGGAGTGTAGACTAGAGGACTGGAAGGTCAGCAGTCGATTCCTGTGTACACGGCTGTGAGGATATGTGTTTGTGTTTAAATGTTTGTATTATATAGCTTTTCTCCCATGACCAATTTCTTCTGGGCTGAAACAGGATTAAAATAAAAGTATAAGTTCCTTAGAGAAACAATTTCTTAATTGTGGCTTCAGGACTGAGTGGTAGGAGAAAGGCATGAAGGATGATGTTTGTGGGGGGCTGTATGTAGGAAAGGACCAAAGTGCTCGTTCCACCATTGCCGCACACATATGCACTTTTATGCCAGCCGCTGCCCTGATCCATTTCCCAATCACAGACAAAAGAATGATTTAAAAATAAAGAATGAAATAGAGGACTGAGAGGATATTGGTTTTATTGTATTTGTGCGCAAAGTGTTATATGCTGGAAGGAAAATACATTATTTACCTATTTCCCTTCCTTTTTTTCCTCCTCTATCCTCTGCCATTCGATCCTGTGAATTCTTTAATAATGTATGTGAGAGTTTAGCTTCTTTGAAGGAGAGATTTATACATGTCAGGGTAACTAAACTCCAGTGATGAAATGACTTTTAACCACACATTCTCTTGAAGGCAACCATCTAGAACACCAGCTCCAAAGAAATAATCTCTCTTCTGGGCTCCCCTAAGAGTTCTTTCATTCTGTTACTCTCCCTTATTCTTCCCTTCAAAGCACCTGTCTTCCCGTTTTTAATCCTACCAATTCATGGGATAATATGTGGCCGAGGACATTCTCAATTATTCATGGCTCCTGCATTCTTTTTTGCCAAACACCCTTGTCAACTCCTGGAGTGAAATGTAGCTTATATTCCTCCTGGTGAAATTGAACTAGACCAGACCTCATTTCATGTGATGTCCTGCAGGTTTTAGGAGGATGTTTCTAAAGAGAAAAACATTCCATGAGCTGATTATAGTGTCACGCTATTTTCAAATATTCCCCCAAAGAAGTGAAAAAGAAAAACACACAGAAATGCTAGTGCATGTAGCACTGACAAGGCCAGGGTTGGGTCTTTGAGCGCAGGAACACATTATAGGCAGTCTCAGTTAGCACTGATTAAATTTTAAAATGGAATTTGTGCAGAGATCAGTACAATTTCCCTGGAGTTTTACAAAAACAGCTGCAAATCAATTGCCAAGTACAGCACTTCAAAACAAGCCCACATTTGTAAAATCCATTAAGTACCAGAGGAGGATAAAGTATTTCATTTTTGTTCCCTTTATTTTTATAAAGTAGCAATGGTCTCATTTTACTAGCAAGGTCAACAATAAGTGGCACTCAAGCAACAGAGAAAGCTTCCCACGCTGTACTTACATTCACATCAGCAGGTTTGGATGAAGCATCGCTGTTTTCTTTGTCCATTTTTCAGTGTTCCACATGTGAACATCCAAAGGTGTCTCAAAGCCAGTTTTCAGCCCCTTACATTCTCTCTTGAGAAGAACTGGTGGCCGCATTCAAGCTAGCTTTCAGAGGAAAGGAATCAATTTACCTTCCCCGGGTCCAGTTCAGAAACTGAAGCTGCCTCATTGCTATATAGCGAATGTTAAAGGGACCTAGCAGTCAGTGTTGCACCCCAAACTAAAGCTTTCTTCATGTAACTCTAATATGAGTCAGGCCCCCCCAGACTGAGCCTCCGGGCAAGGTTGCCTCCCATGGATACAGTCCAACAGCCCCCAAATATTTACAAATCATTTAAATTTTTGCCAGCCTCCACTAAAGAATATTAAAATATCTCATGTATAACCTTCAGCTCCACAACTTACAATTCCCCACATCCCATTGCTCTTGCTTCGGAAGCTTCACTCTCCAACTTAGCTCTCAATTTTCCAGCTACCCTCTCTGAAAAGCCCTAGCTAAGAGGTTTGTTTGTTTGTTTTCCTTTTTCTTCCCCTCCTCTGGCAATACTCAGTAAACCCAGGCTCTTTCTGGTAAAAGTCTCCTGTTCCCATCTCTCCCATTCTTCCCAAGTCAACCTGAGTTAGGTTCAAGCTGAGGAGAGGAAGGAAGTGGTGAGGGGCATTGTCAGAATTTTCCTTGGGAGGCAGGGAAGGAAGAGGCAGGGAATGCTCATATGTTACACACCTTGTCCTTGTGACAAGAACATGCTTCCCTGGGGGCACTGGGTGTCAATGGAAAACTAATCAATTGCCCTTTTTTTTTAAAAAAAAAAAAAGTTTTTATTGATTTTAGAGAAAGAGGAAGGGAGAGGGATAGAGTGATACATGAGAGATACATCATTGATCTGCTGTCTCCTACACGCCCCCTACTGGGGATTGAGCTCGAAATCTGGGCATGTTACCTGACTGAGTATCAAACCAGAGACCTCTTGGTTCACGGGTTGATGTTCTACCACTGAGTACACTGGCCACCCCCCCCCCCCACCACCACCCCTTTTTAAATCCTTATCCAAGGATATGTTTTTATTGATTTTTACAGAAGGGGAGGGAGGGAGAGGGAGAGACATCGATGTGAGACCAAATTAGAAACCTGGGTGTGCACCCTGACTGGGAATCAAACCCATGTCCCTTTGGTGCAGGAGAGGACACTCCAACAAACTGGCCAGAGCTAACCAATTGCCCTTTAAAGAAGAAACACTACTCTGCTGACCTAGACACAAAGGGCTGGTCCTAAGAAAGCAAGTGAGAAACTGCCTGCTGCAAACGGCGAAAGATTAGTGAGTAAAACAGAGTGGCAAAAAAGTATATCACGTTGTACACATTCGCTACCGGGCTTTTTTTTTTGTTTATTAATAGCACTGGCGAAATGACTAATAATGCTTTAGGCTTGCTAATTATAAGACTGGGATATTTGAAAATGAAGTCCTCTTTAATTGCCCATTCTTTCTGCATTATTTTCCTTATTTCTAGACCTGCTTATTTCACCAATATAAGTTAATTATATGGCCCTGGGCAGTGGCCACTGACACAGACTCTCCTTACGTTCAAACATTAGGCAGGCTCCTCTGAGCCCTCTCTTTGAATGGGTCTCATCCTTGGGCCTTGTCCTCCCCTGCCTAGCCCAGTTGTAGCAAGAACCCTGATGTCAGTTTAGTGAGCATCTCCATCTTGATATTTGATCAAGTTCCTCATCCCCCAAGTTGATGTATAAATCCTTGGCCTGACTTTATCAAGAATCCCTCTACCCTCGAGATCTCCCCTTAGTAGGTTTCCATCCACTGGCCCCTCATTCTGTTTATTGGTCATAAATCAAAGGTTATCTTAACTGTATTTGAAATTGAGCTCTGTCCTATCATGAAGTCTCTCTTGTATTGCAAGAGCAGTGAGTAAAACCTGTCTTTACTGCCTCTCGCTAGTGTCTTGCTGTTTTTGTTTGACATCACCAAGAATAAGATAGGACAGCAAATCCTAGGAGGCTGCACTATACGTACAGAATTTAAACTCAATCATAGCCTTAGCCTGTTTGGCTCATTGCATAGCACATCAGCCGGTGGACTGAAGGGGCTCGGGTTTGATTCTGGTCAAGGGCACTTACCTCGGTTGCAGGCTCAATCCCTGGCATGTGCAGGAGACAACCAATCAATGTGATGTGTTTCTCTCTCTCTCTCTCTCTCTCTCTCTCTCTCTCTCTCTCTCTCTCTCTCCCCCCAACCCCCCGCTTCCAATCTCTATAAAAAAAAATATCTTCAGGTGAAGATTAATAAATAAATACATACATACATACACAAATACAATCATAAAACCTGCCTGCTACAGGCTTTTTATTTTTTATTATTAGCACTATTTTCCAGCAATCTATAATAATAAAAGCATAATATGCTAATTAGAGCAGATGTTCTTCCGGATGAACTTCTGAAAGAAGCCGGGGCTGCGAGGGAAGCCCAGGTCCCGGGTGCCAGAGGGAAGCTGGTGCCTGCAGCCGGGGGAAGGGAGGCCTACTCTTGCACAAATTTCGTGCATCAGGGCTCTAGTTATAAATAATGCCAGTGATAAAATACTCCTCTCTGAAAAAAAATCTCTGACTGATTTAAGTTTTAAACAATTGTTGCTATTACAACCAAGTTTTAATAATATATGTAAGCTTCAAATAACCATAGTTTTATTACTCATTTTAAAATAAGTAATAAATGTCATGTAGATGTATACAAAGCTTGAACTGTAATGTATGGTGTGACATTTTTATATGTAATATTTTGTATGCAATATTTTGTTAATTTGTTTTACTAATGTAGTTATACAAAGTTGAGTAAATAGTTTACCATGTTTTTCTAGCCATTATTATAATTTATTTTATTTTATAATTATTACTGAAAATGTTTTCATTGTATAGGCACAAGGGTTATTAAAAATGATTGACTCTAGATGGACAAATATATAATAAAGCATGTATAGCAAATGTTAATGGTAGACTTTAGGTGTGGGTATATGCATTTGCTCTATGGAATTCTTTCAATTATATGTTTGAAACTTTTATTTTTTAAAGTTTTTCTTTAAAATTGATTTGAGAAAGAGAGGAAGGGAAAGAGAGAAAAACATCGATGTGAGAGAAAAACATCCATCGGTTGCCTCCTATATGTTTTCCAACTGGGTATATGCCATGGTTAGGAATCAAACCCACAACCTTTCGGTGTACGGTCGATGCTCCAATCGACTGAGCCACACTGGCCAGGGCGAAACTTTTCTTATAAAGTACTGGGGGGCTCAAGGGATTATCACCTCCAGGGGTCAAATAGTCCAGAGAAGCCACTGGTTTTGAGCAGCAATAACAGCTGAGGTACCAGACAGAGTCTTGGTAAGTGAGCATGCATCCATCCACGTGTTGCTTTCTCTCACATGAACATTCTGACACAGGCCTCCTTCAATCCCAAAACATATGACAAAGATTCACAATAGTCAGATGTGGGGTGGTGCTTCCCTTCATAAAGGTTTGAAAGACAGTGAAGAGGTTTTTATTCCTTTTCCAGGAACAAAGGCTCCTGTGCTGAGGGGAGCAGCGAAGGTGTCTACGTGCTGGCCAGCCAAGCGTGCAGTGACCTGCACTGGAGGAGAAACACTTCACCATTGCATTCGGCAGTGGTCACTGGGAGTCCATCACTTATCCGATAAATCAATTCAACACATAAACACTCTAAATATTTCAACCTTCTGTCCCAAAGGCAATCCCAGTGCATCTGAAGGCCAGAGGTAAGGCCAAGACATCAATCCAACCTGAGCCCCTGGAATAGAAGGCTGTTAGCAGTGGGGGTGACATCTCCATCCTTGTCTAACCAGAGGAGAGGCCAGCTCTCCCATAACTGATAAAGTTTGTTTCTGCTACTTAGGACCCACTTCTCTCTATTATGACAAATGGCCACTGGAGGCGTCATCCTATCTCCAGTCACCACCCAGCTTTCTGCAGAGGGGGAATGAGTCCTCAGGAATCACAAGGGAAGCCAGCCAGCCATTTAACACTCTCACCCTCAGTGTCCTGCAATGAAAGGACATGGCAGTGATCATGACTTCCCTTTCCCTGCTGACTCACAGGGAGCATCCTTCTAATCCTCTGGGTCACATCCCATGGGTCTTTTTGAAAAAATGAAATGAAAAAAGAAAAAAAAAAGAAAAAATGAAATGATAGGAGGGCTTCTTAGAGAACCTTTAGATCAGGACTATTGTAATATCCTCCTCTAGGCTCATCTCTCACAGGTGCATATGACCACTGGCCAAATCTTCCTGAAATAACAGTCCAATCTCCTTTTGCTCAGTCCCCCTCGCCTGACATTCAAGATCTTCCTCGGTGTGACACCAGGCTACCTTCCTCTGTCTTCCTGTCATATCTACTAAATTTGCTCTTCCAAATTATGCATTTTCGATCTTTATTCATCCATGGTTATACATCTATTTGCTCAACATTTATTGCATGCCTACTATGTAACAGATGCCAAATATTTTTTAAATGAGTTAAATATATCACTACCTTTAAAAAAGCTCTCAATCTAGGAAGCAGTCATGCAAACTACTGATGACAATATTATGTGAGAAGTGCTCTCAAAGAGGTGTTGACAAGATGCCACAGAATTGTGGAGGCCAATATTAGCAGCCCTCTCCTCGGAATCATGTGCCCCTAACACTGTCACCACCGTGTCTCCTGCAAGCTTTTCCACCCCAGCCAGCAGCACTCTCTTCCTTACTTAAAAGTTTTATTGTAGCCGAAGCTGGTTTGGCTTGGTGGATGGAGCATCGGCCTGCGGACTGAAGGGTCCCGGGTTCGATTCCGGTCGGGGGCATGTGCCTGGGTTGCGGGCATATCCCCAGTGGGAGATGTGCGGGAGGCGGCTGATCGATGTTTCTCTCTCATCGATGTTTCTAACCCTCTATCTCTCTCCCTTCCTCTCTGTAAAAGTTCAATAAAATATATTTTTTTAAAAAAGTTTTATTGTATATACCAGTACATGAGAATTAAATGTTATAATAATTAATCAAATACCACTTTGTGACATCCCTCGTGTTGCCTTGGTTATTTAGTTTTGTCATGTGTATAGCCTATTTCCAAAAGCCTTGAAGGTCCCTCCTGTACTAGCCTCTTTGATGTAATAGCCTCGAGGGGCTGGGGGTGAGAGTCCCTTTAGGAATTGGTTGTGTCTGGGACTGGCACCACCTTATTTTAAGCTAATAAGTTAGCCTGGTACATGGATGGTGGTAGAAGACACAAGACTGATGGCTCAGCAAACAGCATAAGTGTGCAAGTTTGCATTGGTTCCCTATTTCCCTTACGTTCCACAGGGGTGACACAATTTGGTTTAGATGGCTGCAGTTTATATCATGGCTGAGGAATGCTGAGCTTGGGGAATCTACCATTTTTATAGAAAGCTATAAATAAGCCTGCCCATTGACTGAGATATTCACTCATCCTTTAAGTTGCTCCCTGAAAACATACCCGGAAAAAATAGCTGAGATAGCCATCAGAACATTACATTCTCGGCATACATAGCACATCATGTCCTGAGGCTGCCATAACAAAGTACCACAAGTGTGGGGTTTAAAATGACAGAAATTGATTGTCTCACAGTTCTGGAGGCTAGAAGGCCATGTGTGAAATTGGTAGGGAAGAAGCCTGCCTTGCCTCTTCTTAGTTTCTGGTGGTAGCTGGTGCTGCTTGGAGCTCTTGGCTTTAAGCTATCACACTTCAGTCTCTACCTCTCTTCAGTTGTACATAGGATCCTCCACTCATGTGTCCCTGTCTTTTCTCTCCTTATAAGGACACCAGCCCTATTGGATTAAAGGCCCACCCTACTCTGGTATGGCTTCATCTTAACCAATTATATTTGCAATGACCCTATTTCCAATTAAGGTCATATTCTGAGGTAGTGGGAGTTAGGACATCAACATATATTTTGGGGGACATAGTTAAGTCCATAGCAACCTGCAAGGTCTATAAGAGTGGGAAAGACTATTAAAGAATTGTCTCTTTCAACAGAGTAAACTTGCTTCTAAGAGCACTGCAGAAATTCTATAGCCTGGTCAGTCTGGGGCAGCTGCAGGTGGCATTCTAAACATATTGGCTAACTGTTATCCTAAACCCCACTATATTCTTCTGACTCTTTTTCCCTTCATAGGGAGGAGCGGGGAGGATGGCGCAGTATGACTGAGTCATGGTCCAGGAGGAGACATTAGTACATCACCGTGGTCAGCCATGTCAATACCAAGGGCGAATGGTCAGAGATTATCCTTCACTAGACCAGTAAATGCGGAAACAAGAGGGTAATTGCTTATGCCTCTTTTCTTTCTGGTTCAGTGAACACTTAAAAAGACCTCTTTCACCTATGTAGGTGCCTGGTGAAAAGACTGCACAATTCAATATAAATATATGGTTGAGCTAAGGGACACTTGGGAGAACTAGATCAGAAGACATTCTACAATACATCCCTAACCAAAGAAACCCTAGAGGCCCAGCACTCACACAGAAAACTATCAACATATTGAGTTTGCAAAGCATCTGGCTCACTGTAGGAGATGAGTCAGCTCAATGTTTGATGAAGGAATGAATCTGCTGTACTAAAAAGCATTGACTTTGGAAATTATGTGAAGGTCACTGCATAACAAAGGGATGCTTTTTAAAACCAGCTGAACATCAAATTAATCAGATGGAAAGGGTAGGATTGGGGAAATGACTGAATAATGAAGGATGAGAATAATAATGATAGAATAAAATAAAACAGATAAAGCAAATGAACTTGGCATAGGGAGGCATGAAGAAAAAGCAGAAATAAAAACAAGAGGAGAAAACAAAGGGACAGGAGCAATTGAGTCATTTTAAATGTGCACCCCAGTGCTTACATGGTCCTGGAGAGCATCTCACTTCTTAGCAGAGTCCAGTCTTGCCCTGCTCTGCAGAGTTAGCTTCTCTACCCATGTCATTTCTGTCATGCTGCTCCATGCTCCAAGCTTCTTCGGAGTTTAGCACCTTGTTATACCAACTTTCCCATAGGCTATGTGCATATTCTGGAAACTGAAATACATACCATTCAACTATTTGCTCATCATCCCAACTCAGTCCCAACTAGAGATCCCAGTGGCCCTGATGTAATTTCCAAATGGCAAAGGAGAAATGCCTCAGTAGCCTGGCTGGTGTGACTCAGTGGTTGAACACTGACCCATGAACCAAGAGGCCACTGGCTTGATTCCCAGTCAGGTCATATGCCCAGGTTTCAAGCATGCAGGAGGCAGCTGATCAATGCTTCTCTTTCATCACTGATGTCTTTTTTCTCTCTCTCTCCCTTTCCCTTCTTCTCTTTCTAAACAATTAATAAAAACATATTTTAAAAAAAGAAATGCCTCAATATTGGTCATTTCTGTTAAAGGTGAAACGTTTGGGAGCACAGCTAACATCCAAATAAAAGCAAAAATTCTGCCCTTCTCTAGCCCCTCCCCGCCCCAGAAGAAAAAAACTATCTCAGAATTCAATTAGACCCTTTCTCTCAAGAGTTGTTTGGATCTCCAACATTTCCTCCCCTACTTGAGGGAAGTTATGTGGTAATGAAGCAGGGTTTTAATTTTCCTGTGTGTGTGTTGTTGTTTTCAATTACAAACCAACTGTAGGTTCAGGTTTTGTCCTAGGCAATACATACGATATCTGTGTGATTTATGTAGCATTAGCAACTAATTTATTTTTTATTCGTTCCTACCAGCACCTCTCTTTGATCAAAGCTTCCCCAAAATCTTAGGGTATCTGAGATGGGTGTTTATTGGCCAGGTCTCCTGGTTGTCATGTTGTTATTGATCTCATTGGAGAATTCTAAACCATGGTTAGGAAGGCTCATGGGCCTACTGATAGGATGCAGGGACCTCCAGTGGAATCTTATTGCCTTTCCCCAACAAGCTAAGCGCATCTGGCTTACTGCGGGTGTTTGCTGCCATCGTCTCACTTTCTCGTCAAGCATGAAGGATATATGAGCGGATGTCTCTGCTAAGTGATCCTTCAGTGCATCAATTTGCTCCAGTGGGCTGGAAAGAGTTTTATCTTAAATGGTACTTTTGCACTTCTTTCACAAGTTGAATGTCACTAGAAGTCCTTGATAGCACCAACTCACAGTTACCCACAGCTGCCGAATCCCCTTTCTCAAGATTCAGGCCCTTCAGCCTCACTGATAAAATGCAGTGGTGTCTCAGCTAGCTAGCAAGGGATAGGATCTGCCCACTGGGCTGGTATCAGACTGGGAGGGTCATTGTTCTCCACAGTAATCTGGAGCCATGAGGCAGGACTGCACAGGTAGGGGCTCTGGTTCCTGACTTCTCTTATGATAAGTCCACATTAGCTGAGGGAATTTGTTCCTTACCAAACCCCTGAGGGCAGCATGGGGCCTGGCATATAGCAAGTGCTCAGTAAATCTTGGCTAATGTACTAATTAAGTACCAATTAATAGCATCTACTAACTTCTATGAATTAATGAATACAGCACTGCTAAAGACCTAGCTTATCCATCCTTATTACTTTTACAGAAGAGAGTATTGCAGATTACTTTTCTTCTCAAAATTAAATTTCGTGCTCAAGGAGAGTGCCTCGCTCATTTTATCCAGATCCTGGGCCCAATGAAAGGATTCCAAATAAAAAGAAAGATTGGCACAACACTGACACAGTTTTGCAGAAATATTTCAGGTCAGGGATTAAAAGTAAAACAAGCTACCTTAAGTATTGCTACTTACATGCACAGGGTGCTCTGAACACAGAAAGGAATTAAACACATCACTTGAGCTGCATCCAGAAAATCATTCCTGTCTGTGCTTGACCTGAATTTAGACAGCTCTTCCCTGTGTGCTCCTGCTGGGGAAAGATTTAGTGCTCCTTGAGGGCAGGGACCCCTTCTTCCCCTGGGCATCCCCTAGAGCAGTGGTTCTCAGCCATCCCAATGCCACGACCCTTTAATACAGTTAGTCATGTTGTGGTGACCCCCAACCATAAAATTATTTTCGTTGCTAATTCATAACTGTAATTTTGCTACTGTTATGAATCATAATGTAAATATCTGGTATGCAGGATGTATTTTCATTGTTACAAATTGAACATAATTAAAGCATAGTGATTAATCACAAAAACAATATGTAATTATATATGTGTTTTCCGATGGTCTTAGGCGACCCCTGTGAAAGGGTTGTTCGACCCCCAAAGGGGTCATGACCCACAGGTTGAGAACCGCTGCCCTAGAGCCAAATACTGAGTTTAGGATCTAGAAGGCAGTGTTGCATAGTGGAATTCATAAAACTTTGGAATCATAATGTTTAGAGTTCAAACTCCAGTTCACCTTCTTACTAACTGTGCAAGCTTGGGCAATTCTTTAATCCTCACTTTCCTCATCTGGAAAACTTTGTAAATACTTTGCAAGATTATTATAAGCACTAGAGGAGATGTATATAGCACCTGATACTTAGTAGGTGCTTATCTTTCAAGTGAAATTCTCTTAGGTCATTATTTTTTCCCTTCAATTGTTCTGAAGCAAGATCTCTTCTCTGGCAGGGTGTCTCATTTTGTAATCTATGTGAGCCAAGCTCCTCCCATCTTAAGACTGATGCAATGCTCTCCCAAAGAACTTTTAACCCAAGAATGTGGAACCAGAATGGATCTTTCACTTTAGCCAATAGAAGGCCATTATGTGTGTTTCATTAAAATAAAGGTCAGTAGGGTAATATTTACCCTAAATTCATTTGAACCATAGTGAGATTTATCCTTGCCCTTCAAAATAGCTTTACATTCTTAGCTTAGGTCCATAAAAGTTGACATATTTATTTTGAAAATATATAATAGGCTTATAGCCACATCGAATTTTTTATTTAGCTGAGTGGCACATCAATTAACCACATTTTGCTGTAGTTGTCTTGTCTAAGACATTCAAGTTAAATTTGGAACTAATAATTTATGTTTTGGTCCCATATTTTATGATATGATTTTTACCAGTTGACCCTTTTGTCCACCAATCCTGTGTGCTTTGCAGAGTCACTAACAAGCATGAGCAGTTCATGGATTTAGTGTGTTCTTTGGCAGAAATGAAAAATTCTAAGATTTTGGGCAAGAACCCAGCAATCATAAAATTTCTTTGCAGCTGCCCAGGAAGAACACCAAGTTCCACCAGCACCCTACTATGCAGATGATGTCCTTCAAAATATTCACATAGCTTTAAATTGATGCGAGTGTAGAGAAATGGTCACACTTCAACTTTGCAGGTAAGACTGTAAACTGGTGCTGTGGATGGTAATTTTGAGACTATTATTCAAAAATGGATGTTTGGTCTCTAGGAAATTATCCTAAGAAAAATATTGTAAAGATATATGTACAAGAATGTTTCAGAGTATTAATTTTAATGGTGATATTTGGAAAACCCTAAAATTCAACAATAAATGATTAATCAAATGAAACATGATACATCCATTTAATGAATTTTCAAGGGGGGAAAATCAGTCTTTTTCATGTAGAAGAGCTTTTTAGGTAGAAAGGACCAGCTTCCTCTTTTCACTTTGTTGAGGCATCCCTGTGGGTCACATCCTCCTGGGATAAGCTGCTCTTCCTCTTTCTAAGAAGCTTCAGTGGTGGATAGGTGGTAGCAAAGAGAACCTAGGTTACGGCCAAGGGATAATAGAGATGTAAACTTTCTACACATTCATTGTAGGATTCTACAATCATAGGCACTAAACTGTGGGCAGTAGGATCATAAAGGGTCTTTCGTGTTCTCTGAACTGCCTGAATATTTTACAACATTTTATGGGCGGGCGGGTGGGGGGGGGGGCGTTGGGGCGGTGCGCAGAATCTGTTTTGAAATATAAAAGAAAAAGCTACCAAGCCCACCCAATGCACAACTACCTTGAAGCTAGAGTGACAGTTAATACATTAAGCAAGCTAAACATAAAAACCCATGTTATTAACAAAGCAGTAGCAAGATAATAACATAGCTACAAACCAACATCTGAGTCACTGTGTGCTTCCAAGGAGCGTGGTTTCAGATGCTCATCTAGTATGGATTATGTCATAGCAGTCACTGGCAATTCAAGGCAATTTTGACTTAATCATGTATTGCAGAAAGTATAAATGTTAAAAAAGATTCTGTTCTCTTTCTATTGTTTGCTGCGTGCACATGACGGCAAAGGACTGTTTTTATGTGAAAATTGCCATTTCTATAATTTACAGCATGTCAATATCACACAGAGAAAAGCTAAGTGCCAGATGCCTAGAAGAATGCTGCTAGTCGCCCCCAAGCCAGTTCTAAAGGCCCAGTGGTGTCCCTGACTCACAGGGTTTGAATAATGACTATGCAGCCTTCATTCTCTCTCAATCACCTCTGCTTGTAATTAAAAAGAATACATAGCATGCTAAGTAGATCTGTAATTTAAGAGAAGAAAAAGGTTGGGGTGTGTGTGTGTGTGTGTATGTTTATTTTAAGGACTTTGCTCTGGATGTATTCAACCATTAGATTATTTTATGAAGCTGGAATGGGTAAATAAATTATCAAGGACTGGCACCTACCATGTGATGTAGTTCTTTTTTTCCCTTCACCACTTATCCCCCCAGACCCTCTTCCTCCTCCACCACCGCCTCTCCCTCACCAGAGCAATCACCACACTGTTTGTTGTTCATGTCAATGATGAAGTGGTTCTGAAACAATGCTTGGGAGCAGAGAATCTTATCTTACTCAGGGGATATAGTGGCCTTAAGCTTATTCATTATCTGCACAACTGAGGACATTACCAAGGCCAAGGCCATGTGAAAGATGGCCTTGAATCCACATCATTCAAGAAGCTGACCGTGGCCTATTTAAGTGAGGAAATTTAGCCTTCAAAACGTCCAAGGGAACTAAGCACGCAGAACAGCTTGCAAGAATGACGTGCTCTTTTCTGCCAATAATGCTATCGTAATTTAAAATTTTACCTTTGTGCTTGACGGTTATCATCACTGTGAAAGATTCATAGTCAACAGGATTATTTCAATTTCAATGGCTGGTAAAAGGAGCAGTTTTGGCAATTACATTTACTATCAACAGCCGTGCTGCCATCTATGCATGATGTCATTAGGGCTTTCTGTAAATGCCTGAAATGGCAGCATGCCTGGAAATAAAAAATAAGACCTTTTAAAACAGTGAGCTTTGTGTTTCCATTGACATAAGACCCAGCTTTAGTCCCAGTGTTTGGGGGGAAGGGTGATATGGAAAGTGGAGAACTCTGGCCTGCTCTGACTGGAGTCACATTTTCTTAAATCATCTTCTGTCTTTGACATATTCGAGAACCAAAGAACAGAACATGCATTCACACTGCAGATGGCACTGGCCATTAGCAAACACTTTTGTCCCTGTGATCAGCAGGAGCCTTGACCTTGGCTCTTGGGTTGAGGCGACAGATGTGTGAAGCTGAGACCTGCCACCATCCCATGGAATAACTTGCACCTTTCACATCAAGGCTAGCTCTAACTAAGCTGACGGAATTTGGCCTTTTAAAATGTAACTTGAAAACAAATAAATTTCATGACCTTAAGGTCCTGACTTTCAACCCTGCTCCTTAGCGGTCCAAGATGGGACAAGACTCCCCAGCATGGGAGCATAGGTATTTATTGTTCCAATCACTACAGCCCTTGCTCAAGTCCACCCAGGAAGCAGCTGTCTTAAAATTCAGGCCTCTTCTTCATTGTTTTCAGTCTACTGGGGCAAGTGGTAGAAGCCCACAATGCATTCCCAGGTTGGCACAAAGCAGAAGTTCCCAAGCAAGCATTTGTCTAGCAATGGTCTCGTCTAGCAAGCATTCCCGGCTATCCCAGGCCAGAGAACTTCCTTCAGAGGATCCAGGTGAACTCTGCTCTCTTTTGGCCCCTACACTTAAATAACCAACTAAAGATACAAGGAATGGTAGGTTACATTCTGTTCGCTCAAATAAACTACAGATTCATTCAATTAAGAGCCATGTCCGTATTTCTTTGTATCTCCTAGTGCAGGGATGGCGAACCTTTTGAGCTCGGCGTGTCAGCATTTTGAAAAACCCTAACTTAACTCTGGTGCCGTGTCACATATAGAAATTTTTTGATATTTGCAACCATAGTAAAACAAAGATCTATATTTTGACATTTATTTTATATATTAAAATGCCATTTAACAAAGAAAAATCAACCAAAAAAATGAGTTCGTGTGTCACCTCTGGCACGCGTGTCATAGGTTCGCCATCACTGTCCTAGTACCTAACACAATTCCTTAAATATACAGGGTGTCCCCCCAAAAAATGTATACACATTTTGAATAATTATTCATTTCAATGGGTTAAAATCTGAAAAAAAAGAAAATCAATTGAGTTACCAGCTGTTAGTGTGTATACATTTTTTTGGGACACCCTATATTAAGGACTCAATAAACTCTGCTGACTGATTGATTGACAGAGATGGTTTTCTATTCATTTTCATGCCTTCAGCACATAGATGGCTTTTGCTGATTACCAGGATAGGGCAGTTTTGAATAAATAAATGAAAAAAGAATGCTACATTAAGACATTAGTTAATAATGTCTTAGGACAAGTCACTAAGAGAGAATTAGCAGAAAATCTGTTAAAAATCTTCTGCTGAGTCTTAGTGTATAAAATAGGTAAGATCAGTGGTGCCTGATTGAAGAAGGACTGAGGACCCAGGATCCTATCTCCTCAGCAGCTCTGCCCTCCCCTGCCATGTGGATCCCATAGAAATCTCTATGGAAGCTTAGAACTGCAAAGAACTCAGTCTGAAAAACCACCACCTAAACAGAGTTTGGTAATGTTTATAATTTCATTTATTTTTTACTTTTACCTTTTTTTATTTATTAACAATTCAGTATGTGGATAAAAGACCTTACTTATTTTCTTACTTAAATGCATTGCTTTACTTCCTCCTTCCCCCCCCCCCGCCACCCCCCCCCGCCCCCGCCCCCTCATTTCTACTGGTAGCAAAAATGAGATGACTTGGTGGTCCCCAGACTAATTTGCCTTCTTAATTTTTCTGTGGAGGAGCGAATCTTTAAATCCTATCCCATCCATGCTAGATCTCAGTCTTAGGCAGTAGTTTAGGGGCTTAGACCCTATAACTAGAAACAAGCAATTTGCATTGCCTATCACTCCTGGCTGATGAAAAAACTGTATAGCTGTCATCATCAGACCCAGGGCCTGGCCTGCAGGGAAAAGATTATTGCTAGAGAAGTGAAAACTGCTCACTCCTTCAGCTGCTCATCACCCATTCGTTTGATAAAACCACCCACCCGTCAGACACTTCCTGGGCACCTATAGAGAGTGCCGTGAGAACTGGGGTTTGGGCTTGCTCATTCCCCACAGAGTCTCTAGAATAATAAGAACAAGGTAGGTACTCAAAAAATATGTGGGGGTCAAAGACCTTATTCTTGAACTCATGACATTGGGCTCTCAGAGTGGGCAAAACTCTTAATTGCCTACTGCAATTTCAGAGATAAACATTACAACCTTATAAGAGCTTCCTCAAAGCTAAGCTCTATTTCCACAGTTACAGCTACAGCTTAATCCTATCCTAGTGTCCATTTGAGTGCAATAGGAATCAGTCCTACCTGCAAAATCCTTAAGGCAAAAAAAATGAACATTACACTTTAAGACATAAGACTAATTTGTTTATTTGGTGTGTTCTGTAAGTGGAGAAGGGAAAATTTGGGGAAATAAATAAATAAATAATCAGACAAACGGAGACTTGAGGGCAAAGAAGGAGCTGAGGGGGAGGAAGCGGAGTCTTTGCATAGTTCTAAATGAACACGAGGTGGCAGCAGTAGGCAACGCGGGTTCTCAGCAGAAATGCAGCACTTGCAAAAACCAGGGACAGGAGGCTTTGAGAAAGGTCAGAAGGTGACTAACTATTTCTTTGTCATAGAGACCCGTGGTGTGGAACATCCGTCCTCTCTACTGGGGACGGGTGCAGCGTCTCACAGGATCTGCCTGGGCATCCCGTACCCCGTCATGCCCGCCTGGGAGGCGCCCTTGTTGCTGCCCATCTGCAGGCCTATCACATTCTGTCCTTGGCGAAGCTGCTCCTCTGAAAATCCTCTCCGATTCTGCTGGGCTTTCCTGGGCAGAGGGAGGGAGATGGAATAATGTCATTCTGACGGTTTTCAAACCCTTCCCAAGATAGGTAATTAGACAGGCTTTGGTGGGGGCGGTCACCAGATAGAAGAGCAGGCCCTATCCTAGGCTACAGTCTGGCCATGAACTATGGCCCTACCCTGGACTATGACCCTACCCTGAGCTATGGTTCTATCCTAAGCTATAGTTTTACTCTGAGCTATGGCCCTACCCTGAGCAATGGTTCTACCACACGCAAGCCCTGCTGTAATGCATGAGCTCTGACTCCTTGGAAGCCCAGATGTTTTTCTAGAATTTCCAGCCAAGATCAGTAGCTGCCTCTCTGGGGACTTCACTCTTGGATAACTTTTCTGTCACCCTCTTTCTCACAGTTACTTCAAACCCTTATGAAAATTAAAACCAACTCTTCTTACAAAGCATGTCATTAATCCCAGTCCACCCTTCCCTGTAAAGGCCAAGGGTTAAAGTTCCATTTTAGAGCTGAAAGACCAAGAAGTTATAAAGGGGAAATTTCTTACTCTAGATAAGAAGTCAGCAAACTTCAGCAAAGGGCCAGATAGTAACTAATTTTGGCTGTCGGGGCCATAGAGACCATGACAGGTCATTAATAAAACTAGGACTGAAACCAGAATTTCAACTGGCCAATATCTAGGTGATTTTTTTAGACCAAGTTCTTTTGAAATAACACAGACTTGCACCTTTTTTTAACCATCAAAAAGAAGAAAAGGGGGGTTAGGGAAATGAAGAGTCAGTTAACTGGTACAACACGTTCTTTTCTCTGCATCGCCCACTGAATTATTGGGTTGAGTTTCAGCTCTCTACTACCCCCAACTCCTGGAAAACAACAACAAAACAAAACTCCTTAGGAAAAGGCCCTTTACTGACATGACTGTATAATTTATTATTCAATTCAGACCAGGCCACTTCTGAGAGTGCTATTAATAAATACACCAGGACAACAAGTATTAACCACTGTCTCAGGCAAATAGGACATATTTTCCCTTCATTTAGTAGATGATAGATAGATAGATAGATAGATAGATAGATAGATAGATAGATAGATAGATATGGAGAGAGAGAGAGATGAGAGAAAGAGAGAGAGAGAGAGAGAGAGAGAGAGAGAGAGAGAGAGAGAGAGAGAAATAGATATTAGTTTGATTCAGGGCTACTTGGGTCATAATAAAACCAAGTTCAGACATCAAGCCACCTCTGAGAAAAGCAATTTAGTCCTGCTCAATCTCAGAAGGAACAGAACCTGGAAGCAATGGTAGCAAAGGCCTGACCATTTCTGCCCCAGGGGGATGATGGCCTGAACATCAGCATCTTCCCTTGCTCTGGGAGACTCAGTTGTGGGGACAGGAGTGCTTGTCCCTAGGGACTTTGTGTTGAAATAGCCTCCGGGAACTACAAGGCTTCAGATGCTCCCTTTCATTCAAGTCAACTTCTGCTCCCGCAGGGCCAAGAAAGGCTTTTACCTGTGAAACCAGGATGGCTCTCCCCGGTAGCAGCCGTCATCCTTGGTGACTGCAACGCTGCCTAGAGCCATCAGGGTCCTCTGCACAGCTGCCATGTCCTTCCCTGGAAACCAATGAAGAGATTCAAGCCAAGGAATCTGGAAAGAGGGGGCTGGGCCTTCGGGAAGGGAATTCTGGTAAGGGGCTGCAGGCAATCACATTCAGGGGACAGGGATAGGAAATACTTCTCAAAGTGGCGTGCAGACAAGCAGAGCCCAACCTCTCAGAAAGAAAGAAACAAACAAACAAATCACCGGGCTCATTCTTTTCTATATGAGGCATACCAGAGATGCCAGTTTCTAACCCGTTCAGAGTTGCTGTATGAATCGGACACTCCAAACACTTAGCAGCTCAGATCTAGGTATGTCCCCACTCTGAGCAGAGGCCCTGGCCCGGGTGGGTCCTGCTGGCTGTGGTGCGGAGAAGTCCTGTGGGCAGACTGGTGGTGGATTACGGAAGAGGATTTTCCTCAGGACGGGAAAGAGAAAAGGAGACTGGAAAGAAACCGGTTGGATGGATTAACTGCACCAAACCCCAGGTGGCTTCTCTCTTTCACTTTATCTGGGTTAAAAGGATCTAAAATCACCCATGTGCATCAAATTGAGTATTCACATGGCTGTTTGGGCTGGAGGCCTGGCAAATGAGGAAAAACAAATCAACACAGAAGCACTCAAGTGACACAGATGACAGACCCTTTATTCTGTGCTGCTTGAAGGAGTTAATGGAGACAATAAATAAGTGGTAGGCAGGCATGCACAAGAGAGAGAGAAAGAAAGAGAGGGATGGGAGGGGAAGCACTGTTAGCTGAGGGGACCAGGGACCAGGCCAGGGACCCTTAACCCACGGAGAAGGCAATTAGACCCTCCAGGTCAGCCTGCTCCTCCCATCTTTTCTCCCTTCCTCCCTTCCAGTTGACTAACATGTCCTGGACTGAGAAAGATGCTGCTATGTGATTAGCCCTGCAATTTAGAACCAGATCCAAGGTCCATACGAATCAGTTTGGAATGCAAAAGCTAAAGGCACAGGGTTAGAAAGGAAGGCAGCATTCAGCCTGCTGGGGAGTGGGGGGAAGTTAAAGGACAAAGATTAAAAGGCTCCCTCAGGCTGAGTGAGCCATCTGTCGGCTCTCCAGCCCAGCCGCTGCCGCACAGTCATGGGGAAATACAGGGTTCTGGGGGAAAGGCAGACGGGAAGTGAGAATGGAGTACAACTCTAATAAAATAAGCAATTAAGGCCTACAGAGGAAGTCCAGTTCAGGATGTCCATTTATTCAAAGATGAGAGAGACAGCAGATCCTTCTCTCCTCGCCTCTCTCCTCCGTCCCATTAACCAGGGGCGGTTTCCTGGATCCTGAGGCCTTGTGGGACTGGTTAATGGATACAGGGATAAAATGCTCTTAATGTAGAGTCCCCAAGATGCAAGGGACAGCTGGGGTAGTGGAGAATGGAGAACCTGGGCAGCAGAGGAAGGAAGAGAGCACAAGTAACACTGAGAATTAAGAAAGAGGAAAGACAGATGTGGTTATTAGCATGATTTTTCTCTTCTGCAGATGAAAAACGTTTCTGTAATTGTCACTGAATAGCAGGATACTTGGATATTAAAAAAAAAAAAAAAAAATAGCCGAAACCGGTTTGGCTCAGTGGATAGAGCGTCGGCCTGCGGACTGAAAGGTCCCAGGTTCGATTCCGGTCAAGGGCATGTACCTGGGTTGCGGGCATATCCCCAGTGGGAGATGTGCAGGAGGCAGCTGATCGATGTTTCTCTCTCATCGATGTTTCTGACTCTCTGTCTCTCTCCCTTCCTCTCTGTAAAAAATCAATAAAAAATATATTTAAAAAAAAAAAATAGAACCGCAGTGATGCTGCTCTGAAGGACCACTCTGGGAAGTAGGGAGTCATTAAAGAGAACCTAGAGAAATGATTAAGCACAGGGAGGCTCAGGAAGGTTAGGGTGGATCACGCATCTCCACTCTGTGCAATGAGCGCACTAGGGATGTTTCCGATGGTTGGTATGTCCAGGTTCTGGGAATCTGTGGAGCTTGACAGCCAGCAACTCAGTCACAGACACTCTCCTGGAGCCATGGGTGCCGAAGCAAGTTCTGTTAACCGTAGACCCAAGCCTCCTTCGTGTAGCTGGCTAAAGTATATACTACAAGAACCCAGAAAGGATGGAGGGAACTAAGTTGGGGGTAAAAGGAAGATATCTAGAACTATAAAGACCACCCCACCTTCATCCCAGAGAATGGAAAAGGAAGCAACTACACGATTGGGACAAAAGAAGCTAGGGAAGGAGGCATTAGATAGGAACAACATAGAAAGGTTTTCCTTAAGAGAGTTTCCAAGACAAAAGATTTTATGTAAATTATAGGCCAAACACTTTACCATACGCGACATTGACCCCATAGAATTGGTGTTATTCCTCCCAATGTATTGCTAGAAAAACGAATCTGGAGATATTCACTAACTTGATTCACCCACCAAGTAAACCAGGGCTTGGCTTTAGCTCTGGTTTCTGAAAATAAAGCACACAAACCGTCCACTAAGCCACTTGACATGGGTCCCCATCGCAGGCGGCTGAGGCAGCTGCCTCGGTGACCAGGGATGAGCCGAAGGTCTGGCAGTGGCTGCTTCAGTGCCAGTCCAGAGCGAACGCACTGGGAGGAGGAAACTGGCCACAGTTCCTGGACCCCACAAGATCAAAGGCACCAGCCGCGAATGGCGGTAAGTCCTGGAGTGTTTTTGTCTGAAATCATTTCTCCAGGTCTCAACTCAAATAAGATTGAAGCAAGAAAAGGCAGTTCAAGTCTGTTATTGTCCAGATTCTAAATAACGCCATGAACAGAAATCTGTGTCTGTAACTAGTTGGTGTCTAGCCTGTTTCTTGTCATGTGTGGTTCCGTTTCTGGTAGATGTTCCTGGGAAGATTCCAGCACTCAGGCTGCACTTCCCTGACCAGCTCTGAAACCCAGATCAAGGGCTGTGGGTGGAAAGGGGCCATTGTGGAGGCTGATCCCTGTCACTGGGGTCAAACGTTTAAATGTTTAAAGGAGCACCAAGATGAAGCAGTATCTGTGAAATGTGCCAGGTAGAAGGCAAGGAAAGCTAAACTGCTGAGTCACTGCCAAGTGCAACATCTGCCGAGAACACAGCCTGCTTCGGGGCAAGAGCTTCTTGGAAGACTTATGGGACGGTGCAGGGGTCTCTTTAAAAATATGAATTTTGAGGTCATTCCCTGGGGAAACTGATTCAACAGGCCTTGGGTGGGGCTTAGCAGTTTATATTTTTAATAAACTCTGTGAGGCAAGTTTGAGGAACTCGGGTTTCACCTGGTGGCTCCCAAATGAGACTGATCATCAGAATTACCTGCGAATCTTAAAAATGCAAATTCTGGGACAATCTCCTGAGGCGATTCCGATGCAGCCAGGTGGGATAGGCAAGCTCCAGTTCTTTGGTTTTTAATTTCTTAAAAAATCAAAATGTCTGGCATGTGGTAAATACTAAGTAATATTTGTTAAGCAATAACTCCTTCCTTCAGAGATATCTTCTTCAAAGTCAAATAGTAAAATCAATAATTAGAAGGGCTCTGCTCCACGCTGTAAGCCAGCTCAGAGGCCTGGGAGCTTGGAATCTCTTTGATCCCTGAAAGCTACCCCTAGATCAGCGGTTCTCAAGCTGTGGGTTGCAACCCCTTTGGCGGTAGATCGGCCCTTTCACAGGGGTCGCCTAAGACCATCCTGCATATCAGATATTTACAGTACAATTCATAACAGTAGCAACATTACAGTTATGAAGTAGCAACGAAAATAATTTTATGGTTGGGTCACAACATGAGGAACTGTATTTAAAGGGCCAGAAGGTTGAGAACCACTGCCCTAGATACTGTGGCAAGATAGTTTGAAAACCACTGCTCAAGGCTATTTTCCCAAGGGGGAGGGAGGGGAAGAATAGTACCAACTAAGTGCTGGGAATTTTCTAGATGCTGGAGAGCAGAAATGATACTGAATCTTAACGGTGATCTAAAAATGAGACCTCTGCTCTGGCCAGTGTGGCTCAATGGATAGAGCACTGGCCCAAGCACCAAAGGGTCCCAGGTTCATTTCCCAGCCTTGGTCTCTCACATCGATGTTTCTCTTTCTTCCTCTCTTTCTGCTCCCCTCCCTCTCATTCTCTCTTTAAAAAAAAAAAAAAAAAGATCATTGGGAAAAAATATTCTCGGGTGAGAATTAACAAAAATAAAAAGAAGAATGAGACCACTGGACAAAGAAGGGTAGAGACATATGAAAGCGAGTGGCCAAGTGTATACTAACAGCTCGAAGTTTTAATCAGGCTACCTCTAGCCCCCTATCACAGGGGAAGCTAATTAGAACTTGAAGTTGTGACAAAAGATGGTGGCCCAGTAGCTTCCATGTCTCACCAACAAACCTTTTCTGAGTCTCAGATAGCGACAGCCACTTTCACTTGATGGGAGAGTGTTCCCTGTTTACTGCATTATCACAAAACAGTGTTTCTCTAAGTGTGGTCTTTCTTCTACTCCAAACTACCAAATAGTAATCTCTGGGGAGCGGGGCCAAGGTTCTGCATTGTAAGGCCCCCCTGGCCCAACCTCAGGGATTCTTAATGCCCCAAAAGTTCGAGGTCCATTACCCTAAAGATGCTATAACAAAGATTTTTTTTTATTACTTTCATGATAGCTTATGCATGTCTCTGAAAAGAAAAATATAAAGAGAACAGTAAAAAGAAAAAAGAAATGGCCAGAGAAACGTCATGTTGGTGGAGAAAGTTGAGTTGGACATTCTACTTTCAATACTAAAACTCAGTGTTATGGTCAAAATTCTGCTCCAAAGCGTCTTCCATATTACATCAGTTTTGACTCATCCTTTGTTACTCCTGGATTACTGACTTTTTTCATCTTTCTGGGACTTAGAGAGAAAGCAATCGGTGGAAGGAGTCATTTCTTATTTCCCTGAGTAGAAGTTAGGGATAGGCCCCAATTCTCCTTTTAAGGTGGAGGAAAGCTTGCTATAGTCAATGGAGAAACGTCAGAGGGGAGGCAGGGCTTGCACTGTGAATTTAATTAATTTTTGTTGCTTGTCTCCCTGGAGAAACTCTCTCGGGCAGTGGTTCCCAGACCAGCAGAAGCAGAGTCATCTATGAATTGGTAAGAGATGCAAATTCCTAAGCCCTACTCCACACATAATAGTTCAGAAACTCTGGGGCTGGGCCCAGCAATCTGTTTTAACAAGATGATTCTGATGCACGCTGGAGTTTGAGAACCTCTGCTAGAGAAAACAACAGCCAAACACAATTGGGAGCAGCACTTGTAAGCAATGCTGTGAAGGCTGTTCGGATAGAAAAGGAAGCTTCACGCAGGAGGCATCTGTGATGTCTCAAGTCACTACAGGCACCTCACAGTATCCCAAAATATCTCTCAAATTGGGTGAAATGTCTCTTTGCTCTGCTGTTGAGGAATGACACATGCAGTGACACCTCCTCAGAGAATATATTTGGACTTTCCAGGCACTCCATCCCCGGATGTAAAACCCACCTCCCCCCTAACTGCCAGCCATTCAGGAGGGGGAACAGGGAGGCATGAAAAACCTGTGTGTCTCATTCATCATCAGTAAAATCACTGAGAAGAGTAATCAGATTTGACTGATCTTTGAGTCTTGCCTGCTCTGACATTCTAGAATTCTACATGTGTAATGTTCACCACATAGTTATGCAAAGGTTAGTCGTCAAGGGACTTCGAGTAGGGGAAAGAAGCCAGCATTGTGCTAGGCATTTTACACATTTAATCATTACAGGAACCCTCTGAGGAAGGCACTAGACCTGTTTATAGAGAAGGGAACTGAGGCTCTGCGAAGCTAAGCAGTTCAAACAAGGTCACACAACTAGGATGTATTTAAAGGGTTTCAGCCCATCTACCTGGCTCCCAGAGTCATGCTCTTTCCACTGTGCTGACATCTTCTGGGTCTGAAATTGGGGAAAGACATCAAGAGGATCATGACCAGGCCCTAGCTGTTTGGCTCAGTGGATAGAACATCGGCCTGTGGACTGAAGGGTCCTGTGTTCGATTCCGGTCAAGTGCACATCCCTGGGTTGCCAGCTCGATCGCCCTTAGGGGGCATGCAGGTGGCAGCCACTCAACAATTCTCTCTCATCATTGATGTTTCTATCTCTCTCTCCCTCTCCCTTCCTCTTTAAGATCAATAAAAATATTTTTTTTAAAAAGGAGGGTAATGGCCAGGAGGTGAGAAAAAGTGTAAAGCCCGCCCCTCCCTACTGAGGAATGGCAGACAAATGAGGGCAAAGGTCATCCAGGTAACCTACCAGCTTCTGTGTGAAGCCATTAATGGAATCCATTTGTTACAAGACAAAATTTGTGCCTGTCCAGCCTTGCTCCTGTTCTCTCATTTTGTATTAGTCTTAAAAAAAAAAAAAAAAAAAAAAAAAAGGCCAGGCCAATCACAGCAGTAATTTTTACATTTATTATGCTCTGTTATTGCCAGGCACTATGCTAAGCACTGCTCACGCATTATCTCACTTACTCCCCATGTCAACCCTGTGAAATAGATATGATTATTCCCATTGACATTAAGCTGAGGAAATAGAGGCTTAGAAAAGTTAATTGATACGTGATGGAGCAGAGCTTTGAACCACAGTCTAATTTCTGACTCACTGGACTACCTTCCAGGATAAGTGTTCTTTGGGTCTGTCTGACCAGCATACTCACTAACTCTCACATGTTCTCTCTCTTTCACACACACACACACACACACACACACACACACACACACTTTTCTTGCTCATCCCTTTCTCTCCTTCCCCCTTTCCCTCTGAAGATGCTGAAATCTAACCTCCAGTTCACTCTCCTCTGAGCACAGACAGCTGAGTCAGCCCCAGCCCTGCCCTACCCCTACCCTTTCCAGTGGCCCTACCTGAAAGTCACCAACCAGGCACTCAGCTTCTCATTGAAGAGAGACTTGCCCAGTCCCCTCCCATGCTCTAAGTGCCCTTCCTCCTTCGGCATCACCAGCTCCCTCCCGGGGAACTTTACTAGTTTTGTCTATAACATCACTGTGAATGAGTTGTTTTCTGGACCATTCCGCCCTGGGTTCCTTTTTGAAGTCCAGAACCTTTCATTCTGGTGCCCCCATTCCATTCCAAACATTTCACGTTGTATCTAAAAGGGTTTTCAGGATAGTGGGTGCATCTGGAGCCTCTGCCTGTCTAGATAACTGAAGCCTAAGTAGAGGCATTTGGCAAGCCTGGGCTCCAGGCTCTATATGTCTGCAACATAATAGCAGCACAGAGTCACTGGGCAGCTATGGGCAGGATGAGCCATCCTTGGAGAGATGCCGGGCAGAGGGGAAGGGGAGCTGAGAGGTGTGGAGCATAACATGCATGCAGAGGAGGAAGAGAAGGACTCAGGCAAGGAAGGCTGGACCTGCAAGAGCCAGGGCCACGAGGGCAGAATCAGGAGTGAATGTGAGTAAACTGAAAACCACAGTCAGGGTGTAGAATAGCAGGGGGAATGTGGCACTAAGCTAAGCAAATGGCTGGTCCAATAGCTCTGTATACAAACACGTACACGCTCATACACACATAGACACACTAACTGTGCCTCATAGCATCCCTCTAAGGCCTGCATATTCATCCCCAAACTCAAGAATGACAACCAGCTCTTACAGAAAGGACCCGCCTCAGTTGCCCAGTCCATGTGCAATCTGTGGGCTCACTGCTGGGTTTTCTAGGGCCACTGCCCCACCCCCTTTCTCTGCTCAAAGAGCAACCCACCTTCCCACCTCTTGCTCCATTGCATAGAAACCAGCTCTGGCCGGAGCTTCAGACAGTGATCTTGGGGGATGCCAAGTATCTCCTCTAAGGTTTAGAATGAGTCTTCCTGAAATTCAGTTCTTAGTTACCCCTCCACGGAGAGGGCCACCACACCCTGGGGACTCTAGAGGCCATCTGAACACTCCTACACCCTGCTTTCCTGTGGCCAGCTCTCCCTACCTCCTGCAGGACCTTACCTGTAGCAGGCTGGCCACAGCACCTCAGGAGTGGGTTTCCTCCCTTAATTCTTTGAAAGCTCCATCCTTCTTCTGCCTGGGGTTGAGACCCCTCAGTGTCTGCCTTATTTGCTTTTTCTAGGAGCATTAACCTGTCCGGGAATCCACCTGTCCACTACCCTATCTCATGCCTCTCAACCTCCCTCTTCCCTAAGAGGTATCTAACACACAGGGCTGGGGCGGTGGTATAGATCAATACCTGCTCTCGCTCCCCCATCACTGTCAGCACCTCCTGGGTGCTGTAGAGTCTTTGGAAAAGGGGGAAAGGTGAGCAAAGCATCCTCAGTAATGGAAAGTCAGGAAAGCACCCTAGGGAGACACACCTCTCACACACCTTCCAGGTTCTTCATCCTCTTACATCTCCTGTACTGGGTGGGGGGAGCTCATGGGGCCCCTTCCATTTACATAAACCCCCTAGTTAGTGCAGGGGCTCTAGCCTTTTGTCCCACACAGCTCTGACTCATCCTCCTCCTTTTCAGCCTCATCCATCATCATTATGACTCAACAGCTCACTCATAGATTAGGTGAAGGCAACAGCCTACTGGCCGAGGCGTGGCATGGCAGACTAGTTAAGGCCTTACTGTTTGGCATCAGAAAGATTGGGTTTGAGTCCTGAGCTCTGCTAATTACCAGCCAGCCAAATGATGAACACATGCAATCATGGGCAAGCTCCAGTTTTGTCATTTATGAAATGGGCAAATTAATAACTTTTACTTCATAGAACTGTAGGAGAATTGATTGGCAGTATGTAGTAAAGTACTTGAACCTTGCCTAGTGCATGGGAAAAATATCAGTAAGCAGTAGCTATCTTCATTAGCTGTGGAAACTCATCATAGTTTTGATCTAAAAAGAAAGTATCAACTGTAGCATTCCACAGGGATCTGGAGGCACGTGCCCATGAAGTCAATGGCCGGGCCTGAATGTCTGGCTACCCAATTTTCCAAGTAATGGCAAACACAAGGAAAACTGACAGGCATCTTAGGATTTTAACTACTTGTCTGTGAGTGAAACAGGAAATGCCAGCTCTCTGCCTAACATAGAGGGGGGTGAGAGGATTAAGGAGGCAACAGTTTCTTTATAAGTTGTTTAGAAGAATAATGTTCTGCAAGAAATATATTTCAACCATCATCTGACTATCCCTTAAAATCTCATCGTCTATTGATCACAGGAAAGTTACCCCATTCTCACTGCCAGGAGAACCATTTGGTCGATGCCATGAGCATCCTATTGGTTGGGTCACTGATGACAGCCAGTGACAATGAGCAGGACAGAGCAGAGTCAACCTGGAAACCCTGCTGGGATTGGTCTGCATCTCCCTGTGCCCAGGCAGGTGTAGTGTGAACAGTTGCATGGGTGGGCGTCTACATTTGGTCTCAGGGGGACACAGCACTATGACCATAGGTCCCAAATTCTCTGGCAGTGTCTCCACGCCCCTCATTTCCCCCAATAATGGTGGATTGTTATATATGTCCTGAAATGTGATATGATTTTTATGCCTCTTAAGGTTTCTTAAGTCAATTCGCAAATGTGAAAGAAGAAACCATTTATCAGACTCTCTGAGAGAATACATATCTGGAAGGTATAGTCACCAAGCTCCTAGTTTAATAAACAGTTGAGGTGCTATTTATTTCTGAGACTGAATGACAAAATTGCACCAGGTGGCTTTATCTGAGTCCCACTGCTGGTGAGTCAGAACACCCCCCCCCACACACACACACACACACACACTCTCACACACACACCCCACTTTCTTCCAGTAGCTTTTTGTTCAGAAAGGGTATGATGTGGGAGGGATAGCGGGAATGAATGGCACCCATATAATGATTTTAGCTTCCTCTCTGTTTATTCCTTAGTGTTTTGAGGTCCCTGCTGTGAAATGGGGTGTGCATTTCCTTCAAGGAGGGTACCCCTTTCAATGGAACATCATAAAGGGGAGACTAACAACACCCCTGGGTGACAGCTGGTAACACACCCCCTCTTCACAAACTCAAACACATTCACACACACACACACACAGACACACACACACACACACACACAGGCACAGGGAAGAACATCGTGAGCAGATTTCACAAAGAAATGGGCAAGGAGAGGGGGAGGGGAGAACAATACCCAAAGGCATAGAGCTGTTTACCTTCCCATAAATCCACTGTTTGAAAAATGTCAGTGGTCCTGACGCCGTAGGTCTCTGCAGCTTTTAGGAACTGGGAGATCTGCTCCATCTGCTTAAAAGCCATCTTGGACTCGGAGATCTTGGCAATGGGCTCTTGTCCAGGTGGGTATAAACTGTTTATCAGCTTGCACAGGACCTGAAGGGGAAAAGGCAGGGACACCATCAATTTTCCCTTCAGTATTTACCTACCACTAACGCAGTGAACCCTGGCCCCCACCGGACACAGCTGAGAGGTTTGACACAGGCATGTCTTGGGCCCCAGGCAGGCATGAGGTCTAGGCTGGGTGGCCAAGCTCCCATACCAAACCCCAAAGACCCAGGCAACCCCATCCCAGGGCTGCTGCTGACCTCAGTGAGCCCAGTAGCCCAGGAATCCTTCCATCCTTGCTCCTCCCTTCCCTTTTCCGGGTGAGGGTAAGAATGTTTACAGATAGGAAATGATGTGCAGGGACGAGGCCATGATTTCAACGCAGGGATGAGCTAGTGGTGGCGCCCAGGGTGGTCAGATGATAGCATCTAAGATTATTTCTGCCATCAAAAGGCAGATCCGAATCAGCCTTCAGTAACTCATCCCATATATGCTAATGATGTATACGCAAACGGAACAGGGTACCCTCCTCCCAGGTACCTATCACCCAAGTGCTGGGCAGCCCAACAGAAGCGTGGGATAACAGTTATGTAACAACAGTCAGTCACACCCTGACTGGAAACGATGGGCTTGTTTGAATCAGCAGAGCCTGCGGTCCCCGATTCCCCAAACACAGGAGCATATGGTCAGAAAAGCAGTTATCAAATAAGCATTCCCTTCAGTTCCCTGAGAGCCCCTCCATTCACCAGACAGACATGGAGCACCCCGGGAGGGGGGGGGGGGCATGGCTCTGGAAGGAAGGTGATTGAGTCTCCCCGGTCCTTTGTTTTACTATGTAACCAACCATTCCCCTGGGGAAGGGATGGCCCCAGATGAGCTGATGCACCAAAAAGGCTGGAGCGATCTCAAGGAAATATTTACCTCTTTTCTCACTGGAAGAGCAAAAGGGCTTCGGATTTGCCAAGAGCTCAGAAGGCAGCTGCTGTGTTGGATGGGTGGAGAATCCCCTAAGCTAGCTGGGGAAGGGGCGCGGGGAGGGCGGGGGGGGGGCAGATCTTCCAACCCCGAGTAAGTCAAGGCATTTCCATGCCCTCCCAGGGGACCCCAAGCGGGCAGCAGCTGCTCCCCCCCCCCCCCCCCCCGCAACCTCACCTGAAAAGAGAAGGAAGCCCCGGAGGCTGCCCTGCCCACCGATCCCGCCGTCCTTACCGTCCCGTCCATCAACCACTGCTGAAAATGGGCCCTGCCGGGGGGCGGGTGCTCGATGTCCTCGGCGCACTGCAGGATGATCCAGTCCACCAGCTTGTTCTCCAGGTCCGCGTCGTACTTCTGCTCGATCTTCTCCTGCACCTCTCGGCTTAAGCCGTAGCTCGGGCCCCGGTTAGCCATCGCTGCAAAGAAGAGAGGACACGCGCGGCATCCACACAATAGCGCGGGGCTGGAGGTGGCCGGGCCGCCTGGCCCCGCGGCAGCACAGCGGGCAGAAAACCGGGCGTGGTTTAAATCAAGGAGCCAATGAAGCCACGGGGATTTCACCTACAAACAAGAAAGAAAAGCGCAGCCACGCGCCAGCGACTCTAGAATAAAGCCCCTGCGGGTCCTGGGGGAGGGGGGCGCTGGAACCCGCCTCTCGGTCCCGCCTATCAGCCCGAGGAGATGATGCGCGGGGACTCACATTCACAGCAGCAAGGCAGCTGGGTGGTCGTTTCTCTCTCCTTCCAGTAGCACTTTGCAGTGGCAGGGACCCTGAGATGGGACGGAGCAGGTGATTAACAGGCAGGGAGGACGGCCGCCTTGACGGTCAGCTGCCTGTGCTGCATGGCTTTTGCTAGAATGGTGCACTGATTCGATTTTCTCCAGGCTGAGGGAGGTCACACCAGGGCCGTTGCTAAGAGCCCTCCAAAAAGCCAGCCCTCTCCTGTTGTCAGTCAAGCCCGCCGCCTCCCTCCCCCTGAGAGCTTCTTTCTCAGCTGCAGGATTCTTGCCCCTCCTCTGGGGGACGCGGCCCCTCGGATCCCAGGCCAGCGCACAGCTGCACTGGGGATGGGGCCTGGGAGAGGGTCCATGCAGTCAGCTGTCCATCTGTCAGGGGTTGCCAAGCCGCTCCCCCCTGCCGGAGGGAACAGTTGTCTGGCAGGATGGGACAGGAAGGGCTGAGAGCTGCAGCCATTAACTGGCTCTGCTGCCAGCCAGATTTCATCCAGAAACTTCCATCCTGTGGGAAACTGTTGTGCCTCAGGTTGACTTATTCAAGGACTGCAGCTTTTTAATGCTGTTTTTACTAGAAAGACACCGAGAGCATGTTTTATAAATTAAAAAGAGCTCAATATGCTAAGAACTCTTGGAAGAAAAGATTTGGATAGGGTGTAAAGATTTTATTTTCATTAAGGAACAGTAGAGGACAACTAATGTATTATCAGTGGTAACTATGTTTGCAAACAAGACTTCAGAAGAAATCATCAAACTTATGTTGACCTGAAATTTTTTTTTTTATAACTGTTAAAGGGTTTGGCAGTTTATCTTCCTAGTCTGGGAGTAAAGATTGAGTCTTACTGGTTTTGTCTAAGTCTCTGGGTACTTATCGTGAGAGAAACAGCCAAAAATTGTTCTCTGGTTCATTCAACAAATAGTTTTTGAGCACTTAACTGTTTCAAATACTGTGCTCAAGAGGAATAGAGTATAATTCTTGCCTCAGGAACGATTGATCATTTGACTCAGGCACATTAGATAAAGCAATTCTAGTACATGGGGTGGTGATCTTTGTTTCTGTGGGAAATTGATTAGAAGCTGTGCAGAAAATGACTCCTCAAATAATACATGTATTGCAAAAAAATCTACTGCTGTCTGGAGCCTGGACTAGTGAAAATTTAATTACTTAGTACTTAAGTGGTGGGTGTGCCTGAGAAAAGACTTAGTGGTCAGTAGTTGAAGGCTTAGGGAAGAGAATTCTGAAAAACTAAGGGTTGTGGGAGATTCAGGAGTTTTGAGGAGAGCAGCCAGTTTAAAAAACATCATGAGAAGGGCTGACTAATGAAGGTCTTGATGCCGCATGGAATCCTCAGTTGGGGAAGTTCTACAGACAACAGAACTCTCTCCAGAGACTTCGAGCTTAGGGAAAGGGAGGGAAAACTGTCAGCAGAATTTTGAACGTCACTGAGTTGCATCATGGGTGGCAGCAATAAGGGCAATTGCAACCTCAGACTAAGGAAAGGGAGGCCCAGGGAGAAGGTATGTCACTTTCTCTGCAGCTGGAATTACTTTAAGGAAGATTTGGTTTGTTAATAAAGATAGAAACAATTCTGAAGGAGGTGCATTTGCCCCCATTTTATATTTTTTCAGGCTATGCTTTGCAGATCTTTTATACCCAAAGATTTCTTCCCATTGTAACAAAATAACTGGGTGCTTTAAGTGAATGCTTGAGCTCAAGATTCTGGAGAGGATATGGCACCAGCAAGGTATAGGTTAGATGTGTCCAGAAATTCACAGGAAGTAATTACAGAAAAGAAGCTTGATTCCCTGGAGGAGTGACAGTGGAAATTGGCTCAACCATGTATTTACTGAGTGTCTACTAGTATAGTTAATTTTTCAACATAGTTTTTAAGTGCCCATGTATTGCGATTTAAAAAAAATGAATGAGACATGGCAACATGGTTTAGTAGCTAAGCTAAACTTGTAAACAATATGTGCCAGCCAGGTATCATGCTAAAACTATAGACAAGATACAAAGGTACAATTATACCTAGAGGAAGAGGGTAGGGGATTATGGAAAAGGTTTATAAGTGAAATGACTTTAAGTCTTAAAAGATGAGTATGTGTTTGCCCAATGAATGGGGCAAGGTATTTGCTAGGTGGATGGGTGAAGGCAAGGGGGGAAATGTTAGTGGCAAAAGCAGCTTAGGTAAGAAGGTGAAAATGTTCTAATATCCACAAAGCAAAGGGTTAAAGGGAAGAGACACACAGTAAGAAAAATTAGTCTGGCATGTCAGGCAGGCTCCAGATCATGCAATAGTGTGGTTGCAAATGCCCATGGTTAAATCTCTAGGAATTTTGAGGGCCAATGTTTAAATTCAGCCATTATAAACAATTAAATTATATAAACTTACACTTAAATAAATTATATTACAAACCAAAGTCAAATACTCAAAACAGATCACAAAGTTATTTTGCTATGTTTTAATATTACCTTTGTTTTTGAGGATATTTATATTTATTGTCTCTATATAGTTGTCCATGAAAGAATGTTCACCCTAAGAAAAAGTCTTATAAGAGTTTAGTTGAGCCAAACTGATGACAATGATCAGGAAGCAAAATCTCAACAGACTGAGAAAAACGCTCTGGAGAATGGCAGTTTTACAGCTTATTTTATACATTAGTGGACGGATTAGTGCACATTGAAAGGAAATTAATTAGAACATTTTAATATCGCTATTCACCCTTTCTCTATAATAGAAGTGTCAACCAAATTCATGATTGACAATGACAGATTGAAACACACGTGTGCAATTTGCACCAGCAAGAACTTTATATGTATTGTGCATGCACAAGTCAACTTAGCCATATATATATATATATATATATATATATATATATATATATATCTACACACACACACACATATACACTAGAGGCCTGGTGCACAAAAATTTGTGCACTCGGGGGGGTCCCTCAGCCTGGCCTATGCCCTCTTGCAGTCTGGGACCCCTCGGAGGATGTCCACTTGCTGGCTTAGGCCAGCTCCCTGGGGGATCGGGCCCAAGCTGGTAGTCAGACATCCCTCTGGCAGCCCGGCAGCCCTCAGGGGATGTCCACTTGCCAGCGAGGAGCAGGCCTAAGCTGCAGTCGGACATCCTTAGTGCTTCTGAGAAGGCAGGAGAGGCTCCCACTACCACCGCTGTACTGGCAGCCATCAGCCTGGCTTGTGGCTGAGCAGAGCTCCCCATGTGGGAGCACAGTGACCACCAGGGGGAAGCTCCTGCATTGAGCACCTACCCCCTGGTGGTCAGTGTGTGTCATAGTGACCAGTCATTCCCAGTCATTCTGCTGTTAGGGTCAGTTTGCATATTACCCTTTTATTATAGATGATAGAGGCCTGGTGCATAGGTGGGGGCCAGCTGGTCTGGCCTGAAGGGTGTCCCAGATCAGGGTGGGGGTCCCACTAAGGTGCCTGGCCAGTCTAGGTGAGGGGCTGATGGCAGTTTGCAGACTGGTCAAGCCCCCCCACCCAGTGGGGACCCTCACCCCATGGAGGGTTGGCCAGCCTGGGTGAGGGGCTGATGTCTGTTTTCAGGCTGGCCACACCCCCTTTAGGATGGGGCGTCCCCACTGGGGTGCCTGGCCAGTCTGAGTGAGGGGCTAAGGGCTGTTTTCAGACTGGCCAAGCCTCCGGGCGAATGAAGCTCCCAGTCTCTCCTTTTTTTCTTTCTTTCTTTTTCTTTTCTTAATTCTGGGATTTATTTTCCTTCTATAATTGAAACTTTGTAGCCTTGAGAGGAGCTCAGAGCTGGCCAGAGCAGGTGGAGGGAAGCCTCCTGTTCGCTCCAGCTCCGTGGCCATGGACGGCTGAAAGCAGGTATCTGGGGTTTATTTTTCTTCTATAATTGAAACTTTGTTGCTTTGAGTGGAGCTCAGAGCCAGCCACAGCAGGCTGGGAAGCTTGGCTTCCTCCATCATTGGGGCAACTAAGCCTTCTGCTTGCTCCAGGTCCGTGGCTGCTGGCCGCCATCTTGGTTGGGTTAATTTGCATATAGTTGCTCTGATTGGCTGGTGGGCATGGCTTAAGGCATAGCGAAGGTATGGTCAATTTGCATGTTTGTCTTTTATTAGTGTAGATATGAAGTGAAGCACCCCAACTTCTCTTTTAGGTAATCATCAGCAACACAGCAGTAAATATCAACACAAAGCAGATTATTATTGTAGGTCACACAGGAAGAACAAAGGGTAAAATATTTAACTGCAGCAGTGTTTGACTATATTCTGCACAGTGAGAAAACCTGAAGTCATTTTCAAGTTCCACCATTTCTTACTTCTTTTCAGTTGAATCAAGTTCCTAAGATTTCTATATTTCTGTTTTCTGGCTAATGAAAAGAAAATAGGATTCCACCGAGTCTCCTATCTACCTACTCCAGGACTTCTGTGAGGATCAAATGAGATGAGGCATGGGAAAATGCTTCACAGACATTCGGTTAGTGTAAAATGTTTCCACCTGGCTATGAAGCAAGTTGTGTTCCTGGGCTGAAGAAACTGCAAGGAGGCTAGTTGCTAGGGAGAGGAAGCCGGGTGTTGCTACGTGATGTCATTACCCGGGCAGACACTTAGCATATTTGCCTTTTATATATATAGATTTCCAGTGCACATCATATGTACTGGCCATTGGTCGGATGGTCACATGGATGTATGTCAGTCACTTAGCCTTTTATATATATATACTAGAGGCCTGGTGCACAAAAATTTGTGCACTCGGGGGGGGAGGGGGGTTCCTCAGCCCGGCCTGTCTGGGACCCCTCGGAAGATAACGACCTGCTGGCTTAGGCCCGCTCCCGGGTGGCAGAGGGCAGGCCCAATCCCTAGGTGCACCCCTGGTTGGGCTCAGAGCAGGGCCGATTGGGGAGTTGGGGCGCCGCCCCCTGTCATGCACAAAGCAGGGCAGATCGGGAGGTTGCGATGCCACCCCTAGTCACGCTCAGGGTAGGGCCGATTGGGGGGTTGGGGCACCGCCCCCTGTCACACTCAAGGTAGGGTTGATGGGGAGGTTGCGGCGCCACCCCCTCACACACAGAGCAGGGCCAATCAGGGGGGTTGGGGCTCCGTACCCTGTCACGCACAGAGCAGGGTCGATCAGGGGGTTGGGGAGCTCCCCCCTGTCATGCACAGAGTAGGGCCGATAGGGGGGTTGGGACACCACACCCTGTCACACTCAGGGCAGGGCCGATGGGGAGGTTATGGCTCTACCCCGTCACACACAGAGCAGGGCCCGTGGGGGTGGGGGTTGGGACGCCGCACCCTGTCACACACAGAGCAGGGTCGATCACGGGGTTGGGGCGCCGCAACCTGTCACACACAGAGCCGCAGGGCAATTGGGGGTTGGGGAGCTCCTCCCTATCAGGCACAGAGCAGGGCTGATCAGGGGGTTGGGGCACCTTCCCCTGTCACGAACAGAGCAGGGCAGATAGGGAGGTTGTGGCCCTGCCCCCTGTCACACACAGAGCCGCAGGGCGATCAGGGGGTTTGGGCGTTGTCCCCTGTCATGCTGATCCCGGTGCCGGGAGGCCTCGCGGCTCCGCTGATCCCAGTGCTGGGAGGCATATTACCCTTTTACTATATAGGATAGAGGCCTCGTGCATGGGTGGGGGCGGCTGGTTTGCCCTGAAGGGTGTCCTGGATCAGGGTAGGGGTCCCCATTGGGGTGCCTGGCCAGCCTGGATGAGGGGATGATGGCTGTTTGCAGCTGGTCACACACCCTTCAGGGTGGGGGTCCCCATTGGGGTGCCTGGCCAGTCTGGGTGAGGGGCTGAGGGCTGTTTTCAGGCTGGCAGGTGACTGAAGCTCCCAACCACTCCTTTTTTCTTTTTTCTTTTTATTCTGGGCCAGCTTTAGCTCTGAGGCTTGGCTCCAGCTCTGAGGCCTCAGCTGCTGAAAGCAGGTATCTGGTTTGTTTGGGTTCTATAATCGAAACACTGTTTCAACTCCAGCTCTGAGATCCCAGCTGCCTGAAAGCAGGTTTCTGGGGTTTTGTTTAGCTTCTATATTTGTAACAATGTTTCAAACTGCAAGCTCAGAGGCCAGCAGTGGCAGGCGGGAAACGTTGGAGTCCGCCGTCACTGAAGCAAGCAAGCCTCATGTTCACTTCAAGCTGCCTGGCTGCCGGTCGCCATCTTGGCTGGCAGTTAATTTGCATATCGCCCTGATTAGCCAATGGGAAGGGTAGCGGACATATGGCTAATTACCATGTTTCTCTTTTATTAGATAGGATATAGATTAGCATCCAGGGAGGAACCAGGGAGGGTTACATGAAATCCATGGAGGTAGATGAGGAAGGTGGGAAAAAGCAAAGCAAATCTGGTTCTGGGAAAGAATAGTCCTCTGTTATTTCAAAGGTATGTTTTCTTTGATGCACAAAGACAATAGACAATTTCAAAGGTAAAGATTGACCTTTGTCAAAGAAGCTACAGGCCCATGTAGCCCTCATGACCCACTTTTAGTTAGGAATTGATATGTTCAGACCACCTTGTCTCTGAGTTTGTAAGACTCACCATGCGGGCCTCCCCTGAGCTTATCACATTTAGTATGTGGCCCATTTTTCATCTAGAAGATAGTGTATATTCTACATAACAATGTGCTATGGGCTACTTCTTCCCAGCTTCCTCATATTCAGTGACGTCACAGTGGTAGCATGAAAGCAGCCAAGACAAGAGTATTTATGCCATAGATGTTGGTAAACTCTACGAATCAAGGAGCCCCCTCTCGAATCCCCTGGAAATTCATACTTACATATCATCCAAAAGAGGTGTGTGTGTGTATGTTTTCATAGGGAAAGAGAACCAGCAGTTCTGATTTGGATGAAAGAAAGGGAGAGGGTCAGATGACTAAGAAGTTTGACCTGTATACAGGCGTAATGGTGGTGCCATTTATTGTAAGGGGACTCATAGGTAGGGAGGCATCTAAAGGGGGAGGATAATAAGGTTTGTACTCACTGGGTTTGGGATGTTCATGGTTCATCCCAGATCATTAGGCAGTGGTTTTATGTACTTGGAGCTCAGGAGAAAAGCCTGTAATGGAGGAATGTACTTGAATCATCTGTATGCAGGTAGCACTTAAAACACGGAGCATGAGTGTGGTTGCTCAAGGTACATAAGTAAGTAACAAAGTCAGAATGAAAAGGGGCATATTAACATTACAAGGTGGGCAAGGAGAGCCAGCAAAATGGGTTGATGTAGCATGGTCAGAGACACCTGGGGATAAACAACGGCAACGCCTCTGACCTCAGTGGTCCTTTGAAAGAGGGAGGCTGGCATATAAACTGAGAATCTCAAAGGAGTACTATCAAAGGGCATGAGGAGGGTGCTTGCTTTTCATGAGAGAGCACAGAGGACTCAGCGACGAACTTGACCCACTGGGTCAAGTTTTAAAGAGAGAGGGATGAGGAGCTCCTTTGATCTGTCAGCAAAACCCTGGAAGCCCAAGACAAGAGAGAGCCCAAATGGGAAAGTTTAATTTCCTCTGAAGATTCATTTGGTTTAAAAAAAACCTGGCTGCCTTTTTCTAGGTATATTCCCTAAGCAGCAAATCATCACATTTTCCCCTTGAACCAAGTTATGCATATATGAGTATGTTCTAAACTAAAGTTACTTTAGATTTGTATGTAAAGGGGATCTTAAAATATATATAATTCTAACCATCTTCCTCCGGAAAATAGCAGTTCTTTCGTTTTTTTTTCTTTTGTAAACCGTCCCAAATTTAATATGTCACATATTCCTTTTGGGTGCTGCCCTGGAAATGGCTATGTGGTGGGTATGTTCTACTTGCTTTCTATCTCCTTTATAAAACTCAGCCCTGCCCAAAGCCCTTTTCCTCCTCTCCTCTGCACAGGCCTTTCTATTGGTTCCTCAGAGGACAGACACTGCTTAGATTTGGCTGGAAGTGCCTCTGAGCTCAGCAGATGCAGGAGAAGCAAGTACAGTGTATCATGTGGCCTCACTGAGCCTGCCTTTCCATTGAACACGCTGAGGTTGTTTAGAGGGTCACGGCGCTTTTTGGTTTTTTGAATAACGCAGGAGATCAACAGCATAAGGCACTCAGGGGCTGCTGGTTGTTGGAGCATTTTCCATGTCACTGAATATATGGCATGGAGTGGTTTTAGCGGGGAGAAAAGAGCTTTGGGGAAAAATTAAAAAGGAACACTGAAGAAATTAATAATTTACTAGAATACACTAAATCCCACTGATTCAAACTCCTATTGAATTTTTGATGCTACCCTCTGCAAAGCTAGATTAAATTTTAAAATTGTTTCTATCTTTAGGTATTGATTTCCCCTCCTCCTTTCTTTAACCCTTGAGCATTTGAAAGGATATCACACCACACATGCTCCAGATCACCACAGGAAGTTAATAAAGGGTAACTACACTTAGTCTCTACTTTTCTTCCTAAATCCCCATGGACTGCATTCATCAGTTCCTCACAGGACCGTGCTCTGTGCATACTAAAAGCAAAAAGGTAGTGACTCCTGTTTCCTTCTATTTGTGCTGTACTTAATTCCTACACTTCATTATCTAGGTTTATATTGTCATTTTACAGATGAAGAAACCTCAGGGAGGGTAAGTATATTGTATCACAGGGCTAGTAAATGGTGGGCCAGGATTGAAATCCATTCTATAGTCTGTCAGTAACCATTATACATACTATCCTTCCTCTACAGATCTACGATGAATCTGTAATCGTATTTATTACATTTTATTGTAGTTATGTAACATGGGTCGGGCCCTTTCCTCATCTTTGTAATCCTTGTGCCTGGCAGTGACTGGAATAGCTCTTCTGCCATCCACTATCAACTCCTTCTAGCACCAGGCACTGTGGCACACACAATTCACATATTTATGATTTTTGTTCGGTATAAAAGATAACTCAGTCTGTAGTTTTATTGCCTTGTAGGACATTAACCTGTTTCATATCTGTGTCAGGTTTCCTGAAGACCACTTCTAGCTTTGATTTGTTAGGACTTGGCATATAACTGTATTCACCGCTACAATTTATGACAGCAAAAGGATACAAAGCAAAATCCACAAAGGGCAAAAAACCTGAGGTGAAATCTGGAAAAACTGGGCACGAAGCATCAAAGAATTCTCTCCCAGTGGAGTCACACTGGATGAACTTAATCCCAGTCGTGTTGTGACAGCCCAGAGTTTTTACTGGGAGCTGGCCACTTAGGCAATCTCTGCCTGGCACCTATGCCAGACAAAATTCCAGACTCCCAGGGGCAAGCAGGTGTTCAGCACAAACTGCATTGTTTGCACAGACAGTTTATGCACAGTGAGCCACTTTTATCAGGACTGGGAACCCTCCTAAAATTCAAGTTCCCAGATGCCAGCCAAGGGCCAATCTGGTATGCAGGTCTCTGAGGATAAGCTGTCAGGCTGCTGCTATGTTAACCCTTTTTGGCACAAGAATTTAATCCCAGCATTCTTTCTTCATGTTGTCAACTTTGTTTTATTTTGACAGACACAGCTCTAGCAAGCTAAATAAAATCCAACCAAACCTAAATCTAAAATACACCAACTCAATAGTAGAGACTGACTACTGCAGTTATTAAAAAAAAACAACCACACAAAAAACACCTTGTATTTGTATTTAATATTTTCTTACTATATTTGCACTTCTGAAAGTCCTCTTAGATGGCAAATACTTGCCTATTGAAATCTAAGGCACATATTAATAATAAAGAAGTGTTTCTGCAGGTAGGCAATACTATGTAATGATAATTCCCTCTTTAAAATATGAAATATATCATTAAAATTTCCCCATTTAAATATATTACATATAAGCCAAAACTTAGAAATGATATAACCCCCGTTTATCACTGTAGCTTTGAGCCTTTAAAAAAGATAGCCTTAATTTTAAGTTTAAATATAACATGCAGAATAGTCTTTATTTTTTGAACTTTATTATGCTTCAGATGTTTCTCTAATCATTTTAAGTTTATGTTCCTATATTTTCTGAATTGATTTTAAAATCAGAATTTTACAAGTCTCCATATACAATTATACCAAACAAAATACGAAAATTTTAAGCTTTATTAATAATTCTAAGGAGCCCAGAACACAATTAAAAGCTGACACAGTTAACAAAAGCATTAGAAGTTAAACATCTCTTGAATAAAAATATAGGAAATATAATAACGAAAAAAAAAAAAATCAGGGACTGAAGGAAGAAGAAAATTTTCCAGTTTTCGAGCAGCTGGTATATTCCGCCCTCTGATTTTGCAGGTTATATATCTCTGGATTTAACCAACCACGGGTCAAAAATACTTAAAAAAAGAAAAACTCCAGAAGGTTGATTCCTAAAACAATACAATATGACAACTATTTACAAAGCATTTGCATTGGAGTAGGTAGTACAAACCATCTAGAGCTGATTTAAAGTGTACAGTAGGATGTGTGCAGGTTAGATGTAAATACTACGCCATTTTTCTATAATGGACTTGAGCATCCTCAGAATCTGGTATCCAAGAGGTGGAGGGTGTCCTGGAACCAATCCCTGGAGGGTATAGAGGAACAACTGTACTTTCTTCACAATTTATATCACTTAAGTGCAAAGACATCATTAAATAAAACCTCATGTGATATCTACAAAATAATGGTAAGAGGAAAAAAACCTAACATCAGGATCTTCTGGATCCACTAGTTTACATACCGATTACAAAAGTGATTCTAGGTAACTACAGTTGAAAGCCTATCAATTAAGTCATCAATAGTGCAAACAAGAAGATGAATGTCTGCTTTTTCTTTCATTCGGTGATCACCATGTTTCCGAAGGATGACATCTACATCTGTGCTGACTACTCGGTCAGCAATCTGTATGGACGTGTGCCAAGATACAACGTCATCCTTCATGCAATGGAGCAATCTTATAGGGCAGTTCACAGGAATAGGGCTATGTAATAAGCAGTGGTGTTCAGCTTCTTTAATGAAACTATGCTGAATGTGATAAACTCCTTCTTCATTGTATTTTGATGGCATGCTCCACACGCCTTTCATCTCTATTTCCTTTTGTGCCTATTGAAAAAAATTAGGAAAATAGAAGTATTTATGACATACTAACACATGCAATAATATTAAACAATATAAGAATTTAAATAGAAAAATATGTACAATATAATATATATATTTAGGCATTTTAATGTCTTTTTTAATACCAGAAAGATTTGATTCAGTGAAATTGAGTGGTTGAAATCCATTGATTTCAGTGAAAAGCTGTATATCTGAAAGTTATACTTCTAAATATGTCTCAAATGACTTGAAAACAAGAAATTCAAAAAATATAAAATGTATGAAACTATAGTACTATCATGGGGTTTTCTGCATTAAAAAACATGTGAACCAAATATTTAAAGCAAAAATGATACTCAGTTGTCTTTAAGCTATTCCGCATTGCTCCTGAATTTGTAATTTCAGTAATTAAAACTTAATTTCACTGGTTATTAAATAAAGTGAAAACTATGCTAATTATTGAGACACAATAATGGTTGCATTTTAAACATCCCTACTCAAATAGCTGTTACCTGCCACTGAATTGAATGAATGTTGTTCATCTGAAGAACAAACTTCACAGAACGTTTTATGTCCTGAATCCTCAAAAAAAAAAAAGTTCAGAAATAGCAAAAATAGTATTAACCAAAGAAAATGTGCAATATGCATGAGTTCTACACCAAGAAACGGTATCAAGGCAATGTGGTGGAGAAGCTTGGTTTCCAAACAGCTGTACATCCTGTCTGACGCCCTCTAGTGTCCAAAGAAGGAGACAATGATTAGCGTCAGTAAAGAGGTACATCAAGTTCCTACACAGTGAGAAATGCTGGGTTTTAACATCTCAAAGCTAGAAAAAATAGTAACACTCCCCACTTCTGCTCCCTGGACATTTTGGGGCTAGCTGTTTGTATAGAAAATAAAAAAAATAGCGGTCCTAGTGTCCCTACTCTTTCCTTACACATGCTTTTAAGTTACCAAGGGCTCAACATGTTTCTGTTAACTGTTTCCTGGTCTGATTTAGGATTAGCAAAAATGTGCTGATTGGCAGAATACAGATCTTCTCAGTCACTCAGGGGGTATCTACCATGTACCATAATCCTCCCTTTGAGTGATGTGAACATACACAAATAGAAATGTACCTTAGGTCTTGTCATTTCTCAATAACAAACAAAAGAAACTACCCTATTAAACCAACTCCTTTCCACTCTGCCACGTTCTTAAAATAATTTCTTACCATGAGCAGCATTATATTAGCAAGTTAGAGGATGCAGTCAAGAGGTCCAAGGTTTAGATGCAGAAAGATGCAATGGTAGGAAAATTTAGCAGCATGAGGATACTGAGCAACTTATGACAAATAACCAAGAAAGTGAAAAAAACTCAGAAATAGGAGGTAAGTGCAAGGAAAACCGGCCTCACAATTTTAGACCTGATAGGAAATCATAAAGAACCTGACTGCAGACAATGCCATTTCTTAAGGAGACGGTTAGAACAAGTAAGCTAAGAATACACTTAAAACATAATATATGGCACTGGGTTCAATGCAGAACTTGAGACATTTAACACTACATATGCTATTTTTTCTTATTTTTATTTCTCTTTTTCCTTCTGCTCCTTCACTCTCTAGAGCAGGGTTCTCAAACTTCACCTGAAAGACTTGTTAAAACAGCTTTTAGGCCACACTCCCAGTTTCTGATTTAGTAGGTCTCAGGTGAAGCTCAAGAATATGCTTTTTGACTTTTTTTACTGAATTAAATTTAATGCAGTGACATTGGTTAATACATTATATAGATCCCTAAGTTTCAAGTGTACAATTATGTGATACATTACCTGTATGCTCATCCCCCTAAATCTAGTCTCCTTCAGTCACTATATTTCCCCCTTTACCTTTTTTGCCCCCTCGCCCTTTCCTCTGGTAACCACCATACTGTTGTCTGTATGAGTTTGTTTACTTTGTTGCTTTCTGTTTTATATCCCACACTAGAGGTCCGGTGAACAAAAATTTGTGCACTTGGGGAGGGGAGGGTCCATCAGCCCAGCCTGTGCCCTCTTGCAGTCTGGGAACCCTCGGGGGATGACCACCCGCTGGCTTAGGCCCGCTCCCTGGGGGACTGGGCCTAAGCTGGCAATCAAACATCCCTCTGGCAGCCCAGGAGTCCTAGGGGGATGTCCACTTGCCAGCGGGGAGCAAGCCTAAACTGCAATCTGACATCCCTAGTGCTGCTGAGGAGGCGGGAGAGGCTCCCACCACCACCGCTGTACTGGCAGCCATCAGCCTGGCTTGTGGCTGAGCAGAGCTCCCCCTGTGGGAGCTCACTGACCACCAGGGGAGAGCTTCTGCATTGAGCGTCTGTCCCCTGGTGGTCAGTGTATGTCATAGTGACCAGTCATTCCCAGTCTTTCTACTGCTAGGGTCAGTTTGCATATTACCCTTTTATTATATAGGATAGAGGCCTGGTGCATAGGTGGGGGCTGGCTGGTTTGCCCCGAAGGGTGTCCCGGATCAGGGTAGGGGTCCCGCTGAGGTGTCTAGCCAGCCTGGGTGAGGGGCTGATGGCTGTTTGTAGGCTGGTTACACCCCCTTCAGGGTAGGGGTCCCCACTGGGGTTCCTGGCCAGCCTGGATGAGGGGATGATGGCTGTTTTCAGGCTGGCCACACCCCCTTTAGTGTGTGTGGGGGTCCCCATTGGGGTGCCTGGCCAGTCTGGGTGAGGGGCTGAGAGCTGTTTTCAGGCTGGCCAAGCCCCCCGGCGATGGAAGCTCCCAGCCTCTCCTTTTTCTCTTTTTCTTTTTTAATTCTGGGATTTATTTACTTTCTATAATTGAAACTTTGTTGCCTTCAGTGGAGCTCAGAGCTGGCCGCGGCAGGCGGGAAGCTTGGCTTCCTCCACCACTGGAGCAACCAAGCCTCCTGCTCGCTCCAGCTCCATGGCTGCCAGCCGCCATCTTGGTTGGGTTAATTTGCATATAGTCGCTCTGATTGGCTGGTGGGCATGGCTTAAGGCACAGTGAACGTACAGTCAATTTGCACGTTTGTCTTTTTTTTTTTTAAATATATTTTATTGATTTTTTACAGAGAGGAAGGGAGAGAGATAGAGAGTTAGAAACATCGATGAGAGAGAAACATTGATCAGCTGCCTCCTGCACATCTCCAGCTGGGGATATGTCCACAACCCAGGTACATGCCCTTGACCGGAATCGAACCTGGGACCTTTCAGTCCGCAGGCCGACACTCTATCCACTGAGCCAAACCGGTTTCGGCTATGTTTGTCTTTTATTAGATTAAATATGAGTGAAATTATATGGCACCCTTATGTCCACTGTTCACTGCAGCACTATTCACAGTAGTCAAGATCCAGAAACAAAGTGTCTTTCAATGGATGACTAGATCAAGAAGATGTGGTACATATTTGCAATGGAATTCTACTCAGCCATAAAAAAAATGCCATTTGCAACAACATTTGAATTTTGAGAGTGTCATGTTAAGCGAAATAAGTCAAATGAAAAAGGACAAGAACCATAAGAATATGCCTTTCTAAGAAGTTCTCAGGTGCTGAGGCTGCTGGCCTAGGGACTATACTTTTTGAGCCGCTGCTCTAGACTATTTTCCTTTCTCTAATTTTCCGGGCCACAGGCTTGCCAGGATCTTAGTACCACAGGTAAAATTTAGATCTCTAAGAAAAGATGCCCAAGGAAAACTCAACAGATTTAATAAATAAATAACATATACAAAAATAAACAACTATTACTCACTATTTCTTTAACCTTGCAGACAACTGAAGTGCTTAAACGTATGTCCAATAATAAAGTATAATAAACTAATTACCTTCCCAGTTATTTCAGAAACCTCATTCTACCATATTTTGCTGATGAATATACTAATAATGAAAAAGTAATCTCTTGGAAGATGAGAAGTAGGAGTAAAAAAAAGAATGTCAACTAAATATCTAAGACAGAACTGGCTATCTTATCTCCTGTGAGCTAATTCTTGGAGAGCTCTGCTGAGAGGATCTGAGGCTGTTTACAGGCTAAAAAAAAAAAAAAGAAGTCATAATTGATTAGTCAAGTTTAATGTGGTCATACGAATAGGTACTATTTCTCACATGCCACAAAGAGGAAAAGAAGAGATCATGATGCATGATCAAAATAAGTAAATGCAATTAATAAAGAAAATGTTGCTAAAAAAAGACATTTAAAGTGTTATTTCATTAATATGGCTCCAACATTTGCCAGAATGAATTGAAGAGACTGAAGAAAAGGAAACCTTAAACAAGAGACTAAATAGTAAAGAAAGCAAAGAGATGGTATTTAAAAAAGCAGCTAAGACAAAAGATGGGCCAAAATAGTAAATCACAGGAATGATGACACATGAACAAATATTCAAAGAAAGAGGAAGCAGAAGGATGACAGGAGGTATGCCTGTGACTTACCTCAACAGGAAGCTGATTAAACTCTGTCACTAGGCCATCTACAGCTGCAGCTATACCAATAAGGGCCACAACCTTTTGTGGCCGTGCAATTGCAGCATGAAGCATAAGCCATCCGCCGAGGCTAGATCCAACTAGTATCTAAAATTGAAAATATGTGTAGTTTTAAAGAGCAATTTTTTTCTTTTCTATAAAGGTAGTGAGTAATTTAACAGAATTCATATACTTTTTTTCTTTTATATCCTTTGGCTCCCAGACTTTTTAATAGTTGATACAAAGTAGAATTAAAATTATGATTACTTTTTGTTAAAGTATTTGGTCTACAATGGAGAATTATGACAATAAAATAGGTAAAATAAGTAAAATGGTACTTACATTTTATGAGGAAGTTAAAATGACAGAACAATTTTAAGTCAAATATCAATATTGGTTAAAATTTAAATAAATTTTCATATCAAAGAAACAGCTCAAATATCATGAGGGTATCATCAACAATGATATCATATTTAACAAAAATAGTCACCTGTGGTCCTTCAGCTAAGTCATCAATTATAGAAAGAACATCTTTTCTCCATTTTCCTACTGTAGACTCTTCTAAGTTACCTTCTGATTGTCCAACTCCTGAGTAATCAAACCTGAAAAAGGGAAAATACATATCTATATCCAGATATCTATCTAACTACATATTTGTTTCTCTGATTTTTAAGGAAGATAGCACATTCATCATTATACAATGCCTAAAATGTATTAAATCCTATTGGCTTAACCATCAAATAGCCCCAAGAGCCATTCACTTTCTGATCTCCTCCACTGCTGGCAGCTGGGTCCACGTCACTATCCTCTCTTGACTGATCTAAGAGTCTCCCTTTCCAATTTTCACCCTCATAGTCTATTCCCCACATTGTAGTCAGTGATCTTTTTAAAATAAAAATCATGTCTTGGACAAACCTGCCAAAGGCTTTCTACAATCCTATATAATAAAAGGCTAATATGCAAATTGTCCCCTCGGGAGTTCAACTGACTGGGAGTTCAACCGCTTGCTATGACGTACACTGACCACCAGAAGGCAGCATGGAACGAAGGAAGACCCTGGCTGGCAGTTGGCAGCAGGGGGAAGGAAGGCCCCGATTGGCCCTGATTGCTGGCCAGGCCTAGGGACCCTATCTATGCATGAATTTCATGCATTGGGCCTCTAGTCTTTAAACAAAATCCGAGGTCCTTACTACACTCTGGTCCCTGACTGCCTCTCTGATCTTGTTCCGTACTGCTCTCTCCCCCTCACAACAACATTGTCCCTCTCCTTCTTGAAGTTAATGGAAAACATCACCCATGTTCCTGCCCTAGAAGTTTTACATCTGCTTTTCTCTCCACATGGAATACTCTACCTCCAGATATCCACTTAGATGGCTCCCTCACTTGACTCAGGCCTTTGGCTCAAATGTTACATCCTCAGAGGTCTCCTCTGACCATTCATTCTAAAATGGCACTCCTTCCATCATTCTCTACTCCCTTACCCTGCTTTATTTTCTTCACTAGAGGCCAGGTGCATGGAATTTGTTCATGGGTAGGGTCCCTAGGCCTGGCCATCGATCAGGGCCAATCAGGTTCCCCACCTCCTGGCCTCCCTGTCTACTCCTTCCTTCACTCCCTCAGCGCCCTGCTGCTGGTCGCCAGCCGTGTTCCGCGCTGCCCCATGGTGGTCTGCGCATGTTATAGTGAGCGATCGAACTCCTGGTCTCTGGGTCAAACTCCCGAGGGGACAATTTGCATATTAGCCTTTTATTATATAGGAGAGCAAACATTGCTACTTGACATTATACGTGACATTTGATTATTTTGTGTGTGCTCTGTCTCCCACACTAGCATGGAAGCTCCATATGAGCACAGGCTTTGTTTTGATCACCACTGCTTTCCCAGTGCCTCGCACATGGTAAGTGCTTAGTGTATACTTACTGAATTATTAGTGGAAAGGAAAGAGATCAGAATCAAATTAATTACCAGCCCATCCACTTAGTTTCTTCTCCTTCCAACTTCTTAGTTCTCCTGGCTCAAAGTCTGCCTGATCTGTGAATTCCACCTCACCTCAAGGTCTCAATTCCATAAATCTACCACTCCTGTAGATTACCATAAACCCTAGTTATATTGAACTACCCACAATTCTAAGCCCATTCATAACTTTGAGTCTTTGTATGGTTTCCTACTGCCTACAAGACCTTCCTTTCCTACCCAAATTCCTAATTGTTTCACCTCCTTTGAGGAACTTTCTTTGCAACATATGCCCTGTTTAGAACCAGTCACTGTCTTATGTATGTACTCAATTAACCCTTTTCATACTGTGTGTTGTAATCAGGTTTTGAATACAGTGGGGCCTTGACTTACGAGTGTCCCGACTAACAAGTTTTTAGAGATACAAGCCGTCTCTCAGCCCATTTTTTGCTTTGAGTTGCGAGCTAAAATTCGGGTTACGAGCCAGCTTCAGATACCCCGCCGCTAGTTGGCGCAGCGAACATCACAGTGAATGCCAGAACATCAGCCCAGCATCAGGTGCCTCACTCGTTCACTGTAATGATTTGACATACGAGTAATTTGAGTTACGAGCTCCGTCACGGAAAGAATTAAACTCTTAAGGCCCCACGGTATTTGTTTCTCTCTGACTAGAATGTCAGGTCTTCAAGGTCGTACTGTCTTATTCAAAATTGCCTGCCCTGTACCATCCATCCTCACTCACTTGCATTTTTTCCCCCTTACATTCTTTCCATTCTCTGCAATTTGGTAACACCAATATCCTGGTGCAGCTCTTTGTCATCTCAAAACCACCATATCACAGTAACCTGCTAACTGTGCTCTATGACTCTATTCTCTCTTTGGATGGATCCACTTTATAACTGACAGATTATATTGATATGGCATTTATTTCAATGGCTCCCTGTGACATACAACATAAAAAATTAGTACTTTAGCCTGTATTTTTAGGCCATTATATTCTGGTCACCCCAGATTGACCTTTATTATTTCATCAAAGGAAACTACTGCTTTGGCCAAATTGATCAACTTGCTGCTCCTAAAGTAAGCTCTGTTTTATTTCTCTGTTGCATGAGTCATACTATTTCCTTCACCTGAAATACCTTTTCCCATCACCTTCATTACTGATCTCCTCTCTCAGAACTTCGTACAAATGAACCTTTTTTTGCTGGAAAGCCTTTGCAGAAAAAGAAAAAAAAATCTCTAGCTAATGAAATTTCTACAGAATTCATTTTTATCAATCACAATCAAAACCTGCTTTATAAGACAGTTTGTGTTCATATGTATGTCTTATCCCCCCTGAGACTGTCTTTGCATTCTCCATAGTGACTAGGTATATAAACCTCACAGTGAGTATCATAATACATTCTGAATGAATAGAAATGGAAGGTAAAAGTAAAAGATTTTATTCAAATTTTAGCTTTCATTTTTTTCTGATTCTTAAAATCTTATAAAAACTAATAAATCCCAATGTTTAGTATACACGTAAGAGTATGTATGTAATATATAATATATATTTATTTCTTTACAGATAAGGGATTTGTAAGTGATGATGGAGAAGAAAGAAATTAAAATTTTCTTTAGGTGTCTAGTGAAACGACTCTTTGGAAATGGGGCAACAAGGCAGCTGCTGAAGTCTAAATCACAGTAATTATTTCCTCTCAGTCCAGGATACATAGGAGACCAGGGAAAAGAGGAAAGGCACCAACTAGTCCTCCTTTCCTTCTCCTTGATAGGCAATTGGGTATTTCTCCTTGCTGCATTTTTTATATTTTCCTTCCAAATATATGGTAAAGATGCAGAATACATATAAAGGCACTTCATAAAGGAAATTATAACCATTTAGTGAGACAATAGGTTGCAAGTAAGAACCCTAACCAAAAGTTAAAGATAATTCAAATATATTCAGCAGTTTTAGGACTTGTAAACACAGGAACAAAATCTGTCCTAGCCCGGCCAGAAAGGCTTAGTTGGCTGAGCAATGTCTCCATGCACCAAGAGGTTGTTGGTTCTATTCCCAGTCAGGGCACATGCCCTGGTTTCAATCCCCAGTATCAGGTGAGAAAGAAAATTGGGGATTTAAGTGGATAGAAAAGTCTTTATAAAAGAACATTGAAGAATTGTGCAGGAAGCAGCCAATTAATATTTCTTTCTCATCGATGTTTCTCTCTCTCTCTCTCCCCCCTGCTTCTCCGTCTCTCCTCCTCCCTCTTCCCTCTCTCCCCCTCTCATTTCCTCTCTCTGAACTCAATAAAAACATATTAAAAAAAAAAGTCTGTCCTAGTAGCCTCAATACTCTAGGACCTATTCCCAAATCTAGAATTAAATATTCTATTAGGAATAATTATGCTAGAATACCAGCCCTAAAACAAAATGTTATAGTCCTTAGCTCTGACTCAATTTTATTTTAGGCATGGTGACAGGACATTAAGAATACATTTTCATATAGACAGATGTACTACTTGTTGTATAATACATAAAACTAACCATTTCCTCAAGATCTAAATTTTACAGCCAACAATCACAACAAAAGTAAACTGAGAAATTGAAGTATAAATAGAAGACAAAATCTCTTATAGCAAGCTAAATGCAATAGGTAATGGTGATTAGACTGTAATGGAGTTTTGATAAAAGCAAATAACAGACTTGATCAAATTAAAAATTTGTAGTGAAAGGCTATCCTTTTTAAAGGTTTACTAGTATAAAGATACTAGAGGCCCGGTGCACGAATTGTTACACCAGTGGGGTCCCTCAGCCAGGCCTATGGGATCGGGCTGAAACTGGCTCTCTGACATCCCCCAAGGGGCCCTAGATTGTGAGAGGGCGCAGGCCAGGCCTAGGGACCCCAACGGTGCATGATCAGGGCCAGGAAGGGACACAGGAGGTTGGCCAGCCAGGGAGGGACCGCGGGAGGGCTCCAGGGCATGTCTGGCCCGTCTTGCTCAGTCCCAATTGGCCGGACCCCAGCAGCAAGCTAATCTACCAGTCGTAGCATCTTTCTCCTAGTGGTCAGTGCATGTCATAGCAACTGGTCGACAGTCTGCTCCCCGGTGGTCAGTGCACTTCATAATGAGCGACTGAGTGGCCTCAGCATATCATTAGCATATTACGCTTTGATTGGTTGAATGGACAACGGATACTTAGCATATTGGGCTTTTATTACATAGGATACATAGATTGCATTTTAACACCATACCACTTAATAGTCTCCAAACATTATAACTTTGTTATGATTACTTAATATACCTTTAAAATGTATTTTACATATATCCAAAATGCAGAAAACCTACATATGTCTTATAGGGAGACAGAAATGGATAGCTCTCCCAGCCTCAATTTAAACTTAAGAACTGGCAAAAAGGTGATTTCTTGATTCAAAATATTTTAGTGACAAAGAGGGAGAATGATGACAATATTTCTGTTATCATGATATTTTGCTGAGGCTAGTCCCCTTACTAGATAGCTCTTCCTTCTTATCCCAAACCTAACTATTCTTCAATGTTCCTTTATAAAGACTTTTCTAGCCACTTAAATCCCCAGTTTTCTTTCTCTCACCTGATAAAATAAAGGGTACTGCTCTTTTGACACTATCACTTTCTGATGAGTATTTTTCCCAAATTACTCATATGCATTTTCTCCTGTTTCCCAGCCTTATAAAAGGTTATTTAAGGGTAATGACCATCCTATATAATAAAAGCCTAATATACTAAGTGTCCAGTTGGTCGTCCGTTCAACCAATCAAAGTGTAATATGCTAATGATATACTAAGACCGCTCAACCGTTTGCTATGATGTGCACTGACCACTAGGAGGCAGACAGTCGACTGGTCGACCAGTCACTATAACGTGCACTAACCACCAGGAGGCAGGCACTCCAACCAGTTGGTTAACACATTGTATGCGGGAAACGTATTTATATGTTTTACGTATTTATACGTTCTACCAGTGTAGAAGAGCGCGGGACACGTATTAATACGTTTTTTATAGACTAGTGGTAGAATGCGGGTAACGTATAAATACGTAAACTAAAGTTATCGTAATTTTACTGAACGTTGCCATTTGCACAAAAAATTAGCAAAAATCGCCCGATAAAAACTGTTAGCGCGCGATAAAAACTACCCGCAAACAATGTGTTAACTTGTTGCTGGGGTCTGGCCAATCAGGACTGAGCGAGAAGGGCCAGACACGCCCTACCCGACTGGCCAACCTCCCATGTTCCTCCTTGGCCCCAATAGTACACCGTTGGGGTCTCTTGGCCTGGCCTGCGCCCTCTCACAATCCAGGACCCCCTTGGGGGATGTCGGTGAGCCAGTTTCGGCCCGATCCAATAGGCCAGGCCGAGGGATCCCGCTGGTGCACGAATTTGTGCACTGGGCCTCGGCGGTTCTCAACCTGTGAGTTGCGACCATCGGAAAACACATATAGCATATCAGATATTTACATTACAATTCATAAAAGTAGCAAAATTACAGTTATGAAGTAGCAACGAAAATAATTTTATGGTTGGGGTCACCACAACATGAGGAACTGTATTAAAGGATCGCGGTATTAGGAAGGTTGAGAACCACTGCCTAGTGCAGTGATGGCGAACCTTTTGAGCTCAGCGTGTCAGCGTTTTGAAAAACCCTAACTTAACTCTGGTGCCGTGTCACATATAGAAATTTTTTGATATTTGCAAACCATAGTAAAACAAAGACTTATATTTTTGATATTTATTTTATATATTTAAATGCCATTTAACAAAGAAAAATCAACCAAAAAAATGAGTTCATAGGTTCGCCATCACTGGCCTAGTGTTTTATATTTCACAGCACCCAAAACAGTGCTAGAAAGTCTACTTGCAAAAGATACACCAGTCTTCAGAACAAGTTAATAGATTTTTTAAGAGTTCTGAGAATGAAAATGAAACAATTAGTTAATCTGATAAAAGAACTAAGAACTAATTATAAATGCTATATAACTGATATAATTTTTACTATTATGTTAAACAGATACTAGTAAAGTCTAAAAGTTTTTATTATTTTATTCCTAAAAGCTGTATTTTCTAGATCTACTGAGCAAATGTTAGTGGAACTACCTTTTTCTAGGCTGTTCTGAAAATAATTCAGAAATTACCTTAATCAAATCTCATTTTTTTATGATGAAAATAGGTCCAGTGTTTATTAATGGACTTATCTGTCACAGTTATTGCTAGAATTGATTCTACGGCCCATGTTTCTTGAGTTCCAGGCCAGTGCTCTTTCTATTAAACCATACTATCTTTTCTGGCAAATTAGGCACTAAATAAATAATTGTTATAGGTAAACAAACCTAGTAACAGCAACATAAATATGTTATTTTACTAAAATAATTATCAGCATAAAATATTACAAATTGTGAAATCAAGTTTTAGTTAAACACCATATATCCCTATTTATACTTAGACATATTCAAATTACAGCAGTGAGGAGAAAGAAAACGCAGGATATGTGAATTATATAATACTAATTTTACAATACAGGAGGCCCTCCAATATTTTGTTCAAGGCTGTCCCATTATAATATTGATGAGATGTCACAGGCACTTAACTCTTGTTTATATCAATTAGTCTATGGTAAAACTGGCTTGTTTATATGTCATTTCACTTAAAGTTGCAGAACTTATCAATGACATTAACTGATGACTTACTGTACTTTTAAATGCATATATATTATTTTTAAATACATATTTTAAAAAGTAAGGTAATAAACAGTGGTAAGTAAAAGTCCTTAAGCCCCAAATGGAAAACCACAATATAATCACAAGAAAGCCAACTATAGTATATTGGTTTGTTGTCTTATTAGGTTATTGTAGCTAAAGAGCTTAGTTATCATTAGTTTCCTTTCCTGCCAGCATTCAATGTGGCACAAAGACTTTTTAAAAAGGTCTTTTAAAGGTTTCATTTACAAGCACCCTAAGTCACAAGAAAGTTTACAACCATTAAAATAGATTAATCTATAAAAATGCTGGCACTTGCTTCAATTGGTTAGAGCAGAAGTAATTCTCCACTGCCATGCTAAATGGTAGTAATATTTTCTCTGAAATGTGTTGTTCCTACCTTATATAGGCGTGACCTAGAGATTTGCAAAACTCCTCAATCGCCAATGCTTTTGTACCAGTCATATTAGAAATATAGCCAGGGAGGAAGATAATTCCTGGACTTTTGCCTTTTAGTCTCTTATAAGCCAGTTTTGGAAGGTCTGGTCGACTAAGGAAAGAGACTGATGCCTTTTGTCTGCAAGCTAAACAAAGTACACAAAACATAAACCATAGTTTGCAAATACAGTTTTTGGAAACCCATATATATATGTATATATATTTTTTCAATCTTAACTTTAACTTGTCAAACTGATGTCAAATACTATTTCCACTTAATAGAAAACACAAAACACTGATGTATGCTATTCGTCTGTGCATATTCTATGACAAGTCTGTGCATATCTTCATTTCAAAATCAGTACCTTCTTTGAGTAAGGTCCAATCTTGCTTCTTCAAAAACGTATGAAACCTTCCTCTCCTTTACTGTGGCTACAAAAACTTGTCAGTCTCTTCCATGTGAGCTGATAAAGTTTACCTCATTCTGGATTTAAGAAGTTGATTTAAAAAAATTAAATTGGAGACCTTAAAACTATTACTTTTACATGTAAGCTTGTTTCAAAGTTTCCATGTATAGTGAAGTATTACAAATTTAAAACTTTCAGTGAAAAGCAGGGCTAGAAGGAGCCAGTTACATTGGTTGGCAGATTGTATAAGCAGAAATGTTCATTTCCCGTTTCCCTCGTTCAGCACTCAAAAATCCTCCCTATCCTCTTAATGTTATTTCCCAACACAAGAATGTCTCCGCGAGACAATCATCTATTTAACCTCGGTAAGCTTTAAGTGGACAGGTTAACATTATATCCATAAAGGATCTTTGTGCAATAAGAATTAGTTCAAAGCCTGGTGCTTCAGTGCTCAACAGATGAACTGGAACTTCTTTAATGAAATGTAATAATGAAATGACACACTACGCTAGAGAAACATATAACACGTCTTTTGATTGTGTACAATTAAATGCAAGTTAAACTGATTATAAACATTTAAACATTTTAACTCAAAACAAAGAGTATCTGCAATGACAATTCCCATTCCAAGCAATCATGCATCTGAGTGCCCAAGGTGTGGACAAAACAAAACCAAAAGCTAAAAAGGCAAACTTTAGAAAGACAGACTATATACACTTTGAACAATTATTAATTCCAATGGGTTAAATCTGAAAAGAAACATCAATGGAGCTCAGCTGTTAAGTGTATATACATTTTGGGGGGCCACCCTATACATGGGAGGGTGGCGCTGGAATAGGAAGAGGGAGGAACCAAGCACAAGATAAAGAAAATGGTAAAGGGCTCCGATTTCTGGTTTAAATTACAGTGTCCTTTATCAAGGAATGATGATGGTTTTCACGGAGCGGGAGCCTCGAGAAGACAAAATGAGAAATAAGGCTCGATCTTTATACACTTTTACGAGACTGTTCCAATTGTAAGTCCCCTCAAGTCCAAGGAGGGCAGGTCTGTGCACCTTCACAGAGTCACAATCTGTAAAAACCCCTACAACCCACAAAGAAAAAAAAAGAAAAATCAACTAATCAGCAAACGCGGTAAATGCTCGTTAACTTTCGCTCTTCGGCGCTGAGCGCAGGGGAGGCGGGCGGAGAGCGGGACCTTGGCGGAGCGTCACCGCTGGCAGAGGCCGGGCCCGGGTCCAGGACACCCCGGGCCGCCGCGCTGCTCTCGCACAGCCTTCGCCAGAACTGCCGGGACAAGGACATTTTTGAACGGGGCGCCAAAAACGCACAGAAAGGAACGGGTGAAACCGGGATGTCCGAAAGAACGCTTTCTGTTCCCGTCTTTCGGGCACTAACCTGGGAACCACCGTGGCGCCTTCTCGGGCTTCCGAACGAGTAACGTGCAGAGGCCACGGTGGAAGCCGAAGGAGACGGCCGTACAGCCCCACCTCCGACAAGGACCCCTAGCCGCCGCAGCCGCCATGCCCACTCCAGCCATCTTCCCAGCGGCCCCTGCGCCCCGCGCTGAGCTACGGAGACGCCGCAGGGCGCAGAGGAAGCGAGGCTGCGCATGCGCCCCGGCTGGAAGACGGGATTGGCTAAAGAGCGCCCGGAAGACTCGCAGCGCTCGGAAGCGCGCATGCGCAAAGCGGCGTCGCTCTTGCCCGCTTTCGCTTTGGGGCAGTTGGTTGGCCTCTGGGGCCTGTCGGTAGCGATTGCTCAGCGGGCAGGTAGGTATTGCAGGGCTGGAAGCAGCGCGGAACCTTTCCAAGGTTCTTAGGTTGGAAACCCGCTGTCTCATCGACCTGAGGGCTCTAGGGAGTGGAAGCATAAAAGTTAAGCTTGATGCAGTACAAGTCGCTCTCACCCTCTTGAGGGTTTTTTTTGCATTTTTATTTTTAAACTTTATTATTTTTTTTCCATCACCATTTATCCTCCCTATATCTCCTCTACCTCCAACCCCTGACAGTTCTAACCTGTACTGGAGAGGCTTCCACAATCTGACCGTAAACCCACTTGTTTAAAGAGTGGAACAGAACATTCATCCTCCTCCGCCCCTTTCTAAATTTGGTTTTGTTCTTGCTCTTCCTCTCCCTCTGCCTGACTACTGAGTCAGTCTGACCCTTGCCTCGCGTTATATGCAAAAATAAGTCCCAGTAGATTGAAAAAACAAACTCTCTCTCGTCTTCCTCTCTAAAACCCATAAAAACATATTTTCAGGTGAGGATTTTTAAAAATCTCAACAGAAGAAATAAGTACATTTAGGAGAATATTTCTTAAATATATTTTTAAATTGATTTTTCACAGAAAGGAAGGGAGAGGGATAGAGAGCCAGAAACATCGATGAGAGAGAAACATCGATCAGCCGTCTCCTGCACACCTTCTACTGGGGATGTGCCCACAACCAAGGTACGTGCTGTTAGCCAGAATCGAACCTGGGACCTTTCAGTCCGCAGGCCGATGCTCTATCCACTGAGCCAAACTGGTTAGGGTAGAAAGAACTTAATCTTAAAACTTGCAATTCCCAAATCATAAAGAATAAAAACATTTGACTCTATACAGATTTAAACATTTTTAATATATTTTTATTGATTTCAAGAGGGAAGGAGGAGAAAGTCATTGAAATATCAATGATGAGAGAGAATCATTGATCAGCTGCCTCCTGCCTCCCTCCCCCCACCACTGGGGATGGAACCTACAACCCCGGGCATGTGCCCTTGACCAGAATCGAATCCAGGACCTCCTGGTTCATAAGTCGAGGCTCAACCATTGAGCCATGTCAGCCAGGCCTAAACATTTTGAATGGTAAAAGGTGCCTCTAGTCAAATGAGAGTCTAGAAAAATTTATTTTACTGCACAACAGAACATGAGTACTTCTATTTAATCTGCTTCAAGAAATGATAAAAAATATAATTCCAATAAAATTGGTCAGTGGCTATGAATAGGCAGTTCATATGTGTAAACATGATGTCCAACCTCACTATTGGAAAATGTGAATTAAAAAAAATAACATGCTATCTTTCCCCACCCATCAGATTGGCAAAAATTAAAAACAGCAAGTATTGTCAAGAATCCTGGGAAACTGGTACAAATATATGGCTGGTGGGAATGTGAATTGCTAAACTCTTGTCAACTAATATGATCACATCTTTATAATTTAAAATACGTATCATTTTCAACACCCCTGATCCAGTGGTCCCATTTTGTGACTATCCTATAGAAAACAATATTAACACATAAGGATTCATATTATTACTACAGCACTAGTTTTTTGTTTGTTTGTTTTTAATCCTCATTCAAGGATATTTTTCCATTGATTTTTTTAGAGAGTAGAAGAGAGAGGGAAAAACAGAAAAATTGATCTGAGAAAAACATTGATTAGTTGCCTCCTGCAGGAGCACTGACCAGGGCCTGGCCAGGGAAGAGCCTGCAACTGAGGTATGTGCCCTTGACCAGAATCAAACTCGGGACCCTTCAGTATGCAGGCTGACATTCTATCCACTGAGCCAAACTGACTAGGGCAACTACAGCATCAGTTTTAGAAGCAAACAGAAGAAAAAAAATGAAATGGCCAATAATAGAAAAATCCTATATAGTAAAAGCCTAATATGCTAAGTGTCCAGTTGTTCAGTCACCCATTCAACCAATCAAAGCATAATATGCTAATGATATGCTAAGGCCACTCAACCGCTCGCTATGATGGGCACTGACCACCAGAAGGCAGACACTCTGACTGGTAGGTTAGCTTGCTGCTGGGGTCCGACCGATCAGGACTGAGCAAGATGGGCCGGACATGCCCTGGGCCCCTCCCACGATCCCTCCCCGGCTGGCCAACCTCCCCTGTCCCTCTACAGCCCCAATTGTGCAAAGGATGTCCAACTGCCATGCCTAAGCCATCAGTCGGACATCCCCCGAGGATTCCCGGACTGTGAGAGGGCGCAGGCCAGGCTGAGGGACCCTCCCCCCACCTACGTGCACAGATTTTGTGCACCAGGCCTCTAGTGGTTAAATTGTGATACAAGGATTTCTGGATTCCAGCTCTGACACTCTAATGTAATTCTGGAGGGTCTCAAGCATCAACAAGTAAGGCCTTATCTTGTTTTCCACTACTTAAAAAGTCACTATGATTGATATACTTTGAGTAAAGCTACTTTAATGTCTTGGTCATAAATATCGGAGCAATGATTCGGAGTTAGAATTAAAGGCAAAGGGTTAGAAAAAGTGAATCAGCCTATCTTTGGAGTCTTGAGAACCAAAGAAAACTTAGCTGGAAAAGTTAGCTAAATAGAAACTGAACAGATATCTTTCTTGAGAAATGTAAGGCCAGAAACAGAGAGCAAAAACAGCCTCTTGACTTCAGGACAAACTTTGAAAGTTGCTAAGTTATTTTGCTAGTTCTCTATTAGGTCTGTTGTAGACTACAGAGGGACTAAGTTAATATGGTGATGCCCAATGCACGCCACTTCACCATCCCTCATATCCTAACAATACATACTTATCCTCAAAGTTTTTGGATAATTGCACAGATTCTCAATCATCCCTGTCCCTATTCTCTTCCTATATTTTTGCAGGTCTTGCATTTGATGTGCAGCAAAATGGAAAAAACAAACAAAAAAAACCTGATTTGTCCTTATAGTGGGAAAAAACACTGCACACAATCCATTGATCATTCCCTCTGTACACCCTTATCGGTCTAACAAATCAGAAAAAAATTGGGGCTGCTGTCAAGTAAATGTACTTTTACTGACAGAGATGTGTTTGAAGTAGGCAAATTTGTTTCCATTGACCTACTGTAAATGTTGCCTTCATTAACCGGGATGAAAGAGCGTATTGGTGAGGGCAGTTTCTCTCTCGGAAACCTGCTGCCTTTGTTCAGGGAGACAGATGAGGTCCCCATGGAATAGAGCCCTAGAGCTTTACTTCACACCTGTGTGATTGATTCCTTGTCATATAGAAGTATAAGTAAACACAGTCCTTGTAATCCCCAGTACTAAATGCATCTGTGAAAAAAGATAATAAGATGTCAGGGTTTCCAGGGGTACCTCATTTTGTTAACAACAAGAATGTGACCAGAGATACTTCTAATTACTTGTTTTTAAACCACAAATCATATTGTTAGCACATAACATCCTTTATGTAGAGTCTACAATGGTCTTTGGCTGATTAATCCACCCGGCCACACTTGTCATGTTAACAATAGGCAACTTCCTAATGAGAGATGAGTTTGTCTTCAGACTGAAATCTGGTCAACATTTTAATCCAAACTCAACACATTTTGACACACATTTTTAAAAGGTTTACTACATCATGCAAGATATAAAGTTGATTAGAATATCTTTACAATCCTATGCAGAGAGTACAGTACAAAAAAGTTGTATCTTTACATTAAACCAAGAAAATTTAAGCAATTATATTCACTTTTTTAGATCATTACAAGATTTAAGGGTGATCTCTGAAAAAACAAACCCAGATAATAAAAATGTCTCCTGCAATCGTGATTTTGTCCTCTACTGTTCAAGTAAAATCATGTGTCATCCAGTTGCAAAATCTTATTATTGGCAGTATGTATACATATACACAAAGCACACTGCAAATGTAAAAAATTGTACCCAGTCAGGCCTGACAAACATTTCATGGACACTTCTAATCATTTCACCTTCACTAGTAAGTAATGTCATTATTTTCTACTTCTATTCATTTGCCACGTTTTAGGAAAGTACATTCATACTTACAAACACACAACATAACAAACCAGGATAAATGGCATTTAAAAAACTGTTATGAAAGAGACTTGCCTGAAGTCATTTAATTCAACCAAAAATTAATTTAACTCTAAGAAACAAAGGCTTATTGTAAAGAGATACATAATAAAATAGTACATTTCAGAGAACATGATTGAACTTCATTTGATATTTTATAAAACTACAGCATTCTGTAAATAAGTATTTTAATTGGTCTGTTCTTTGGTTAAAAAAAACCACAAATCTGATTTCATAGTTATGTCATGTGAGGCTGCAATTAACAGGTGTGCTCCGTAACAAAGGAAAAGCCAACAATCTAAGGAATCGGCTACTGGTTACCTGTATTTTCAGTGCTGGGAATGGAGAAATCTTCAGGAAAACAAGCTCCTAATATTAAATAGTCTTTTTATTTTAATTGCCCAATGTGACAAAATATGTCCAAGACTGTTTTTTTCTAAAATACACAGCTTTCTGTTCTTTCTTCTTTTACAAAAAATGGTTTGCTATACATATACAGTAGCTTATGCTGGTGGCAACTCTTCAAAGTCAACTGCCTGGGCACTTGATGGCATCAAAGCATCATTTTAAAGTGTAGAATAACACGAAATGCAGTTCATCACTTGAAACTACTACCATTAAACAGAGGTCATGTCAAGTCTTTGGTTTGGTGCAATACTTAAAAATTAGGGCAAAAGTTCCTCCTGTAATATATTCTTCCCCAAGGCCCTGTGCGCTCATATTTATAATAACCTTCAGCAAAATGCTCCTGTTTTTAAAAAGCCAGGTAATACCAATAATGTCAATACCAATGATTTGGGTGCTAGAGTAATCACATATTTCCAAGTATGTACATTTTGTAAACTGTTTAGTTCACCAAGATCAACAATTGATAAAAAATAGTTTATTAGAAATGCTCCTCTAAGTGATGCTAATTACCAAAATAGTATTTTCTTTCTCACAGGTGCTTGATTCCTTTGCTATTCATGATCAAGCTTTGAACTAAAATCCCTTCTTTCTCATTTACAAATGGCTTCCTCTTAATATGAAAAGAGTTATGAGTATGCACAGTGAAAGGGATGGGTCTGTAGGGTCTTTCCATCTGGGATACAATATGGCTTCATTCTTGTAAGAGATTATTGCCGTCTGCCCTGAAGTGGACTGTCGCTCCAGTTCACTACAACATGAAGTGAGTGTAGCCTTCTGCCCCAGTAACTATGACATCCATCCAGATCCGCATGGCTTCCGGTGATGGGGCCACCATGTAGTAGATTCTGTCATGTGTCTTGACGCTAAAGGTGAGTAATGGGTTAGGACTCTAAAAGTCAAAAAAAGGAAACAAAAATGTAACACACGTATCTTGAAATTTTAACACGAAACAACACCAGGGCTTCTTCCTCTTTAAAAGTTCCAATTTATGCAAATCTACACAGGCATTACTTTTGCTCTAGTATAACCTATACCCCAGTCCCAACACCTTTCTCAAGACTGACTATCTTTCTGGCCTTTCTGCACAAGAGTTCTCACAGAGAGCTCAGCAACCCTCTTAGCAGTTCCTTCTGTAAAGTTCTAGGAGTGTACCTGGCTGATGGTGGGTGCTCAACAAATAATGGCTGTTAGTCTCAGCCCTACTCAGACCCTTCCTCATAAGCAGGTAGTATGTTCTTAGAGCCCTAGCAAAGAGTCACTTGGCAGGGTCTCTCCCAACTGGTATGTCCAGAACATTTCCTCACTGTGCCATGATGTTTTTTCCCCCACAAAAAGATCAGCTATACTAATTACTTCTATGGTTATTTTTCTACACCATGTTGATCATATCTATCTGCTATGTCAGAACAATCAATCTAAATTGCTTCAAATAAAACACACACACACACACATATTTTGCCAATTTAGGTATGCATTAAAATGGTAGGAACCTGAAAATCAATGTTTACCTTATTAGCATTCTTGAGGTGATCATAGTACACTTCTTCAATGGCTTGAAAGTATATTACTCCTTTTAATTTCGTTTCATGCTTGTCTGCAACAATAGATGAGTGTTAAATACGTTATCACCACCAATGGACAGGAAAAATTATAATTCATTATAGTCATCATTAAAATATTTATCTAATATTAAAATTATCTAAGTTTCAGGTATTTCAGGTTAGTGCAATAGCCTGGTTCTATATTGAAAAAAGATGAAATTATCAGCCCAAACTGAAGCGACTAAGTGACTGCCCAAGGTTTTCCAGCAAACTAGCAGTCAAAAGATAACCCAGAACTTCTGTCAGATTAACACACAAAGAATAAACACCATTGACATGGATATAAATCATTTCTCCACATTCTCTAAGACATTAGACTGGAACTATGAATATGCAGAGTTGTTGTAATGAAATTTATAACAATTGTGTTTTTCGACTTATATTTTAAAATAATATGCTACTTATATATCTTTTCTATCAATTTCTTGTCCAGCATGCTTGATTTATTTGCCTGTTCCCAATAGAGCTTAACATCAATAATTTAATGTCCCTTCAATGCAGCATTTTCCAAACTGTTTCTAAGATTTCATCAGATTTTCCATAAAAAGCAAACAAAACACTTATAAAACAAACACCCAAACCGCCAACCAAATAAACAACATCACTCTGTAATCTAATAAATTCCTGAAATATAACTTAAATTCATCAAGAATCATAACACATGAGCATATTAAAAGTTTTTACAGCATGATGAAGATGCAGAGAAAGAGACTCTATCATACTTTGTTGGTGGAAGTGCAAATAAAAAAAAGCCTTTTTTGGAAGGCAATTTGTAAAATAAACACAATTAAAAATGCAAAACCATCCTCTTAGCAATTCTATTCTAAAACGTTTTGTATAAAAGCTCCTGATGCGCATGCACACAGATTTGTGTTTGTTGTAGCAGAAGGCTGCCAGAGTCTGCTTGAGCTTTAGCAGGGAACTGATTCAATAATAGACCAGCCATAAAATGGAATCTAACAGCCACTGAAAGGATGGAGGTAGACTTGTATGTGCCCAGTAGAGAAAAATCTTGAAATACTGTTATGTGAAAAAAGTTATGAAGTTATGAACAGAGTGTAATTTGGTCCCAACAGTATTAAAGAAGAAAGAACACATGTAACATACTCAAATCGAGTTATAAATGAATAGAGAAAATCTAAAAGGATATTTCAGATGTAATAGTGGGAAAAGGTTAGGACTTTGTGATGGGAAAGAGGCAATTTCTTTATAGACATTTTTGTTGAATTTTATTTTTATTGTTTTACTAATGAATATCCCTTTCTTCCCCCAACAACAACAATAAAATCCTAGTATGAAAAACAATATCCCCTAGGAAGTTCAGTAGAAAATAAAGCTGTTTAATTGTATTTAACCCAGTGCATCTCTCAAACATTTGCTGGAAAGAGTCTGCAATATTCATGGGAATACAATAATACTTTGTTCTCTGAAAACAGATGCAAAATAAAATCTGAAGATAAAAGTAAATCTTGTTAGTGTTTCAAGCAGACAGAAAACTGTGGAATGAAACTTCTGTTAGGCACTTCATATATGAGACAGAACTCTGAAAAACATAGGCCTCACAAGGACACTATGAACTAAGAGAATCAACAATGGTTTGGTAAGCTGATGAGGTAATGCTACTCATTTTGTTTCAGTAGCATTATCCTATCAACTTACAGACATTTTTTTCTGTGCCTCAGTTTTTTAGAGATTCTTCCAAAGTTACCCAGTTAATATATGGAGGCCAAGGACAGAGCCTGGTTCAATGCCAACAGGGAGATCAAAGACTAGCTTTCAGCACTCACCTTTACAGCTCCTTCATGCATACCATGGTCATCGACCTCACTGATAAGCTAACGGGGCATGGCTAACGTGGGATCAAGTGCAGCCTGAACTGCAATCTGTATGACTTCCTGTGGACTGATCTGTTCCTGAACTTGGTGCTGTTTGGGAACGAGTGTGGGTGGAGGTGGCAGGAGCAGTCAAAGCTGATGATGGCTGCAAACAGAGCCAACTGGCAGCGTTCGCCAAACGAGGTCCCACCGGTCAGTTATAGAATATATAAATATTAAAAAGCTGAATTAAATATGATGTTGTCTGTTTTATGCACTAGGATTCTGAGTAATTTTCCATATGCCAAAGAGGTTTGTAAAAAATTGGAAACCAGTCACTAAGAAGTTTAAGTTTGGAAAATCTCACTTCCATGGGTCAGAAAGAAGGGCCACTGAACCACCCACCTGACAGATAAAATGAAGGATCCCAGAGAAAAGAAGAATGAAATTGTTTGTCTGAAATTATTTCAAAATTTTACTTTTGAAAAACTCTGGGTGAGGTTGCCTGTGGAGACTAGCACACAGCAACTTTGCTTTTTTTTAAAAAATGCATTTTGCAGACACTAAATTAGCATTTCTTAAGTAGACATCTTTTCTATCGTACTAACTGGAGAGAATGTCTTTGGATTTCTATAAAATTCAACATCATAAAGCCCTAAAAGGCAAAGCAGCGGACCTGTAAGGTTAGGCCATTCGGGTCAGGCCACTAGCCACGTAGTAACTGGAACCCCACTCAAAGAGCTATGAAAGGCACATACCCCCACCCTCTTCTCACCCCAATTCTGGGGCTCCACAGCCAGTATTTCATTTCTTTCACATGCTTCTTGGTTTTGATACTTCTCTTCATAAACATATCCTGACCTCACACTAAAGATTAAATGGCTGAACTGTTATTTTTTACTTATCACATACATACTTTTTAAAAACAATTCCTGACAAGGCTTATAAATGCTGATACAGTTGTCACAAAACGAGTCTTTTGATAACCTCTGGGCTGCTCCCCCCTTCTTCAGAGCTGAAAGGAGGCCAGAGTTTACTGTGGTGGAAATGGACATGTTTCATATGGATCAAGAGTAAACAAGAGGCTTGTTGATAAGTATGCAGTCACACTAATATTCCTGTATTTATGGAAGATGACGTAGGGTGTGTTTCTCATAATCCATCATTTAGAGCATTCAAAAGATTTCAGTCACTTAATAAATACTTATTCACTAGTTCACTGATAAGCTTTACTCTCTGACATAAAAAGACCGTTCCAGTTTATAAACTATAGCTGAATGTCAGCTGCTGTTGCCTATGACTTAAATAGGGCATATGACAATAAATAGATAGGTAAATAAATAAATAAATAGAAACCTTTTTTTTTTTTCTGGCTTCATGGTTTAAAAAGAGAAAATTTGGTCTCGAAAATATAGTCCATTTAATATATATTTGGACGTGAGCTTATTTAAGAACTACAATAGATTATTTCATACTTTTAGAAAACATGATTTTTATTATTTCTAAGAGGAAATTCACATCACGTGGACCATATAATCTGAACATAAAATAATTATACATTTACAAAGTTAATATTGTCATTATTTCTATTACTTACCAATTCACTATTTATACTGAATTTTATTGTTTTTACTCTTTAACAGAGGGTTCCTAATTTGAATACATTGTTTAGATTTTTCCCATCACCCACCTGCATAATAAGAGAATGTGCGCTTGTTCCGATCAAAAACAAACCAACGTTTTTTCCAAGTTTTAATTTTTCCACCCATTTTGATGAGGAATCCTCGGCAGGTCTTCTCTGTGATGGACACATGATAACAGGTGTCAATATTGTGGCCAGCAGTCTCCACGTGGCTCCGCAAATCGAAGTCTTCCTTCCGGACAGGCAGATAGCGTGTCAAAGGTCGAGCCTGGAAAAGGGCAAACCCATTGCATCTGAAACTAGTTATCTGCTTCATTTAGACCAGAGGGGTAGAAGCAGAAAACAACTGAAAAACCTAAGCATTAAAATGCCCATATGATTATAAGCACTTAAAATTCTTTTTTTAAAAAAATATATTTTATTGAATTTTTACAGAGAGGAAGGGAGAGGGACAGAGAGTTAGAAACATCGATGAGAAAGAAACATTGATCAGCTGCCTCCTGCACACCTCCTACTGGGGATGTGCCCGCAACGAAGGTAAATGCCCTTGACCGGAATTGAACATGGGACCCTTCAATCCACAGGCCGACACTCTATCCACTGAGCCAAACCGGTTAGGGCAGCACTTAAAATTCATCACATGGGGTCTAAAAAGTGGGTAGTATTTTAAGAAGGATGCTACAATATTGTGGGGGGTGGGGTGGGAGCTAGGGGGTAAACCCAGGCCAACAGATCCTATGTCTAGAGAAATGGACAGATGAGAAAATGGAAAAATGTCATTTATCTTAGCATTCAAAAAGGTACTTAGCACTTAAAAACACAGGGAAATGAAGCATGAAGTTACCTGGGCAGCTTTCTACAGATGAGGGCTCCTCCACTGTAAAGCTTCCAGTTCCCCCCACCACCACCTCACAGTAGCTCTTAAATAATTTCAGACACGACTGATGGAACATTCTTTAGTAAGTACAAACCCCACAAGATTCCCCTCATCTATACACATCGGCTTCCATAGAAATCTAAGGCAGAGATGTATGCTTTGCAAAGTGAATCTAAATTAAGGTAAGAAGTGGAGTCAAAATGCTGTTCAGGACCAGACACCAAAGAGATAGACGTAGATGTCCTTTATTTCACTGTGGCTGGAGTAGAAGTTCGTCTAACCTAGGAAGCACAGATCACCATGGGCAATGCTTCTAAAACAAGGCTTTATTTTATCCTGTTAAATTAACCCACTCCTTTACCCTGGGGAAAATGACCTCATCATATACTTGGTTAAACCTTATAATTAGGATTAAAATAGAATTGTGCTTTTTGGTTTGGCTTTCAGATACCTTAACGGTGAATCAAAATTTGGCAGAGGTTTGGCTTAATAAAATAAAATGAACATGTTTCACTTTGTAGTTCTCCTTCGATACTTTGTCTTTGAGACTGTGATACTTTGTAAACAGATGTTACAGACTTTTGGTGCATCGCAGCCGTAAAGAAAGTCTCTCACTGCTGTACTATCAACTGCCAGCAACTACAAAGAATCAGGGAAATGGGACCTTTTACCTTTAAGTCTAGTAAACTTTGGTAAAACTGATTTGAACTTCAAATTACATGGACTTAACACAATTTTATTTGAGCTTCTCAGAAGACATACATTATGTAAACAGCTCTAGTGACAATACCAGAAATTCAAACTCTAAGATGACCAAGATAGGAAGTTAAACAGAATGGGTGGTTTCCCCAAGTTTTGCTCGAGTTCAGTAATTTCATGTGGACTGGTGTAGTAAAGGGGACACGTGTGACAATTCAGTGGTTAGGAAACATCAACAACAAACCAGAACACTAACACTACCACCAAGAAACAGGTCTGGTAAGATTACCCTCTTCTGGAGTATTTGCTTCCAAAAGATGCCTTAATAGGCTGTCTTCTCTTCCTCAGCCAAAGGTTTTAGTTTGGGTGTTGTATTTGCTTTCAGTAGTAAATCCAGCTGCATTTTTCAAAGCTCCTCAAAAAAATTCTTCTTTTAAATATAGCCCCCAAAATGGGTAGAAGACAAAGTGTCTTTCCCATCAGATGTCCCATGCACGAGCAGGGAAAGTGTCATTTGATTGGTAGGCCCTGATAAGTTTCAAAATCAACACGTTTGGTATTTTTCGCCCACTAACGCACGTTTTCCCCTTAACCATTATATGTCAAGAGCTAATTCCTGGAAGGCATCCTGACACAGCAGTACCTTGCTCTACAGAACAGCCACTAGGGGGCAACATACTCTTATGTATCCACATTGATACACCAACCTGCGCCCTTTGTTTCTCCCTTATCTTCACTTCCTTTTCAATCAACTTCTGCCTCTGGCTAGTTTCTTCCTGCAATCGTTTTTCCAGGAGTTCTCGGCGTCGTTTCTCTTCTTCCAGAGCTCGTTTTTTGGCTTCCATTTCCCGTTCCTAAATAGCATTAGGCAGAATACATTTTAAGACATACTGGTTATATTTGAATGAGTCCAATTAATATCAAATAGGAAATCCTCACTAGAAATTCTGGCTTATAACCTAGTCTCTTATAACATGTAACCTCGACTAAAACACTCGTTATCACCTCTCACATGGCTTACAAAATCATCCTATGCAAAAAGGCAACCAGTAACTTGAACTAACAACTGAATTTAAGTGAAAATCCAGCCGGTGATCAGTACATTTAGTCATTTCATATTGATGACCACGACTCTCCCATTGCTAATAAAAAGCCTCTCAAATTGTCAGCCAACGCTGGTCATGAGATTTAGCCTTTCTTTCAGTTGACCTCTTCTAACTGAAGGTCATGCATGGGTCCTTCCAATTCCTGTTGTTGCTCTGCAGCTTCCTGGCCAAAGGTCGAAGAGGAAGCACATGGGGCAGTTAGAAGAGGAAAGGAGGTGCCCCTGGGCAGGATGCGAAGGCATTCTGGGGGATTCCTAAGGAAGTTCAGATTCTGCTTGAAATACAGTCACAATAACGAGGGATTTTTAATGTTACAATAGAGTAGTTAATGCAAGCTGACAAGGAATGGAGACTACATAACGACATGACATCCCTCCTCATTCTTTGGCAGGCAAACAAAGCGCCCAACAAAAGGAAAACATAATACAAAGCATTCATTTCAGTCTACGTCAACACTATGTCTATTTTCAATTATGAAAGATTGTAGTGCAGTAAAGAGCCTTTGAAATCATCTAACACCCTTAGTTTCCAGATAAGAAGATGCAGCCGAGAAAGGCTGAGTGACTACTCCACGACCACACACACCACTGAGTGAGGCCCTAGGACAGCTTCCTGGTGTCAAGTGCAGAGCACCTTGAACCCCCACATCTCTGCCCTCCAGCATCATGATCTGAGACCTACCCTGGATTCTAGCAGACGTGTCTTCTCTGCATGAGCCTGCTTCAAAAGTCTCTCCATCTCTTCTATCCTGGCAATATTTGAAGTGCTGGCGCTAAATAAAACACAAAAGCCTTTCAAGAATATTGTTTTGGAATGAGATCTCTTCACACACACACACACACACACACACACACACACACACACACACACACGGGTTCACAAAGGTGTAGGGCAAAATCCAATGAAATTTAAAGGTCTGAATGGGCAAGTCAATTTAACTCTGAAAATTGTAGGTGATACTGACTTACCTCAGTGTAGGAGACAAAATGCGGGCAAGCAAAATAATGCCAACGTGCTTTACTCATAAACAAACCAAAAACAAATTTTATGAAGAATGTTTTCAAAATGCTTCTTGCAAAGTCTAAAAATTTTGGCCTGTGGGAGGCCTTCCCATTAGCTGAATTATTCAGTCAACAGACTAACAGGACTAACACTAAAGTTTTAGGTAAATGACACCTATGGTTTGAAGCACCTTTATTTGGTTTCGGAATATGTGTCATTAGCTGCTTTTTTTGCTGTGCTTTCACATCTGTGGGCATTTTACTTCTTACATGATAATGCCAATTAAAAAATGACTTCTTATAGGTGCAATGGGAGGGTGGTGGCCAGTTTTGTCAACAATACCCACCCGCCATACCAATGAACAAACTGCATAAAGGGATCCAAGAGTTTTGAAAGAAATGCATCTTGGAAAAGACATCACACAAACAAGTAAAGGAAAAAACCAAAAAACAGAGGAAATGAACACTGCAGAAGAGTCAGGGGTAACCAAATGAAAAAGAGAAGAACTTGGAAGTGAACAAACTGCATAAAGGGATCCAAGAGCTTCAAAAGAAATGCAACCTGGGAAAGACATCACACAAACCAGTAAAGGAAAAAAACAACAGAGGACAAGAAAAGTTAAGGGTAACAACATGAGAAAGAGAAGAACTTGGAAATGTTTAACACTAAACAAAAATCTCTATTTTTCACTTGCTTACATTTTAGTTCACTAGTTTGGAAAAGAGAAATCGTAGCTGAGGTCAAAATGTATTTACTCTGATGTTGCAGCTGCGGAGAACCAAAGTTGTTTCTTATGCATGTAAGCATGTATGATCACTTACTTATTTGTCTTCTTTTCCAGAATCTCTTGAGGAGAGAGAGGCTTTTGTGCCTCTACCCCCCATAGCATAGCACCTGGCACACAGTAGGAATTTGTGTTTGTAAGACATTCATATAAAAGTGAATTCATATAAGATATATAAGATAATTACTACTGAGGTCTTCCAAAATCAGGTTTTGGATCATCTCAAACATAGGTTGTTCTGAAGATATAAATGACCGCAGTAACACAGGACATGTGGTTTATCTTAAAAACAGTACTGTGAACACAGATGTCTTTAGCAGTTTTATTCATATTTGCCAAAATTTGGAAGCAACCAAGACGTCCTTCAGTAGGTAAAGAATAAATAGACCATGGTTCATCCAACATTCCTACTTATCATCTAGCTTGTGCCCTGAACATTGTTACAGAAAAGTCACTGTATCCACTCCTCCTTTGCTTGGACAGCATTGTTAGAATGCTGATTCTCATGTTGAATATTCCTACAGCTTCCATTCACTGACCTAAGCAGGACCCTGAAGCCACTTGAAACCTACCCAGATGAATTGGTTGCAAGTAACTTGGTCAGACACAAATATTTTCAGTCCATGGTTTTTCATATATTTGCAATTTGGGTTTATCTTGGGGATAAGTTTTCAAACATTTATCCAACTTTCAATATTTCTGTTCATTTTTTTAAAAGAAATTTTCGGAGTGTTTTCTATTTATTTGATAATGGTTCTAATTAATTTTATGCCAATTATATCCAATCTATTTACTTGGCAATGTTCTCAGAAATGTCTTAATTTTTGCGCCAAATGAGCTGAATTTTATGAAAACACTTGACAGAAGAAAGTACATGTTAACACTGACCATGTCTTCATTATTTTAGGCACCTAAAGTCAACTTTTTTTTTTTTTTTAACTATGCTGGATACGCTGTAAAAAGATACTTAGTTATTTTATTAAAAATATAAATTAATTTTTATCCATAGACACTTTATTGTTCTCTACAGCCACATTTTTGGTACTGTTCACTTGAATATTTCCTTGACATTAAGCCACTTTTATTCAGCAAAACTTTTGCTGCTTTATGATATCATGTTGCCACCCTTTGATGAGATTCGCTTTAAAGAAAGAGTCAGGAGGCCACTGAGGATGTGAGGCCTGTGCACATCTCCTGCCTCAGTTCTCAGAGCTGCTATGAAGTTGCTACACTCAGCTCAAAGCTGAGCCTTAAACATTCTGGGACAACTGCTGTACGCACATGTATGGACGTTACTTCCTCCTCCTAATTTCTGACTCCCTCATTTGCATATTGGAACTGCCCAATCCCTGTTAAGTTAGCCAGATTCCTTCATTTTCATGGAGGACCAGAATGGGAACCAACTTGTAAGTTTCACCCCTATAAAACCCTGCCTTTCTCTTTTCTCTTCTGAGCACAATTGAGGTTGCTGCCTGAATCTGGGCCTCCTGGGTTGCAAACCTTTTTGATCAAATAAGTACCTTTTGTTCTTTATGGGGCCTGGACCTCTTCTTTGGTTAACACTACCCAAGATCGAAAGCAGACTATAAACCTTAGCCTAAAATGAAGAGATTAGAAGCACCTCAAATTCTGGTTAAAGCATCTTTTAAAACCAAGTTCAGCCATGGATTGCTTTCAATCCGGTTCCCAATCTTCTTTCTTTCTCTCACATAACACTGCGGGTATTTAAGCTATCACGAGCAATCAGCTTCCTCAACATTTTCTAAAAAATATGAGCACAGGGTCAGAACTTAGAAAGTTAACAATGGCAATAGTAATAATAATGTATTACCATAGGTGATATTTAGAACACTATGTTCTATAAGACAATCAGTAATTCTAGCAGAATAGAGATTTTATGCAGAATCAATTCTCAGTTACTGTTTTCTAAGACCAAGGTTTGCTTTCTTAGCTCCATGTTTGTTTACAGTGTAGTAAGAATGCTGAAAAAGCAAAAACATTGTCTGACTCAAGTAACTTTCTGGTAGATGCAAAAATGATGTCTCAACAAAAACTGAAGGGCAAATGTACCCACAAGTCTGAGGAATTCTGTAATTCTACAAATGACTTTTTGTGACATAATAAACCACAAGACTAAGTTTATGTCACTAGAATTTCAGCATGCAATTACCTTTTTAAAATATGTATATTTCAGGATATTTTAATCCATAATTTTTAAAAAAATTTAAAAAAAGGAAAATTGCAGTCCTTTATTCTTCTTTCTACCTATCTTCACAGAGTTCCCATTAAGGAAGTCCTGTTGAAACACACATTCCAAACATTAGTTCCTATTACCCACTTTCCTGATGTTTACCCTTTATTTTCCACCATAACAAAGGGTGTGAGCTTATCCTAGGGTAGCATGGATTTTTTTTAAAGGTAGATGGTGGTGCAGAAGAGACATGCTTGTTTTTCTCTCGCTTGTCTGCTAGACCTTCTATAGGCATTTTCTACTTTGGCTTCAATTTTTTGACCTTCAGAGGATCTGACAGAAAAATTAAATAAACGCTGGTACTAATGACTGACTGTAGTGCCTGGTTACCCACATCTGCTAGCACTACCAGGTCAGTTCTGTGTGCAGGAACTACGGAAAATGACGGTGGTCACAGGTAACTGCCTGCCAGGAATGGTCACTCTGCAATGATGCTATTTTCTTAATGTGGCATGTTCAGTGGGAACATTCTTGTTTTCAACCCTAGGAAACCATTCTCAGAAAAAGCAACCCAATGAGCAAATAAAAATAAATTAAGGTTTTGCTGGTACTTAAGTGTTCAGATCTGAACTTGTAATGCTTGGTACATATAACTGAAATGGTCCCTTTTTAGGTCATTTCCTGTACTCACTGCTGCGCCGCAGCTGTTTACCTCTGTTAAATATGGGAGATGGGGTGGGGAGTGATGATCTGGAAGTATGCATATTTGCTTCTAATTTTGAAGGGAAAGAAGAGGGGGAGTAGAAAACAGAAGAAGAATAAAACATCAAGATAGGAAAACCCTTAGAGTGTATTTATTTATTAAAGATGGCTCAGCCCTAGCTGGTTTGGCTCAGTGGATAGAGCATTGGCCTGCAGACCGAAGGGTCCTGGGTTCAATTAAGGTCAAGGGCACATGCCTGGGTTGTGGGCTCGATCCCCAGTAGGGGGCGTGCAGGAGGCAGCCGATCAATGATTCTCATCATTGATGTTTCTATTTCTCTCTCCCTCTCCCTTCCTCTCTGAAATCAATAAAAATATATATATATATTTTTAAAAAAAGATGGCTCAAAAAGAAAAAAAAGGTCAAGCTTTCAAGAATTCATCATAGGACTATTGTTATAACATGTTCACAATTATTAGGGAAGAGGGGAGAGTAGTCTGATGTTTTCAAAATAACAACTAAGTAAAACGTGCCAAAGAAACGTGGGCAGTCCCTCGATGATTACTACATTGGGAAACTAAAGTGCTGCATTTTGTATTCTCTGTTTTAACGTCCAACTTTTATTCCCCTATCATCATTATATAATAGTTGCTGAGTTACTGACTTTTGTTTGGACCCTGTTATTCAAAAATACCACATCGAATTGGTCAGTTTACATTGGACAACAGTCATTTATGAATAACTGCTCAAAGCTCTAGGATTTCTGTCCTGAGAATGTCAGCTCCCGCTAACATGGCTCCAACACCCTCACCAGGACCACAGGGACTACCAAGCACCTTCAGGTGAGAGATGGTTTGATGCCCAAAGTTCCACACACTCACGCGTCTTCCTCAAAATGGTCGTGTTATATATGTTTTTAAGGGAAATACTGCATCTTCTAATCTATACTAATAAAAGGGTAATATGCTAATTAGATCGGGAGATCTTCCGGACATCCTTCCAGACAAAGCCATGGTGGTGGGGCCGAGGCAGAGGCGGTTAGGGGCAATCAGGCCAGGAGGGGAGGGCAGTTGGGTGTGATCAGGCTGGCGGGGGTGCAGTTGGGGGCGAGCAGGCTGGCAGGCAAAGTGGTTAGGGGCGATCAGGCAGGCAGGCAGGTGAGCTGTTAGGAGCCAGCGGTCCCGGATTGCAAGAGGGATGTCTGCTGCTGGCTTTGGCCCAATCAGGCCTACACCGGCAGTCGGACATCCCCTGAGTTGTCCCAGATTGGAGAGGGTGCAGGCCAGGCTGAGGGACACCCCGCCCTGCCCGCCCCCCATGCATGAATTTCATTCACCCAACCACTAGTCTATATATAAAAGCCTAAGCAACCCGCCGACTGGCTGACCGGCCAACTGGTAGCTATGGCGCACACTGAGCACCAGAGGGCAGACACTCAATGCAGGAGTGGAAACCACAGGCATGGAAACATGGAACAGACTGATGAATCTCAGAGGGAAGGGAGGAAGGGGGTAGGAGGAGGATGGGAAGAGATTAACCAAAGATCTTATATGCATACTAGAGGCCTGGAGCACAGATTCATGCACTGGTGGGGTCCCTCGGCCTGGCCTGTTCCCTCTCCCATCCTCGGGGATGTCGGAGAACAGGTTTTGGCCCAATCCCCACAGGCCAGGCCGAGGAACCCCACCGATGCATGAATCCGTGCACTGGGCCTCTAGTGTTGAGTAAAGTGAAATACTAAACCTTCTAACATTAAATAATAATGGCAGCAAAAATAACATCTTTATTCATTATTATTATTATTATTATTATTGTTATTACATAATTCCCTCCTTAAATTTGGGTCACTTCCATGTGACAAGCAGTAATACAATTACGGTTGCTTTTATGTTTTCCCCAGGAATGCCTTTTTTTCTGATAGGATATATCCAATAATATTAATATTTTGCCCATTAATGCTAGGATTAAAATACATTATACTCTATTTATTAAGACTATAGTATCTGTCCTTCCCTTCTTTCCCCTCTCCCCCCAAATTTCCTGGCTACAATGTCTAGTTACATTTGGGTCTCTCATATTCTTTTCCTTTATGAAACACTAACTAACCCAAACAACTAAGTATAACTTGCTAATAGTCTTTCCTTCTGCCTTTGTCACTCTTTTTTATTTTTATACTATTTTTTTGGGTGGGGGGAGAGTAAATTATTGAAACCTTTGTAAAGAATGAAACTATATTCTGATGATGGAAATTTTCCATCAAAATATTTAAAAAGCCGTCCTCCCCTTGTATTCAAGAAACAATCCCTCCATTTCAGACTAGCAAATCAGGGCCGAGAGAAGTCTGAGGTCTCCTTTAAGTGGCACAAGTACTCCTGTTCCCAGCCTGAGGCTTCATTCCAATATAGGAAAACTTGTTTGATGGCAGCTATCCAACTAGACATTTTCTTTTGAGGCACAAAAATTCTCAATTACTGTTTATTGAATATGGGATTTCTTTTGGTTTAAATCAGAATGCTTCTCAGCCGATTAACTAGATCAAACACAGAAAAATGTCAACATTGAAAATATGCCCATTTTATTACATCCTGAGGTAGTTATTTAGCTAACACTTATAGAATACCTACTATACAGCAATATCTCTACCAGGTGTGGAAATTGAAAGATGATTAGACATCTTCCTTAACATTGAGGATTTCACCAATTAATTATTGAAGAAAAAATTTATACTGCAATGGGATCAGTGATATAGTAGAAGAAAAATAGCTAGTGTGATAGAAATACAGAAGAAAAAGCTCTGAAGGAAAATTTTTCATGAGTTTCCAACTTAAGTTTGAACTTGAAGGATGAGGAGAATTCTCCTGGTCAGATGGGAGTGGGGCAATGATAATGGAATAGATATTTTGTAAGGCCAGACAAGATCAGTGCTCAGTAGGTACAGGTTGAGTGGATAAAACAAATGAAAGCATGAGCTGACTACAGGCAGCGGTGTGCTGGTGTTCCAGCTCTCTGGAGGAAAACAAAAACCCTGATGTGTAGCAATTGCTGATTTATGTGGAATGCATATTCCCACCATGGCCAATCTCAAACTCCCAACATGACATCACTGATTGCAGAGTTAGGAGGAGATGTGCACATTTGGCACTTGCCAGCCAGTATGAACCGACTCTAGCCCACTGCTGACTGTACAGCAATCCATATGTGTTTGTGGAATGCAGGAGCCTATAAATGAATGAATGAACAAACTACACTATTCCAGGGCAAGAACCGAGATGGTTAAAGGCACAGAGATCTGAGAATTCATCACCATGTCCATTAATACCAAGCTCTGTGAGGTACATCAGGAGAAGAGAATGAATGGGGAGTTGGGCTGAATATAGAATGCCATGTTCTGGGGTCTGACTTTATTCAAAAGGTATCAGGGCATCATCAAAGCTTTGGAAGAGAAAGGGTACCATGACTAGATCTATGTCTTAGATGTGCCTTTAGCCATAATTCCATGAAGACAACATTGTTTGCCTCAAAGTATAAACACAAATGTGAATGGCTAAAACCTTACAAAAATTTCAATATGCAGAACAGCTAAAGCCTCCCTTTTAATGAAACACAAGGGTAAGAAATCCTTCAAAGTTCTTATTCCATTGTTGGAAATTATTTCTTTATTTAATCAAAAGCAGTCCCAATGAAGCTTAGAGTCAACCAACAGAAGCAAAAAGATTTTGAAGCACAGTATACATGTGAACTCAAATGTAAATAATGAAGAAAGATGAACTATATGATGTCTGACTGGCTGAGTCACACAGGATACAAAGAAATTACTTTAAAGGCCACCATGACACCCAAACTCTTTCTGCATTACAGACTCTATGTCTCAGAAATTTGGGTTTGTACATATACATACATTGCCCCAAATTGATGTCTTTACTTTTTGAAACCAGCAGGTCCTTCTCCCAACCAGACACCTTACCTACAAAGAAATCTTACCTAGAAATATTGTCAGGTGAGCAAGCAGAGATGCTGGTCTCCATGCTATCAGAGCTGTCTAGGCTCAAAGTATCAAAGGCCTGGTCCTTGTAGCCGTGATCTGGGTAGTGGAAACTGTTCAAGTAGACATTTGATTCCGATGCTGTGCGGTTGTAAAACTCCGAAGATTTCTGCCTTTGTCCTTCACTCATCTGTTGGTGATTATACCCTGAGGAAAGAGCCATAAATATGTTACTGTGCCTCATTTTTCAGTCTTAGATCTTATAAGACTCAAACTAGCAACCCAAAACATCTGCCTATGAAACTTGGCCCTTGGTCTACTTTGTTTTGAAGCCAAGAAGATCAAAGAAACAGCATCATGCTCAGTGCAAGCACCAAATTCAAAGAAGTGGTCTTGTGAGTGATCTTTTTTTTGTCAGTGGACCACTTGACACTTTCCTATGCCATTCCCACATCTCTGCACAAGTGAGACTAATATTATCAGCACACACAGAAACACAAGAAAACCAAAACAGAAACACAGTGAAAGGCCCTGAATCCTTTCAAAATAGCTGGGTTCACATCAGGGCAAAATGACTCCTAGTGATAGGCAACAGTAGGGTCTTAGGGCAGTCACCTTTTTAATGATATTCATATTTAAGGGATACTCGATCTGGTCATAAAAGAGCAGGTGAATCATTGAGGTGTAGGATTTGAGACACTTATCATTTACTCATCATCACTAACACTTTCAATCTGGTTAAGAGACAAACTGTACATTTTTCTCATTCTTTTTTTTATTTCCTTATTTTTACATTACTTATTTAAAATATTTAGAGTCAGCAATCCTTCCAATGGTTGTACTCAGCCTAATTACTTTACATATAGTAAGTCCTAACAGCATCGATAGATTCTTGAAACTGTGGTGAAACGATCATACGAAAACCAGTTTTCTCACAGGCTAATTGATATAAACAAGAGTTAAGTTTCTATGGCATCTCATCAGTACTATAACAAAACATCATTATTCGAGGACCTGTAGATATAGCTGTCTTCTTTTTCCATATGAACCGCCAGCCCTCTGTCAGTTGGTGATATTGACCACATGGCAATGTAGGAGCTACATCAATAGCAGCAAAGGTACCATTACTAAGAGGTGTTCTCCGTACCCTGGTGCCTGGTCAGCTGTGCATTGGGTCATTGGCTTTACTTTGCATTATTGCTACAGCTTGTTCTGTAGTAGCGGATTTGGGGCATCATAAATCGAGTTTTTCTTTCCTTTCAATTCTCTATGTACCATACATTCAGGAAGCAGGGGTCATACTGATAAACAATTTCTTCTATTCATTCATTGCTTTAGCCAGTACTGTAGTTTGCAATCTCTTTCTCTCTGAGTAAACTGACTATCAGACCTATCAAGAGCTTACAATTGGCCCATTTGAATTTTGCTTATCTTTCACTGAGGCTTTGAATTGGCAATGAAATGTCCAAAAGCAGGCAAGAGAGAGAGAGAGAAGGCAAGTGATTTCAAACAGTTTCCTCCGTTGTTGATTAAATGTTTCAATTTAAAACCAGAGCTACATGCATGATGCAAAGCATCACACACCAAAGGCTACTGTAGAGTGATTTCAGTTCTATGAGTTTTCACACATTAAAATTTGGAACAGTTTTAGGTATCTAAGTGAAAATATGGCCTGTTTTAGGTATCTAAGTGAAGATAAGGCCTCTTCTGGAAAAAAAGTTTTTGAAATGAAATTATAATTATCCTATCTAATAAAAGAGAAACATGGTAATTGGTGTACGACTGCTACCCTTCCCATTGGCTAATCAGGGCGCTATGCAAATGAACTGCCAGCCAAGATGGCGGCCGGCAGCCAGGCAGCTTAAACTGAACATGAGGCTTGCTTGCTTCAGTGACGGAGGACTGCAACATTCCCTGCCTGCCTTGCCGGCCTCTGAGCTTGCAGTTTAAAAAACATTGTAACAAATATAGAAGCTAAACAAAACCCCAGAAACCAGCTTTCAGAGAGCTGGGTTCTCAGAGCTGGAGTTGATACAGAGTTTCGATTATAGAACCGAAACAAACCAGATACCTGTTTTCAGCAGCTGAGGCCTCAGAGCTGGAGCCAAGCCTCAGAGCTAAAGCTGGCCCAGAATAAAAAGAAAAAAAGGAGCAGTTGGGAGCTTCAGTCCCAGCCTGAAAACAGCCCTCAGCCCCTCAACCAGACTGGCCAGGCACCCCAGTGGGGACCCCCACCCTGAAGGGTGTGTGTCCAGCTGCAAACAGCCATCATCCCCTCATCCAGGCTGGCCAGGCACCCCAGTGGGGACCCCCACCCTGATCCAGGACACCCTTCAGGGCAAACCAGCTGGCCCCCACCCATGCACCAGGCCTCTATTCTATATAGTAAAAGGGTAATATGCCTCCCGGCACTGGGATCAGCGTGACAGGGGGCAGCGCCCAAACCCCCTGATCACCTTCGGCTCTGTGTGTGACAGGGGGCAGGGCCACAATGTCCCTATCGGCCCTGCTCTGTTCGTGACAGGGGAAGGCACCCCAACCCCCTGATCGGCCCTGCTCTGTGCCTGATAGGGGGGAGCTCCCCAACCCCCTGATCACCCTGCGGCTCTGTGTGTGACAGGGTGCGGAGCCCCAACCCCCCCACCCCACGGGCCCTGCTCTGTGTGTGACGGGGTAGAGCCATAACCTCCCCATCGGCCCTGCCCTGAGTGTGAGAGTGGCGGCGCCCCAACCCCCTGATCGGCCCTGCTCTGTGGGTGATAGAGGGCGGCGCCCCAACCCCCTGATCCTCCCTGCTCTGTGTGTGACAGGGGGCGGTGCGCCAACTCCCCTATCGGCCCTACTCTGTGAGTGACAGGGGGGAGCTCCCCAACCCCCTGATCGGCCCTGCTCTGTGCATGACAGGGGGGAGCTCCCCAACCCCCTGATTGACCCTGCTCTGTGCATGACAGGGGGCAGCGCCCCAACCCCCTGATTGGCCCTGCTCTGTGGGTGACAGGGGGGAGCTCCCCAACCCCCCAATCGGCCCTGCTGACTGAGGGTGGTATCGCAACCTCCCAATCCGCCCTGCTCTGTGCATGACAGGGGGTGGCGCCCCAACTCCCCAATCGGCCCTGCTCTGAGCCCGACCAGGGGCTGCACCTAGGGATTGGGCCTGCCCTCTGCCACCCGGGAGCAGGCCTAAGCCAGCGGGTCGTTATCTCCCGAGGGATCCCAGACTGTGAGAGGGCACAGGGCGGGCTGAGGTACCCCCCCCCCAAGTGCACAAATTTTTGTGCACCAGGCCTCTAGTCCTATATAATAAAAGCATAATAATAAAAGGGTAATATGCAAATTGACCCTAACAGTGGAATGACCAGGAACGACTAGTCGCTATGACGCGCACTGACCACCAGGGGGCAGATGCTCAATGCAGGTCAGTGTGCTCCCACAGGGGGAGCTTCGCTCGCTGCAAGTGCAGCAATGGTGGCGGGAGCCTCAATGGCAATGCTACGAATGTCTGATTGCAGTTTAGGCAGGGAGCGGGCCTAAGCTGCAGTTGGACATCCCCCAAGGGCTCCTGGGCTGCCAGAGGGATGTCTGACTGCCAGCTTAGGCCCAATCCCCTGAGAAGCAGGCCCAAGCTGGCAGGTGGACATCCCCCAAGGGGTCCTGGACTGAGAGAGGGCACAAATTTTCATGCACCAGGCCTCTAGTCCTATATAATAAAAGCATAATATGGTAATTAGACTGCATGTCCTCTAGGATGTCCTTCCAGACGACCTTCCTGATAAAGCTGGGGCTGCAAGGGAAGCCTGGGTCCCGGGTGCCAGAGGGAAGCTGGTGCAGGCAGCTAGGGGAAGGAAGGCCTACTCTTGCATGAAGTGCATCAGGCCTCTAGTAAATTATAAATACCAACATGCACGCACACACACACACACACAAACATGTAAAAGCTAAATATCAGTAAGGCAATATGAAAAATATAAATGCACACCATGAGATTTTAGGCAGATTGCCATTACTTGTAGTGATTAATGCATAAAGCATTAAATGAAGCAAGTATAGTCATGAGGAGCATGTGCTTTAAAAAAAAATAAGGCAAACAATTCATTAGTCAAATATTTACCTTTGATATTTGAACTTTTAGAATTACTAATTGTTCCTTTAAAATTTTTTTTAAATTATTCATTAGGAAAAGGAGGAGGTCAAAAAACTCACTAGAAATTATTTAAAAAGGTCATACATGTATCTTGCCTATGCTTTCAAAAGGTTTGTTGTCAAAGAAAAGTTCCACAGTGACACCAACTACACGGATGACATTTCCTTGTTTTAGTATGAAAAACAAATCCCTAAAAGACAACCATATAATTGAAAACATTCAAGAATTATCTACTTGGCAATGACATGTGCCATGCCTCAACTTCCCCTTTGCCTCCAGTTTTTCATAATGAGGAAAAGTCAATCCCTATGATGCAATAACATTTCCTTAGAAAAGCAGAAAGGAAAGTGAGTATATTTCTTCTTAAAACAATGCACGCCCTGCTCCTCAGATCTTCCAGGAGTCCTGTCCCCACCCCCAACCCCCCACCAAAAGTATCACAGAATAACCAAATGAACTTAATATCTTCAGGTGAGGCTAAAATCATTCAAAATTTTCAGATGCAAGCACGAGGAAAAGCTATGTGAGAAGGTGTACTGTGCTAAGGATTGCGCACGTAAATTTCCCAGATCCCCCATTATTTGTTGAGGTTTGGCTCTATGTCTTAGAGAACCTTCCACCATTCAGGTGGTAAAATAAGCCTTACATTTTCATGGCAACTTAAATGAAAAAGCCAGCTGCCGATGAGCACGTCTTTCACAATGCAGGACTTTCGTTTCCTGCGGACCCAATGTGAATGGAAATGTTCTACCTTAGGAAGCTTCTCATTTCTCCCAACAGGCAACGTTTTATTGGCCACGATGAACTCAACTGTCACCTGGCTTAGCCTCCTCCCTCCTGAACAATTGAAGAAAAAAAAAAAACCACACCAAGTTGCCCTTGCAATTACAAATAAGGCCGTGGAGCTCTCCTCTGTGGCTCTGGAATCGTGCCAGGGTGATGCCAAAGAGCTGGCTTTGGGATTCAGGCTCAGGCTTGGCCATCCAAAGGTGTAGGTACTTTCATTAGAGGAGGGGGCCTGAGTGGTGCTGGTGCAGTGAGGTAGCACAGAGGACATACCTATGTCCTGTTCATCACAGATTCCCTATTTAGTTAGCATATGGATGTCATGAAATAAAGAATCACTCAATGAATTCATGTTCTCATCTATAAATGGCAACCAAATTAGTGGCTAAGTAAAGAAGTGGAATGCATTTACTTTCCAAATTAAGTAAGTGGATTGGGAAAAACGAGGCTTTTCCAACCCCTGAGACTGCTTGTTTTAAGTTATGCAGCAAGAATAACATGCAGCAGTAAAAAGGGCCTTGTAGATGCTTCAAATCCTTCCTGTCTGGACAGAAAAAGCTATTTGAAAGGGCATTTTATAGGGTTTATAAAGTGAGATCTGACAGCTGAGACCAGTCACTAAGCATGGGCTATACAAGGACCCCAAACAACTCAACTCTCTTCACTGCCCAAGAAGAGCCAATATTCTGCACATGCAAGGTCCACTTACTATTAGTTTTAGTGCCAGCCTCTGTGAATTCTGGGTAATTGGACCTGAGAAGTCCTGTGTGAGCTGACCATTATGAGATACACAGTCTTGCTCATATTTTCCAAATGTGTGGTATATACTTTAAACGCCTATCTAGGCCTTAATATAGAAATGACTTAAAATTATAACCTGGGTTTAAGAGGACAAAATCAATCCATACTTCTGGCAATTCAGCCTTTCATAGCTCACCTGCTGAGAAATTCATTCTTCCTAACCATATTCCACAGCCGGAAGATGAAGGCACAGGACAAGTCAGGATGGAGAGAATGACAGAGAAAGGGAAAAAGATACAAGATCAAAAAGGATGACCAGAGGACAGGAAAAAGATACGACACTTCAACATGCAGTCATTGTCGGTGTTAGTGACGACAGCAGATTGACAAGGCAAGATGTTCACATCTTTAGATTAAATCTGAGTTTATAGAGAACTCAAGAAGCTAAAAAAACACAAACAATAAGCTTATAATACATGCACACAGTCAAAAAAAATTTCTTAAGGAAAAAAAAATCTTTCACATACATCAGTCAACCAGAAAATAGGGAGAATAAAAACATGATTATAGCTATAAAACAGTTCATTTTTCCCCATGCAGACAGTAACAAATTGTTTTTAAGAGCGAAGGTTTGTAAAATGTCATTCAATTATTTGAAGCAGTGTCCATCAAAGTGTATAACTCAGTTCCCTAATATCCTACATCTCTATCAGCTAGCCACAGTAATTACATCTTATTGATTCAGGCCAGCTGGTTAAACTGTTCTTCACTCTCCACTAAGTCTTTCACATGAAATAGTCTTACATGGAATGATTAAGTAGGAGCCCTTTAAATCTTTCCATCTTCCCACGCAGCCTGCTTTATTTATACCCGGTCTTTATAAAGGAGTAGCCTCATGTCTTACACTTAGCCTATATACACCACAAGTCCCACTCTTTCCCTTATCTAGATCCTGAGTGTTACAAAACAATGCTTCCAAAGCATTCACGCTTCCTGCATGGTCTGTCCTTGTCATAAAAAAAAAAAAAGCAAAACAAAGAAGGTCATGCAGCTGCCTGTGAATGAATGGCAGCTGCACCCTGCAAGGGTGCAACGATTTTTCTCCATTGTGTAAAAGGAATAATCATCAGACTAAAAATCTGCCATTGTACAGTTTTAAATCTGATCATTTCTTAAAGATGACTTCACATTGACCTTTCACTACTAGCTGGAAACAAAAACACCACACAAGGAGGTTGTCATACCTTTCTTGGACTTTCCTGCATTAAACAAAAGACAAAAGGACAAAGATTTCATTCATTCTAAAGCTCAAAAAGCAATAGTTCACAAGTTGTACAAAAGCCAATAACCATTACAACTTTAAGAGCCGAGTTCCTGGGCTGTCTGCTTTCAACTCTGCCCTCGAGGACCTTTGTCTGCATGATTCACATTGTTGGTTCCATTAAAACAATGCTGATTGCGGGAATGGCTTATACTTACACCATGGTCCTTGATGTATCCGTGATGCACAAACAGCAAAAAAAATAGCTCATTTAAGTTAACTGTGTAAGTCAACAAAAATGGTACGATCTATTACATTTGAGTTGATGAAAATGTGTTAGATCCAAACTTTCTCAAAACCATGAAATTTTACTTGTATTTTAGTGCTCATGAAACAATTCTAAATGAAATGATGATTCAACCCTCCAGGTCACTGGGCCACCAGTATGGGCTCAACAGAAAATCCTGCCAAATTTAAGGTCTGCTGTGGCTCTAAGAATTGCGGCCCCCAACCCCTCGTCCTCCACATGGGGGAGCCACAGGAGACAGGCTGGCCTCACAAGACACATCTCATGCAATTGGATCAACACACACGATGCTTCTCCATTTCCTCAGAAGCCGTCTCATCAGCACCACAGAAACGCTTTAAGGAACACCACTTTAGCTGCAGTAGGAAGACTGAAGCGGCAGTCTTCTCGGGTGTACCAAAGACCTACCAGCGAAGAACCAGAGCAAAAAGATCAAAGACAGTATATTTTACAGAGGGCACTTCCCTTCGGTGACCTAAGAGAATCAGATCCATTTTCCTGTATGAATGGAGCTTAGGGATTCCCAGTATTTGAAGGGAAAACAGAGACTAGAATATTAGAGATGAAACATCCCTTCGTTTCACCATATTCTCACGAGGGTCATCTTACATGATAATGTTAATACCTCTTATTTTTACAAATCCCTGTAGTATAAAGGTCTCGTTTTCCTTACTCTCTATTTTAAGAAAATGTTTTTAAAATAAAGTATGGTATTGGGGCCAATCCAAGCTTTGATGTCTTCAGCCACTGAGAAAAAATACATTTAAAAAGAAGTCTATAAATATTGCAGAAAAATGCTTCAATAAAACACAGTCTTGACTCAAATGAACGGTAATAAATGAGAGCTAAAAGGTACTTTTATGTTTATTATTTATAAATCATAAGAGCTATTTTTAGCTTCAGAAATTATTGTAAAACAAAAATAACAGGCCCTGGCTGGGCAGCTCAGTTGGTTAGAGCATCATCCCAATGTGCCAAGGTGGCAGGTTTGACCCCTGGTCAGGGCACATACAAGAATCAACCAATGAATACATACATAAGATAAATAAGTGGAACAACAAATCGACATCTCTCTCTTTCTCTTTCTAAAAATCAATACATAAAGCTTAAAAAAGAAAACACAAAAGTTCAATCAAATGTATTTTATTTAAATGTAACATAAACCTATCATACATTACAAACCTCTCTTCTGACTACTACACACTCTATTAACTATTAACTAATTTCTAATAATGATTCAAAAACCTCGCTCAAGCTCTAGCTCGTTGCTCAATGGTTAGAGCACTGGCCCTCAGACTGAAGGGTTACAGGTTCAATTCCAGTCAAAGGCACATGCCTTGGTTGCAAGCTTGATCCCCTACTCCGGGTCAGGGCGAGTGTGGGAGACAACCAATTGATGTGTCTTTCTCACATCGCTGTTTCTCACTGTCTCTCCCCCTCCCTTCCGTTCTCTCTAAAAATCAATGGAAAAAATATCCTCTGATGAGGATTAACAACAACAAAAAAAAAAAAAAAAAGGAAAGAAAAAACAAACAAACCTCACTCAAGTGATATATATGTATATATACAAAAGTTATACACATACATATACACATCACACATACATACATATATATACATACCAAAATGTATATATTTTTTTCCTTTTTTTTTGTCTGATAGAAAACCGGTGATTATCCCCTGATACCATTGGCAGAGAGGCTGAGCAGTCAGGATGGAATCCCAGCCTGCTTGGAGGGAAGAGATTCAATCCCACTGGAACATGAGCACATTTAGGGGCCACATGCCCACCACTCTATCAGCCTCCGCATTTACATCCTTCCACACCTCAATCACATTTACCACTTTTTACTGAAATTATCTGTTATGTGTCTTTTCCCCTCACCAGACTAGAAGCATTTCAAGGGCAAGAATCATGTCATTCATCTGCATTCTTGGTCTCTAGCACCCTGCCTATTCAAAAGTGAGAGCCAGCCTGGCTGGTGTGGCTCAGTGGTTGAGCGTCGACCCATGAACCAAAAGATCACAGTTCAATTCTGGGTCAGGGCACATGCCTGGGCTCAATCCCCAGTAGGGTGTGTATAGAAGGCCGCCAATCAATGATTCTCTCTCATCATTGATGTTTCTATCCCTCTCTCTTCCTCTCTCTGAAATCAATAAAAACATTTAAAAAAAAAGTGAGGGCCAATACGAGTATAAGTTGTTGACCTAAGCGACTGTGTTAACACAATAAATCTAATCTCAAGAAGACTCTCACAGTTGGAACTGTATTGCAGCTATTTCTTCTAGCCCACAAAGACTATTTGAGAACCCCGTTATAAATGCAATGCATTTTTACAAAGAAATAAAATACCCTGAGAATCAAAGTCTACCTGAAACCTCACAACCACATTAGAAGAAAGGCTCAAACCACATTAAAAGGCCTAGGGGAGTTTGTCCTGGGTCACTGGTGCTCCAATTACTGTGTCAGTTCAATGAATCTTTAGCACATGTTTCAACACAGTGGCTCAGCCACAAACCAGGTGAGTGACTTAGGGTCTCTCTTTTCTTTCTACCTATAAAATACAAAGGTTAGCAATTCTCTAGGGGCATTTCTGGTTTGAGAATACTATTGCATTTCTGAAGTGAAAAATTTGAAACATACCAGTCATATGTGTATATAGGAAAAGTTACCTTAGTATAACAATTATCTATCTATCATCTATCTATCTATCTATCTATCTATCTATCTATCTATCTATCTATCTATCTATCTATCTATCTATCTATCATCTATCTATCTATCATCTATTCCTTCCCCAAAGGGGACACATGAAGAGTGAAATCAAGGGCTTTGCTTGCTGCCCTTTTAATGATCCTCAACCTTGCTCTCCCTCCCTCTCTCTGAAGAATTTTTATGCTTAACAAAAGGCATCCCATTTGATTTTTAAAGTGACATACCTCTGAGCATCCTCCGAGATTCTGAGTCTTTGGTCATGGTTGCCAGCGAGTGAGGGAGCACACTGCCACAGCTGTTGCTCTGTCCCAGGGGCAAGTGAGCCTGCGAGAACCGGGAGGAAACACTTCAGGCAAACTGCAGCCCAGTGGTCCTTCAGGACACGGCCACATCCCTGTTTCCACGGCGCCTATCTAAGCACAGAGGGCAGGACAGGAAGGTCTTCCAACCCGTTTGTGGACGCTCAATGATAAAGACCAGTCACTGTCCCTCCCAAGGAGCTCCATGGAAGTCTCCATATCACAGCAGTTCCTCCAGTGGCAGCAATTCCAAAAGACAGGGAAACACTTGTTCTCCAAAACCATGATTGAGAGCAACTCAAAGTTCTGCATGCATAAGGAGCAGAGGGCAGAGGCAGGGGCAGGAACGTGCAGGGCATGCACCAGGACAGAGCAGACCTACCCTGTGACACGGGTGCCAATTTCCACCTCCCCCAGTTATCTAATGGGCTGAAACCTGGAGAAATCTATAAACTCCTCCAGTGGTTCTAGAACTCTCTTTAATAGCAAAACCCTTTACGTAAAATATTCTTGGAACACCAGTTTATAAAACAGAACACCAGTTTAAAACAACGTTATTCTGACTAAGGTCAAAGGAAGGGCCCCAAAGCCTGTCCCCTCAGCGCCTCCTTGTCACCTCCCTTTCCTCCTCTTCCTGCAATGACCCCTCAGGCATATCAGCAGAGCATAAATGAGGGTTTAGGCATCAGACCACATGGTTCATATTCCAGCTTCATGGCTAACCAACTAAGGGCACTTGGGCTAGTCACTTAGCTTCTTTATACCTCAGTTTATCCATATGTACAATGAGGATAGCAATTAGTATCTCTACTGAATAGTCTTGCTGGATTTTCAAATCAGACAATCCGCATAAAGCACTTAGCCCAGTGTCAGGTTCAGAAATGACTCAATAAAAATCTGGTCCTATTATTCCTATAATCCAGAGCTTGTATCTTCCAATTTCCAGCTGTAGGATGCAGCCACAGGAGTCTGCCACATGAATGCCACCTACCACTTATGTGGTGGTGGCAGAAAATACCCTGGACCAGGTTCTTTGGTCCCAGAGCATACAATTCCAAATGTCCTCTGAATAAGACAGAAAATGCAATTCAGTCATAATGTCTGCCCAACAAGCAAACTTAATGATTTATTATTTAGCATTTTCTTTAAGGACCTTTGAGCATCTGTCAACATAAGGACGAGAAGACTCCCTGAATGTGAAGCCCACAGTTCTCCCCATGTCCTACCTTCGGGGCGGTGCTTCTCCCCATAGTAGCACTGCTGAAGTGTGGGGATATGGAAGGAGTGCTTTTCTTTCGAGGCAAAGTGTCACTCAGATAGAGGCCTTCTTTATGCTGTTTTTTCCTTTCTTCCAGACTTCTAAAGTGCTTTAAATGCAAATGTAAAGCAGAATAGCAAAACTTGACTAATTGCAACAGGTCACTGAAGAAATTAAGAAGTATGCATTTACCAAGAAGTTTGGGAATTTTAACAAAATTTTTAAAAATCCAACTCATACTTGTGTTCACTAACAGACTTGGGCTAGCTAGCATTCGGTAAGATGCACAGGCAGTAGAAGAATTTTTTACTGAACCTAGAAACAAAAGGAAAAAAAAATCCACCTTTCAGTCTCATAGTTAGTGCCTGCTGCCTTGGGGCCTCAGGACAACTTACAAATGATTATGATGGTCGCCATGTGGATGGCGGAACAGCCAGTGGACAAAGCAAGTAAGCAGTTTCTCCCCTTGTCTGTCTGGACAGTTCTGTGTGGTGGCACAGATCCCAGTGTGAGGAGAACAAGAAAAGGGAGAAGGAAGAAGACGGAGAGAAAGAGCAAGTAAACAGGGGAGTTGTTTTAAGGTTGGAATAATATTTCAATCACATAAACACACTCCAAATCGGCATAACGTTTCCATAAAAGGCATCCTTCTAGGTTACTCTTTTATTTAAAAAAGATCTTGGCCAAGAAGCCCCTAGAATAATTCCTCACATAAAAAAACAAAGCCCTCCTGTTGACTATTTCTTTTTTTTCCCTTTCAGATTCCTAAGGCAAAAATTTGCCAACTTGACATTTATCCAAAATTTCCTTGGCCTCTCAAAAAAAAAAAAAAAAAAAAGTCTTCAATAGTGAAGTTATTTCCTAGTTAAAGCTTCTTTAGGTTTGATCATTGTTATCCTCAGCTTGGGCTTTTGGAATATGTAAAAATTAATGCACTTTGAGTTACCAAATTCCTTCTTCTTCTTTACACGTGCCAATTATGAAACATATCTGCATAAATACTTATAGTAGCTAATACTTACTAACCTAAAAGTACTGGGGAGATAAAGTTCTTTAACAGAGAGTAAAGATACCTTCATGAAATGTAAGGGCTGGCATGGCACAGCAGGGCTTGCCTATTTTGGGGAATCTAGTGTCTATGCTTCCTTATGATCTTCTGGGGCCCAATTCACATAGGAATTTGATTATAATTTAAAGGAGGCTCATAACAGATTTTTTAAACACAAGCATACATATGCACTGAATGTAGTAAAAGGAGGGCAACATTAAGAATTATAAAAATATATATTTTAATCTGGTCAATATGAACTGTTGTTCTATGGCCCCAAAACAATACTTGGGTGACACTGGACAAGCTATCTACTATACTGAGCCTCAGTTCCCTAAATGTCAATATGCAGTTAATTCATATTTCATGGGATATTTGAAGGGAGAAATGAGATATTTATTTGTAAAATGTTTAGGAAATTTTGACACAGAGTAAAGGAATGATATCTATTATGGTTTCAATAATGTTTAAAAATGTGTGTTGACACAGCAACTTTTATACCATGAATTTTATGGATAAAATAATTATTATTTTGAAAAGACCCAAGATAAGTTGCAATATTTTGGTTGAGTGAAAACTAGTGTATGAGGATATAAAATTAGCTCAAATATATCAAAACTTAGGAGAGGACAGTCAAGGTCCCAAAGTTATAACATTCCCCACACCCTTAGGCCTCACTAAATGTCCTTTAAAAAGAAAATCAGCAAAGGAGTATGCACCTTGTCTTTTTAAGAAATTTCTTTGCAAAAGTTGAAGGAAAGATTTCCAAGCTCTGAACACCAGTTCCTAATTACCTGTTGCTCCTGCTGCTGCTGCCTTCTGTGTTTCTTAGCTGGCAGAGGAGGAGGTGTGTCATTTAAAGGGAAGGGATTGACAGACGGAGCCATGACTTCAGGCCAAGGGGCTGATGGAGGTTGAGTGACAGGATGAGGAGAAAGGGTAGAAGGAAACATAAATCCAGGACAGACAGGTGATCTTTGCTTTATGGAGAAAAAAAAAAGTATACATGTGTCCATATAAAATGAAAGAATAATGACAAAGAAATGAAATAATCTCATTGTTCTCTTTTTCTTATATTTTAATCAAGAAATCACAAATGATAGGCTGTATCTTTCCATTTAGCCTCTAGTGAAAACCCCAACCTGCAAGCAACTTAGATCAACAGACGGTATTTTCACTTATTATTATTTGCCCCTTTCCAGATGTTTTAAAAAGACATAACATTAAAAAAATCCATACTGCAAAATGTAACAGAAAATAAAATTGCCCTAGCCAGTTTGGCTCAGTGGACAGAGCGTCAGCCTGTGGACCAAAGGGTCCTGGTTTGATTCTGATCAAGGGCACATACGTTGGCTGCAGGCTCCTCCCTGACCCGGGCCCTGGTCAGGGCTCATGCAGGAGGCAACCAATCAATGTGTTTCTCTCACATCGATATTTCTCTCTCTCTAAAATCAATGGAAGAATATCCTCAGGTGAGGATTAAAAAAAAAAAAAAAAGAAAGAAAACAAAATCAAACTGGAAAGGTGATTCAAACCAACAATTTTAGAAAGACTTTTGATTTTTAAGAAAGCTAGATCAGGTTAGAGTACTCAGATATAGAGTTTATGATTTCGAACTTACTTCTAGTCATCCACTCTGTCCCATATATTTCATGGTTTCTTGTATTACAATTGGTAGAGCAGTACCCCCAAATTGGTATGTTTTTCAAACTCAGTATCACTTTGACCCTCTGGTCAACCAGACGTGTATTTGTCACAAGTGCCCTCATTTTCAGTTAACCAGGGTTAATTTTGACATGAGGAAAGCAGTGAATGAATGAAATGTCATGCCAACACACCTCTTTATTTTGTGGCTGGCTCACCAGTACAGCTGTGGTAGGCCCAGTGGCAACAGCATCAGCGTCAGCAGGGAACTGAGTGGAAGGGGATAGATTCGTGGAATTGCCACATGGCTCATTAATTTCATTTACACTGATATAGCCCTAAAAGGAGGAATTTAGAAATCAAACACAAAGAAAGCAAAAGCTGAGGCATGCGAGAGTATTAATGCTCTAATATAATGGAGTTAGCTTAGAGCGGCACGGCCAGATATCTGTGGTATTATCAAATGCTTCATCAGGGAGTTATCAGCAATTGAAATGGATTTACAGTGCTTAATCATGAAAAATGATATTCCAAACATTAAAAACAATTTTCCCGTTGAAATTATAAATAACCCAGCATCACTGATTTTAAAATACCCGGAGGTATCACCTTTCATTCTGTTGACTGAATGAGGTTGTCATTACACAACATTTAAAATAATCACACACAAATCAGAGATATAAAATTGACAATGTAATCATTCACTCTCTATTTCAAGAGCCTTTTCCACATTATTTTTAGATTTTTCTCTCTTCTTCTGTTTCCTGATAAATTAAAGTGTGAGTGAATGTGGGCTGAGGGCTACTGGTTTTTGCTCTAAGTCATTTATAAAACAATAATTTATTTGTAATGGAATCCAACTTTTAGGCATCTCAATTAAATGAGAATAAGAAGTACACTGTCCTCTAGTGTGCTTCTCCTAGCAAGACACATGAACACACACACACACACACACACACACACACACACACACACACACCCTAAGGTGGAGTTGCAACTTGAGGATGTTTCAATTCAAGGCAGCTCCCCCAACTCCCACTCTACTCCTAAGACAGAGAATTTCCAGTTACTTTAAATTCAGTGATTCAATTTTGGCTTCAGCATAAATACCCATAAGTCAAAGTCTATCATCTTCAAACTCCTGAATTTATATTTGAGGAAAAGGCACTTGCAAATTTTCATGGAAAGTAATTGTACAGACCAATCATGATTTTCACCACACCAATAAAGCAGTATGAAAAAAGAATAAAGAGTAGAAAATAGTATCTCTTTCAAAGGTAAAATAGTGTTAAATTTAACACTTAGGTTCTTCTATTAGCCCATCAATCTTTTTAAAAAATGGCTCAAACAAAGGCAAAATAACATTATGCTGATGAAGCAAAAATTCCAGGCTAGAAAGCAAGGCTTTACCGAGAATTGTAATTACGAGAAAGTAGAGAAAGTGGGAATTGACTGTTTATAAATTGTAGGTATCAAAATGCTGCTGAATTAGTCTCTCACTTCAGATAGAGGCAATGAATACTATGTAAAGTTTTATAAGATTAAATGGAAAAAAGGCAGTAGAAAACTGGGTTGTCCAAATTTCATTTTATCTTTGATAATGAATCAGAAATGAACAGTGACAACTTTTGAGTTATTCTTTTTCTCAGTGGATAGTAGAATGTTTCAAAGACCACAAAACCAAATTAATTTATTCAAAAATGTATGCAGCTTGTCAAAAGTGGGACTTGTTTAAAAGTTAGATATAAATTTACCACTCCTTAAAAACAGAGAGAGAGAGTGAGAAAGAGAAAGAGAAAGAGAGTAAAGTCAGAAAGAAAGAAAATCAAAACAACTTGTGCGTCAAGTTGATTTGGTCCATGAAAGAGAACACATAGCTACTCAAGAGAGTTGCAGACACACAAAAATAATAAATCCAAATAGCCTTTTGAAACCAGGAAGTCTGCAGAGAAAAAGAACAACTCACTCATTAATAGAAAAGGAAAGATTTTATTCTCCTACTAAGAGGTAAAGAGACCTTGGAGCCTACTTAATTCCTTGGATGCTATAAGCCTTTCAGACTCACTGTGTCCAGAGTCAAACTGCATATCTTCCCTCTTGAACCTATTCTTACCCGAGTCCTCCCTATCTTAGGAAAATGTACTCAGTATCCATCTCATTATTCAAACTGGAATAATGACATGGCCCCTGATATTAATTTACTTCATCCCCACATCCAGTCTATCAACAAGAACTGTCACCCCTGGTTCCAAGATCCTATACCCGCATCCAGCTAATTCTCTCCATTTCTGTGCCATTGCTTGACTCTGAGCCCCTGCATCTCCAGCCTATACTATTGCAATCACCACCACTCTGGCTTCCTGGCATCTCCTGCTCCTCCTCCGAATCCAGTAGAGCAGCCCAGAGTGATGCTTAACAAATGGATGTCAAGTGATGTCACCTCCCAGTTTAAAACCACTCAGGGGCTTCCCACCCATAGAAAATAAACCATGTTCCTTTAACATGGCTCACAAGACCTAGCCCCTGCTCACCTTGCTAACATTCTATATTTGGCTACACTGCATTCACAACCACCCTTTGTCCACTGAATCTGCCAGTTCTGGGTTCTGAATTATGGGAAAGAAACTATGAAACTGAATCATCTAATAAAGCTTTTGTGGAAACAGTTCACAAATTGCGTCTGTGGTACACATTAAGCACACCTGTTATGTGATGAACATTTACTTCACATACCCTTCCTCCCCCTACCGCCCCCCCCAAAAAAATACTTTCTATGCAGGAATTCTTAACTCTGATGTCTTTTTAAAAGCAATTTATAAATAAAGGGGTTATTATTATGCAAATTTTAGGTAGAAGCAAGCTTTTTCTTTAGCTTTTTGTAGAATATAAGTATAAAAAGTTTTCTTTCTTAGTCAAGGTTATACTTTTCCAAATTAGAGTTAAAACAGTCACCATTGTAGCAGTGTAGCTCTATAAAAAGATATTTAGGAAAGGAGAGTGTTAGGGTCTGGGGGAACATGGATGTTTGGGATAAAGAGTGTATATAGTTTAATATAAATAGGATTTTTCAATTTAGATGGAAAGTAGCAGAAATGACTTTGGGAGAAAAAAGAGAGAGAGAAAAGAAAGAAATCAGATTATCTTCTCAAATATAATGGGGAATTTTTATGTTTTAGGAGACTTAGAAGTAAAATAAAACAGAGGAAAAACTGAGAAAGGAAACTGCAGGAAGGAAAGAAGAGAATATAAGATTAGTTTTCTTCTGGAACCTAAATTTTTTGAAACACTGAGTTAACTCACAATGTCATTGTCAAGCAAAGTATGCACACACACGCACACACACACATACACACAAACACATACACACAGGGCATTTGCATAAGACACAAAAATAATGAAAGGCAGGAAGGCTATCAACACATGGAGTGCTTTCCTAAGTCACTTAAGCTCATGTTTTTCCTGTTCCGCTAATCGCAGAAGACTGAGGTGCACATCCTGATGTCTAAGGTGATATGAGTGGGCATGAAAATCACAGCTCACCTCTTTCAGAGTATTTGGGTTGACAGGAAACCCTTTCCCCCCAGAGAGGTTGGAGTATTTCTTTTCCAGATTACAAAGATTTTCCTTTTCCTGAAAGAACACAAAATCTATTAAGTTTGATCAACTTTGGATTTCCCTGATGACTAATGCTCTTTAACATTTTTTCAGATGACTTCATATATCTTTTGTAAAGTGTTTATATTTAAGTCTTTTGCCTGCTTTAAAAAAAATTATTTATTGGGTGTTTAAGTATTATTATTGAGTCATAGGAGTTTTTAATATATTCTGGATACAAGTTCTTTGCCATTTCCTCTTTAAAAAATCTCTTTCCTTACCCAGGGCACTTGCACTCCTATAATTTCTTCTGGAAACTTCATCACTTCAAGTTTTAAGTTTAGGTCTATAATCGCCCTCAAATTAATTTATATGTATGGTGTGAGAATGGATGGTGTTGAGGTACTTTTCTTCCTTGTTTACCCAGTTGATCCAGCACTACCTGTTGTAAATACTTTCCTTTCTCTACTAGATTTCTTGGAGCCTTTGTAAAAAATGAGTTAGACAGCATATGTGCGGGTCTACTTCTGGACTCTGTTTGTTTCCACTGATCTATATATCTATTTGCATGCTAGCACCACACACACAAGTAGTCTTAAATCCTGCAGCTTTATAGTAAGCCTTGAAGTCAAATAGTATAAGTTCTCCAACTGTGCTCTTGTTCAAAGCTGTTTTGGCTATACTATACTGTTTACATTTTCATTTACAGGCAATTCTCATATTTTGCAGTTAATGTTCCATTATGTTGCCATGAACACTGAATTAGTGAATGCAAAACCAGTGTCCCTAAAGGAATGACAGGGTTGGATTATTGTGAGCCTCTGTATTGATCAATCAGCAAATACACATAACTTTATTTTATGTGTGTTTCTGTAAATGATGGTCAAGTAAATTTTAGCATCAACCTGCCAATCTCTACAAAATGTCTGTTGGGATTTTTATTGCCATTGAGCTGCATCTATAGATCAATTTGGGAAAGTAATTTTAATACTTATGAACTATAATTTTTACAATAGAATTATGTTTCATGTATTTTTAATAAGGAAATGGTATTTCTGTGAGGATGCTTATCCATTTATAAAAATTTATCCCTAAGAAGCTTTTTCCTTTTCAGCTAAAATTTCAGAAACCGCTTACATATTACACTATATAATTTAATCTGTGCCCTTGACTGTTATGTGAAAGGGTAAAATGGTGGTGGGGAGGCTAATGGTGCTGAAGCAGAGTTCATCCCTAGGGCAGCGGAAAGGAATGGCAACTACAGCTCCATTCAGAGGCTTGTAGGTGCTGAAGAAGCAAGAGGAGAGGCGCTGCCAGGGGTTGGTATGGGTACAGAGGCACTTTGAATAAACTTATAATTCTATATAAAACACTGATTTTCCTCTCTATTCTCAAACTAAAAATACCTAAAAAGGGAACACTCCAGCTACATTTCTTGTAGGTGGGGTCATGGTACAGCCTCATTTTTTAATGTATCATCCGGGGTTTGTTTTTTTCCTGCACACCATTCTGGGTCCACCTCATATGATCCCAAATGTCACCTTCCTATGTACTGGCCTGCATGCAAGGCTTAGTTGGGAGACTAGGCCCTTCAACTCAAATTTCTGGTGCCTTATTCATGAAATTAGACTATGGCCATATCAGGAAATCTGGTTGTGGAGGAATCCCTTTGCATGTAGCCACTTTAGGGGTTGGGGTGTGGACATGGTCCCTTTGAAAGTCATTCTTAAATTGCAATCCACTGCTCACTATTAAAAGGCACTTGCTTTGAAGGAAATGACTTTCCCCACATTTCCAGGGCTGAAAAGGAAATACGTACTCTTTGCAGCATCATTATTAAATTATTCTTTTCTTTCACAAAGTGATCTTGTTCTCTCTGAGCCTGCTGGACAATGTGGTTGGCTTGCTTTTTCAATGCAGAAATTTTTTCCTGGCAGAAAAGAAGATGATCATAGAAAGATGCAAATTAGACATACAAAGGCTTGCCAGTCTGTCCTAGAAACAAGAGAAGAGGTGTTTATAGCTGGAATAACGTTCTCATTGACGGTTGGCCGATTGCTACCCAGAGGCAGTTTCCTAGACGGCCAAGCTCGCGGCTTTTCCTTACCAAAGGCCAACACAGTTTGAGCGGTTTGAAATCTATTTGAAGAACCCAGAAGTCAACAGGAAATCTTGTTTTAGACTACAAATGAATTTTTGGCATCATCTTGGGAGACGCCTTATGGGAAAAACAATGGAATTTCTTATTTAAACTGAGAGCATAAGATGTCACCTTCTCTATCTTCCCTTTGCTCAATTTTTTGGGTTTAGTCCAAAATGTTGGGTGTGATTCTAAATTCTGGAACAAGAGTTGATTTCTGGGCTGGACATCTGGGTGCTAGGGGTTGGGAGGAGTCAGTAATGTGCATGGCATTCATGGGGCTATTTCTAATGGTGACAAGCTATCAGCCAGCTTTGCGAACTATTGAGCAATGGACAGAGAAAGTTTCCAAATAGATTTTGTTCATACAATTATTCTGAAGCTAGTTACTATGACTGCAAAAGGAAGTAATTGAAAACAAATATCAAAATTTCTGATTTTCTCTAACTCGGTTTTCACATAAGAGAGAAAAATAGATATTATTTATAAATGCATCCACAGCATTAAGTAACAATGACTGTAACATGTAATGTTTATCTAGTTTAAAGCACCATTTGGCTCCATAATCTGCCAAATGTGATATGTGATTAAACACTCAAAGACATTCAGATGTAAAGACAGGCAGACAGACACATGCTATAGCTGTATTATTGATTATTATTGTTACACAGTGAGGGGCATATTATGATTTTTGTCTTGAATGACACCCGGCAGAAGTACCTTTCTAGTAACAATGTTCCGCTGATATTCAGCCACCTCACGCAAGAGCTGTTGGGTCAGGTTCTCCTTTTCCTCATCCAGACGGCTCTCATGCTCTAGCTGCTGGAATTCCAGGTCCTCAAAGTGTTTGCTCTCAACATCCAACAGGTCAGCATCCTTTGGAGAAAAGCAAATGAAAACAAGACACACTAGAATGGCTACAGCCTTTTTAATGTGAAAAAAAAAAATTAAAAGCAAATAGTCCAAAATATCTTTTCAATTACAACATCAAACAGGGTTATAGTATGGTAATCCTTCCTTTTGGAATTAACCCCCAGTGCAGAGACTGTTATTAGAATTGAAAAGGACTTGGGAGTAGGGGATGAGGACACATTTATTTCACCATCGATTTTAGACTACTTTGTGGACAGAGAAATTCTTGCTTTAAATCTACTGGGTGGTTTTAAAATGGATCACAAAGTATACAAAGAATTCAGTGAATAACCTAAATATTATATGTAGACCAAAGGTGTGACATAGTCTCTTGATAACATTCCCACTTTCCACAAATGGTCAAATAAAATGAGATTTTAGTTCAGTGATTAAATTCAAGATTTCAAAGTTGTTGACTGTAAAAAAAAAAAAAAAGAAAAGTTGTCATACATAACAGACCAGAGGTCTCTAAGAGGGATAACATGTCCCAAATGGCACACCACACAATCCACTAAGATGTGAAGAGAAAATATTAGAGCTCCTTTATACTTAATTTTAGTTTTTCCTTCCCTTTTATAATCCTCAACAAATGTTCTTTAATCTACATACAAGTAAGTAGCATATATACATTATTTAATATAAATATATATTTTTGAGCATGCATAAGTATATATATATGATCAACGTAACATATAGGCATGCATGCTCACATAATTTTATTGAAGAGAGGTGTAATCAAACATATTTGGAGATTGGGGTTCTTAAAAGATTGTTTATAAAACTTCTTAGTGGAAAGAAGGGACCTTAGCTCTCATCAGGCACAAAGAGAGACTCAGAGATTATACACAGTACTCAGGGTAATCTTGAGGACACTTAAGAAAGATCTGAAATCATAAAAATCAGATAATCTAGAACGGACATTCTCCAACTCATAAAATGCCTGAAGACAAGAATGAATCTGTATCTGTGCAAAAATCGACCTGTGTTGTATAAGTTATTCTCCAATTTACTTTTTAAAAAAATCCACCCTTTACTTTTGGAGAGTTTGACAGAACTATAAATGTGGTATGTATAGATTTTTAAAAATATATAATTTATAAATAATCTATGGCAAAAAAAGAAGAGGCAGCTGAACTATATGGATTACAGCTCTTCATAGGCAAAACAGCCAAGACTTTTTTTCCAATCAAAACATCAAAAAGAGATGAAAAAATAAATATATCATAAATTAGATCTGCATTAGCATTTTACTCCATCCACCTCCTAGTTTTTATGTAAGTGATAATAAATTAAGTCTTTTAACCAAATGGAATGTATTTCTATTTTATGGAATAATTTTATTCTGAGAATGATTCACAGAAGAGATATTAGCTACCATGTAACCCCTGTGATTAAAACCAACACTACAGCAACAGAAGTGTATTCTCAAAGCTTAAGAGCAGAAAAAACAATTTGAAAATTTATCATTTAAAACTTCTTTGCACTTTAATTGGCCAGAGTAAAATATGGTTTTGGTTTCAAGTTATTGTCTGACATTTCAAGTTTCTCAGACATTTCATGTTTATAATTTCTAAAGAAATGAATAAACTCAGACCAAATCTAGTCTCTACTGAAGAAATTAAGAGATAACTCAAGTATTATGTCTTGAAACAAGTATTAAGTCCTATAGTCTTGCAGCAATACATTAGCTGATATATTTATTCATACAGCTGTACACACTCATTTTTAAAGTCTTTCCATTAAACTTGGTTTGTGTCTAAATGTTATTGAGATAAAAATTTAACAAACCCTTTTTTTAGTTTATAGATAATCTACATTCAAAGTGGATATATGGCTCACAATATATACACTATGCTAGTCAGTCCCTCAATCCACATCTGGTTAACATGCAATATGTTATTTCAACCACACAAAGGTCAGAGAGTCACTAATTAATTTGTAGTAAATATTTAAACCACTGCATGACAATAATAGCAAACTAGGAAGGAAAACTAAAGCTAAACTCAGCACTCAGATTCCATAGGTGTAATCATCTGATCAAGTTATCTAAACTATCAAAATGTGTGTCTATAAACTTACACTGTGAAAGAAAAACAACTTGGGAGGGCAAAAAAACATTTAAAAGATATTAGATAATACAAATTTAGGGGATGAAAATTGGTCGCAGAAGCAGTTTCATCGAGTACAGAACAATATAGGCAGGAAGCTCCGGTAAGTATACAATGAGTTGCATGAAAATCTGAACTCCACCTCACTACTAGAAGAACATTATAGATCTCTACCGCTGGCAAGCTTAAAGGCCAGGTGTGAAAGGCCCTGAAACAGCTCACTAAAGAAAATTCAGTGCAATTCCTTTATTTTCTTTCCAATAACTTTTGAGAATTTATATGGCAGAGTTTATATGTAGATGTTTATGTTTTCTTTGCCTTGTAGAGGAAGAAGAGAATAGATATGATAAAGCCAGGAGATATTAAAGTAATGATTTCATGACAGCTCAAGACCAAGTCTGAAAGAAAATTTAAATGGGGCTCAGGGTTTGTTAACATTCCTGCATCTTATGTTCTATAGTCAAACACTTTAACTGCATACTTTTGAAATTTGGAAAGATAATGGTACAATGGTACATCTAGTACAACCTCTTCATTTTATATAGGAGGATACTGAGGCCCATGGAGAATGAATGACTTGTGCAAGATTAAATTATAAACTGATTGTAGAGTCACTGACAAGGTCTCCCAATTATAGATATTATGGTGCCCCACTGGTGTGGCTCAGTGGTTGAGCAACGACCTGTGAACCAGGAGGTCATGGTTCGATTCCTGGTAGGGGCACATGCCCAGGTTGTAGCTTGATCCCCAGTGTGGGGCCTGCAGGAGGCAGCCAATCAATGATTCTCTCTCATCATTGATGTTTCTATTTCTCTCTCCCTCTCCCTTCCTCTCTGAAGTTAAATATATATATATATATATATATATATATATATATATATATATATATATATTATGGAATAAAATTTTTTTAAAACCAGGAGCCTAATCTCAACTAGGCAGCTGAGTAAATATCCAAAGCACAAGAAACTGTCCTAGCCAGGTGTTGCCTGCATTTAACAGTGGAACCTTTCCTGGCAAATTAAAGACTCATTTAATTTCAGCTTTCTTTCCCACACTACTCATACCCCGGGGAGCAATTTGATTGGTGAGCCCACATCCACTACATACTACTTCAGGCCATGGAACAATACAGATGAAAATGGTAATCTGACTCTTAAAGCAATGCTTCAGAGGTAAGAAGCGCAGTTATAAATCCATAGGGTTGAATGCACAAAATCAACCTACAATTTCAGCTTAAGTATTTGAGACAACATACAGTTTAAGAAAATGATGTTCTTCCTATTCCTTTATGATTTTATTTTGTGTAACTTGCCACCTAATGAAATTTGTTGTAATAAAATCAACTTTATTGAATCTAATTAAAATGCCTTGGGGAAAACTTTGTGGTGAAATGGTAATCTGAAATATTTGAGGTCTGAAGGGAAATGAGTTGTGAAAACACAGGAAAGTTTCACTTCTCACAAAATAAGTGAACTTTTTACTGATTAAGCCAAGGGATGGGTGAAGAGTTACTATGGTCATTATTCCTGAAAAATAGAATTAGTGGACCTCTTGATATCAAGAGAACAAAAGCTATCACAAGCCAGTTTCTCTCCTAAAAAAAGGGGTTTGTAGTAAGTATAATACACTCTGCTTGGGGAGGAAGAGGAAGGAGTCTTGGCCTTTAATTAGTGAAATATGCTTTCTGCATAATTTCCTTTCCTCTTTTGTACTCAAAATCCTTAGAACATATTTATGAGTTATCCTATAGAAGCTAGATTAAGCAAACAGCAATTATATCAACCCAGGTTCAGTTTATTAAGAGAATCTACCAATTTTTATTTGAAGTGATGTTTATAAAGAATGCAAACAGTAACTGCAGATGAAAGAAAGAACAAAATATGTAGCAATGTTGTTGACTCATAGTATTCCAGCTATGTAAAAACTTTAATAATAAGGAGAGTTGAAAATATTAAACAACTATAAAAATCAGTTTCTCGACCTCTTTTGTGAACTGGCATAAAAACAAACAAATGACAAACTAAAATAACTTTATAAATATGATTATTCTTTTCCTAATCATCGATACCACAAGATTTCCAGCAATCGGTGCCATTGAGGGATTAGGAGTTTTCTCTTCATACAGCAAATTTAGCTGCACCTGATAAAATGAGTGATGAGGAAGAAACACTGTTGGAACTTTCTTTGATCCAACATTGTAAGAAATAACAAATATTAAAACTGTTATGCTGCAGTTTAACTTGTCTGCATTTGACACTCTTTATTAAGATGCTTTCCACCTCTGCAATAGACAGAAAAGTTTTAACTAATTTTTCATAACCTAGTGATTCTCAAGGCATCAAATATCTTTGTTTAAAGGTCATCTTAAACATTTTCAAGGGCGGGCTATCTTATTTTTCAACTTGGGAAAGCTCAAGAAGGTACAGACATAATGGCATGAATGAAACTAGCCTTCTTCTCTACTCATGTGGAACCATAAATTGTTAGTCACTCAAGACTAATTACTATTATGTGATTTATTTGAAAGTCCAAGACTCTTAATGACTGCTTCCCCAGGGTCACACTTTATTTGGGCTTCTGTTTCGAGGAAACAGCCCTGTTATCTCTGAACTAAGAAGTGGCCTTTACCAGTGATTCTGAAACCACCCCTGTAGTCGTGTTTGCAGAGCGTGGCCGTGTTCAGCACTGCCAGCATCATGGATCAGTGAATAACCTGATGAAGTTCAGCTAGCAGGTCTGTGCTGCACTGAGTTTTTAAAAGTCATGAAATTCACATAGGAGATGTTGAGGCCATTAGTACTGCCCTGCATCTTGAGGCTGCATGTCTGATTGCTGTGATCGTGCTTGTGAGTTCAACGTCACTGAGAAGTAGAAAGAAAAACCACACACTAAGCGGTTGTGGGGAGCAAAGAGGAGAATAGGATACTTCTTGGACAAGAAGATAAAATCAAGCTAAAAAATATTCAAGGGCAAATAGTATTCACAATGTAGCACAGAATGGGGTGAAGATGTCAGTTGATTAAAATGCTACAATCTAGGTGACCATTACATGTCAGGAATTGCTCTCTTTAAAAAACTACAACAGAAAACAAACAAAAAAAGCACCAAAAAACAAAGAATGTTTTTACATCATCAGTTAGGTGAAGGATTCTAACAAGGTAATTTTTAACTGATTAGCATGAAATAATATATACTGTCAGCATGCATATTTCTGTTTAAAAAGTATCTAATGACCAGAACTTATGCAAATTTATGGTCTGTGAAAAAGGAAGTCAGAGTAAGTGGAATTTAATTGAAAAAGCAAAACAAAACAAAAAAAAGCAAAAAAACAATGGGCACATTCCTGTTTGCTACTGACCCTCTTCAGCTGCTGCTGTAACTGTTCCCGCATGGACTCAGGGCAAGTGTCCAGCTGGGTCTTCTGCTCGGAGTAAAGCTCCTGAAGCCTCTCTAGTTTTTCCCTTTCAGCATCAAGCTTTACCTTCTCCTGAAGTTCAGAAATCAGAAAACAGAAGAATAGAAATTACCTTCACACCTAAGCAGGCGTTAGTGAGCATTTCCCAAGGATAACACATACAGTACAGTATACGCAAACTCTACGTATCCTATGAACGTAGAAACATAGGTTAGTGACTAGGGAAAGGGGGCATCAGTGGAAGTAGAAACAAGAGACCCATTTCTGTATTCTCAAAACACAATCTACATCCTGGAGTATTGGCAATGACCCCCATCCTTCCTTCCTTCCTTCTTTCTTTCCTTCCTTCATGCCACCACGTTACAAAAGCCGGGGAAGCAACGGTAATGTTGGTCAATGGTCAACAAAGAACAAAAGCAATGCCAACTGAATTCCTAAGACAGCCTTGCAGAGTCACTTGGCAGAGAGCCAGACAATGAAAAGCAGGCATTTACCTCAAGTGCTGTGGGAGTCCAATTTGCTCAAGACATTTCTTAGGCAAGCTTTGAAAATCACTGAATTTTTATTCCCATGTCGGAGGCACATTAGGCACTTTGGGTAATACCCAGCATCCGAAACAGTTCTAGCTATCTGGTCAACCTCAGTGCTTAAGCAATTAGAGGATCTGATTCCAAGGAGAACATCTAATTCAGAGGCTGAGAGAGCTAGTAAAAAAAAAAAGACTTGACCAAGCAGTGAGAGGAAGGTATATAAGAGACCCTGAATGTGTGACATTTACGGTGGAGATAAGAACTTCCCCTACAAGGACTGACTGAAAAAATAAGTGAAACATGGACTGTGCAAAAAGAGGAGAGGAGAACACCCAGGAGTCAGAGAATAGAAGAGAAAGGAGAAGATAGCACTGAATCCCTCCTAAGTCACACACTCCAAAGTGACACGGACATTTTCCTGAGTATAATAGGCGAATCTGTAAGACAGTGATTATCAGGCCTTCCAATGCCACTTGGTAAACAAACAAAACTTCAACCTGTTTAGCGCTGATCTTCCCAACTTGTGTTCCCTTTATGATACTCTGAACCCTTGACGTAAACTTCAGACCTGATTCTCTCCTTGCGGAACCCTCTCGGACTACACAAAAGCACTTTATGAAGCATGACCGCAGTTTCACCCTCAGTAAGCAAAATACCATGTCCTTCCTTCCTTTCCTTCATTCATTCCATGTGAATTGGTAGAAATAAAACTGGTTCCTAAGTATATTACAGAAGTATTTTTTTAAAAGATAAAGCTCTGAAGTAGTCCTATGGAATTATACTTACTATAACTTCTTTATCCAAAAGGCCATGATTTCCTGTGTAAACATATATTTAGATTCTTTATAAAAGATGTTATGGGGTTTTTTGTTGTTGTTTTTAAGTCTAAAACTGTATGACATCAATACCTATGCCAGTTCACTTGAGTCTCTATTTTTGGCTTAAATTTTAAAGTGTCAAGAGCATTTTAGGAATGTATGTTTTGATTTAGAAATGCATTCTTTTCTCATAATGATTAAATCCAGAAATCATAAAACTAAAATCCTATTTCATATATCAACCTAAAAATGATTCTGCAACTTATATCTCAGCAGATTGTAAGGACAGTGTTCTTGCCTTTAATGGCAAGTTTGCTCATTGGGCACATACATTGAGCAGGAACTGGAGAAAGCAATGACACTGTTCACAGAAAAAAAAAGGATTCTCAAGTGCTGATTCATAGTAAAACTGAAAATACTGGCAGGATCAGTTGGATTTAGTGTTACTTTTAGAATCAATCATTTTTCCCTTAATAAAACAACAATACAAAGTACCCATTGTCTTTTGGCCAATAAAATGTATTTCCTCTTTGTGTGGATCAAAGATGGCCCTCTTTAAAAAGCAAACAATGTTATCCAAAAACAATTCCATTTCTAGATATTACATCACCAAATTTTGTAGTAAATCTAGTTCCAAACAGAAAGTTAAGCAAATAAGAAAATCACTTATTCCAATTAAATACCATAAGTTCAAAGCCCCAAATTTAAAGTTATATTTGATAAAAAAAAAAAAAAACACTGATACAATATTTGATAATATGAAAAGGTGCTGGCCTAAAACACAGGTCTCAATCCAAAGAAAGAAACAATTGCTCTGACATCCTCATTTTAAAAAATTGTTAATAATAGATCACAAATGAACAGCTAATAAAAAATACCTTCTGTTTACATAGTGCCTTCCTCCTGAGGTGCTCAAAACGTTTCGCAACTTCATACAAGGGGGCGGTTAGAAGAATTATGCAAGCAGGCACCATCAGAGCCTTCTGCAGCTTCTCTGCGATTTACCAGTAAGGCTGTGACCACTACCTAGGTCTCAGAGCAAAAGCTCAGTGGGGCCAAGGATAGGGCAAAGGAAGTAAAGGGGAAGGATGAAAGAAGGACTAGTGGCAGGTGTGCCTGGCCATAAATCACAGAGGACCACAGAGGTGACAACAGTCCTGCCAGAGCCAGAAGTAGACCAACTCTGAGTCAGAAAGAAATTAATATTCCTCTCTCTATTTACTGCCCAGGAAGTTTTCAGAGGGAAATTAGCTCCAAACAGTAGTTAATTAGAGCTGAAAGTATCACCTAATACAGCGAAGGTAAAATAGATGGACAAATTAGATGGCGTTCTAATTGCTTTTTACAATTATTGTGTTATACTTGCTTTTTACAATTATTGCGCTATAATTGCTTTTTACAGGGATTCTTGCTTTTTACATGTAAAATTTAAGAACGGTGCTATTCTCTGCCTCCAGATTTAAAACTCACCTATACCAATGACCATAACACAGTGATATTTCCCAAACATAAAATTGGGAAAGAGTATAACTTTTTTAAAGATTCATAAAATTGATTTTCAGGAAATACATGAATTAAGATACATTTTTAATATTTTAACAAATTTAACTTTGTTGACAAAAGAAATTTCAAGGAATTGGGACACACCAGGAAAACCCAGGTGTACAGGGGCCATTTACAAAACCAAGAACAGACCAAGATTCCCTAGAGACACGGCTGCTTCCATCAGCACTGTTCTGGCACTGACTTGTCCTCGTCACCAATTCATTGCCAGATGGTGCCTGTTTTGTGTATTTAAGACTGATGTTCCCGAGGTGTATATTCAGCCAGAAGTAAATTATTCGCAGGCAAATAAAAGTAGAAATCAGTACATAAACCAGGCTTATAGTTGTTTCCATAGTGAGTTGTTCATTCACTCACTCAATAAATACTTATAAGGGGCTAGAGGTAGAGAAGAGAGGGAACTTGATCACTTCTCATGAAGTGCAGGCTATTCAGCTCTGTGGTTCTTAGCCCAGACTGCGTATTAGAAGACCTTCTGTGAGCTTTTCAATATGTTATTTCCAGGCCTCCACTTAGTCAGAAAGGCTAAGTAATGAGCCTCTAAAAAATTTCTTCAGCCCAGCAGGAGTGGCTCAATTGGTTGAGTACCGTCCTGTGTGCTGAAAGGTTGCCGGTTCAATTCCCAGTCAGGGCATCTACCCAAACTGTGGATTTGACCCCTGGTGAGGCACGTAAGGAAAGCAACAGATCAATGTTCCTCTCTCACATCGATGTTTCTCTCTCCCTTCCTCTCTCTAAGCTTGTCCTCGGGTGAGAATAAAAACAAACAAAACAACAACAAAAATCTCTCCAACTTTTCTAATATGCAGCCAGGATGACAATCACTGATTTAGCTACCCAGGATGATGTGAAAGGCAAAAGCAATTAACTATATTTTGATTTTCCTAATAAAGACACCAGATTCTACCACAGGGTACACCAGAAATTGTTCTTAAATATTTGGTTTAGCACCTTTGCTTCAAAATATAAAAGGCTTCTCCTACAAGTAACATCCCAGTTGTTTTTGTCCCAAATTTTTACATTCATATTAAATGCCTCAAGTAAACTAAACAAAAAATTGGACTGTGAGAGATTTCAATATCCAATATGCATTCAGAGAGAAATGATGCATTTCAAATTCAGGTGCAAAATGATTCTCTTCTAATAGACAAATGGTCAGGAGTGGTTATAAAGTTACCTAAATAATTGGAATTTGCACAAAAGAATTGCCAGTAATCTTGAATGAACGTAATAGTCCAAGGATTGTCATAGGACCACTTATGTTGCTAGATCTGTGGTTAGAAGACAGTAACATAAGTTTTCTCTCTTTTAAGTTGTATTCTTGAACTGAGAATTAACCTGTTGGTTCTACCTGAATTCCAATACCACACAGAAATTCTTGAATACCAATGAAAAAAATCATTTTAGCATATCTGAGTGTGCAATACTTGTTAAGCAGATGGGTCAAGATTATTCTGAAAAGATTCTTACTTTTTTAAAAATATTTTTTATTGATTTTTTACAGAGAGGAAGGGAGAGGGATAGAGAGTTAGAAACATCGATGAGAGAGAAACATCGATCAGCTGCCTCCTGCACACTCCCTACTGGGTACATGCCTGCAACCAAGGTACATGCCCTTGACAGGAATCGAACCCGGGACCCTTGAGTCCGCAGGCCGATGCTCTATCCACTGAGCCAAACCGGTTAGGGCAGATTCTTACTTTTTTAGCTTGTATGGCTGCTAGTGAAAACAGAGGATACTCAGTTAAATTTTAACTTCAGGTAAACAATAAATTACCTTTTAATGTAAGTATGTCCCAAATAATGCATGAGACATAATTATACCAAAAATGTCTTTTCTTTTTCACACTGTCGTGCTATGGACTCATAGGGAATGGGCTCCCACAGCTCAGGCTCCTTTTCATTGGTTCTCACACAGTGTGCCTCTCTGGGTGGAACAGGCTGGCGCTTCAGCTGAACCCAGGTTTCTTTCTCTGTGGCTCCCTTCCTCTTCTGATCACTTTCCTTCCCATGTTTCAGGGAGCTATCTCAGCTCTTAGAGTGTTTAATACGCTCAGTACATACATTCATTCTGTTGGCCAGATCTTACCCTTAACTTGTTTGTTCACAACAATGTCCACCACATCTTGGATGACACACAGACTCTTCCAGTTTTGCTAGGGGAACATTTGTGAACACTGTACTTCCCTTGATGCCTACATCATCTTTTTTGTAGATTTGCATGTATGTGGCCAAAAGAACAATTCCACATTTTCTAAAAGGCCCAGAAAACACATAGCGGGTGCCTCTCTTCTTTCCCTCTGTGTTAGCCATTTTGGCGAATTACTGAAAGCTGGTTATTCCGGCCCAAAGGAAAAAGTTATTTTCTGCGTATTGGAAATGCAAATGTAACTGAGCATATATATATTTGGAGGGGGCCATATCCAACAACCTCATTAGTTTGGTAAGGTTTTCTTGAAAATTAAGATCCATCTTTGTAACTTCCAAACTGTTTAGCACAGAATCCAGCACACACTAGGTAATAGGAACATGAAACATTGGGTCAGATTTTGAATGGGTACAATGATGGGTTAAAATTCATAGTCCCTAAGCCATCATTTTTAAGAGTGGTCCATCCAAAATCCTCTCTGTACACCCTAGAATCCCTTTCCTTAACATTTTCTAAACACTGTGGGGTTGTCTACCAGGCAGGCATCCTCCTTGGTTCATGGATTAGGCAACTGTTTTAAGCCCAAAACCACTTATCTGAAATTCTTAAGGCCAAAAGTGTTCCAGATTTCAGAATATTCTTAATTTTAGAGGGGTTACACAGTTCATATAGCATATATTATATGGCATTTCCAGTGAGGTTGGGAAGATACCGTTACTCAAACATATTACCATTACTACAGCTACTTAAGAATATTCACATCAAGTGAATATTAGTCAAAGTCAGGTTTTGCGACCAACTAAATTTTGGTGCCAACCTTAATAAGGACTATTTTCCCCCCATAAAACTTTTCAGATTTTTGAATTGCAGAGGAATTTTTTAAAACTATGTCAACGAATGGAGATGATGGAGAACCCATTCTCTGTCTGCCTCTGAGGCATTTTCCTATATTTCATTTTAAGATTTTTTTCCTTTGGCTTTGACATTTTAATTACAAAATTAATGGATATTTAGTATAAAAAAACTTGGAAAACTAAAACACTAGGAATTTATGTAATCAAACAACCACCAGAAAAGAATACCCTAATCTGGAATCCTGTTGATTTAATCCGCAAATCCTTGATATATTTCCACATCCTCTAACCAGGGAGCTAACTTTGAAATGTAAGAAAAAAGCAGGGGAAGCGCTGGGTCCCTCTGAACATGGACTGCGATTTGGCCAATGCTCTGCACTCAAGAGGCATTAACACTTCGCTAAGGAATTCGGGGCCTGGCTCATGGTCTTCCCCTGGCTCTGCAGGAAGGATGGGGAGGAAGTAACAGGTACTTTGGCAAGATAATAATGGGCAATAAAACTTAACCATTTGAAATACAGTGATATATGCTTATTGTAGAAAAATCAGTCCGTTAATTTAAGATTTCACTCAGGAGCATGTTGTATGGCATAGAGTGATTTAAGTTTCAGTTCACAACTTTAAGATTATTTGGCTACAAAATGTGCAGGTCTGGATGGCTACAGAATATCATAATCTACCTGAGTGAGGATCATTAAGAAAACACAGAAGAAAAATCTTCTTAAACAAACATATATGTCCATACCTTCTCAGCAGCTGCCCAAATGGGACTTTGCCTTGGCTGAAGGCAGTGGAAGGAAGGGAGCTGGCTCCGCACATGGCTTTTGCCCAAACTGAGCTCCCACAGTCTGGTGGCCTCCCCACTCTCGGTCACCAAGCCCAGTAAAGTAAAGCAGTTTACTAGAGCGGAGATGAACAGTCCTCTCTCCTTTCACCCATCCCCCCCAAACATGATGGCCTCTTTGCTTACTGCTTCGTCAACTAAACATCCCCTCTGAGTTGATGTGTGAGTCGGATACTTCTATCTGCTCAGGGTTTATCTGACTCATAGAGACTCCATCTGTGATGGGACCGCTGTCTGAGACCACGGCAGGCAGGTGGCACTAGCTCAGAGTGACATGGAAACAAGCTTACTGATGCTCTTGACAGTGGTACCCAGAAGGGCAGTGAAAGGTTGGCCCAGAGAGCCGCTGAGCAGGTGTTCAACACGTATATAACTGAATACATCGTCTACATTTTATGTTACATTTATGTTTATATTTGATATGGTAACATTTAATAAATAATAATCATCTATATTAATTTATACTAAATATATCAAATTAAATGACAGTTCCTAAATCAGTTAAAAGAAATAATACTAAAGACTGGTCTTGAGAGCCAAGGAGACGGGGTCAATAATTTCACAGCGGGATTTGAACTCTGAGGTGTTGCTAAACCTTCTTCCTAGGGCCAGGCCTACAGGATGTGCTATCAACATCTGAATCGGAGCTTGCCCAACAGGGATATGTTTTCAGGTTTTGGTTTACTCATTCCACAGTTTATATCTGATAGCAGCAACAGGTGTATGGAAAAGGAAATGAGAATTCAAAAGAGCAAAGGCCACTTCCTCCTTCTGTCTTACGCTCCGGTTCGACTGGCAGTGTGATTACAAGCCCATTGGCATGTGCAGTTGGGCCGCCTGTCCCAGCTGTCCTGACACTTGGCTGCTTTGCTCTTGGGCAGGTGTTTGGCTCAGTGCTTCTGGAAAGGCCCAACCTAGACTCGTCCTTAGCAGGAGATCCATGAACAATTCTCAGAGAATACTGGGTGGTATGCTGGCACTCACTACAAGCTTAGCAAACAGTCTAAAACACTGCCTTCCTCTATTTCACGGGCCAGAGAGGAAAATAAATATCTAACAAGCCCAGAATGAATGTAAATGATCATGTGTGATTCATAAAAGGACTAAAACAACAACAGGGAGAACATAATCTGAACTGGAGAGGTCTTTAAGGGCTTTTTGGAAATACTAACACTGAACCTAAGCCCTGAAAGATGTAAACAACAGACATGGAATATGAGGAAGGGAATCCAGGCAGGGCAAACTGATCCACAAGGGACCTTTTGTGGGGGTGGGTAGGGGAATAGATCTTTAAACAAATAGAAAGAAGACCACCGTGAGAGTGGTGTGAAGAAGGGGAGGGTGGTGACAGAAAGGCACATGCCAAGTAAGGAATTCAGATTTATATAAAATGCAGCGGAACACAAACCTGAGCGATATGAGCTAATTTATATATATTTTTAAGAGTCACTCTGGATGCTGTGAAAAGAATGAGCTAAAGAAAAGCAAATGGGAATGGGACCAAGGAAGATATTTTGAAGACTCAGAAGAAAATACTGTTAGTTGAGATGCAGAGAAGTTGAAGTAATTGAGAGATGTGTTCATAATCAACGATGTGGGAGTGATGGAGAAGAAGTGTCAGATCTACTCCCAGGTTTCTGTATAAACATCGGGGTGGACAGAGATGCCACTTCCTGGGCTGGGAAAACCAGAGGAAGAATAGGATTGGAAAGGGAGAGGATGTGGAAGGCAAGGGGAAGGATAAGATCAAGAGTTCAGTTACAGGGTGTCCAGTTGACAATATCTGAGTGTAGATGTCAGGTGGGCCATAGGATATGAGTCAGAAGTTCAGAAAAGGATGGTAGACTAAAGACAAACATGAGACAGTAACCAGCACATACAGGTTTTGGAAGCCATGGCTATAAAATAATGTGAGGATACAAAAATAAGGGTTCAGATCAGAGACAAATACTCTTAACACCTGGTTAGATAGAGACAGAGGAACAAGCAAAGGAAACTGAGATGGAAAAGTCAGAAAGATGAGTAAGAGATAAAAATGAAAACCAGAAGAACATGGTATGGGAAGCAAAGGGGTGGGAGAGAAGGGAAGTGCCAAGAAAAAGTTGTCCCCTGTCTTGAATGCTCCTCAGGAGTCGAACCACAAGAGGACTGAAAAGCACCCCGTGAGCTGGGCAGCACTTACGTCTTCAGTAGTTTTAACAGGAGCAAATCTGATGGAGTAGTGAGAGCCTCAGCCAACTGGAATGAGGAATGGTTAAGCGGGAAGAGGACACACAGAGTGCTAGAACAATGGAAAAAGTTTGCCTATGATGAAAAGTGAAATGAGGTATTAGCTAGTAGAATGCTTAGTTTTAAGTAATAACTTTTTAAAATACTGATGTTGGCATGCTGACAGTAAAGGCCCAGTAAAGAGAAAGATGTTGAGGTGAATGGCATGAGGCCCATAGCATATACAAAGGCTCTGGTCTTTGAAGGGAAGAAAGAATCTTCCTTAGCTGGGAAGAGATGGGATGCTTCTCATTTCTTAGTGCAGTGGATAATTAGATCATCTCAAAGCCAGAGGGAGGAAAGGGGACCAAAGGTTTGAACAAACCAAAGGTACAAAATCGCCATACTATAAAATGGTGGAATAAGTTTGTTTGAGAAACACAGTAATACCACCAAGCAAGACAGGGTCTCCATTTGAGTTTGGTTGTCAAGAATATGTAGTAGCATCATCTAGCCCAGTCGGTTTTCACTTCCCTCAACCTCCTCTGGAACCCCTCACCCAAAGCTTGTTTCTGCCATTTTTCACACCATGTGATGACAGATAATAATCCCACCTTCTAAGACCAACTAATCCCTTAACAGCTGCATGAGCTGATCCTATACTTTAGGCTCCCACTTGTATGCACAGCCTCTATAAGCCACCAAAACAATAATAGGAATGATGGAGGGCACCCCTTGCTTGCTTCTGCTCATGTTCCTGGAGTTCCACATTACCTTAGGTTTGCAGAACATAACACAACTTTCAGTGGAAGCGAGATTCAGCACTGACTCAGCTTACTTCACTTTCGTGTAGAATCTGATGCTAATGACAAATAGAATTTGTAGGCCATGCCATGCATAGGCTATACAAAGATAAGTAACTACAGGGATGGGAAGGCAGAAAGGTTCACTAGGAACTTGATACCTATTCCTATGCCCCATAAGTTTTCCGAAATGACATAAATGATAAAGTAGTGGTAAGTCCCAAAACACAGGCATCTGATGCCTCCAACGAAAGTTTCTTGCTATCTCAGTGCAGGATCTTTGAAAAGCACTATCTTCTCATACTGCACAACTAGACAATCAACCCTCTGACTTGGTTTTGAGCTTTGAAAGAAAAATATACCTATTACCCAAATGGGTTCTTTACTATTTCAAAGTCTGGGGCTAGACGAAACACACATAAAATTTAATACGAAAAAGCTGTGCAGTTTAATCTTGACAAGCAGGAAACCAAGATATTGATGTGTAGCTTTTAATCTGACTTCAATTTCTGACAATATCTTTTTGAGCTTATTTTCTGGCACCAAGATCAAATGCCCTTATTTATAGGTCTTGAACAAAGAAGAACCTATAAAAAGGAAGCCACATTCAGCAGAAAATCCTTTCCACATATCACCAGTAGAACTTACTCAAACTGAACATTTTTTCTTTTTCTCAACTTAGTGGAGAACATGGAGAGCAAGAAAGAATATGTTAAAGCTCGTTCTGCTTTTTCTTTCTCAAACTAGAATTTTAATTTTCAGTTTAGGCTTAGGTCAGCTGTCACTAACTCAGAATGTGAGAGGAGAGTAAATAAACTATTTCCCAGAGAAAAATAAACAAATAAATAGACAAACAGAAAACACAGCTACCACCTGGGATTCTAAAAACTACAACTTTTCATACTTTCCCTAGTAAATGTAAGCAAACTTTTAGGTCGTGGCCTCAAAAGTATAAGCAAGACCTTTTCCAGGATAAGTGCCAACGGTGTTTCACAGACAGGATTCCCTGGGTAGTGTGTGAGGATCTTCTGAAAACTGCAATGTGTCTTTCAAGGAGCACTGCACTTGCATTGAAGAGCATGGCAAGGCAAGACAGGGGAGATGAATGGCTCCCATTCATCTTTTTAATAAACAGAAAAATGAAAAGAAATGAGGCAATCATATTTGAATATGCTTAAGCCATTTCTATAGGGCACCAGTGGTAAAGAAGGTCAGTATACTAAAATAATTCTCTAAAAAACACAGTAGAATCAGAAGAGGAGAAAGACTGGTGGAAAACCATGGTAATTCATACAACATTTAGATTCAACCAAATGGGACCACCATTTTTTCCCATGAAAATTGCATTCAAATTAGCATTTTCTTTTACCTTGGTCTTTTCACCAACAATGTTCTTTTCCAGTTCTGCTATCTTCCGGTTTATGTGATCCAAAATCTCCTTCTCTTTCATCAGTTCAGCTGTTTCAGATTTCTGCTCCCCTTCCAAAAGAGCACATTCCATATCCAACTGCGGACACAAAACAAAGCCCAGAGGTGTTTCACCTTTAGGGGAACTCTCAGCTGCCCACTTTAGGGGTTCATCTTTAACAGCTACAAATTCCAAGAAGTAACTACTGTATCAGCCAGATTGTGGGGCCTAGAGACTATTTCAGAGAGCCCATGAGAGGCTTAGGAGTCCTATAGAAATATATTCTATCTTCCTAGAATATAAGAAAACTAGTTATGTAATTTTTCTATGATGACCCTCTTTCTGCTTATTTCTCTGGATATTTTGCCTATCTGCTTAGTTTCTGGCTCCACCATGAGCCATCTGGGGAGCGACCATGCCTTTCTTTGTTTGTCCCTAGAGGGGAAGCAAAAATTGCACTCAGCCAGCATGCCTGCACTGCATTCCTTAGCAATGCCAGCAGGAGGGGCTTCCAGGGTTTGTGCGCAAGCTGACAGGTGAGCAGTCCCCTTCCACTATGGGGCTGTCTGCATCATCTGTGAGTGCAAACATGCAGATCCTGCCTAGGCAGAACTATTTGCTCCTTCTCACTCCATGGAGGTAATATAAAAATGTTCCATCTCTTCAGTTATAGTTATAATTCTATAACCAGAATTACAGTCTGTCTGTGTCTATCTCCCCCTTGGTCTGCAAACCTCTAGGAAGCTAAGTCCATGTTCAATTCACATGTAAATCCCTGCTAGAGTATCAACATGATACCCATCTCACAGTAAGCATGCACCAAAAATATTTATTGGGTTTGAACTTGAACACCTAAATTCATGGTACCTTGAGTCACAGTCTTGTAGCAAGTTAAAAAGCATATACAGTAAGTTCTCACTTAACATCATTGAAAGGTTCTTGTAGTTGTGGTAAAACGATGTATAATGAAACCGAATTTTACTATAGGCCAGTTGATATAAACAAGAGTTAAGTTCCTACAGTATCTCATTAACGTTAGAACGTAACAAAGTTGAACAAAATAAGTTATTTGAGAACCTGCTGTACTAATTAAGATAAATTCAGTTATACATAAAGTAAATGAAAAATGGCTGAATATGTTTACCTCTGTTTATTAAAAAAAGAAGGAAAAGAGAAATGTAAAACAAAAAAGGCATTTTTATCCTGCATATATACCCACTGAACAAATGTTTGCTCATGTTGACTTCTCTGTATTCCAATGTCTGTGTCCTAATGGGCAACAATATTTTAAAGCTAAAAACAAAAGAAAGAAAAGCAGGAAGAGAGTAAAAAATTAACTCATGGCTTATACCTCTCTGGAAGATTCATCCATTTGGTCATTTATATCTTTGATTTTTTGTTCAAGTTCCTCGAGGTTGTTCAGAATTGTTATCCGGGTCTCCTCCATTGCAGCCAGCTCCTGAATCCTTTGTTCCTCACTTATGCCCTCTGGGGTCTGCAATCAATCGACACAGAAAAGAGATGTTCACACTTGAATTCCAGAATTTCCCAGTTCATGAACCAGCTCCAGGTCTAATGTTTCCGCCTCCAGTCCTATCTGGATTCAACAGCAGCCTTTTGATAGTTTAGTAGGAACTCTGCATTTCCCCACAGAATCTCAGCAGTTGGGCTCTTAGACTAGCTCACAGAATTTATAAATTCATATATTTTTAAAATGAAATAACTAAGGTTATACAGATGAGGAAACTGTGGTCCACAGAGATTGTAGTTACTTCTTTACAAGGCAGAGACCTAGAACCTAGGCAAGACTTTGACCTCTTCCTCAGGGATCTCTTGGGCATGCTGCTGCCTTTCATTACAAGCTCCATATCTCTCCCATCTCCAAGTGAAAACATATACAACTGTCTCTGGAATCTCTACTATACTATTGGGTCCTACTGCTAGGGTCATCTGCAAGTGAGCTTTCATGCTTATTTCTTTCTTTCCAACACAAGGTGGAAAAAAGCAAGGGCACATCCCATGTGGCCCAATCTCACTAAATGCCCCACAAAGTTAATTATCAGAACAAAACAGGCTTAATTACTTCTATGATCCCCTCCCCTAGTGATTTAAAATGAGACACCTACTATTAAGTTAATTCACATTTTGCTTTTTGTGTTAGTACACTACTTACATCTTATAGGATCTTCTTTCTATATAATGTTTAAGACACTATCTGGAAAATAGCCTTTAGTGAAATGAAACAAGGCCCTGGCCATCATTCATAAAATTATGTCATAAAAAAATGAGTTCCTAAGCAAGAAACGAGAAGGTCAAGAAAGAAATTAAGTGAGAGAAGGCATACTTACTCCCCTGAATAGTTATGCCAAACTAGAGGCCCAGTGCATGACATTCGTGCATGGGTAGGGTCCCTAAAACTGGCCGGTGATCAGGGCCAATCGGGGGCCTTCCTTTTAGCTGCCAGCTGGGGCCTTCTTTCATTCTGTGCCTCCCTTTAGTGGTCAGTGAATGTCATAGTGAGCAATGAAACTCCTCAACTCTAGCTGAACTCCTGAGGGGACACTTTGCATATTAGGCTTTTATATATATAAATGCCCAGGGAAAAGGGAATGTTGATCATACACACAGCCAAAATATCACTGCTTGTTATTTTAAGAAAAAAAATATAGTGAATTGCAAATAGCAAATTTCAAGAATTCAGGTTAATTATCTTGTGTATCACCAAGTAGAGACCAGTCTTACTGTATGTCAAGGAATGCTGGTATATTTAAGTTTCATTACTCTTTAAAAAAGGTGTAATTTTTTTCATCAGTAAGTCAATGGTTCTATAATTTCACAATTAGAAATTAAAAGCAGGTCAAATAAGTAAATTATTTACGATTATTCACTAATCATTAAAAGAAATATTCAAATGAAAAACTATTAAAATTTATTGTATCTCATTAAGTTCATTTAATTTATTTAAAAATCCTGAAAATAACTTTAAGAAGACAGGCATCATATTGTGTTCTGTTGTTAATATTCTTTACTCTGTACCCCACTTGCTGCTTGCTCCTTAAGGAGACTAAATGATTGAGAAGTGACAAGTATCTCAGGTTGACCAGAACAAGGATGCAGCCTTTCCAAGCTGTGACATTTAGCTTTCTAATTGCCACCTGAAATCTGTATCTTACTGACTAATAAAACAACTGTGACCTTTTTACCGCAGACAATGAATCACATTGTCCTAGTACTTAGGTGCTTGTGGTAGGGCCTGAGGAATTCCTGTAACAGTGCATGGCATTCCGAAATCACTGACATGTAATCCTAGCAGGAAAGCCTCAAGAAGGCCGGCATCCTGTTGGGTCAACATTTCATATTAGATTTCAACTTCCAACATGGTTTAAAAATATCTCTCCCACTGGTGGAAGCAAAGCATTAAGAGAAAACAAAAACCGAACAATCTTCAAAACCATAAAGACAGGTAATAGTGGCAATTATAAGAATCTGTATAACTCAAAGTTTCACAATAGGTATATTTAATAATAACTGGAGAGGCAGTTTATAGCAATACATACCATCTAGAAAATTACTGTGTGTTTATTTATAAAAAGCAAAATCTTTAAAAGGAATTCTAAAACTCTGGTTTGTGATAGAATGGGGTGTGGATGTAGACCTCATTTATATCAAAATAAAGAAAACCAATAGAGAGCCATGGGTGTGGTGGCCACTAAATATCTTTAGCTTTATAGGGAAAGAGAAAGCTTTAATTTTAATCTCTCTGGGATATTTTTATTGTAATGGATAGGATTCCACTGGGAGTGACATTATTTAATAAGCCCATTGCACATGTATGTGCATCCCCAAGTATGCCATCTCTGCAGTAACAGATAGACACAGGGAAAGGGGAGAGAGGATAGGAACTTTGCATCTGCCTTTTTTTGTAGATCTCTTCTTAGAAACATCTTGCAACCAGACAAGGATGCAAGTGTGAGGGTTTTCCACTGTAGACAAAGTGATTACTCAAAAGGAGAAGAGTGAAAAGTACTCATCACAAAGAAGAAAACATTTTTTGGTAACTATATGAGGTGATAAATGTTAACAAAATTTATTGTGGGAATTGTTTTGCAATATATGTTAGTCAAGCCATTATACTGTATACCTTAAACTTATATGCCGTGGTATGTCAATTATATCTCAATAAAATGGCAGCCAAAGGAGAAGAGTAAGGTACTCTTAACTTTCACCTCAGGTGGTGGCAGACAGGTTGACAAAAATTCATTAAAATTAGCTTATTTCCAAAGTTATCTGTACCTTTAAGTGTTTGGTAAAGCAAGTTCCAAAATGGTTATCTCCAGGTGCCTAAATATCATTAAAATCTTTGTTTTTCATCAATGAAGAGAATCATTGACTGGCTGCCTCCTGCATGCCCCCTACTGGAGGTCAAGCCCCCAACCCAGGTTTGTGCCTTTGACCGGAATTGAACCCAGGACCATTGAGTCCACAGGCTGATGCTCTATCCACTGAGCCAAACCAGCTAGGGAATTGATTTTATTTTTTAAAATAAAGGTTGAATTATATATATAAAAAAAAAAAATCTTTGTTTTATTAAATCGGCTTAGAGTTTTTTTCACATTCCTCTCTACACTAATCCTTAGATTGATTAATAACAAACACTGTACTTTTAAAATAATTCAGTGAGCAGATTACTCCAAGAGGAAGGGCACCAAAAACAAATGGCCAGAACTTTTTAATAAGATTCTATCTCCTGTCTTGAGGTAACATATGTCTGTCTTCAAAAAGTAATAAGTGAAAAATGCATTCTCGGGAACCCGTCGCCCTCTCACTGGCACTGACTACCAAGCTGCTGTGTGCAAACCACAGGAGCCCCCGACGTTTCCTGTCTCCCAGGAGGCACAGTCGGATGCTGCTCCAAGCCCAGAGGCCTCCTAGTCCACAAAGCACATTTGAGCAATGGAAAACATCTGTCCTGCTCTGCTCACTTACGTACCAACAGCTTTCTCGTCAGTCCTCTTCAGGAGGAAACCTGTCTCCAAAAGGATGATCCTTAGGGAGAGCTCACAGCTTAGCATCAGAACAAAATCTAGCAGATCTCCATAAGAGAAGACATGTGAAAGGACTTAGGATAAAAAGGTAGCAAAGGATTTCTGAGAAAACACAACGTGACAACCGGTCAAACTACCAAATGATGGATCATTCACTGTGCCTGAAAGACAACTCTTGAGTTTCCTTCCAGATCCTAGTTTTTTTTTAACAGTTGCATCTTTCTGGCAATACAGACAGATGTCCTATTTGAAGTTCCTCTCCACAGAGAATTAGAAAAGTAGATGTGGTCATTAGAAGGAAGAAGGGATTGGACAGTCTAGAGTCTTGATGGTCATGATGTATACAATGGGAGAACTCAAGGTAGGTGACTTCTGACCAAGAGCACTCAACTTTTTTAACAAGAAAAATCTTGTTGCAGCCAAACAAACAAAAATAAAAACAGATGAATAAACTCTCCTGAATAGTACTCAGTGTAATAAATTACCTCCAGAATTTAGTACCATGATGACATATTTCTTGTAAAGAATCAGTAAGTGTCCTTCTCTTATAACAACAACAACAACAATAACTAACGTATATTTTTTATATTTGACTAGAGGCCTGGTGCACGAAATTTGTGCACTTGAGGAGGGGGGCGTCCCTCAGGCTGGCCTATGCCCTCTCACAGTCCAGGAGCCCTTAGGGGTTTGTCCAACTGGGCCTAAGCCGTCAGTTGGACATCTTTAGCACTTCTGCGGATGCCAGCATGAGCCCGGCTTCTGGGCTTCTGGCTGAGCAGCACTCCCTCTGTGGGAGCACACTGACCACCAAAGGCATCCTACATTGAGCGTCTGCCCCCTGGTGGTCAGTGTGCATCATAACAACCAGTCATTCTGCCATTCAGTCTATTTGCATATTAGCCTTTTATTATATAGACCAGAGGCCCGGTGCACGAAATTCGTGCACTGGAGGGTGGAGTGAGGGGTCCTCAGCCCGGCCTACACCCTCTTGCAGTCCGGGACCCCTTGAGGGATGTCTGCTAAGCAGGCAGTCAGACATTCCTCTTGTAGTCCAGGGCTCTGGCAGTCCAGGACCCCTCGCTCCTTACCTCCTGCCTGCAGTGGAGGTGGGAGAGGCTCCTGCCACTGCTACTGTGCTTGCCAGCTGTGAGTTCGGCTTCTGGCTGAGCGGTGCTCCTCCTGAGGGAGCATACTGACCACCAGGGGGCAACTCCTGCGTTTAGCATCTGCCCCCTGGTGGCCAGTGTGCGTCATAGCGACGGGTTGTTCGCCGGTACTTCCACCATTCGATCTATTTGCATATTAGGGTTTTATTATGTAGGATTCTTTGGCCATGACTGCCAAGAATCTCAGAGTCTAAGTGGTCAGAGCTACTTAAATAAATAAATTAACTAGTCCTATTTATTCTTAAATAAATAAATTCTTTTGATTATGGTACTTGCTTTCCCAGACTCTTTTTCCTGTTTTTTACTATCTTGGTGTTCTAATTTTATTGTCATAAAATACTTATCTTCTAATATATTTTATTATAAAGTGCTCTTAAATCCTTTCTAGAGAACAGGTAGGAGCATTTTTTAAAATTTTATAGAAAAATAATTCTTAACCTGTGTGAAAAAATAGCAGCAAAAATTTTTCCTTGAACTCCATTTTAAAAATCCTCAAATTTGAAAGACATTTTAAAATCAGCAAACGACCAGCAAACTTAATAATAACTATGATGAAATACAAATCTTAAACTTTTATATGTCCAAAAACTTTCACAAAAAAGCCAAAAGTCAAAGTCACCATTCATGATAAAAGGCTAATTTCATTACCAAAATAGTTATTACTCAGTAAAAACAAGCAATTTTCCAAAAATTGGGTGAGGAACATAAATAAATGTATTTAAATACAAATTAGCAACTAAAACAGTAAAAATATGCCCACTTTCATGCATATTAAAGACAAGATAATTACACCTATTAGCTTAGCAAATTAAGAAATTCTGATAATAAACAGCCTTACGAAGTGTATGGAGAACGAGGTGTTCTCATAAAATAAACTGTGGAAAGTGTAACTCTTTTGAGAGCACAATTTGGAAATATTGATTAAAATAAAAAATATACAAACTCGTTTACCTAGTGTTCCACTTTTAGTAAGCGATCTCAGAGATAGTATTTGCACAATATATATATCCTACAAAATTTGCTGCATGTAGATTTTACTAGTCAAAAATTGGAAACAACTTAAATAGTATTCCCAAACATAGAACATTAGTCAGCCATTGAAATGAATGAGGTAAAGCTGTGTATACTAATATGCAAAGATGCTCAAGACATTTAGGGAGGGGATAAATGCAGAACACTATGTATATGTCTATGCCTATATATATGGCCATGGATGCACAGAAATATTAGGAAAGCATGTAAAACACTTTGTGTTTATCTCTCAGGTGTACAACTCAGAAGGGACAGAATGGAGAGAGACCTTTTTTCTACTTTTCTGAGCTGCTATATTTTTTACAGTGCAAGCTTACTGCTTTATAATAAACACTAATTTGCTACACCTTGCTAAGACCTCTTAAACTGAAGCTTCACTGAACACATTTGGCAAACAAGCATGATAAAGCCTCTAGTCTCTACGCCAATGCAGATGCCCAGTCCTGGGCCCGCAATCCAAGTCTCTCTGCTCTGTCTCCTTTACCTTTGGCAGGATACTTAGGTAAGAGGACTCGTTGGAAGCTTTCAGAAAGGCAGAGGGGGGTGGTGGGGGAGTCCTGGCGAGGTCCCTGAGCAGTTCCTCGTTCATGGCGCTCCTGGGGGAAAGGAAGCTGGCACTGCTCTGACTCAGGCTCCCGAAGACTGCCACGTCCGCCTCGTGGCCAGCGCCTTTCTGGTGGCACCTGTATCTGACATCGGGGTTCACCAGGGCTTCTTCAAACACAGATTCCTCATCAGAGATCTGCAGTTTCTCAAGCTCCTTATTGATTTTCTGCACATCTGCCACGGTGGTGCCAAGGGACAAGCGACTGTCAGGCTTCGTGTATTCAGCACAGAGGCTGAGGATGGTCTCCAGACGCTGTCTCTCCTAAAACACGAGGGGAGGAGAAGGTCAGTGAGTCTGTGAGAATGGAGACAACAACAAATAGAAAGAATGAAGAGGCTGGACCACTGGTGATTTTGTCCCACACACGAACCCACAGACACTTGGCTGGGGATGATTTCCATCTTCTCTGATGGACACATACAAGGATCCAGATGACACCAAGGTTAACAATGTCTGATATTCCTCCCAACCTATATTCTGTGCTGTCCCCTTTACCTGTACATACCAGTGCTGGTCCTAGCCCATAGAAGCAAACAGTAAGCCTTTTCTTGATTTAACAATTTTCCAAACACTTGAAAGGGTTTTTAAATCTCTGTTTTAAAAAATCTTCACCACCCGCCTCACTCCCTGTACCTATCTGCCTTCAACAATATCTAGCTCTTTCATCACTATAGATTTAGTATTTGTCCTTAAAATATATTTTCTAAGTTCCTATAGAAATATCATTCTACTGTTAGACACACACAAAAAAAATATAAGATTTTTTAAAATTTAATAGGCATATCTAGGTCATCATTTTATTTCTTGAAATGATTCAAAAATTTCAGCTCCTTTTTATGTTTCATCACCATGTGAAGGTATTTTCCACCAATTTCTCACATGAGTAATTGAAATGATAAAAAGGTGGGAATGTTGCATGAAAATGAAAACTATTTGATGTCGTGTCCAGACAGAAAGACAACAATGTAGTTCAGATTCTGAGATCATTAAATCCTTGATTCATTTAACTGAAAAATAAGATGACTGTTCATTTGTTTTTAAAAAGCAATATATAGGCCATTGATGTCTATAATGGTACCACTAACTGAAACCCCCTCATTCCCCATGCAAAACAAGTAGATAGGATATGATTCTTGACTTTAAATAAATTTACTAAATATTCGTGAACAACAGGGTATAATTTACAAAATGCTTATCATAAGCCTAGACAGCACTGTTTGGATTGGGGAATCTCAACATCTTCACCTTAATTTTAATGTCTAAGGGGAAAGAAAAAAAATAAAGTAACAAAAAACATCTGTTGTGATTAAATCTACCACACTGAAAAGAGAATTCAAAGCCTTCTAGAGAAAAGCATTTTCCAAACCGGTCGTCAGTTACAAAATAGAAAACTTTTAAATAGCACTGGGCTGCTATTTTCAATTTCTAATTGCAGCAAATCTATAAGGACAAAATCCCGAAGGCAGTTTGCTTTTTATTAGTCAAAGGAGTGTCAAGTAGAAAAGTCAAGTAGGTACAGAGCAACATAATTCCCTGGTTTCCATCAAATACATTCATTAAATGACAAAATAGAAGTCATTTGAGTTGTATCTGACTTTTATCTGGCTTCTAAACATGCCCCCAACCCCCCAAATGCAATAGCTTGATCAAAAGGACTATTAAACTGGTTGCTATAAGCCCCCACCTCCCTTTCACTGCCTGAACTTCTGGACTCCAGCTGCAGCTCCGTCCTCATGGCCTCTTCCCACTGCAGGCACTCAGAGCCACACACCCGCATCCCGGGAGCGCTGCACCCTGTCCATCTAGGAGCCCAGTCCTTATTTATCTCCACAGCTGCCACCAGCTGCCAAGCCCTACCCATCTCAGCTCTATGGGGAGGGTTGGGAGGGGGTGGACTCAGCATTCATTGCCTTATTTTAAACCTCTCCAACCATCCGGAATATGCAAAAAAGAACCTGCAAGGGGATGTGTGAGGAAGGGGGCAGGACTGAGAGATTACATTTTACTCATCTCAATAGCATCTACTTTAGAGGCTAATCTCCAAAGAAAAGTGTTCTTTCTACCCTTTAGGTAAATTAAGTTGAAGCATCTATGATCTAGAGAGATTATAGAGTGCATAAATGACCCTGGACATTACAGTTGGGATTTTTTGGAAATTGTCAATTTCCATTTACCAGGGCTCTCAGGACATGTGGCCTTCGAAAGCATAAAAGGTACTTCTGCCTGGCCTATAATACAGCAAAATTCCTCCCACACCTCCTTCCCAAAATAGTTTCTTTTGCTGCCAGTGCTCTTGCTTAATTCCCGAAGGAATAAATGATCCCAGCCCGAAGATGAATGCTATTTCAGAGAGTGAAACGCAGCATTCTACGGCTTGTACACAGGAAGTTTGGTCTACTGGTATGTGCTTCTCTATTCTTATCACCCCATTCACAAGCCAGTCTGTCTAGGCTTGATTCACACACACACACACACACACACACACACACACACACACACACACACACACCACTGCTGCCCACGAGTCTATAACAAATTCAGGCCGCACCGTGGCACATTGGCCCCATAAAAGTGGCACCAAAGAAAAATAAACTGATGATGAAAAGTGCGTCAGAATAAAGTCTGCAAGGCATTTCGGAAAGCACTACAAGAAGCCTTTTAAGGAAAACCCTGAACAGAATTTCCCCTCAGACAATAATTCTCCGTTGAGTCTGCTTCGCTCTGGAGTTGTGTTCCTTCCCATTCATCACACCAATATTCTCCACTCTGCATGACCTAAAACCAGGGTGACTGCTCCAGACCAGGACACTCAGAATCCAATAGGGCACTGTTGATAATTATGCTGGAACATCAAGTGCAAACTGGGACTGGCAAACTCCCTTAAGTTCGATTTCCTTTGGCATATCACCAGGTGAAATGCCAAGTTGGGAGGCTACCCTCTTGGGAGATCTTTACATCCTACCTCCTTTCCAAACCAGCAATTTACTGCACATTCTCCTGAAAAGCCACCAGTACAGAACCAAAATATCCACATGGTCCATGCTGCTAGGGTTGAGAAAGCAGGTCACTTCAAAACAAATGATTTCAAATACATTTTTATTTTTTCTCCCTCTCCATTTCCCCTTTCCTCCATCCCTGTGTACCACATGTATCAAATCAAAGAAAGCTTTTTTTAAATATATATATATATATATATATATATATATATATATATATATAATTGATTTTTTACAGAGAGGAAGGGAGAGGGATAGAGAGTCAGAAACATTGATGAGAGAGTCGGAGGGAGACCGCGTGGCAGACAGCCGCGTCCCTTGGGACAGGCACAGCCCCTGACGGGGGAAAGGAGAACCGCGGGATTCCTGGCGCTGCCGGGGGAATTGAGAGCTCGGTCTGTGATCACAGAGGACTGAGCCTAAAGGGGGCAGCCTGAAGAGCTGATCAGACCATGCAGTCCCGGTAAGAGAAGAAGCTTACAGAAACCAAGCCTTCCCCGTTTCCGCGGCCGGCGTTTGTTTGTTTGTTTTCACTGAACCCTGTTCATGGGACATTTCGGATACAGACACTCACCTGTGCTGAAGAGAGGGAGAGTGTGCGGAGGAGTGGAATCTGGGGAGAGACTGAGGAGAGAAGGGGGGCCGGGAGAGGTGGCAGCGAATTGAGTGCTGAGACACCCCTGAGCCCACGTCTGAGGCAGCCATTCTCTCCGGAGAGTGAGACTCCTCCCCCCAGCCCCCAGGCAAGGAGCACAGCCACACCCAGATTCCACCCTGTAGGAGATCAAGGATTAAAATAACCTGATCAGTCCCTGGGAGTTAACAGGGTCTGGCCTATAGAGGGATTTTCAATCCCAGCAACAACACAGCACTGGTAACTCTTACGCAGCCAGCTCTGGGCAGTGAACTTCCACTGGACAGAGAGGCCCTGTAGCCTCAGAGGCCAACCCCAGAACACTGCCACCCAGAGGCTGACCCACAAACTGACTCTTTGCTAAACACAAAATAAGGCAGTCTGGGAAACAAATGCAGCTTGCTTTAAAATAAGGACTGTGGTTTACAACACAGAGGAACAGTGTATCGCAGGGAAACTCAACACTCTCCTGAATACCGGGCAGGTCTAAGGCGAGCCACACTGAAGAATAGAAGAACCGAAGGACCTTCACTACTGCAATATTTTTTTTTTTTCTTTCTTTTTTCACCTTTTAACTAATAAACAAATTTTTTTTTTTTTTTTTTTTTCTTTTCTTTTTTCTTCTTTTCCTCTTCTTCTTTTTTTTTTTTCTTTTTCTTCTTTTTTCCATCACCTGATTTTACCCTTTTAATTACTACCTTCTTATTTTTAACCAGTATTATTACTGCTACCATTTTACCATTTTTTTTAAAGTGCCATTTTATTTTCTCTTTATTTTATTTTGGGATTAGTGTTCTCGATTCTATTTTCATCGTTATATTATTGGTTGTTTCTAGTTTGCATTTATATCCAGGGAGCTGTTGCTGGAATTTGTTGGGATTAATGGCTGTTCTATAGGAGCATTCTCCTCATATAAAAAGTCTCTTCCCCTCTTCCACTTCATTCTCTCTTTTCGCTCTTTTTTTTTCTTTTCCTTTCTTTTCTCGCTTTTACTTTCCCCCCTCCTTTTTCCCACTTTCATTTTTGCACTCCTTTTTTTGGTCCCTAATTTTCTTTTCTTTTTTCTCTTTTCTCTTTTTCTCTTCCTTCTTCCTTATCCCCTAATTCTCTTAATTCAGGTGGTCACCTTTATTTGGGGTTATTAATATCGTGAATATATTTGTGTATAGTGCCTGGTACGTGGTGCCTTGTTGTGTTGTATTTTGTGCCTTTAAATCAACACAGCAGATCCAAGCAACAGCAACCTCCTGAGCACCACATCCTCTGCTGAGGAACAGCAGCTGTACGTGAAACCTCGCCCCACCAGCCAGAAGAGCCACCACAGCTGTGAACAGCACCCACCAGAGGAGTTGCTGCCAACTGAAGAGCAGCTGCTACCGCAACCGCCCGAAGAGGAACCGCAGACCAAGGAGTCACTGCCACCAAGGGAGCAGCCACTGAACGACTCAACGTCTAGATATGTCAGTGAGATCAAACATGGGTAGACAAAGAAACCCCCAAAGGAAAGAGAAGGAGGACTCTCCAGAAAAGCAGCTAAGTAATACAGAGGCATGCAACATGACAGAAAAAGAATTCAGAATAAGGGTCCTAGAGTGCATAAACCGGATGGAGGAAAAAATCGACAACCTCAGCAAGAAGCAAGAAGAAACAGATGAAAAAATCGATAACATATGGAAGAAGCTAGAAGAAACAGATGAAAAAATCGATAAGATATGGAAGAAGCTAGAAGAAACAGATGAAAAAATCAACAACTTAAGTAAGACCCAAGAAGATATGAAGAGCGATATAGCTGCAATGAAAAACTCCATTGAAAGTATCAACAGTAGACTAGGAGAAGCGGAGGACCGAATTAGTGATTTAGAAGACAAGGAAGCAAAACACACCCAAAATGTACTGCAATTGGAGAAAAAAATGAAAAGACAGGAGGAGAGCCTAAGGGAGCTTTGGGACAACATGAAACGAAACAACATACGAATAATAGGGGTACCAGAACAACAGAAGGATGAACAAGGATTAGAAAACCTATTAGAAGAAATAATATCAGAAAACTTCCCTGAGGTGGGGAAGAAAAAAGTCACACAAGCCCAGAGAGTCCCAAACAAGGTGAACCCAAAAAGACCCACACCAAGACACATCATAATTACCATGGCAAATGTTCAGGACAAAGAGAGAATCTTACAGGCTGCAAGAGAGAGACGGAAAGTTACATACAAGGGATCTCCCATTAGATTGTCAAATGATTTCTCAACAGAAACACATCAGGCCAGAAAAGAATGGACGGAAATTTACAAAGTGATGCAAAGCAAAGGACTGAATCCAAGAATACTCTATCCAGCAAGGCTATCATTCAAACTTGAAGGGGAAATAAGAAGCTTCACAGACAAAAAAAGGCTAAGGGAGTTTATCACCACCAAGCCAGCAATGCAAGGAATGCTAAAGGGACTGGTATAAAAAGAAGAAATAAAAAGCTCAGAAAGAAAACAGCCACACAAAAACAGAAATGCCTACAAACAAGTACCTTTCAATAATAACTTTAAACGTAAACGGACTAAATGCTCCAAACAAAAGACATCGAGTGGCTGAATGGATAAAAAAACATGACCCATACATCTGCTGTCTACAAGAAACCCACCTCATTAGAAGGGACTCACATAGACTGAAAGTGAAAGGATGGAAAAATATCTTTCAGGCAAATGGAAAGGAAAAGAAAGCTGGGGTAGCAATACTTATATCGGACAAAATAGACCTCAAAGTGAAGGCCATAACAAGAGATAAAGAAGGCCACTTCATAATACTAAAGGGATCAATACAACAAGAAGATATAATCCTGGTAAACATATATGCACCCAATGCAGGAGCACCCAAATTCATAAAAAAACTCCTGGAAGATATCAAAGGAGACATCGACAACAATACAATCATAGTAGGGGACTTTAATACACCACTGACAGCACTGGATAAGTCCTCTAGACAAATAATCAGCAAAGATACAGCAATCCTAAATGACTCACTAGATCAGATGGACTTAATAGACATCTTCAGAACACTTCACCCGAAAGCCAGGGAATATACATTCTACTCAAATGCTCATAGGACATATTCAAAAATAGACCATATATTGGGTCACAAGCAAAGTATCCCCAAATTCAAGAAAATTGAAATCATAAAAAGCGTCTTCGCAGACCACGATGGCATAATATTAGAAATAAACTACAATAAAAACAACCCAAAATACTCAAACACCTGGAAGCTGAATAGCATGCTATTAAATATTGATTGGGTTACCAATGAAATCAAAGAAGAAATTCGAAACATCCTGGAAACTAATGACAATGAAAACACAACAATCCAAAACCTATGGGACACAATGAAAGCAGTCCTGAGAGGGAAGTTTATAGCTCTACAGGCCTATCTCAAAAAACAAGAAAAAATGGTAGTAAATCATCTAACTCTACAACTCAAAGAATTAGAAAGAGAGCAACAAGAAAACCCTAGAGTGAGCAGAAGGAAGGAGATAATAAAGATTAGAGCAGAAATAAATGACATAGAGACCAAAAAAACAATACAGAAAATCAATGAAACCAAGAGCTGGTTCTTTGAAAGGATAAACAAGATTGACAAACCTCTAGCCAGGCTCACCAAGAAGCAAAGAGAGAGGACCCAAATAAACAAAATCAGAAACGATAGAGGCGAAATAACAACAGACCCCACAGAAATACAAATGATTGTTAAAAAATACTATGGACAGCTCTACTCCAACAAACTAGACAACCTGGAGGAAATGGACAAATTCCTAGAAAAATACAACATTCCAAAACTCAATCAGGAAGAATCTAAAAATCTCAACAGGCCAATAACTATGGAAGAAATTGAAGCAGTCATCAAAAAGCTTCCAGCAAACAAAAGCCCAGGACCAGACGGCTTCACAGGGGAGTTTTACCAAACATTCAAGGAAGAACTAAAACCTATCCTCCTCAGACTACTACAAAAAATTCAAGAGGAAGGAACACTTCCAAGCTCATTCTATGAAGCCAGCATCACCCTAATACCAAAACCAGGTAAAGACAACACAATGAAAGAGAATTACAGGCCAATATCCCTCATGAACATAGATGCCAAAATCCTCAACAAAATCTTAGCAAATCGGATCCAGCAGTACATCAGAAAGATCATACACCATGACCAAGTAGGATTTATCCCAGGGATGCAAGGATGGTACAATATCCGCAAATCAATAAACGTGATACATCACATAAACAAATTGAAAGAAAAAAACCACATGGTCATATCAATTGATGCAGAAAAAGCATTTGACAAAATTCAACACCCATTTTTGATAAAAGCTCTCAGCAAGGTGGGAGTAGAAGGATCATACCTCAACATAATAAAAGCCATATATGACAGGCCCACAGCCAACATCATACTCAATGGACAAAAACTAACACCATTTCCCCTAAGAACAGGAACAAGACAGGGATGCCCCCTCTCACCACTCCTGTTCAACATAGTACTGGAAGTGTTAGCCATTGCAATTCGGCAAGAAGAAGAAATAAAAGGCATCCAAATTGGAAAAGAGGAAGTAAAACTGTCCTTATTTGCAGACGACATGATATTATACATACAAAACCCTAGAGACTCCATCAAAAAGCTACTGGACTTAATACATGAATTTGGCAATGTAGCAGGATACAAAATTAACCCCAAGAAATCCGAGGCATTTCTATACACCAATAGTGAACTTTCAGAAAGAGAGATTATAAAAACAATCCCGTTTACCATCGCACCAAAAAAATTAAGCTACCTAGGAATAAACTTAACTAAAGAGGTAAAAGACCTCTACTCAGAAAACTACAGGACGTTGAAAAATGATATAGAGGAAGACATAAACAGATGGAAGAACATACCGTGTTCATGGATTGGTAGAATCAACATCATTAAAATGTCCATACTACCCAAAGCAATCTATAAATTCAACGCACTTCCCATTAAAATACCAATGGCATACTTCAGAGATCTAGAACGAACTCTCCAAAAATTCATCTGGAATAAAATAAGACCTCGAATAGCTGCAGCAATCCTGAAAAAGACCAAAGTAGGTGGGATCTCAATACCAGATATCAAGATGTATTACAAAGCCACTGTTCTCAAAACTGCCTGGTACTGGCACAAGAATAGGCATATAGATCAATGGAATAGAATAGAGAGCCCAGAAATCGGCCCGAACCAATATGCTCAATTAATATTTGACAAAGGAGGCAAGAACATACAATGGAGCCAAGATAGTCTCTTCAATAAATGGTGCTGGGAAAATTGGACAGATATATGCAAGAAAATGAAACTAGACCACCAACTTACACCATACACAAAAATAAACTCAAAATGGATAAAGGACTTAAATGTACGACAGGAAACTATAAAAATTCTAGAAGAATCCAAAGGCAACAAAATCTCAGACATATGCCGAAGCAATTTCTTCACTGATACAGCTCCTAGGGCACTTGAAACTAAAGAGAAAATGAACAAATGGGACTACATCAAAATAAAAAGCTTCTGCACAGCAAAAGAAACCATCAACAAAACAACGAGAAAACCCACTGTGTGGGAAAACATATTTGCCAATGTCATATCCGATAAGGGCCTAATCTCCAAAATTTATAGGGAACTCATACAACTTAACAAAAGGAAGATAAACAATCCAATCAAAAAATGGGCAAAGGACCTAAATAGACACCTTTCAAAAGAGGACATTCAGAAAGCCAAGAGACATATGAAAACATGCTCAAAGTCACTAATCATCCGAGAGATGCAAATCAAAACAACAATGAGGTACCATCTCACACCTGTCAGACTGGCTATCATCAACAAATCAACAAACGACAAGTGCTGGAGAGGATGTGGAGAAAAAGGAACACTTGTGCACTGCTGGTGGGAATGCAGACTGGTGCAGCCACTATGGAAGACAGTATGGAGTTTCCTTAAAAAACTGAAAATGGAACTCCCATTTGACCCTGTGATCCCACTTCTAGGAATATATCCCAAGAAACCAGAAACACCAATCAGAAAGGATATATGCACCCCTATGTTCATAGCAGCACAATTCACCATAGCTAAGATCTGGAAACAGCCTAAGTGCCCATCAGTAGATGAATGGATTAGAAAACTGTGGTACATCTACACGATGGAATACTATGCTGCTCTAAAAAGGAAGGAACTCTTACCATTTGCAACGTCATGGATGGAACTGGAGAGCATTATGCTAAGTGAAATAAGCCAGTCAATGAAGGAAAAATACCACATGATCTCACTCATTCATGGATAATAGAGACCATTATAAACTTTTGAACAATAATAGATACAGAGGCAGAGCTGCCTCAAACAGATTGTCAAACTGCAGCAGGAAGGCCGGGGAGGGTTGCGGGGCAGGAGGTAGGGGGGTAAGAGATCAACTAAAGGACTTGTATGCATGCATAGAAGCATAACCAGTGGACATAAGACATGGGGGGATAGGGGAGGCTAGGGGACTGTCTAGGGCGGGGGGATAAAATGGACACATATGTAATACCCTTTGTAATACTTTAAGCAATAAAAAAAAAAAAAAAAAAAAAAAAAAAAAAAAAAAAAGAAACATTGATGAGAGAGAAACATCGGACAGCTGCCTCCTGCACACTCCCCACTGGGTATGCGCCCGCAACCAAGGTATATGCCCTTGACCGGAATCGAACCTGGGACCCCTCAGTCCGCAGGCCGACGCTCTATCCACTGAGCCAAACCAGTCAGGGCCAAAGAAAGCTTTGAAGGAGACACAAGATCTGATAAAATATACCTGAAGAAAATGGTGTGCAATACTTTCCCTCGGGTTTAAAAAAAGTAAACAGAGTGTTCCTTCCTTTTCAGGGGAATGTGTCGGGCATTGCCCCACTGCAGTTCCCAGCCCTCAGTTCACAGTTCGCGTCCATCTCCTCAAACCATCCAGTCTCCTTGGAATCAACTACAGCTAGTCTAGGCCGTAGGACTCTAAATATAATGCAGAAATAAATTAAGCAGAAAACTAAGCATAGTTAAAAAAAAATTTAAATCCTTCCGTTATAATTAAATATATTGAGTCATTACATGAACCATAAGGTCAATCTTTAATGGTGGATATAATTTAGTTGAAAGGAGATTGTTTTTTCTTAAGAGGAACCTTTATAACTGATAAGTATGACTTTACTTCTCTCTACTGTTAACCCTAGAGATTCAGTATCTCCCCAATCTTCAATTCAACAGATATTTTAAGTTACTCAATGCCCAGTAATATGCTGGTGATACCAAGTTGAAAAAAGACAACATTTCTAGCCTAAAAACTTCAACAGAAGGCACAAATGGGTAATCAATTGAAGAAAACAGTGATAACAGAGGTTTACAGAAAATTTATGAATTCACAGATAGAGAAAAAAATTACAGAAAAACAAATTTGAGTTGAGTTCTCAAGAATGAATGAGTCTGTGTGACCTACTGAACAGCAGGGTGGGCAGGACATTTCTGTAAAGGAACCATATCATCAAAGGCATGGAGTGGTGGGATATCCCAATATGCCAGCAATCAGCAACTACTGTGTAGCTAGGGAGACGGGACTCTTCATAGGAAGAGGGATGAAGTGCATACATAGAAATAGGCCAGCTTTCTTCCTCTTTATATCAGGACTCAAGAGATCCCAATAGCCCTAAACAAACTGTTGAAATAAATTCATAGACCCTGGTCTGAAAGTGGATGGCAGAATGAGAAGAGCTGGGCTGACAGCATTATTTCCAGGACTCCACGAGCAAATTCTCATGTCTTCATTAGTGGGGGGACAATCAGGAGGAAAAACAGTAGCAATAAGTCTTTTATGTGAGTCTACTTGTTTTTAGAGATAAATGCTTTGGGACAGTAACTAAGGCTCCTAAGATCAGTTCTCTTTCTGGACACAGTGAAATGGTTCTTCCCTTCCCTACCCCAAATTAGATGTGACTATAAAACTTGCCTGGGCCAATGAAATGTGAGAAGCAATGTGTGTCACCTCTGCCTGAACAGCCAGTGTATGATTCATTGCACACCTTGCTTGCTACAGCGGAGCGACAGAGGGTGCTGGCTCCAGCCGCCTGAACCCTGAGCGAGGAAATGTGGAGCGGAGGCTTCATGCACTCCGTGCTGGACACACGGTGTATCATCACACAGCAAGGTGGGTGGGGTAATGCTTCCTGACTCCACAGGGAGAGGCGAGTGGAAGCTTCACATTTGAAACCTCCCGACTCTGCCTTAAGCGTTTTTTTTTTCTTTTGGCTGATCTTTATCTGTAGCCTTTCCCTGTAATAAACGATAACTGTGACTAGGACACCTTTCAGTGGGTTCTGTAAGTCTTTGCAGCAAATTATTAAACACGAAGGAGGTGTTGGGGAACTCCCTGAACTTGCAATTGGTGTCCAGTGAAGGTGGTCATGTGTAGAGACGGTGCCCTTTCACTGGTTTGCACACTTACCCAAACATTGCCTTAGTATTGTGGGTGTTTTTTTTTTTTTTTTTATCAGTTTAGAAAAAATGATCTGATTAAGGAATTGTATATATAAGTAAGGAGTTTTTATTGTTTGGTTTTACAAATTATCCGCATGGAAGTCACTTTAATATCTAGCTAAGAATATTTCATTTTTTAGTCTGTCTGGGAAGTCCACATTCAGACTTGCGGTCAGGAAAACGCTTTATTCTTTACCCTTAGTTTAAACAAATGTGCATGTGTGCCTCATCGGAAAGGCTGAGCTGGAAAGAGGCCCAACTGATGCATGAGAGAGTAATGGCTTTGTGTGACCGTATCTGTTCTGGAGGGGACTGCAAGTTATTTGGAGAATTACTAATAACGTGATAGCTATTGATTGATTGGTAAACATGTGTTATGTGCAGATTAGTACGAGGATATTGCATCATATACCCCTATTCCCCACCCACAGGAATGGATAACTGTATACTGAGGGAGGCTAAGACATATGTAAGCAACGAGGACAACATTTACCACTCAGTGGTTTTTCAGTACCTGCTTCTAAAATATACTCAGTGCACTCAAATACACAAACACACTGAGAGGAGATCAAGGCCATCCTGTCTGAGCTCCCTGAAGTTCCCTCCTATCACTATCTCTATGTGTCTGGTCCTCCTTCCTCCATTGCACACAGTGGCTAAGAGCATGAACTCTGGAGCCAGACTTCTTGGGTTTGCCTCCTGGTTCTGTTGTAACTTGTGTGGCTCTGGGAAAGCCATTCAGCTTCTCCCAGACTTCATTCTTCATGTAAGAAACAGGATTACTGGAGTATCTACCTTATAGGATGGTCGAAAGTATTAAAATGCATAATATAATATATGGCTGGCACTTAGAATGCTGCCTGGGACAAAGTGAACACACACTGTTATCTAAGGAGAGTCCCCAGGGTGAGCCCTCAGCCCGCGCCTTTGCACCATATGCCCTCTCGCTGTCCTTGTGGGATATCCCAGTGATCCCTTCTCCGACACTCACTTCTTCTCTGTGACTGCATCCCCTCTGTCTGAAAAATAAAGAATAATTTTTATCATATTACTCAGTATATCTACTCTTCTACTTGCCTTCAGACCCCTCCACCTCTACAACTCCAATCACAAAGAAGTTGCTAGTGCTTAAACTTCAGTCCCCCTCATTCCCAGCCCTTTGCAATCTAGAACAATGTATTCTGCCTATAAGAGAAGGGGCACCTCCCACTTCTCCAGGAAAATCAGGAGTAAAGTGACCAGAAATAGGAGAAGTGCTTTGAAATAAAGGCATCAGGACTTTTTATGAAGGAAGCCACTCTCTGTGATCTTATATTTTAATGATTGTGGGGTAAACTGCCCTCTCTCCCCCACAGAACCATTGGACACTCAGGGCAGAATCTACGTGTCTAAGATTGATTACATGGAAAGAACATGGATTTGGATTTCTGGCACTTACCAGACCTCTAACCCAGAAAGTTATGATCAAGTTCAACCTCTCTGTTACCTGGTCTGTAAAACAGAGATAAGTGCCTACCCTAGAATTCTTGGGAGAATTCAATGTGGAATGTTTTATATACTTTATACTAAATAGTCTAAAGCCTGTGCCTGTCACATACCAGGTGCCCAGTGTTTGTTAACCACAATTAGAGATAGTTTCCATAAAAACTTGAAGTGAAATAGATCATTGTCTTTGGGTCCTGGGGAACCATCTCTAATATTGGTTAACACGCAAACCTTAAGACCAAACCCAATTTTGTTCAGGCAAAGGAAATGCAGGGAAAATGTTTCTCTGAAAAAATGCACAAATTTGCAGGATCCCTCTGCCATTCTGGAAGGAGAAAAACAAATCCTTTGCGGCCCCAATCCCTTCTGCATGGTGGGCAGGCACCTGCGCCTCTGCAATAAAGCTCTGCCCGGTCACCACAGCAGCCCAGGGACGAAGGAATCGTTCCAGCCCTCACTGCCATTTGGTCCCTCAATTCCCGCCATTACAGGGCAGCATCAGGATGGGTAAAGTAAGTTAACAATTTTATGAACAGAAAACACAATAATTAAGACAAGAGTAAACTCTGTAAACCTACTTTTGGGCCACCGTGTATATTCCCTACAGCACATTAAGTCCAGCAGAGTAGCTTCTAGAGTCATAACTACCCTCCAAAAATCCATTCTCTTATCCAGGGCACACACTTCAGCCCTGACATAAAACCTAGGTTTCTACTTCACACTGCCTGTGGCTCCACCTTACACACCAGAAACCATCAGGATCTCTGCCCTGTGGGTGCAGCACTCAAATACCTGAGGACCTCATCATATCCTGCCTCCGCTCATACTCAGATACTCGGTTCTTTCAGTCTCACTTCATAAATCAATTCCTCACGCTCCTGACCATTTTCTAAAAAATTATTATTACTCACCAGTGTCAACATCTTCCGTAAATCCTTACCTTCTACTATTTCTAGCTGTGTCTCTATTTTAGAAATACCCTGCACTTTAATATATATATATGAATATAAAATAAGTATACATTTAATTATAGCACATTTACTAAGTGCATTTAATTATTATTAATGGTGGGAAGTAATCAACCAAAGAATTTGTGTGTGTGTGTATATGTGTGTATATATATATATATACACACACACACACACACACACATATATATATATATGCGCATAACCCATGGACACAGATAATAGGGTGGTGAGGACCTGGGACGGGAGGAGGGATTAGGGAGACAGGGGGCGGGGGGTGGGCTAGAAGGGGTCAATGGGGGGAAAATGAGGGACATATGTAACACTTTCAACAATAAAGATTTTTTTTTAAATAGATGTAATACTTTAATATGTAACATGTCATATAATTAATAAGTTTTTTATATATACATATATATGCTGATGTAACATTTACTTTTATTTTCATTCCATTAAGCATGTCTTAAAATATTATCACTTGATTTAATTAATCCTGTTGCTTTTTAACTCAAGAATGTTTTTCTCAATTTGCTTTTCCCACCAATTATTTGCTTTTGTTAGGCAGACAAGTTAATCTGTAACACAATGATCACCTAACTAGGGTCTTCTGTACTTCAGTCCTTTTCCTGATGCTGTTCACATCATGTTGCCATTTAAAATCTACTGGAATGGTAGTTACAGAATAATCATGGGGAATGTAAAGTACAGCACAGGAAATATAGTCAATAATATTGTAATAACTGTGTATGATGTCCGATGGGTGCTAGATTTATCAGGGTAATCACTTTGTAAGTTATAGAAATATCTAATCACTGGGTTGAATACTTGAAACTAATATAATATTGTGTGTCAATGTAACTGAAAACTAAATTTTTTAAAATCAAATGGTAGACTTGAGGTTTATGAAAAGTTTTACTGTTACTTGGGTTTAGTGAATTAGTCTTATTCCTTTTAATTCTACTTAGCATTTTTTCAAAATCGTCCTTTCCCGAAGTCTAAAAAACAAACCCAGAACTGGGATATGGTTTTAGCAATTTTGAGTGAGGAACATCAATTCTTCCAAACCAAAATTCTTCAACCAAACATGTCCCAACAGAAAGGTTTGCTCCTGTGGTCACTTAGACTTCAACAGAGCAAAATTCTTGCATGTTTGAACTTGAAAGCACTAATCATTTCATTGACTTCTGCTTCTGGGAAGAAGTACTAAGTACAACGAGGAACCCTGGACATTTTATAGTACATAAGACAAACATAAGAAGACTATGAAACACGGAGAAAGGCCGCAGATCAGAGGAACCCTGGACATTTTATAGTACATAAGACAAACATAAGAAGCCTATGAAACACGGAGAAAGGCCGCAGATCAGCTAGGAACTAGGACCTGAGGAAAAACACAGAAGTGAGTCCCCTGGGATTTCCTTGTCCACATACATCCCAGATTGTGAGCTAAAGAGAGGCATCAACATGCAACACCCTCGCTCAATCTGCAGGGAATTATGCAGAGTGAATAAAGCCGAAATCAAAAGGTTACATAGCATAAGCTTGTATTTATGTACTATTCTTGAAATGAAGAACAGATGAGCCAGGGGTCAAGGAGGAGATGAGGGTAGGTAGGAGGAAAGTGGGAGTGGCTATAAAAGGGCAACGGGACAAACCCCTGTGGTGTTAGAACTGCTCTGTATCTTGACTGTATCAAGTTCAATATCCTGGTTGTGATATTGTACTATAGTTTGCAACATGTTAACACTGGAGGAAACTGGGTATAAAATACACAGATCTCCAAATTATTTCTTATAATTGCACTTGAATCTACAATTTCCTAAAAAGATTAACTTTTGGGGGGGTGGGAAACATGCCTTCTAATAGGTCTTAACCTGCACTTTGAGATGGCTGAATCAAAATTATTCTGTTGAAAAAGTGGTGAATATATTTGCATTGTAATACTTGTTTTAGACTAAAAATAAAGCTCAAACTTTAAAAATATCCTTCATAGCAAATATTCACATGAACTTTTCTAGAATTGAGGAAGAAAATATTTCATTGTCAGAATTAGCTAGCAGTCATAAACTTATTTGATGAGAAATTTTAAAAAGGTAGATAATAAATGGCTTTTAATTTAGAGATATTAAGTAATTTGAAAAACAAATATGGAGATCACTTTTCCTAGAAAATATCAATAGCACTCCCTCATCACCCCATTCCTATGTACCTGTTGATATACTATATTTTGAATTTCATCTAGTTTGTACATTTTTCTATAAAATTTGAGCTTTATTTCTCATTTAACAACAAGTCCTTGTGTATATTGGCTTATCAAGTTTTAAAAAGAATGAGGCTTTTTCCATATTCATGGCATATAGGGCCTCCTTTTCATCTAAATTACCTTTTATATTTCAGCATTTAACCTGAGAATGCTAACCTATGTTAAGTACTATTCACAGTACAGGTCCCTCAGTTCTGAGGAGGGATTTCTAAATGTGTGGCACCATCAAGAGGCAATAGCTTGCACTGCCACTGTAATCAGAACCTAGGTAGGGTTTGCTTTCAAATACAGAAGAACCTACTTTCAATAGGGAACTCATTGTCACAGACTCCTGTACCACAGAATTACACTAAGATTTCAGCCCTCTGTTTCTCCAATTTGGAGCCACTAAATTGTTGCTAAACACTACTTTTCCCCTTTCTAACTCCCTCCCAACCCTCCAAGTGAAAAAAAAAGTGGTAATTTTTTATTCTAGGTTAACTGGGGACAGTTGACAATCCTAATTTGCTCATGATTGTTTCAATACTTACTGAACATCTACATATATGCCAACAATTTTCTATTTAAAAGATAAAGTCTTTATTCTCTAGTGATTCAAGGTGATGTGACCAGAGATAACAGTCTTTTTTATATTACCCACAGTTATATATTTACTTGTATTTTTTAAAAATATGTCTTTATTGATTTCAGAGAGGGAGAGGGATAGAGAGTTAGAAACATCAATGATGAGAGAGAAACATCCATCAGCTGCCTCCTGCACACCCGCTCCTGGCGATGTGCCCACAACCGAGGTACATGCCCTTGACCAGAATTGAACCTGGGACCCTTCAGTCCTCAGGCCGATGCTCTATCCACTGAGCCAAACCGGTTAGGGCAATTAGAAATTAAAGAAGTCGGCTTAGAAAATGGATGACTTAGTTATGCAGTAAATAGCATCACCAATTTAATCCTGTGCTGTGCAATATATCCTCACTAATTTCACTTTTTTCCTATTTTTCTTAACATAAGAAAATTTTAGATTATGTGGTTCACATTTATGGCTCACATTATATTTCTGAGCTAGACTCTATAAACCATCCAAACAAGGCATAAGAGTGAAAGAAGGCAGGGAATCACAAAGAACTGTCTGGCTGTTTTAAACATCAGAGCTAAGTAAAGCAAGACTCCACAGAAACAAGGCAGGCGTTGCTAAATTTGGTGATTAAATCATGTGATGTAATCATGGACATTCTGATTCAGAATACAGGAAGAGATTCATAGTACCTTAATATCCCTTTAAAAAGTTTGAGCCACCAAGTTTATTTGGTTAGAAAAACCAACCTCTCGCCCCATTTGCAGTTTAACTGGCTCACTTCCCACTAGTGCAAACATTTTTTAAAAATTAAAACTACAGTCAGGATGTAGCAAGAGGAAGGGCCACATCAGGAAGGAGCTGCCTTTCAAGTCAGACTAGAGGACAAAAGAGTTTTCAATACCTAAGCTTGCCTTCACATTCCAAACACATTCTACTTAAGAAAAAAAAAAGATGAATACTATGGCTAGGCAATGATAGTCATTCTCTTAACATTGTCCATCCTGCACCCAACCAAGAGATGCTGTCAAATTTGCGATACAGAAAGATCTGAATGCCCCAATATTGCTTTTGGGGCCAGGAGCCACTGAAGTGGATGCAGCAAGAAGCAGGTAGAAAAGCAAAACACAGCAACAGGTAAAGTAACTTTCACCTGTTTCCTCTCTGGTCTTTAAAAGAGTACCTGTGTCTTATTACCTAAAGATTAAACAACACATACATTTATGTTATAAAATTCCATAACTCCTTAAATATGCTCAATTACACTTTTACTTAATTTTGGAAACATTAGAGATCAATGATCTACTTAATAGTACACAGCCTTGGTTTTTGTATGATCCAGGAGAGCACCAATTCTTCTAAAGACTGATATAAAATTTTCAAAATAAAGAAAAAAACGCTCATTTTTACATTTTCATTTTTAATTGAAGACGGGAAGGGAATTTCTCCATTCCTGGAAATAAAATGTATGCATTTGTGCTAATTTAGTTGCATCTTTTGTATAGAGCTTCACTATTACCTGGAGCTTAGTGTACAAACTTAAGGTTGAAATGTCTGGGAACTAAGGGTACAGCCTGCAGCACAGAATAAGGCAGTGGTTCTCAACCTTCTGGCCCTTTAAATACAATTCCTCATGTTGTGACCAAACCATAAAATTATTTTCGTTGCTACTTCATAACTGTAATGTTGCTACTGTTATGAATCGTAATGTAAATATCTGATATGCAGGATGGTCTTAGGCAACCCCTGTGAAAGGGTCGTTTGACTGCCAAAGGGGTCGTGACCCACAGGTTGAGAACCGCTGGAATAAGGGCAGTCACAGTAAGTGTCATGAATGAGCCAGAAACATTCATTTACTCTTCTCAAAAGCATGTAAGCAATGCTTCCCATTACCCTCGTCTAGGGGTTGGATGTACAGCAATGAGTAAGACAGACATAGTCCCTACCTCTGGCAACTTAAAATTTTTTAGTCATAAATTGCTTTCAGAGGAGCTATGCAAAACACCTTCCAAACAATAGAGAATTGTCTCAGACATTTCACCTGTTCAAATAATAACTACCACGGAGATATTAACATGCACTTGAAAGAAAGCCAACCTTTATCTTCAATATGGTAGAGCATGTAGAAAGTTAGAAAACCATATTCCATGATGCCTGATGAGAGCTGGCATCAGATTACAACATGTTTGAGAAATGAATACCAAGTCTGGTCTTACACAGTTCTAAACAGCGACAATGCTGTTTATCAGGGCACCGCAGAGAATTGCCGTCAACCAGACACAAGACATTGGATCGCTCTACAAAGCAATTTGTGGGAGTACATCGGTTCTCCACAATAGCACACAGATGCTTTGGTAATGGAACCAAGTGAATCCTCTCAGCCGCAGCAGGGTTTTCCTTCAGATTATTTTCCTTGTTTTCTTTTTAAAATTACTTAACTTCCCCAGACCATAAGAAGTACAAGATAGCCATCACTATCTCTGAATTACTGGGAGGGTATCAAATGAGATGAATAAAAGAATATCCTGTCCACTTTATGATTTCTCTAGCCTCTGGAACATCCGTTTGTCAAAGGATCAGCATTCCAGCCCACTAGAGATCCTTAGGCATTACTCCTAATTGGAAAATAATGCAGAAGTTGGAAGTTTAAACGACCATTGACCAGCCCTAAAGGACACCATGAGGTGTGAGAACTGAAATGCACACACTTCATGCACATTGGACCCAATCAAGACCTCACTTATTCTAGTAACGTGCTTCATTTGGAATATTTTATAATAAGGCTTGATATCTGATTTCTAAAATCATAAAAAAAGAAAAAGCTGGCATAATAAAAGCAAGGTTTGGCAGCTGAGAGCAAGAAAGAAGAAAATTATAAAAAGGTAAACATCTCAAATAGCACAGCAGTTGGAAACTGCTTACTATAGACTCCAAGAAATTTATTATGCCTCATTAATAGGTCCTCAGAGGTTCATAATTAGGGTTCAATCTTTAAGACTCAATGTAATTACCTTGAATTTTCAAATAAAGAATTAAAAGTAAAGAAAAAACACACAGATGAAACACTGCCCTAATCAAAGCTAAGCCAAAAAATGCTGAAATTAGATTCATGAACTGGCTTTTTGGCTTCCTCATTAATGAGTTCAATAAATCTTTGGCATCTATTCATTCTGATTTGTGTAAGAGCTGTGTTTATTTTTTGAAAATTATGCTTTGACAATTTGGAAGTCCCAGTGAAAAGTCCAAGTGGACTGCATCACTCAGGAAGAATATACCTCATGGGCTGGAAGCCCAGGCACAGCTTGCCTTGGCTCCCGGAGCAAATCCCAAATGGCAGTAGATCTTGACCTTCACTGCCTGGATATTCTCTGAAGGTTTTGTTTTCCTACCCTGTGCTTTTGTTTTTGTTTCGGATTCTCAGCCAAGTTTGATTGGGGTTTTGGTTTGCAAACAACCTGTAGTTATTATCCCCATTGGTGGCAGCAGTGACTGGGAATCTGGTTCTGTGGTCTGACCACTTGGTGATCTGTCTAGTAGAACTGGAATCTAGTCTTGCTCAGGTGAAAGATGACTGGACATTTGTTTATTGTTGGTTTTAACTTGTTTGCTGCTTTTCTATTTGTGAGTTCAAATCAGGACAATATTTTGTGCCCAGTGGAAAAGCCATTAGTCTTGCTCCAGTGTTTACTTTTGATCTGTAGCAGAGGCCATTGAACTTACGCTCTAAGTTCTTTATTTGTCTGAGCTCTGTACCTGAGTGTGGGGGGGGGGGGGAGGGGACGGGGGGGCGGAGGAATCACTTGTGTGAATGAAAAATATTTTCCTACCTCCTGAGGACAATAATAAATTAAAATATAAGGACCTCTGCTTCTGATTAGTTTATAGAGAGTAATAGCATTTAAATAAATCTCACAGTTCTCAAATTCTACAAAATAAAATTCTAAGAATTTTGATGTGTTCCTTTTTGAGAAAAAGACCTTTCTCATCAAAACTGCTGACTTCATAAAGTATTTTCCCCCTTAGGAAATATGTTTCCATGATGAAAGTGAATGCTTATATAAGTCAGACTGACTTGATAATCTTATTTTAAAAACAGCTCTTTTCCTTTTCCTTATTTAATCAGTATATAGCATAATTCAAGTATAATTTCATTTTAAATAGTTTGGATTTGGTTTAACATAAAGAGATTAGTTTATCTGAACTTCTTAAATGTCATACATTAGTTTACTTCAAAGATAAGCTAAGTTACTTTCATATGATGCTTAAGATTATGAAAAATATAAAATTTGTGCTCAACTAAACAAAATTATATGGGTAACCAACCTTTTAAAATCAATAATAAGTATGTTCTGTGATGTGTCAGCTTAAACCTAATTTCCAATATCTTTAAGTATTTTTGTCTTAAAGTGTCTGGTTGTTTCAGAATGAAAGAAAACCGCGAAGAACAAAAGTTGATGAAAATTTTAAAATTGTAGGTCTGCAGAAATGGAGCTTTATTTGACTTGGTTTGTAACACCTGCAAAGAGTTAAGTCTATAAGGACATAATAAGATGCTAAAATTCTGGCAAAGTTTACAAAGGTTTATTTATGAAGTACTTATTTTTGTTAAATGTAATGCATGACAAGTACCCTATTAATGTAAAACTACAATGAAGTTATCTTTACTGAAACGGAACATTGGTCTTGGAGAAATCAGCCTATGCTTACGAAAGGCAGGAAAAATTTATTTTTTTGTGTAATCTGCCCAGAAAGCAGTTTCGGTATCTCACAAGAGGAACTTTGTGCACCTATGCTAACTGGGATATATCCTTGCATTTTTAAAATGACAAAAGTCACCCTAACTGGTTTGGCTCGGTGGATAGAGCGTTGGCCTGCAGACTGAAAGGTCCCAGGTTTGATTCCAGTCAAGGACATGTATCTTGTTGCGGGCACATCCCCAGTAGGAGGTGTGTAGGAGGCAGCTGATCAATGTTTCTCTCTCATCGATGTTTCTAACTCTCTATCCTTCTCCCTTCCTCTCTGTAAAAAATCAATAAAATATATTTTTAAAAAAATAATAAAATGACAAAAATCTTCCTCATTTCTAAATGATTTAAGACTTCTTGTTTATTATAAAATAACCCATTGTCACTTAATTATTAGGTAACCAAACTGCGAACACTTGTTGTTCAAAGACATGGACAATCCTATATTATTCAAGTGATAAAATTTCTGGTGAATATTTGATTTTGCCTTACCAAGATCAGACCCTAAATTTAGAAAGAAAAAAAAAATCCACGATATCTTTTATACCTGAACAATCTTTAAATTTTCCCAGAGGACCCCTGGGCAATCACAAGATTTTTTCCTTAATCCTACAAAAAAAAAAAAAAAAAAAAAGCTAGAAACAATTAGGTTTGTTTTGTAGACCCCTTATTTATAAATAGGTCAAAACTATCAAGAATCGCATAGGAAAACTTGTCAAATCAAATGAGAAGTTTGCCTTTCCCAGGATAATTTTGTACAGGTAAAATATCTTTAATAATAAAAGCATAATATGCTAATTAGACCAGACATCCTTCCGAATGACCTTACGGATGAAGCTGGGGCTGTGAGAGAAAGCCCAGGTCCCAGGTTCCTTCCAGTGGCTGGAGGGAAGCCCAGGTCCCGGGTGCTGGAGGGAAGCTGGTGCCAGCAGCCAGGGGAAGGAAGGCCTGCTCTTGCACGAATTTCGTGCATTGGGCCTCTAGTTATAATACAAATAAAGATCAGAGATGCATACTTATGGAAAGGTTCTGGATATACCGTATATCAATGTCCTCATTATCTGTGATACATTCTTACCTTCAGGGGAAACACTGATTAAATAAGACCAATGCCTTATGCCCCAATAGATTTTAGCTCTCCTTTTTACTGACACTGTTTATTACATTAACCATAGATTAACCATGGCCATTTACTCTTAACCTCATCATTAGTCTCTGCTTTTCTCTCATGTTTACCTAAAGACTCTGCTTAAGTTATAGGCTAGAATGTGCCTTAACAAAAAAAGACAGTCTCAGAGCCTCATTGGAAGAAGTTTGCCAGGTACTCTTCACTCTTGAGAGTTTAAAGAATAGACTTATGGGTAGAAGCTTCTCAGCTGACATTATGTAGACAAGTACAAGACAGTGCTAGGCAGCCGCATCAGATTTTCAGGACTTATTTTAGTCCAGAAATAGATGACTTCATGTTAGCAATGACCCAAGACGCACAGGAATAAGAATGAATTACATAGAAATGATGGAACTGATACAGGAAATCTAATTTCTAAATGTAAATATGTGTTTTGGAAAATTACTGGTATTATTTTCAATGTTCTATTTTCTGATGGGAAGACCCTTTAGCATTCATCTTGTCCTATCTCTAACCTTCAATTTAGCTGACTATGATTTTGTAAACTAAATAAAACATTCTCTTAATGGTAGCTTGCTCTGCTTGGTCCCTCAGAAATCAGGAACCAATATTTTTCCTAAGACTCTTTACTTTTTAATGGCAGTAACATTACTTGCAGAGGCTCAATAGAATCTGTCCTCGGTTTTACTAGGATGTAATCAGACAAATATTCTATGCCACAGAATCCAAACCTAGACTGTCATATTTAAAAATAAGCATCATTTCATCAGCTATGACAAGCCCATTATTAAAGGAAAAGAGTTGTAACTTTATATTTGGAGCCACAAAGCTCTTCCAAGAAGTTGAACTGGGACCTCCTGGTGGCTTACAAGGCATCAAGTTTACAGGCAGTAAGGAAGGTCACCTGGGATTTCCAGGAGCCTCAGCAGATGTGGGGACACTAGAGGAAAGAGAAATTCACCAACACTTATAAGTGCTAAAGATGAAAGCCAGTGGAAATGAATTTTGAGTTTGCTTTCCTATGCTTGGAACACAAGAGTAAATAAGAGCATTTGAGGAAGATCTTTGGAGCGATGGAAAGCACTGAAATGTTCTTCTAGATTTCTTAATAAATTAAATAGATGTTAACTCTTCTACTCCATTAATAACAGTTGTTCAACACGGTACAGTAGTAGGTTTGCTATCCACATACAATACAGCTTTCATATGTTAATTAGAACTTCTTCTAACTTATGCCAATGAATCAAGCCCAAATACAACGCCTTTTTCTGACCATGAAAAACCTCTGGAGATTATGATGACAAAGGAAACTGTCATATTGGAGCATCATCCAATAGACACACCTGAGGAATATCTAACTCCCTGAGGATACACACATTTGTATTCTTACTATTACATATTAGGATATCTCAAAACACTGCAACAGTAGACATTAAATTATCAAATCTATGAGTAATGCAAATTATTCTTTTGCTAAAATGTTAAACAAATTTTGTCCTGTATAGATGCCAATGATTTCTGCCCATTATAATCAACACAAAGGTTACATTTGTATTATCCTATAGGGCATTAACATGTTTGGTATATAACTCAGAAATCTTATTCCAGCATACTTCCTTTCAGTAACTAAAACACTTTTGATACTCCTATACTTTTGTAAACCAGCTTTACCATCCTGCTGCTTCCCTCATTAAAGAAATACAGAATTCATCATTAATGAATTAACCTAATCTGTGACAGCGATTCATCCCATAAACAAAACCAAAACAAGCAAAAAAAAGTATGCTTAAAAGAAAAAAGAATTTAAAAATGCAGTAATTTGTCCTCATTCATTATGGACTTCTCAAGGAATGCTCATTCCTTTCTCATTATTTTTAATATTTTCCCAAATAAGCATAAACCCATTTTAAATAGAAAAGGAGAAGCAAAAACATTTGATTATATGTAGTCGGGAGTCACTATATATACTAAGAGACATGGCTGAAGGGAGTGTGAGGTATGTATGTGGGCGAACAGGGCAGAAAAAAGGTTGAGCACCATTTTGGCAACCTTTCAATTTTCTAGACAACTGACTATACAGATTCCTGCCTAAACCCTGATGCGTTCTAGTTTCGCTGATTATTTCTATGATACCATGTATACACAAATTTGACGATATACATACTATAAATTGATGTTTCCTGACAGTCTTAAAGAAAAATTCTGTAAGACATAAGAAACTCAGTAAAATTCACAACTACCTTTGTTAGGTGTCTCAGGAATTTATACCTGCGAGAACTCTGCAGGGCAACTTAACATAATATTAGGAACATATGGACCTTCTAAATACCTATAGCTAACCAATGACAGTGACCTGGGAAGAGGAGAGAGAGAGATAGTGGGAGAAATTCTAGGAAGGCACAGCAGTGGCTGGTGCACATGGAAATTCTACGTGCCCACATAAAACCTTGGAGTTCTTCTCCAAGAAGCTGTTCAATGAAACAGTGAGGTCAAGTCAGGTGATTACCAATCGCTCCATCTCCTGCTCCCTGAGTCTCTCCTCCCTTTGCCGCCGGTGGTAATCCATCAGGTCGTCTCGTCCTGAAATGGAACTGATGCTGCTTTTCCGCTCCCGAAGGACAGGCTGGGGAGTTCCTGAGGCCTGTCTGAGGCTCTCCAAATCTGCATCATCCAAGTCGACAGACCCACAAGAGAAGTTCCTCCTGGCCACGAACACTCTGTCTGGCTCTCCAGGAGGAAACGAATGATTGGAGCTGGTCCCCGAGTAGGAAGCCTTATCGAGGTCATCAGAGGCACAGGAGGAGGTGGAGGCCAGAAGCATCTTCCGCGCCAGGCGAGGGCTGCCCGGGACACTGAGGGTGGAGCTTACGTAAGGACTGCCCTCGGACACAGAGGTTTTATAGGGTAAAGCGCCTGAGCTCAAAGAAGAAAAATTCAGGTAATTGTCGTTGTCTATGATGCTATGAGGTAGGTCCTTGTCCCCCGGCTTGGCTCGTTTGGAATTGCCCAGAGAGTTTCTTGGAGGCAACGTGAGAGGCGTCAGCTGGTTCTCTGTGGCCCTGTGCAACCTGGGCAGCGATCGGCTGTAGGCTCCCATGTGACTCAGGCTGCTGCCCGAATACTTCCTAGTTCTTACACCGATGTTCTCAGATGCCGGCTCCTTGTGTCTGGTCAATTTGGGCTGCAGGGTCAGGCTGTCCTGGATGCTCATTTTTCTGGCTTGCTTTGGGCTTGAGGGCATGCTCGCCGCCCCTGATCTGCTGATGGGAGAGGGGCTGGTGTCGCTCAGGGAGCTCCCATTCCACATGGCCAGGAGGGAGCCGGACGCCTTGCGGCTTTCCAGCCCTCCGAGGAAGTAGACGTTGTCATGGGATTTGTTTCTGGAGCTATGTTTGGAATAGGGAGGCTTCTCCGAAAGCCTCAAGGACCTTTCACTGTCCCGGCCAGTGTAATGATCAAAGTCCGTTCTCCCACGTGGATATCCACCGACCGAGGGTGAAGTGCTGCGTAAAGGAGTGGGAGGAGGCTTCATGGAAATATTCTTGTCAGTGCCATCACAAGAGAATGGCTTGCTTCCCTGGATTTTGGCCAGGGAGGGGCTACTTCTGACACTGGTCCCCAAAGGGGAAGGGCTTCTTTTCGCAGGCACAGGCTGTGAGAGGGTCAGGTAGGAGCCAGAATAGTCTCCGTTGGCTTTAAATCTCAGGCTGGAAGAATACTTCTTCGGGCTCAGGCTCTCCATCATGTTTTGGGAATCGTTCTCAAGGGAATTTGCCGCAAAGCGTGCCTCTAAACTACCATTCTGTAAATCCAGCTGTTGTTGCACATGGCTATGCTCTGCCATAATGTTGCTGGAATCTGTAAAGGAAAAGAAAAAAGAGAAAGTTTTACTTAAAGAAGGTTTAAAAAGACCAAGTTCTTATCAGCCCACATCTGAACAAATAGCCTTGCGGCCTGACCTAATGTAATTAACAAACACAATCTCTGTTTTAGTAATAAACCTAACAGACGTGTACTGCAAAATGAAGGAGAATAAGGACCACTGATCTGGGATGTTGACTGTTCAAAAGAAAAAAAAAAGAAGAAGCTCAAAAGGATATCAGTGACATTTGAGAGGAACAAATCCCTAAATGCAGGTGAAGGATTAGGCTGGTACATAAAAAAAAGCCTATTTCCCTTCAGGGTTCCGGTCCTGGGCAGACCACCTGCTTCCTGAGCACCTAGCAAACACCCAAAAGGAGGATGCAATGGGCCCTCCTTTACATGTCTCTGCTAGAATCATTAACTGCTCAGAAATAAGGTCCTGAGAAAACAAAATTCACATTTTGGCTGAGAAAGAACATTTTATGTTAGATGCTGACAAAAAAACCCATCAAGGTAAGAAGATGGTCCTTTAAGAGGGGTTTCAACAAACCTCAACAAAGAGACTTGCAACAGCTCCTGTACCCACCAGGAAAAGGCAAGTAATAGAAGAAACAGTGTTTCCCAAATTACCATAGTATTCAGGAAAAGGGTGGACAGAATTCTTAAAAACCTGAAACTGACTTTTCTTTCAAGCTCTGGGTACCCCAAATGCACCATGCTCATCCTTCATCTCAAACTCCCTCCTCTCTCAGAAACACCTTTCTCCCTCTTTTGCACCTTTTTGAACCCACCCATTCCTCAAGACTCAGATTAGGATTCTATCTTCCATGCTTACAATTTTTTTGAAATGTATGCAACCATATGGACATATTTGGATGCTAGCTTGAACAATATTAACTTAAGAAACTAAAGTTTCAGTCTATAAAACTATATCTTAATTAAAAATTATCACTGCAGCCCTAGCCTGTTTGGCTCAGTGAATAGAACGTCACCCTGCAGACTGGAGGGTCCTGAGTTCTATTCTGGTCAAGGGCAGAGATATCTTGGTTGCAGGTTCTAACCCTGGCCCTGGTTGGGGTGCATGCAGGAGGCAACCAATGGATGTATTTCTCACATTGATGTTTCTCTTTCTCTGTCTCTCCCCCTCCCTTCTACTTTCTCTAAAAAACAATGGAAAAATATCCTCAGGTGAGGATTAACAAAAAAAATTAAAATCAATAAAGGTTAAATCCTTGATAAATGCTGTTTTTAAAATAAATAAATAAGTACATAAAAATTTTAAAAAATAAAAATTATCACTGCATGTGAGAAGGTTTATACATCTAATTGATAAAAAAATTATCTTCAGATCATCATCAAAGTGGACACACAGACATTCTCACTGAACTCATGCACTGCTAAGATGGTCCTCCAACTAACTCCTCAGGCATCTCAACCCTAGTTTTTATATCTCTGGTCTCTATTTAAACAGTGTTGCTTATGGTTAGTAATCAGTTTCATAATGTGCTTGTTTCTGTCACTAGGCCACAAGATTAAGGAAGAGGGATAAGTCTCGTACTTCTATCTTATCTCCACCCTCTCCTGACCCCCAAGTTCCATGGGTGAGACACTCGATGAACATGTTTTTAATTTCGTCACAGCCTTCCCCACTCCCTCCCAGCCACAGACTGAAGGAACTGCGTCTTGCCTGCTCGGCGTCACAGACTTCCTAGGCAAGTTCAGGCAGCCTAATAAGGAATTGCTTTTATCCACAGAGCGGGGCCAACAAACAGTCTGGCTGCTTAAATCCTAGTGATGGGCTTAGCATCCATCTGCCCATAAAGCTGTATCCCCCAACAAGCTCTGCCTTGGATTCCTTATCTTCCAACCAAAAGCCCTGCCCTGATATATAAGCAGATGACTAGCTTTTGAAGTATCCTCACAAAAGTAAATAAAATTGGAATTCTCCTTTAGAATTGCCACCCAGCTGGAATCTGGCCCTGCCCTCTGGCTCTTGCCTAGTCTTTTGTTTCTCAGGAACAGTGCCATCTCTGCCCCCAAGAAAAATGTCCCTATGTCCCTCTCAGCAACTGTCTCCCATCATTCTGACCATGAAAGCAACAGCAGCCTGGTCTGAGACATATCTCACTATGCCTCCTTGGGGGACTGAAACCAAGATGACCTCTAGGCTTGGCCCCTTCTGTTCCCAACTGGTTTCATCTCTGGTTGGTTTGCCACATTGAAATTCCAGCAAACCTTGGCCAATTCCCTCAAGTTAGATATTTTATCATTGAGGACACCAGAAAATAGTTGGGATACTGAGGATATTATTGGGGTGTGGGGGCAAGACTTTCTCCTTCACCATCTCCTGTGTCCTCTATCACTTATCTATCATCTCCCTCCTCATTTTATCCATCAACAAATCCTACCAACATGTTCTTCAAACATATTCTAATCTGATCGTTTCTTACCATTCCCCCTGCTACCTCCCTATTGCAAGCCAATATCTTCTACTAGAGGCCTGGTGCACGAAATCATGCACAGGTGGGGTCTGACCAGACCACCCCGATCAGGGCAGATTGGGCAGAGCCAGCTGTGGGGAGGGCACGCACAAGGTTGGTTGGCTGGCCCTGCCCCTGATTGGGGTGGGGAGGCCAATCAGGGGGCGGGGCTGGCCAGGGGGAGGGGCCCTGGACGGTTGGTAGGCTGGCCCTACTCCCTGGTTGAACTCCTGTCAAACTCCTGGTGGAGGGACAATTTGCATATTACCCTTTTATTATATAGGATTGCCTTGTCTATATGCCTCTTCTCCTGCAACAAGAATAACCATAGACGGAATCACAACAAAAAGTTAGCAGTGGTTTATCTGGGTGGTGATTTTTAATTCATCTTTCTCATAGTAGTTTTTATTTTTCACATTTTAAACAATGCATTCGTGTTACTTTACAAATTAGAAAAAAAACCCACTTAGTATAAAATACTAGAATACAATCTATAGTTAGACTTCGTTTTAAAGTTAATTAGACCCATTTTTCCTAAGCTCCGGACCAATTTTTGAGCCAGATATTAGCTCTTCCAAAAAAAGTTTATTTTAAAGTACTTTTTATTAGACTAATTTAATACGCAAATATTTGAAGACTTCTACATGACTCTTCTTTTCTGAACTCTTCTAAATGACTCAGGCAAAATGTTAATTATGAAAATGTACCCATTTCATATTTTATGTATCTGAAACACTACAAAATCAAATATAATACTTTCCCTAATATGAATAAAGTGAACAAAGTGTTATTTTAAAAAGTCTTCAGATGTTTGTCCAACATAGCTTAGACAATAATATTAGTATCTTAATTTTTTAAAAAAATGTAGTTATTAGGATATTTCATGATTTCAAGTGGTTCTGCTTACTGTATAGAAAAAAATTTAAATCTCAATAGGTATTTGTAAGTATTTCATTAGGTAGGTATTAAGTGCCAACCACACATCAGACTTTGGATTAGCAGGCATTAGTGAAGCCCACTAATATTCCTGTTCTCCTCCTTCAGAAACATAGCGATGTTGCTCTTCCTCGTTCCTGTGACATTAGGTATGGCTATGTCCCTTGCTTAGAGCAATCAAATATGAGAGAAAGTGACATGTCAATTACAAGTTGAACTGTCAAGGGCCATAGCAAGATTCATCATTTTCATCTTACTGCTAAGATGAGTAGCATGCATTCAAGTTTGTGGAGGATTCATTAGCCTACCCTCTACAACAAGGACACCATAGAATAGGGCCCTTGCCAACCCTAGACTGTCTTAAGCCACAGAGATTTGGGAGTTGTTACTAGGAAGGTGTTAATCTTCATTAAGTGCCTACCATAAACCAGGCTTTGAGCTAGGCATGGAAAGTATGTGGTCAAAGACACCCTTTCCCGCCTTTACACAGCGTACAGTCCAAGGGGGAAGACACACATATAAACAAATGCTGGAACAGTGTGATACATACGTCAATAGAGGAGTGACTGAGAGATTGGCAAAGGGGCATGGGGGGAAGCTAACCCAAGAGAGAGGGGTAGTCTGGGGAAGTTTCGATAAAAAGAAATGACAATGATGTTAAGTCCTGTAGGAAGAAGGGGAATCTGAGGGCTATTATCCAATGGTAGCATAAAGCCACATCCACACCTAAAATGTTGTGATTTTAAGGATATACACTAAATCCCAAGCCCATTTGGGGCCAGACTACTGGTACATCCAGTAACATCATGTCTCTGACAGAACAAAAACTGTGTAGGAAAACAGCAACAGTTATTTTTTATATCACGGTCCTTAAAAGTCTAGGATATAACACTCTTGGGAAAAACAGTATTTAATAGCCATGTATTTCCCTCTCCTAGTTAATCCTTTCCCATCTCCACCACTGTATAAGACAAGCTGTCTGGGATCTAAGGCATATGCCTGGCCTCGGGGTGATTTAAATTAGACAGCATCCTCTAACCATTTAGGATATTTTAGACAAGGATAGAAAAGGAAATCCATAATAAGGTGTTAGGATACACAAGAAAATAATTGAAGCCGGTTAGTGGGAAGACTTTGGTTTTAAGATAATGTATACAAAATGGGAAACAGACCTAAGTTAGAGAGAAAAGGTATTTCCACAATGTGCAGAGACAGCAATCCGGAAAGCAAGGCAGAGCAGATGTTATGAAATAGAAGTCAAAGCTAAGCATGAAGCCCAAACTGCATTACAAATATTTACTCTAACAGTAGAATTGAAGGGTTTAGCACCTCATGTCAAAATGGATATGTAAATTTAATTTTTGACTCAGAAATATAAGATATTGATGTCATTTTTTTAAATCCTTGCCTGAGAACATGCTTAGAGAGAGGAAGGAAGAGAGAGAAGTGAGAGAGAAACATCAATGTGAGAGAGATACATTGATCGGTTGCCTTCCAACTGGGGGTCAAACCCACAACCCAGGTATGTTTCCTGACCAGGAATCGAACTGGCAACCTTTCAGTGCACAGGACAATGCTCAACCAACAGAGCCATATTGGCTAGGCATGATGTCATTTAAGATGACAAAACCGTGTTAATATATTTCAACTTGTTTGCAGTTGCAAATGCTACTTAATCACCCAAATAAATATTATCAAACTCTGTTCCCTCTTTATTTTGGGCCAATAAAACTGTAGAGTATCAAACCACTACATGTTCTTACTACCCTGCAGGGTGGCAACACTCGGTTCTCCTCTCCACCTCACATACACTCATAAAAAAAAAAAAAAAAAAAAGGTACTTAATTACTGAAACAGTTTGCTTGGCCAATCAAAATATAATACCCAAATATTCAAAATAAAATTGGCTGGAAGAAGATCTGCTTTACAGTCTCTAGGGAGAGACAAGCGGGACATTTGCTGCCAGGAGCCGGTCCATGCTTGCTGTTTCAAGGGACCTGGCATATATGGCATACTGTTCTTAATATGTTTGCTCACCTTCTTGGCACTATGTGTTTTAACTGAGGTCTCTGAGAAAGGTTGTTTCCCCAGGTAGGGATTTTCCCCTGAAGTTAGGGAGGGAATAAAACCTCTTAACTAAGTGCCAGGTGGGTAATTAATCACTTTAACTACGAACAATCATGCTTAAGCTACATAATCTTTACTCCCTGGAATGGAGATAAGAAACGCCCTAACCTTTGAAATAGAGATTGATAGGATTGGAATCAACTGGTATAAATACAGATGTAAGAAGACAGAACGAGAAGAAGACAGAACCAGGAGGCACAGAACCTACACAGAACGTTCTCTAGAGACAGAAGAACTTCGCTGGAGAGAACATGGCAAAAGATCCTGGACTGAACCTGACTACAGAAATTGGCAAGAGAACCTGACTAGAACCTGGTGACTGAACCTGGCTGGAGAACCTGGACAGAGCCTGGCTGGAGAACCTAGTGAGGGAACATGGCTACAGAACCTGGCTGGAGAACCTGGAGAACCTAGCAAGAGAACATGGACACAGACCCTGGCAGGAGATCCAAAGCAGAACTTCGCTGGAGATCCAGACCAGAACTTGGCTGGAGATCCTGGCTAGAGATCCTGGCTAGGCTGCTGATCAACTGAACACCGTCTCCGTGTCATTCCTTCTTCGCCGACTCTGTCCACACCTTTGGGGACCCCTGGACCCGCTGGGGTTGGACCCCAGCAATTTGCAAATAATAAACCACATCTGAGAAACAGCCATGCACCATTTCTCCACCATACATACTTGTAGAAGAAAGTTACAGATGATTTGGATGGAAGGACGTTCCAGAGAATATTTAAAGGAATATACATGTTTGACACCCCAGGTTTTCAGTTCAACCTTATTGGGTCTGTTAAGGATGGGTGAAAAGTTGTACACTTAAAGGTTTATCATCAAACCTGGCATTGATTCGTTTTCCTAAAGCTTAGTGTACTTGCCAGAGCTAAGTGCATGTATACTTGTCTCAACTTGCTATCTCTTAATCCCACAAGTCAACTCAACTCAAAAGGTGGAGAATCTGCCACACAGGTGGAATTTCTGACCCTAAGAGTGACAATAATGGCTGTTGCTACCTCTCTCCTTCCCCTCTTCTTTTCATTGCCAGTGAGATCAGAAGAGTGAATGTCTGAAAAGGGGAAAAGTATAGGAGAATGTAGAACAGTGTGGACAAAAAAGGGGTTTTATGGAAAGTAACCTTACAGGTGAACTGGTCATAAATTCCTATCTGGGCAGGTCATGGTGGGTAGTCAAGCTCCAGGAATATAACCTCTTTAGTAAAAGGTTTATCTTTACCTTCAGCAAGCCCTGTCCAACGTTTCTGTACATCTAGGTTAACACACGTTTGAAATGCCTTTTTTCCGAGCCTTAGAAGCAAAATCACCCTCAAAAGAATATATAATCTTATTTTATTTTATTGATTTCAGAGAGGAAGGGAGAGGGAGAGAGAGAGATGGAAACATCAACACTGAGAGAAAATCATTGATCGGCTGTCTCCTGCACACCCTCTACTGGGGATCGAGCCCAGAACCCTGGCACGTCCCCTGACTGGGAATCGAATCGTGGCCTCCTGATTTATAGGTCGATGTTCAACCACTGAACCATACTGGCTGGGCAGAGGGCATATAATCTTAACTACATACTCCAATCCCTGCCTTGCTTTCTCCCACCTTCATGTAATGCTCCTTACATTCCCTGCTTATTACAAATGCATAAGAGAAGTTGCAAACTTGCATTCTAGGAAGCATTTCCCCACCAGTCTGTTGAGGTTTTTGCTTCCAGGTGAATCCTCTGTTTGGATCAAGTAAATTTTTATAAAAATTCTCTACAGGTTTGGACACTCTCACGTGGACAACCACATAACCTGCCTTGAGTGAGGATGAAGGCGTGGCGGGGAGGGGGGAGGCAGGAGTGCACCATACAATGGAAGAGATTGGGTGTGACTCCAGCAAGGAGGGAGCTCTGCAGACAGGATGCATCGGAGACTGCAGCTGAGTATAGGAAAAGAGGAGGAGGAGCTCGACGGTGTGGGATGAGAAGAACACTGCAAGAGGTGTTGCCCAAGTGACAACCAAGAGGGGGCCAGTGCAGGAGAGGCCTCTGTCAACACGTGTAAGAGAGGAGGCGAGAAGACTCCACTGTTTCTATACTGGTGTGTTTATTTTGGGTTCCCTGTACATTTAATGTAAACAAAAAAGTCTCAGGAAATGATAAAATCACTGCATTATGTTACTGTGGAAGCATAACAGTCCCAGGGGCTTTCGTGGCTACAGATATTGCATGCACACCCACAGAATGGGCCCGCAGAGGCATCTGGTGCCCACGTGAGAGAAAAGACAACACCGGGAAGTCTAAACAGGAAAGAAGTTGAAGTGTTGAAACGTTTGGACTTATTTTCCAATAGTAAATTTAATTCCCCCAGAGGTCTTGTTACTCTATCACCTGAAATATAGCATCATCTCATGGTCATCTAGAAATCGCCAGGAGTCAAGAAGAGATCTCAGAAAGATACCATACAAAGTCCTAGTACTTTTTCCCTAGGGAAGAAAAGTACTTGATAAACTAATTTCAAGTGCCTTGGGCCTGTCCAGTGTTGCTCAGTGGTTGAGTGTCAACCCATGGTTCCATTCCCAGTCAGGGCACATGCCTGGGTTGTGGACTCCATCCCCAGAAGAGGGCGTGCAGGGGGCAGCTGATTAATGATTCTCGCTCATCATTGATATTTCTATCCCTCTTTCCCTCTCCCTTCCTCTTTCTGAAATCAATAAAAACATTTAAAAAATAAAATTAAAGTGTCTTGGTAGATTCTTTACTCCTTGGTGCAATTCTTTTTAAAATACATAGTTTTCCAGTTCTGTGTGTATCAAATAACAAGGCAGTGAAGCTGATCCCACGCAAACTACAAGTCACCACAGTACAGTGATCCTGGTGTCCCAAGAGCAGGCCCAAGAGCAAAGTTAAAAAAGATAGTATAAAATGAAGTGTTTGCTGTGTTGTACTGTATTGTGTTGGAGGAGAGGGACTCCAAGTCTGGTCAATATAAATGCAGTTTTCCAGGTGATTTATACCAAGATAGCTTGGAGAGCCCCGAATTATGCAACATATTAATTGTCGGATGTTGCAGTGTAGAGACACTCCTTAGATCACCTAATAAAGCAGGAATTAAGGACAGGGAGACTGCAACAAGTGATAGAAAAGTGGAAATCATTTGATATTGCTGGGGAAAGGCAGGGATGTAGATGACAGAAGCAAACTTGGGAAAATATAATCTACAAAAAATATCATAAAGTGATAGGCTCAAGTTTCCACTTTATGGCAGAGTTTGCCTCCTACCTGTGCCCTACAGAAGGGCCCTCGGAGCTGAGGGGCTGGCTCTGGGAGTGTATTTGGTGCAGACTGCTGCCTAGTGCGCAAAGTTCTCCCAGAACACTGGTGGTCCACAGGCTGGCCTCTTTCAGCACTGATGTTTACGCTAGGCAATGTTTCAAATAAAGCATGTCCTGATGACATGTAATTGAATTCAGACACCAACTTAGAACGGTCCCTCAGAAGCAGTGCCATTCTTTACATAAATGCTAGTGGGCATTTCTGTGGAGACCAATGGCAGCAGATGGGGCCTGAGGGGAAGCTTTTAGAGGACTAAAAGGGAAAAATGGAGAAATCTGTTTCAGCCCCAAACTTCAAGCTTAAGCATGGAGAACAATGAACACAAAAAACCTCCCTCTTCCCACTAATCCCAACATGAAAACATGACGAAGAAGGGGGCTAATCAGAAGCTTCAGGAACAGCCACTTCCTTCTCTAGCAACAGTCTCACTTCAGAAATCTGAAAGTAGCCTATTGTCCCCATCCTCCATTATCCAAACAGCATCCATATAAACCCCCAGCCCTCCCACCGCTCCCTTTGCAAACATACTTTCCTTAAACATACTTTCTTTTTTCACAAATATTTCCTTTCACCACTAAATCCTCCTTTGCCTCCTCCATTTCGGCAAACAAGCCTCCCCTCTCCATAAAGCCCCACAACCATTGGCAAACACCTTCCCCAGGCAAATATTTCCAGATCCTCTCTCCTTCAAATCTCAGCTCCCACAGTTTCTCAAGCATCCTTAAACCTGGACCTTCCCATTGTCTCAGCCTCCATCTCTACAGAACTTCCTCATCTCCTACTCACTCATCCAGATTCCCAAACTCTGGTCCTTTAACGCTTCCTCCACACTCAAGATTGTATATCCCAGTGCAGAGAAGATTAAAAAAAAAAAAAAAGTTCTGTTAGTAGACATTGTACTCTTCTTGTTCTTTTGGCAAATAAACATAGCAGCAAATGGATTCCACTCCTCTTCCTTTGTACCATGTTCTTGGTTATTTAAAGATCTGCCCATTCGGACAAAATAATTATTATCCACTAGAGACTCTTACGTAGGTTGACAATCTCCAAGGAGGATATTTTCATCTCTCAAAGCTCCCCAAAAAGCTGTTCCACAGAAATAAGTGTATTTTAGTGGCAGAATAATGGCTGTTTTATTCTTGCAGATTGAGCCTATTACAACAGGAGGTTATAAATCTTACTGTGTGTAGACACGCACATACATGCTCACAGACAGACACACAGAGACAGACACACGCTGCCCACATAGTGGTCTTTTTGTGCCTGCCAGAAGGGGACTGCTCTTGAGGACCTCGGCAGTTTGAGGCATCCCCAGAATCCGCCAGGTGTGTGGAGGTGATGCAGAGCAGGGCGGGGAGAAAGGTGAGGACCGCTATAATGTTGACATGATATCTCAGGACACTGATTACATGAGTTTCTTCATTTTCTTTTGTTTTTGAACTTCTACTTTATTACATTCTGAAAACAAGTAAAATAAGAGGTAAGGGGAAACCTTAAAGAAAGAACCAAAGTATCGGATGATGCTACAGGGAGGAAAGCAGCACAGAAGGGAGTGGTGAGTGATGGGGAATAATGAGAACATTTAATGTAAATGGAAGAAGCGAGGGCAAAAAATAAAGTTTCAGCTTGTGCCTATCACAATAAAGGAGTCGAACTCCACACTACCATTTACTTCTTTCATCCCTAGCTGTATTGAAGTCTAAGCTTTGTAAAAAATAAAAATAAAAAAATACTCCAGATGGTATTCAAAGGTTCCTAAAGTAGTCACAATCAACAGCCATACTTCAAACAAGGAATGAGGATCTTTTATTTTCAGTTTTATAAATTATTTTTAAAAAATGAATTAAGCTTCTTTGACATTTGTACATTTGTATATTTTGTCACCTTTTAAAATGTTTTTCTTTTTCAAGTACAGTTGACATTCAACACTATTTTGCATTAGTTTTAGGTGTACAATACATTAAATGAGGAGCTACTTTTAAAAGTCTAGATTGTCTTATATTAAGAACTCTTAAGAATCTTAGAGGACTCATAGTGAAGAAGGTAAAACATCAGTTATAGGATTTTAAAAAAATGTGTTCTAGTCCCTTGAACATAACTTGTCTGTATGAACTTTAGACTAGCCAAGGAATTCGGCTGCATGTTTTCTGCGATAACTCTCTTCGGCCAATGAGGAAGACAGGGAAGGGAGGACAGAAAGCAGAAGTGACCTCAAAAACATCTGGGTCATTCAAATTCCCTGCCCATATCGTGAAGAAATGCAGCCTCAAAAAACATTAAAACATACACACACTTCTTACATGTTTATGTTAAGACAGAGACTGATACATTTCGTAAATTCTTACATTACATTAGTGCTTCTCTCAAAGTGGGAGAGTTCTTTAGGCAAGAAATTATAGACCCTTATTTTCAGGGTTCTTTATAGAATCCTAAAACAGTTGTAGTTCAAAATAAAAATTTCTAAAATGTTCCCAAACAAATCAAATGTTTCAAGATATTTCTTATTCCTGACTATTGGCCTAATTCACCCTTGGGTTAAGGTGATTCTGACTGCAGACCTGGAAGAAGCCCCTCTATCAAGTGATCACCCCAGTGAAGATGAAGCCATAGAAGACGAAGGCGAGTCTGGAATCGCCACCGTGGAGGTCTTGGTCTGTGTGCCCTATACTTCAGATGCACTTCCAAAGCAGAAGGAAGTAGTGTCCTTCAAGCTCAAAGCCAATCTCAAGAAAGAAAAATACTGACCCTGAGATCACCTGGGATAAAGATGCTCCCTCTTGACACTGAGACCATCGCTCCTGGCTTGAATTGAAAGCTGAGTTCACAGGAGCAAGCTCTGGTCTTTCCACCATCCTGCCCCACCTCACATTACTGATCAAAATACACCCTCTTAAAAATCATCTTTTATTAAAGTAACATGCCCCAAACAAGCTACATTCCCCATTCCCTTACCCAATATTTGTAAGCTGGAAATAGTCAGGCATGAGTAGGCTCAAGAGAGATGAAACAAACACAAATTGGCCACATCTTCCATGATCATGTTCTTCCCTTTAACTCAAAAATTGAGTGAATGGGTTTCAAAAATACTACACAATAAACAAAACAATAATGACACCATCTCTCCATTACTTAATGGTTGATTATTTAAGGTGGATACTATAAGACACTTAATTTTTCCTTCTCCTGCTACTTACTTTGTAACCATTTCTTTTGCTTGGGAGAAAAAGGAAAAGGGTATGAATCAGCAAGATCAATTAACAACTGATTAAATTAAGTTTAATCAATGTTGGTGTTTAATATCTGGCCCAAAGACCTGATAAAGGACATAGTTACATTAGGATGTTAATTTTATTGTAATGGACATTCTAGTGCAAAAAACACTGGACAGGCTGCCGGGAACATGAGTCAGGAGACCTGGATGGGCCTGGTTCTGCCAAAATAAAGCAGACGTAAAAGCTGGAGCAAGTCTCTTCACCTGTCTTCACCTTGTTTTAGCTGAGGTTTCCACATATTTAAAAAGGTGAGAGTAAACTGGATGTTCTTTCTGCTCCAACTTTCTAGACTCCCATAGATACTGGTTAAATAACAAGAAGTGCCAGTTATACAATGCAGGAAATGACCACAGAACAGAAACATGTTGTAGTGATAAGGTGGCAGCTACCTAATTGGGAAAAGATTTCACCGGCGCTGTTGCCCATGACATTCCAAGGGCATGGTAAATTGTTCCAGCATATCAGAGTGGGAAAAAGGCCTGGTCACAGCCATGATAATGCAATTCAATATGGGTATTTGATTCAGCAGGATGTGTAAGAAATATTTTGTCTGGATCCCCATGGCTTGCAATTTCCTTCATAAATCTTAAGCTGTGTTTGAAACCTACTTCTGCAATGATATAAGCGGTGTGGCAGCCAGACATCATTTTCTAGTCCCTTCTGAATATCTGCTTGCTATGAAGCACTATTCAGGCTGGGTCTGAACTGGTCCAAAAAAATGTAAGAGATGGCTGTCCTTCACTCTTACCTGTCCTTGTTTTAGCCATAAAGTGGTCAAGAAACAAATCTGGGGGAAATCTGTAACCTTTAGTTTTTTTCTATCCTTGATGCTAATTCCATAAGCATAGTGCCATCTAGAGAAGCACAGGCAATGTGCCGATAAAATATTCTAAGATGATGAACCTTGATTTCTAGATTTTAAGTCTTAGAAAAGATTGTGCTGCTGCTTGAGGTTAACAATATTACATATTGGCATGAGCAAACTTTTTCTTCCCCTTAATTTGTAATGTAAAGAAAAGCAGCTCATCTGATAAATCAACCTATACACACTATGCAAAACAAACTATCTCTTATAAAAATTTATCCATGTAATTTAGCCTGTTACTCTCTAGTTTATTTGTCTGTTTCTTTGTATAACAAGTTTCTCCAATCCCTACCTTTCCTACTGCACCTCAATAAAATGATTTTTATACTTTGGTTTCTCTTACTTCTTGCCTCTAAAGCAGATATGGCACAAAGGTGCCTTTCAACATCTAAGAAACATCCCTAAATATCATGCAAACAACTGTGTGCAAATTAACCCCTAGAAGATTTGAATTCCTGGGTGACAGAGACAAGCTCTGCCTCATTAGATATTTATTTTAAATGGATTTGAAAACCTTGGGCTACCCTTTTCGTTATTTTTCACTTTCAAGAGATAAGAGTCACATTAATCAAGTGCCAATAAATATTTTCAGCCAATAGTTTTTGTTTTTTAATCAACTCATGTCTTCTCTCCTATCATTTAAAAAATAAAGGTAACAAGAATGACTAGACAAAAGGTGATTATGAAAAGGCTACTGCCTCTTTTATTGCAGCATCCAAAGGGACCAGTCCCCTTCCAAGAGTCATCACTTGATAATCATTTCTAAATATACTACCATGTACTTGGCTTTGAGGTGCACCCATTGGCTAGGTGTCAAAATGATAAGAACCTACCTCCGCACAGGGTAGAGCTCTGACCTCTCCCAACAAAGGCATAGTGAAAAACTCTCCTATATTGCAAGAGCCTCCCAGATTTGAGGATTCTAACTACTGCGGCAGGACCACTTCGCACACAGAACTAGAATCCATAATCACAGGCCCCGTGGCTGAGTAATGTAAATGTAATGTAAATGTGGGAGTACATATGTTCATAAGTGATCAGGCCACATGTGCACAACTTTTCTGATAATCAAAAGCTCATTGAGATAATTGCTTTCGATAAACAGAGCCGTGCACAGATACCATGCTGGTTAAACTCTCCTAGGAAATTAACAAAAACTTTATATTACTATCATTTTCTTCCTCACAAGGCAAACAGATGGGATGGTGGAGACCATGGGGTATAAGAGGAACTATAATAGAACCAGATTCAGAAGAGTGGGCTTGCAGATTCTGCACTGTCCAGCCAATTGGGTGGATTGTGGCCAAAAAATTCATAGAAGAGGATTTTTACCCCCAGATTTATTTTGTCTTACTTGCTCAAAGAATAGCTAAGCTTGAAGTGTCTTCAGATTCCTGTCCCAAGTTCCTTGCTATCACATTTATCTTAAATATCCACTCATCAACGTATGAATTTCCCCTACAACTGCCCTAATGCACACTCATTTCCTTATTTGCCAGGTGTCTTTTTTTTCCCCCAAAGAAAAATGTTTTTCTATTATGATTTACATCCAATATTATTTTGTATTACTTTCAGGTGTACAACACAGTGGTTAGACAATCATATACTTTATAAAGTAGTCCCCCACCCCCACCCCGATATTTCAAGTACCCACACCAGGTGTCCTTTTAAACTCCACACCCAGGAGGCCTCTCTCATTCTCCCTTCTGTCCAAGACAACCCTATCCATTCATGCACTCTGCTCTTAACCCACAAGGCAAGGAGAGAGAGAAAATCTCCAATGTCCTGCTTTGTACCTGGATTCAAAAGCAGCATCTGCTATGTCTGTGGAACCATCTGTTGCCCCCTTTGCCATGCGAAGGATGGTGCAGGCATCAGACGCAGAGTGTCACAGGTCACACAATGGAATTATCCCCATCCTGGGGCTGACACACCCAGGCACATGCTCCACAGTCACAAGGGCTAATGCCACTCTCCCCCATCAAAGAGTTTATTTCCTCATGGAGAAGGTACCACTAAAGCCTCACAAAAGGTCAGATCCACTTTTTAAAAAGTTACATTTGCTTGAATATCAGTTTCTAAAATCTCTAATCCTAGGTTATTCCTAGAACTACGCCTGCTACTTGAGTCATTAAACTCTGAGCAACTCTTACACCTATCAATGACCTTACATGCTAACACTCCCAAATTCTGTGATTTTTAAGTCCTCAGTGAACACAAGAAGTTCCTTCCAATCTATGGTATATTAAGCCCTTTAATGCCAAGGGCAAAAGAACCAACCTGCTGCTGACAATATGGCTTCTATGACATGGTCTCTTTGTTGAGCAAGAACACAATTGCTTCTTGAGGATCCAAATGAGATTAAGATCCCCAAACTTGTTAACAAATGCCCAGGAGGCAATATTGCAGTGAAGAGTTGGGGGCTGGATAATTCATTGTGTGTCCTGTGCATTGCAGGATATTACACAGCATCTGAGGCCTTGTCCCACTAGACACCAGCCCCAGTGGTCAGTTGGGGTTGTTCCCTGCTCCCAGCTGGGAGAACAAAAAATGTCTCCACACATTAGCCAAGACCTCCTGGGGAGGGTGGGGGAGGGGAGGCAAAATCCCTCCCTCTCCCCACTGAGAACCACTCCTATAATGTATACCAGGGCTTTAAAATAAAGCACATCACTTAACATGTTTTTTTGTTTGTTTCAAATGGGTGACATTTACACAGTTAATTATACAAAGATTATACCAAGACCTAACAGACAGTCATCCTATTTATAAAGACCTTGTATTGCTCTTGGAAGATGTACTAGTACTAAACCACAGACTTCCCAAGCACAGCCTCTCTGCAAAGGATTAAGAATTAACATACAAAGTCATAATCACAACTGCTCTTTAAAAGTATTTAAAAGGAATCACAATTTTCACAGTAATTTACCAGTGCACTCCAGAATCAGCCCTTGCTTACAGACCTCAAAATAGGGCTTTGAAGAAAATATTGAGAACCAGTGGTTGGTTTAATTACTTGGCTTTTTTTCTTCTTCTCTCTCTTGTGCAAAAGCCCGCAAATAAAATGTTTCTGAAAAGATTGCTGAAGAGTTCCAGCTTTGGTTTGGGTTCTTTATGATAGGAGTTAGCAAGCTCTTAGCCCACTTTGCAGGAGTATCTCCCACCTCGGCCCGCCTCCCCCCCCCCCCCCCCCACCTTCAAACAGGGATCAAGAGACAAGCTAAAGAGCAGCAGCTGCCAGCTGCATGAAACTGATTGAAGCCTGCAAACTGACTGAAATGATGGCTACTCTTAACCAAACATCTCATTTTTCCATTTGTGAGAAAGGCTGGGATTTGCAAACCTCTGGCTCTCAGGAGGTAAAGGCTAAGCTGGTTAACTAAGAGCAAAAACTCAACGCCCCCTTGCTTTTAAAGGAAATGCCAGTTATAAACGTTTGGGGGACTTTACAGTTTAAGTACATGTTTTAATTCCCACATTAAATATGTAAGGCAAACAACAACACACAATCAACCCAAAGCCTTTTAAGTAACTAAGACCAAGATATTAAAAGAGAATCATGAACAGACACTTTTCAAAGAACCTTAGCTCTTTATTCAAACAAATATTTACACACTGGAGGACAAGGGTATCAGGGAGATAGCCATTCTGTTAAAATAGTGGGCGACTCTAAAGGTTTATTTATCCTAAATTCAACTACTCTGTTGCTATCCTACCAGGAACTAAGAATTCAAGTGCTTTAGGGGCAAAAGGTTAACCCTCCGAAACTGTGAACTTCAGCTGAATTTGGATAATGTTTGCATCTCAGAGACATATGTCAAACGCCTAAAGAAAGCCAAAGTGGGAAGCTCAAAGTTACAAGTCCAATACTTGAAAATACCCACTCGTACAATGAAGGGAAATGTAGCTGACAAATATTTACACTAAAAGGACTCCACATTTTTCTGCCTCTTCTCCTTGCTCCACTCCCAGCGGTGTCTGGGGGTGACTCGCTGCGCACTCTAAACTCTTGAGAGCTACCTCGGAGCTGCAGAGGAAAGACTTCTAGGGATGAGGGCAGGGCCAGCCCGGAGGATATCCAGCCCCGGGCAAATCTACCGACTTGCAAGGCTGCGGGAGCAGCTCTCTCTTTAGTTGCGAAAGGTAGATGGGGGAGGCGCGGGAAGTAAGTTCGACTTCCCAAACTCTTTCAAACGGGAAACCCCAGCGCAGGAAGGGGACAGCCTGTCAGCCTTTTAATTTCCTGGCGGTGGCGGGAGTCAGCCAGGTCCTGGGCGCTTTAATAAATGATGACTGCTGGGGCTGTTATTAAACCTACCAGCCAACCTTGCGCCTCCGCCGCGCGGGGCACGCGTGAAAGGGGCTCAAACATTCCCCATCACCTCCAGCCGCTTGAGGGGTGCGGAGAACGCCATACCTTAAACTTTTGGGGAAATCCAAGTCCAAATCAGAATCTGAGGTTCTTGGGCAGTTCAAACTCGTGAGCCCCACTCTTGAAACAAAGTGGAACCAGCCAGATATTTGGGGGGCGGGGGTGTCGTCTCTGACTCCCGCGCCCCACGCCACCCAGCCGTGGACCTTCTCCTTCCTCTGCCTACAGCGACAAAGCAACTATATCCCCAAGACCCCGATCCTTCTCTCCTGGGGTATCCCAGAGTTCTCGGTAAAAGTTGCCTCAGGTCCCCCCAAATCCCGCCTGACCCCTACAATCGCTCTGTGAACGTCTCCTGTACCCCGACAGTCCCTTCCCAGGATCCTCCCAACAGGAGGTCCACCCGTCCCCCGAGAAACCGCCCAGAGCAGTGCAGCCCAGGCTCCGCTCACCCCCAGCCTGCGCTTTTGTCCCTACAGTCGGCAAGAGAAGCAAAGAAGCCGGTCCCGGCGCCACTCACCGCCTCATCTTTCCTCCGAGCCGCCTCTCTCCACCCGCCCGCCGTCCGCTCGCCTGGCCCCAGCCCCGCTCTCCCGCCCGCCCCGCGGCCCTGGGCTCCCGCAGCGGCCGCCCGGCTACTCCGAACTGGCGGAGCGCAGTCAGCGCGCCCCTCCCGGCCCGGGCGGCCACTGCCTCCTCTCCTCCCCCAACCCTCCGCCGCACAACCGGCGGCGACCAACTCCGGGCGGGGGAGGCAACGCCCCGGGGGAGCGGCCCGGACGGGCGGAGGCGGCGCGGCCCCTTCCTCCCGGCTGGCCGCCGCCCCCTCCTCACCTGGGGCGCCCGGGCTGCCGGGTGCCGGCGCCGGGGGAGCGGAGGCGCGCTCCGTGCGCCCAGCAGCTCGGGGCGGTCCCCCTCGGGCTGCGGTGGTGGGCTCCGCGCCGCTCGGTCCCGCGCCCCCGGCCCCTCCGAACCACCGCTGCGCACCCGAGGGACTTGGAGCAAAGAAGCTCCCGGGCGGTTTGCAGTTGGGGCTCTACTGCGGCTGGCGGGACCTGGCTGCGCGCCCCATCCACAGGCTTCACAAAGCTGCGCTTCCCGCAGCAGCGCAGGAGACTTTTGTGGCAGGCTTTTTTTTTTTTTTTTTTTAAATGAGCTGTAAGAAGGACGGGAGGGTACTCATCCTGGGGTGACGATTTCCCCACCCTAAGGTGAGGTTTCTACTGGGAACTCCAAGTTGCCACACCTCCTCCAGACAGTTCACCCTCCAGCAGGTACCTGATGCGTCAGAAAAACAGCTTTGCCAAGTCGTTGGGGAACGGCCTTACTTAGCTCAGGGCCTAGGATTTTTAAATGCATGCAAATGTCCTTTCAGTTATTTCCCCAGAAAGTTTCTATCTTTGCCAACATATTTTTCTGAGTTGCTGCAACCAATGAGAACAGCGTTGATGTGAATGTCCTCCAATGGGTGCTTCTGAGGAGGCGACCGATTGGACCCAGGGTGGCCCTGACTGTGGTCCGCGGGAATGTGAGCCTCTGCCAAGTTCTGAGCCAGTCTCTGGGTTTACAAAGATAAAGGCCCTGGGCCCTTAGGAGCTCACAGCGGCCAGAAAGAGCACAATGCCCTGGCCCGTGGTTCAGTTAGAGCGTCCTCCACACACCGAAAGGTTGCAGGTAAGGTTGGATTCAGGTCAGGGAACGTACCTAGGCTGCCGGTTAGATCACAGGTCTGGGCATCTAAGGGAGGCAGCCCATAGATCTCTCTCTCTCTCTCTCTCTCTCTCTCTCTCTCTCTCTCTCTCTCTCTCTCTCTCCCTCTCTCCCTCACGCCTTCTCCCTCTCCCCTCTCTCTCCCTCCCTCCCCCATCCCTCCCTCTCTCAATCTGCCTCCCCCTCCTCCTCTCCCTCCCTTCTTTCCTCCCTCTCCAAAATCAAACTTCCTCCTGTGAGGATTTTTTTTGAAGAGCACGATGAAGCGCACACTAACTTAAGATCAGTATGGCTCTGGGCAAGTAGCTTTAGCTCCCACAGCAGTTTCTTCATCTATAGTGTAGGAATAATGACCCTGATGCTGCAGGGTGGTTAATAAGCTCCTGGATAAAGTACCTAATGTACCTGACACCGTGAGTGGCACTCCTAGACACTCAACAGATAGCTTATTTAATGAACTCTTCATTTGTGCAAGTATAAGTCTGGCTTCTAATTTTGAGGAGAGGTTTACCTATAGACAGCTTGGTGTTTTATAGGACGAGTCCTCCCCCCCCCCCCCCCCCCCGCCCTGCCGCCCCCCTTGGCCCACAGAAACATACATGGATCATTCCAGCACTTAGCGCTCTAGCATCTCCCTCTTCTCTCCCACATCATCTGTTTCCCCGCTCACTGTATCATCACCATGATCATAAAATCATGTTATTTTCCCCATCTTATAAACAAAAAGCTCTCTTAATTCCACTTCCTCCTCCAGGCACTTGTCTCCCTCCCCCTCTTTTTTCTTACTGCTCATCCACAGCAAAACTCCTGTAAAGAGTTGTTAAGAAAAGCTCTTCTCCACGTTCTCTCTTTCCATTTACTCCAACCAGGCTGTGCTTCTCCCATGTCCCTAGAATTCATCTTCCCAAGATGAAACTACTCCAGCTGAAGGTGTCTCTGTCCTCATCTCACTTAAACTATAAGTAACAATTAACACTTTTCTTCTCCTAAAACTGATTTTATTTTACTCTCATGACACCATGTTTTCATGTTGTTTGTCCTACCCCTGACTCCTTTGGGGATCCCTTTTCTTCTCCCAGACTGAGGAGTGGTAAGTGCCCCAACTTCAGACTTTGGACCTCTGTCTTCTTCTATCTGCGCTCCCTCCATTAGTGACCTCATCTTGTCTCATGGCACTAAATACCATCTATGTGATGACAACACTCCAATTTTACCTCCAGCCTGGGCATCTCCCCGGACCTGTAGGTGCCGTGCAGCTGCCTACTCAGATGTCTACTAGGCTTCTCCCACTTAATTTTTTTCAACACTGATACCCTGAAATTCCTCCTTCCAGCCTCCAAAGACCCTGTCATAACTGAATACTTGCTCTGATCAGGCCTAAAACCTTGGTGTCATCCTTGACTTCTATTTTTCTTACATTTCAAATTTAATCCATCAGAAAATCTTTTTGGTTGTATTTTTAAAACACTGTAAATTCGAAATGCAACCACTTACTACCTCCACTGTTATTGCCACCCAGCTCTAATCTCACCACATCTTGACTTTGAATACCCTTGTTCTCTTCATGCTTTTGCCCCCCTTTTGGGCTGTTCTCAACACAGCACCCCAAAAGCTCCTTGTAAAACCTTTAAGGCATCTCATGACTCCCCTCTCAAAACCTTGCAATGGTCCCCATCTCAATCAGAGCAAAAGCCAGAGTCCACAGACAACACATGCTCTTGTCATTCTCTAACTTCAGCTCTGGTTTCTCTCACTTAGCTCCAGACACTTTTCCAAAATATTTCTATATTAATTAGTTTAATCCTTGTAGCAACCTTACGAGGTAAATACTGTTATTATCCCCCTTTTCTAAGTAAAAATGAGGCACAGAAAAGTCCATGATAATTCAGTTAATAAATCTGTAGAGGAAGAATTTGAACACAGACAACATGATTCTAGGTTACATGCCTCTTGAACGCTCTCCTCCACCTCTTCCTTAAGTAGGAATGACAGGGGAAATTTCTGCATAATAAATAATTCTGAACCACTAGACAAAAAATAATCCTTATCAGCCTCCCCGCACTGCCTTTTTAAAAGAAAATCTGTTGATATCTCTGTCTCTTTTACTATAGCCAAGCTCCTTGAAAGCTAGATGGATCATTTTTCATGTTTGTGTAAACCATATCCAAGACTTGATAGATACTTGATAGAAAGGGCTCAAAGGGTATTGATTTAATGGAACTTTTTAAAATGACTAAATCCAGTGAACCATCTAACTCCTGATGAGTTAGTATGGGTCTTCAATAGCTTTCATAATGCCATAGTGACCTGAATATAGGATAAATAAAAGTTAAATTAAATGTGAAGCGCAGATCCCAGCATCTTAAAATGTGTAGAATGCACTCAAAATTTAACAGCTATTGTTTTTGTAATAATCATTATTACTAGACTTTCTTTTAGTTGTGACATTTAATTTTTTTATTGTTTATTAGAGAGAGAGGAAAGGAGCAGGAGAGAGAAACATTGATGTGAGAGTGCAACATTGATGCCTCCTACCACTGAGCCCACAACCCAGGCATGTGACCTGACCAGCAATCAAACTGGCAATCTTTTGGTGCTGGGGACGATGCCCAACCAACTGAGCCAACCAGCCAGAGCTTAGTTGTGACATTTTTAAAAATAGAAAGAAAAAAGAAATGAGCTCTTTCCTTTTACATTTTCCATTTCCTGGGTTCTTTAAATCAAAGTCCCCTATTTAATCACAGACCAGAGCTACACCTCCCTCTGTCTGCCATTTCCTTTTGTCCACTTAGACATATTGTGTGGTAAACTACACAGCAGAAGTTGCTTCCCTTTTCCTTTCTCCAGGATCTGTAAAGATTGAAGTGCCTGATCTTACTTCTCTGTATCCTTCACCCTCTCAGTTGAGGAAAGGTGAAGTGCTGCACACAGTGATATATGAATTATTTCACTTGGAATTAATTTTGCTATTGTACCCTTTCATTAGCAAAGACTAGTTGGACTTGATTAACTCTTATGTCCTAACTCTGTACATTTTTTCTGTGTTTGCAATGATTGCCTAGTAGAGAATCAAGAAGTTTTTATTTACAGAGTGCAGTGAAAAGATCATGATTTTGGAGTCAGGTGGACCTGAATTTAAACCCTGATTCAGCCCCTTTACTAGCCAAGTAATTTGAACATTATTTACCTTCACTGAGAAATAAACTTCTATTCTGAAAATTGGGACTAATAACCTCAAATTCATATTTTTATGAAGCAATTTGATAATATATGCACCATGCTTTGGACAGGAGCACTCCCAATGTAGTTTTTTTTAATAAAAGAATAAATATGGCATATATTTAAGGGGAAAAACATGATGATTTGATGATGGACATACATATAGTGAAATTATTACTACATTCAAATGATTTAACATATCTCACATTATTACCTTTGTGTGTGTGTGTGTGATGAGAACACCTGAAATCTACTCTCTTATCCAAATTCCAATGTTCAATGCAGTATTGTTAACTATAGTCATCATTCTGTACATTAGCTCTCTAGACTTATTTATTTTACCTAACTGCAACTTTATATTCTTTGACCAACATCTCCCCATTTCCCCCACCTCACTGCATCTGCTGATCAACTTTCTACTCTCTGCTTCCATGTATTTGATTTTTTTAGATTCCACATCTAAGTGAGATCATGCAGGTATTTTTTGTTGTTGTTCTGTATCTGGCTTATTTCACAGGGCATCAAAAGAGTAGTTTCCAGCCACACTTGCTCTTTTTCTATGGAGCTGTTGTCAATGATATAAATCATTGTGTTGGACTGTCCTATATAAGTTTAGTTCCTCATCATAAACTCCTTTTAGAATTTAGTACTTTTAGAATTTTCTCTTTTACAAAATCAGTGTACTTTAATTAATTATCAAAGGTATCTTCATGTATTTTCATACTAGATATGCAATCATTGTTAGAGAAGAACTATGTAAACCAATGTTTCCCATCGTATCCTGGTTGCCAGGAAGCTCAGTGTGAAATTTACTGTTAAATTGTTGTACTTTGGTAATAAAGATTTTGCTTTCTATTCCTTTTTGTTTGTTTGTTTATGTCTTCTATGCATTTTTATTCCAAAAACCTTATTAGATATTTGAATTTTACTATATGTTCTCAAATATATATTTAAAAATATGAAATATACATAAAACATTAGCTCTTCAAATTAACGCCAGAAAATTAACCAAAATTAAAGTGAAAATTTACCCTATATGCTGATTTATATTCACAATATTAAGAGATTAGTTCTCCAATTATGAGAATAATCTAAATATATTTGGAACATGTGATTAATTTCTGCATCAAAATGTTTCTTTTTGCCCAGCCCCCTACCTTTTCTGTGAGTCTGTATTGGAATCAGGCAGGAAAAGGATTCAGTGGTGTGTGTGTGTGTGTGTGTGTGTGTGTGCCTGTGTCCCCTTTGGATTAACCTATCCCGGCTGCATTTGTGTGGCCCCCTTTTCAATCACTTGAGGACTCTGAATTGGTCTACTTTTCCTGCATGGCAGACTTAAAACAAGGAGTTTTCTTTGTAGCTTATCTGTTCATCACAGAAACAGCACTCTATCAGTAGTACTCCTTGATATTGTAAGAAACTCAGCTTCTCTTCTCTGTTGCTTTTCATTATTTTGTTCCCATATGACTTTCACCATCCCTCCAATTTGTTTCATACCTTAATTTCAAATTCTCCTTTAATATAATATACGTATATTTTTTCAGCCACATTGGGCAGGGGTAAGTGCACTAATGGATGTGCCAGATATAAGCAGACCTCACTGCACTGAAGACATCTGACAACTCAGAGCAGGGAGCAGGATTCAGAACATGGGGAATGTTAAACACAAAGGCAAATTTATTAGGCATCTATTCTGTTCCATATGGTGTGCCTAGATGGATGGGAGATGAAGATAAAATAAGACATTTGTTATGTCTCTCTAATAAGGAATATACTGGATAGCATATAACTGTAATCTATATATATAAAAGCCTAAGCAACATTACAACCAAACTACCGAAACGACCAGAATGGCCGGTCGACCAGTCGCCATGACATGCACTGACCACCAGGGGGCAGACGCTCAATGCAGGAGCTGCCCCCTGGTGGTCAGTGTGCTCCCACAGCCAATCTCCCATGGCACCTCCCTCGGGTAGCTAACCTCCACAGTCCCTTCCCTCGGGCCCCCATTGGGGGGGCCAGCAGGCCAACCTCTCGTGGTCCCTACCCCCAGCTGGCCAGTCCCCAACTAACCAGCCAACCTCCCGGGGTCCCTCCCTTTAGCTGGCCGGCCCCCTGATAGGCCTCAATTGCTGGCCAGGCCAAGGGACCCCACCCGTACACAAATTTGTGCACCAGGCCTTTAGTGTAATGTAAAAAAATTACTAGAGGCCCGGTGCATGAGATTCGTGCACTGGGGTGAGTCCCTCAGCCAAGCCTGCACCCTCTCGCAGTCCAAGACCACTCGGGGGATGTCTACCTGCTGGCTTAGGCCTGAGGAGATTGGGCCTAAGCTGGCAGTCAGACATCCTGCTCACAGTCCAGGGTTCTCGCTGTCTGGGATCCCTCACTTCTTACCGCTGCAAGCAGGAGAGGCTCCCACCACCGCCGCTGTGCTCACCAACTGTCAACCCAGCTTCTGTCTGAGTGGTGCTCCCTTTGTGGAAGCACACTGACCACGAGGTGGCATTTCCTGCATTGAGAGTTTGCCTCATGGTGGTCAGTGCGTGTCATAGCAACTGGTCGTTCTGCCGTTTGGTCGATTTGCATATTATGCTTTTATTATATAGGATACTGTAAAAAAATGGTATCTATGGCCAATGAGTCTTTGCAGAGGAGATAACATGAACAAGGCAGGGCCACAGTAAAGCCAAGGCAGGCTAGGGACTAAAGCAGCTGGCCTGAGTCCACAGTGCATGGAGTGGGGCATGGGAGATGGAACCCAGGGAGTCAGGACCAGATTTGGGGGCAGGGGAGTGATGGGGCTTTGAATTTAAGATTTCAAGTCTAATACCATTTTAATAATGTCATTTCCTTGCTATACACTTGCACTGGCTCCCCCTTGCCTGACTAATACAGGAAAAGGCAGCAGCTGTGTAGGAAGTGGAAACTGATTATATAGGGCTAGGAAGAAAGAGAAAGATGAGCTCCAGCGACTGAGTTTAAAGTTAACTCCAAAAAAGCACCATGGATTCTATTTCCTAATACTGTATGTTAGACAAAAGTATCCATGCAAGTCCAGGGGCTCAACTGAATTATATAAGGTCCCAGTTAAGATCCCGAATCTCTCTGTCAATTCTTAACTGCTGTCCTTTTTTTCACCTTATGATGATGCCATAGTCACAGATCCAAAGGTTCTCATTTAAATAAGCATGAAACAGGTACCTTTTGGCTGTTGAGTCATGTGTTGGACTAGAAATTCAATGACTTAAAATTCCAATGTACTGGCTGTGTCACTAGGTGCTGGGGGCTACTTGCTTGACCCCTTTGATGTTTCACATTATGGGAATATTAAGTGCATTGTTTCTCTCAGGGGAGTTGTTAAGAGAGCTAATAAAAAATTATTATATAGCACCCAGCTCTGACTACAGATTTATCAGCACTCACGAGGTTCTAAATGATTGTCTGCAGCACTCGTTTCTGAGATACAGAGAGTGATATTTATAAGTAGTATAGTTCTTTTAGACTCATTGGAATTTCTGGCTGTTCTCAGGAACCAGGAGTTTCTGTGAATTAAAAATATGCCTAAAGAAGATGATTGCAATTCATTCACCGTGTTTCTCCAAAAGGAACAAAAAGAAAGTCTATTTAAAAGGTCCTCCTCTTGTTCATTTAAAGAGGTTGCTGCCCAGGATATTTGTATTATAATTATGAGATTGATATAAGAACTTCCAGAACTTCAACATGGGTAGATGTATGGATATTCCACACCTTTAATGTTAATACTAAAGTTAGTGTTACAAAAGGCTTAGCTTAGCAACCCAACAATGCACAAGGGGGAAGTTACCTATATTGAATGAATTGTGGATATGCTTAAAGGGTGTGTTTCCCTCTCGCTTCCTGATGCCTGCTAGCAGAGCTTTCTGTGGCTCTCCTTCTGTTTCCTCTCCAAAAAGCCCAGGTGAAGTCTGAGGACCTCTAACAACTGGAGTGCTATGGTAGGGGTGGGGGATCACCTCACTGCTTTTCATTCCTCTGGTCTGTTGAACATTGATAGACAATGCAATCAAGACAATTCCTGATGTGGTTGATTATTTTCCTGTTGCACAAGCTCTTATCCTATCTGATTCCTGAAGTTTATCAAAGTGACCATGCAGGTGGAAAATTTCTTACACAGGCAATTTTGAAGGATGCAAATGGTTGGAGGGCAACATTACTCTTAATGAATAATTCAGTGGTAATTTGTCATCCAAAGAAAGTTTCATCTCTCATGGGCTATTAGAATGTCATGTTAAATTCTCTATGACTTTGTAAATAGTTTAATGTTTTGATCCTATTGGAAATATCAATCTCTTGTCTTTAATTACAACTGCCACAATCCTCAGTATAACAAAGAAGGAGTGTTGAAGGATACAGATGGAAGAAGGTGGGTACATACTGTGCACCTTCACAGGGATGGCTCCTGGGCACCACAGACCAAGCAAATCCAAATCATCACCTCCCCCCACTGGCACCTCTTAACCTTCCTTCTTTGTTATATTCCATAACTAAATAAAGGTAACTTCTTATATTTAGTCTTCCAACCCTCCAATTTGGAAAAGGTCCTCAGTCTCTTATTTTTTCTCAACCTCTATTACTAATCTGTCCCCAAATCAAATCATTTTTACCTTTTAAACACCTGTCAATAGTACTCTTCTCTCCATCCCCTTTACCTTCATTTATCACCTGGTTGTATTCTTAATTCCCACTCCTAGAGAGGGCCAGGACCAAGCCTGGGTGTCAGGGGAGATGAAGTTTCACTAGTCCTGGGGCTGAAGGAACATTGGATGTGTGATAGGCAAGGCTCACTCAAGGCAATGGAAGATGGAAGGGCCTAAAGGCAAAGGTAAGATTCACACTTTCATGAAAGAGTCAAGGAGTATCAAATCCAAGACCCTGTGTATTTGGCCCAGAGAGGTAATGGGGTTTGGGAAGTTGCTGAGTGATTACTCAGTATTTGAAGCTTGCACTTATGGTAGGGATGTGATGGCCAGTGGGTCAGCAGTAGGCAGACACTGGAATTATAAAGCTTCTAAATTAGGTCTGTGTCTCAATAGCACTAATTAAAGTTTGTAATTATTATTATTTGTCTTTTTTTTTCTTATCTCCCCACTAAATTCTAAGCTTTGTGAGGTCAGGGACCATTATATCCCCAGAGCCTCCCACAGATTTTCATACATGGCAGACACTATAAAATATTTGTTGAATATGTGAATTGGTCTTGAATATTGAAAATTTAATCTAGTCACTTCAATCTTAAGAATTCTTCAGTGACTCTTCCATGCCTTCAGGATGAGATAAATCCAGAATCCTCAGTTTAGCATCTATATCCTATCTAATAATAGACAAACACGGTAATTAACTGTACCTCTGACACGCTTCCCATTGGCTAATCAGGGCGATATGCAAATTAACTGCCAACCAAGATAGCGGCTGGCAGCCAGGCAGCTGAAGCGAACAGGAGGCTTGCTTGCTCCAGTGATGGAGGAAGCCAAGGTTCTCCGCCTGCCGCTGCCGGCCTCTGAGCTGCACTCTAAGAAACAATGATGCAATTATAGAAGCTAAACAAACCCCAGAAACCTGCTTCAGCCTTCAGAGCTGGAGCTGCAACAGTGTTTCAATTATAGAAGCCAAACAAACCCAGATACCTGCTTTCAGCAGCCGAGGTCTCAGAGCTGGAGCCGAGTCTCAGAGCTAAAGCCGGCTCTCAGTTCCAGTGACAGCCATAGAAGGTAAATAAATCCCAGAATAAAAAAAGAAAAGAAAAAAAGGAGAGGTTGGGAGTTTCAGTCACCCGCCAGCCTGAAAACGGCCCTCAGCCCCTCACCCAGATTGGCCAGGCACACCAGTGGGGACCCCCACCCTGAAGGGGGTGTGACCAGCTGCAAACAGCCATCATCCCCTCACCCAGACTGACCAGGCACCCCAGTGGGGACCCCCACCTTGAAGGGGGTGTGACCAGCTGAAAACAGCCATCAGCCCCTCACCCAGGCTGGCCAGGCACCCAAACGGGACCCCCACCCTGATCCAGGACATCCTTCAGGGCAGACCAGCCGGCCTCCACCCATGCACCAGGCCTCTATCCTATATACTAAAAAGGTAATATGCAAACTGACCCTAACAGCAGAAGGACTGGGAATGACTGGTCACTATGACACACACTGACCACCAGGGGGTTGATGCTCAATGCAGGAGCTGCCCTCTGGTGGTCAGGGCACTCTCACATGGGAGGAGCTCTGCTCAGCCACAAGCCAGGCTGATGGCTGCCAGTACAGCGGTGGTGGTGGGAGCCTCTCCTGCCTCCTCAGCAGTGCTAAGGATGTCCGACTGTTTAGGCCTGCTCCCCACTGGCAAGTGGACATCCCCCGAGGGCTGCCAGGCTGCCAGAGAGATGTCTGATTGCCAGCTTAGGCCCAATCCCCCGTGGAGCGGGCCTAAGCCAGCAGGTGGTCATCCCCTGAGGGGTCCCAGGCTGCGAGAGGGCACAGGCCAGGCTGAGGGGCCCCCCTCCCCGCAGAGTGCACAAATTTTTGAGCACCGGGCCTCTAGTATGTATATAAAAGCCTAAGCAACCATTAACCATTACCATGGAATGACCAGAATGACTGGAATGTCCAGTCGCTATGACACACAATGCAGGAGCTGCCCCCAGCCTGCAGGCTTTGATTGCTGATGGGGCCTGCTGGCCAATTTCCCGGTGCCTCCCCACAACCAGCAGGCCCTGATCATCCAATCGGGGCTGGGCCCTCGGGCTGAAATGGGGAACCGGGGGTGGGTGTCAATGAACATGGCCCCTTTTCCAGGGAGTCGAGGGCTGGCTCCCTCCTCTGGGCTGGCAGCCAACCTCCTGAGTCCCTCCCCCTGGTCAGCAGGCCCTATTGGCCTGCTGCCAGCCCACCACAGTAGCAATTGGCTCCTCCCCCTGGTTGGCAGGCCCCAATCGTCCAATTGGGGCCTGCTGGCCAACTTCCTGGTTCCTCCTCCCAGCCGGCAGGTCTCAATTACCTGATCGGGGTTGGGCCCCGGGCTGGGACAGGGAACTAGGGGTGGGTGGCGGTGGATGCGGGCAGCGAGGAAAGGAGGAAGGGAGGAGGTGGGGAGGCAGGGAACTGTGTGGTGGCAGTGTGCGGGCCACGAAGGAAGGAGGAGGTGGGGAGGCAGGAAACCTGATTAGCCCTGATCGCTGGCTAGGCCAAGGGACCCCACCTGTGCACAGATTTAGTGCACCCGGCCTCTAGTTAACAAATAAACAAAAAATAAAATCATTTGGTTTCTCCAGGGTATGTTTCTACCTAGTGGCTTACCATTTCCTCTCTCCTCTTCCTGAAAGGAGGGGAAGTGTCAATCATGATATGCTTCCTGTAGTTATTTATCATGTTCATACACTTCTCCCCTCATAACCAGCAGCAGTCAGTTCAGGAGTCATGCTCTCCAGAAAGCTTTTCCCTATTTCAATCCCAGTCTTGGTTAAGCACCAAAATATTTCATATTACTGGATTGCAAATTTTTCTATTTTATCTTCCATCTCTGCTCAAGACATAAACTCCCTTAGGTAAGGGAGCTATGATGGTTAAACTTTCTTAGGCTATGGTGCCCAGCTGTTTGGTCAAAAATCAGTCTAGAAGTTCCTGTGAAGATATTTTTCGATGTGATTAACATTAAAATCAGTAGATTTTGAGAAAAGTGAATTACCTTCTGTCATGTGAGTGGTCCTCATCCAATAGTTAGGCCTTAAAAGCAAAGACTAAAGTTTTACAAAGAGGGAATCATCACTACAACATAGAAATGCTCCTTGAATTTCCAGTCTGCTGCCTTGCAGAATCTATAGTCAAGACTGCAACATTGACTCTTACCTGAACTTCCAGCCTTGGGGCCTACCCTACAGATTTAAGATTTCCAGCCCCAACAACCATGTGAGACAATCGTTTAATTCCTTAGAATAAATCTCCATCTCTCTCTCTCCTTCCAGGGTGGGGCAAAAGTAGGTTTAGGATTGTGAATGAATGAAACAGATTATTCTTGTATTAACATTTATGAATTTTTGTACTATTTTCCATACAAACAACTGTAGACCTACTTTTGCCCCATCCAATGTGTGTGTGTGTGTGTGTGTGTGTGTGTGTGTGTGTCTATTCTATTGATTCTGTTTCTCTGGGGAACCCTTACTGAGGCTAATACAGGAGATTTCTATTTTAACTATTTTTGTTTCTGTGTCTAGAACTTAGCGCAATAATTAAATGAAAATTTTAATCTAGCTTGAAATCATTCTCCCTTAATAAAGAGGACTTTGCAGTGCAGAGACAAGGTGCTGGTTTTAAGGAAATACTAATGAGGTTACCTGACACCAGGTTCCCAGCATATCCCTGAGCACCTCCTCCCCAACCCCGATTACTTGACCATCTGAGGCATAATAAAAAATAATGAGGAAAATATAAATTTTATGAGCCTATTTATTCAGTTTTGAATGCTGGAAACACATTATAAAGACTCAGCCAGCACAAGCCCTGTGAATTGGGAGTGATTGGATTGCAGCCTCGTCCCTTCTGAAAGCAGACGGCAGGATCAGCTTCTCTTCTAGAGAGATGAAAACCATGATGTCGTTCTCTGTTTGTTCCATCTACTCTTTTTTTGTGTGAGCTTTGATTTTTTAATGACTGATGAGTTACTGGAAAAAAAATTGCCATGCCAGCTGCTTTGGCCCGCATGCCATTCAGCATCTGGTTCAAACTCAGCATGTCTTCAGTGAGGGCAGCCAATCTTAGGCTGCCTTCCTGCTGCTTGCTGGACTCCTAGCTAAACAATGCTCAGTTATTCCATATGTATGGTAGACAGGAAATACTCTAAAGTCATTACTGAAAATCTTTGAGCATGAAGTGCACACCCAGGGAGTTCTCACCTAAGTGTTGCTCATCACTAGCTCCATCCTCCTGGGACTCCTCTTTCTGGGTATTATCCTCCTCCATCGGGATCTTCTGCTGAATCTCAGAGGAGGAACTGGGATGGGTGCCAGCCTGTACACAGCAAGAAAAAAGAAATATCACGATTGGGAAGCTGAAAGCCACGTGACCTCTGACAACTGACCGTCAACAGAATTACCATCTGAGGAACACTAATTACTTTGAATTTGAAAAACAAACATTCTGGGTCTTCCTATAATCTCACTGCTGATTAGCCTTTAGAAGGACAAAACTTAAACACCATCCCCACCAATCATCATCAACGAAAGCACACTTCTGAATAGATTAATTAAAGATTTGGGGGGAAAAAACAGCAACAAAATATGCCAGCAAACAAGCAGTGAACAACACTTAGCCAGTAAGAAGAGTCCATTTATCAGCATAGTTGTTTCTACTTGGGGTTTATTGTTGCTTATTTTCTAATTTTTCCCCCCATGCTTATTTACCAGCTATCCTATTAGGTACTTTGTATTTATTATATCTTTTTACAAAATTTCATATTATAGAAAAGGTTTAGTTAATGTCTTTGTTCTAAAGAGCTCTCCAAGGAGCTCTTGACTTGTCAGGCTTCCTACAGGTCTTATATGTCCAGTTTCTTTGTTTTGTTTTGTTTTTCTGCAGACTCAGGGATGCAGACTAGGGGATGCCCTACAAGATAATATGATCTCACTGTCATGCAAGGACTCCTATTTGCTGTGTTCCTGCTGTGTATTTGATTTTCACAATAACTCTAAGAATAAGTGCTATCATTTCCATTGTACAGATAAGAAACCTCAGGCCCAGGAAAAATAAGCAAGTTATCAAAGGTCACAAAACCAGTATGTACTGGTAAACTCCTTTTAAAATAACAATGCCCATTCCCTATTCAATTTTAAATTACTCTTTTTTTTTAATTAAACCTTTATTGTTCAGATTATTACAGTTGTTTCTCTTTTTCCCCCCCATAGCTCTCCTCCACCCAGTGCCCACCCCACCTTCTGTCCTTACCCCTCCCACTGTCCTCATCCATAGGTGTACGATTTTTGTCCAGTCTCTTCCTGCACCCCCACACCCCTTTCCCCCCCAGAATTGTCAGCCTGCTCCCTTTCTATGCCCCTGGTTCTATTATATTCACCAGTTTACTCTGTTCATCAGATTTTTTTATTCACTTGATTTTTAGATTCACTTGTTGATAGATATGTAACTGTTGTTCATAATTTTTATCTTTACCTTTTTCTTCTTCCTCTTCTTAAAGGATACCTTTCAGCATTTCATATAATGCTGGTTTGGTGGTGATGAACTCCTTTAGCTTTTTCTTATCTGTGAAGCTCTTTATCTGACCTTCAATTCTGAATGATAGCTTTGCTGGATAAAGTAATGTTGGTTGTAAGTTCTTGCTATTCATCACTTTGAATATTTCTTGCCACTCCCTTCTGGCCTGCAAAGTTTCTGTTGAGAAATCAGCTGACAGTCATATGGGTACTCCCTTGTAGGTAACTGACTGTTTTTCTCTTGCTGCTTTTAAGATTCTCTATTTGTCTTTTGCTCTTGGCATTTTAATTATGATGTGTCTTGCTGTGGTTCTCTTTGGATTCCTTTTGTTTGGGGTTCTCTGTGCATCCTGGACTTGTAAGTCTATTTCTTTCACCAGGTAGGGGAAGTTTTCTGTCATTATTTCTTCAAATAGGTTTTCAATATCTTGTTCTCTCTCTTCTTCTGGCACCCCTATAATTCAGATGTTGCTACGCTTGAAGTTGTCCCAGAGGCTCCTTACACTATCTTCATGTTTTTGGATTGTTTTTTCATTTTGCTTTTCCAGTTGGGCATTTTTTGCTTCTTCGTATTTCAAATCTTTGACTTGATTCTTGGGATCCTCTTGTCTGCTGTTGGATCTCTGTATATTATTCTTTATTTCAGTCAGTGTATGCTTAATTTCTAGTTGGTCTTTTTTCATATCCTCCAGGGTCTCACTAAATTTATCAGTGGTTTCTAGAAAATTCTTGAACAACCTTATAACTGTGGTTTTGAACTCTATATCCAGTAGTTTGCTTTCCTCCATTTCTGTCATTTGTGACCTGTTTCTTTGTCTCCACATTTTTTATGCTTCCCTGTGTTGGTAGAGTGGCTTGGTGTGCTAGGTGTTTTATAGGGCCCAGTGGCTCAGCCTCCCCAATTACCTGAGGTGGACACTCTTGGTGCACCCCTTTGTGGGCTTTGTGCACAGTCTTGTTGTAGTTAAGCCTTGATTGTTGTAGGTATCACTGGGAGGAATTGACCTCCAGGCCAACTGTCTGTGAGAATCAGCTGTGTCTATGGTGGGAGAACTTCTGTGCTGAAGACACCCCTCTGGGGCAAGACTTGCTTCAGTGGGGCTTTGGTGCTCACTGAGTCTGCCCCCTGAGTGTGTCCCTTATGGATCTGAGGAGTTGTAATCTGGATGGTCCCACTCTGACCACTGGGTACACTGGCTCTTGGATCTAAGGAGGTGCTAATTTAGCCTCTGCCTGAGGTTACCCAGCAGGGGTTATGAAGAGGTATGCAGATTCCCCTTCCTTGTTTGGGCTTTGGAGGTGCCCAGATGAGGCCCAGCTGTGAAGCAATGCAAGCTCCTGTGGGGCCTTGGGCCTTCTCTTGGAAATTCTGGGTCTGTTTGGCCCAGCTGCAGTTTGTTAGGTAATTTTCAGATTGCAAAGGGCCAGGGCATTCATATGCAAAAGCCTCTGCCGCAGCTTGGGTGGGGCGGGGTCTCAGAGAATCAACAGGGCGGAGCGAACAGCTATGGCTGATCCTCAGCCCTGCCCTAAGAGTCCTCGAGTCTCAGTGTCCCGGTAATCGCTGCAAGCACTCTGAGAGAAAGCCACCCTCAAGTTCCGAGTTCTGCCTGCTGCCAGACAGTCCAGTTTCTCCCCGTATGAGTTTGGGTCCCCAGAGACTTCCCGGAAGTGGAGTTCAGAGCAGTTGGGGGCTTGTGACTCCCTCCCAATTCAAAAAGACAGCCGCGTTCTCAGTTGCCAGCCCCTTTCTGCGCGAGCCTCCGTACCTCTGCACTTTACTTCCACACCTTCTCTGAGTCTCAGTGTGCTTTTCTCTTTCCTTCTAGTTGTAGAGGTTCCACGCAGCCAGCCTTCCTGTAGTTCTGGATGATGTCCGTTTTGTGTTTTAGTTGTATTTTGAAGTTGTTATGGGAGGTATCAATTTCCGGTGTTTACCTATGCCGCCATCTTGGTTTCTCTTTTAAATTACTCTTGATGTATTAAGGAGGATGGATTTTAATGTTGGAAGAACTAGAGGCATAAAGACCGTTATGGGTCTATACAATATTTGAGGGGACAGATGCTAAGAAATTAATTTAAAGCATTTGTTTAAGATAACAAGGTCCAGACTGTGATACATATGAGAGGTAAAAGTCATCAGGCCAAGATGATTTATTGGTACCGGGAGGTGAGTACCGGGGAGAGTCTGGTGTAAATATGGGTAAAGTAGTAGATGATGGTGCTATTATTTAAGAATGGAAATAGAGAGTGGAGGAGATGTGGAATTTTAAGGGGAATTCAATTTTAGATATGTTGAATTAGAATACATCCATAAAACATCCAAGTGAAGTTAGATATCATGGCTGAAGATATGTATTTGGAAGATATAGATATTGAGAAGTTTTGCTTTTCTTCAAAATGAGAGGCAGTGAGCTAACTGATTCATAATCTGAAGGAAGGTACAGAGGTAAATGGTAAAGATATACGAGAAAGGGGGACTAAGGGGGACTAAGTGATTGAAGATGATCATGGGAGAAGAAAGAGAGGATAGGGTCAAGAACCCAGTGGATGGTTGGCTTTGACTAGATGAAGTGCTCCTCATTCTAAGAGAATAGGTTGGGGAAAGGAGATGTGAATAGATGCCCATCTAGATCAATAGCTGTGTGTTAGGAGAGGTTGAGAGTAGAGGAATTCCATACTGAGGGCCTCACTTTTGTCAATTAATTATAAGGCCAACTCTTCCATTGAAAGTACCAACTTCAATATTATTTTAGAAGAAAATGCTGAAATATAGACTTGCATTGTTATATTAAATAGAGTCTTGAAAAATTTTTGTGCTGAAAATGCTGCCATCAAGAAAGTGAAAAGACAACTCAAAGAATGCCAGAAAATATTGCAAATCACATATCTGATAGGACTTGTATCTAAACTAGAAAAATAACTCTTAAAATGGAAAATGGGGCTTTTCTGGAGTGGCATTATAGCTGCTTCCTCTGGCACAACATACATTGAGAAGAAGAATGCCAGGAGCTAAATGTTTTATTTAAACCTGTGGTTGCTGCTCAGAAAATAAAGACAAAGTTAGTGGTTTATATGTTCTTCATGTAAGAGCAGTCTACTAAAGAAGAGAAGTAGCTGTGTTGTTAAGGCTGAGAAATTTGAAACAAATTTTCAGATGATACACAACTTCTAAAAATCCAAGATGGTGGAGTAAGTGGAAGTTGGACTCACCTCCTCCCATAATCACATAAAAATTACAATTAAATTATAGAAAAACCAACACAGAGAACCATGTGAAGAGTAGCTAATCAGAAGTTCTATAACTAAGGATATGCAGAAGAAGCAACGATGAGATTGGTAGGAGGGGCAGAGGTAGGAAATTAGCCCGCTCTGCACCCATGTGCCATGGTTAAGAATCTGGAGGAATATTTCAGCTGCAGAGGAGCAAGGGCTCTCAACCCTAAGCTGGGCTGTCCAGCCCAGAGCACCAGTGCTGGAAAGAGGAGCCCACATAATATCTGCTGTAAGACAGAAGGTTGATGGAAACCCAGGGACTGCACACAAAATCTTACTCAAAGGCACTCACCCTGGGCAGAGAGAAGATGGCTCGGCGCTGGAGTCATATAGGGAGAGACTGAATTGTATGGCTTCAGAGAGCTGGAGAGATGCCACCAATGTCTCTGTGTTAAGTCTCTTTCCCACACCACCTACTAACACCATCTTTACTGGTCTGCCACTCACCCAACAAGGCATTGGCCTGGGATCCACTCTGGAGTCTCCCTGAGGCCCTGCCATAACCAGTTTGTTCATGGCTGTGGGCTCTGTTGTCAGCAGCCAACCCAAGCCTGCATTGCAATCTTTCTTAAAAAACTCTTGAGGAATTCCGGGCAAGTTTGAGAGTGTCAGAGACACACAGGCAGAGACTGAGTTGTGTGGCTTTAGAGCAAGGTCCCTTTTCCTCAAACACCCAACATGTACCACTGATCCTGTGTGGAGCCCTCTCCCCACATGACATTAACTTTGGGAGCTCCACTAGCTCCACGCTGAAGTCTTCCTGAGGTCCCACCCTAACTGGTTCTCCCATAGCTGTGGGTTTTGCTGGTGGCAACCAATCTTCACTCAAATCATTGCGTTTCTTAAAAACTCTGGGAGAATTCCAAGTGGGCTAAGGGTGGTGCTGGAGATGCACAGGGAGAGACTAAGTTCTGTGTTTATAGGGTGAATACCATCTTCTTGCAAGCCCTATGGGTACCACTGTTCCTATGCAGAGCTCTCCCTCCAATGGCCAAAACTTAATGTGCTCTAGCCTGATAAACTTTACTGGCTCTACCCCAGCGATTCTCAACCTGTGGGTCGCAACCCCTTTGGGGGTCGAATGACCCTTTCACAGGGGTTGCCTAAGACCATCAGAAAGCACATATATAATTACATATTGTTTTTGTGATTAATCACTATGCTTTAATTATGTTCAATTTGTAACAATGAAAATACATTCTGCATATCAGATATTTATATTATGATTCATAACAGTAGCAAAATTACAGTTATGAAGTAGCAACGAAAATAATTTTATGGTTGGGGGTCACCACAACATGAAGAACTGTATTAAAGGGTCACGGCATTAGGAAGGTTGAGAACCACTGCTCTACCCTGATGACTCCCAGACACCCTGCACCGACACAAAGGTCCAAAGGCCAAAGGTGGGTGGCAAGTGGCCTCAGTGTACCCTGAGGCATTTGCTGAGTGCCTAAGACCATAACTGGCACTGAGCTTGAATCTACATTAATCTCGTGAATACCACTTGCCCTTACCTAGTGACTTGCCCTTACCTAGTGACTCCCAGAGAACCTAACTCATGCAACTTTTGTATCACCTGAGGTTTGTTCAGTGGCTACACCTTATAAGCCGCCAGAAGATGGCAGTGGGTCTCAGGGTGCCTTGGGCCTTTCGCTGACCTACCCCAGGCCAATATTGGTGGCAGCTGGCCTTGGTACACAGCTTGACTGCTCCCACATATTCCTAGGCCCAGCATGGGCAGCTACCAAACATGCATTACTTTGTGGCTCCTAACAGATAACCCAGGAACAGTCACAGACAGTGTCTGACATTGACATGCATAAGAATCCCTCCCAACAGGCCCCAGAACCAACACAATTAGATTGTGATGGCTGGATTCAGATCACATCAGAGCACAACCTAATTAGCTCCACAAGCAGCACATCCAATGGGTAGTCTTGGCAGGCACCACACCCAGCTGGGGCAAAACCCATTTTAAGGGGTCATCCCCAATACATACACTGTGGTCATGGCCAATCCTCATAGCCCAGATAGCCTGAGAGTCAACCTCATCCACAGACATACCAAAAACAATCAAAACTCACTTTCAACAAGAGGTCGCTAGGATCCCCAGAAAGGACATCGCTGGAGCACCCATCTCAGGTAAACAGGGAGACTGCGCCACTGGGCCCCACAGGACATGTATTGCATAAGGCCATCCTATCAAGACTGGGAGACATAGCAGATTTATGTAATACATAGGAACAACAGAGAGGCAGACAAAATGGGGAGACGAAGAAGCATGCCCCAAATGAAAAAATAGGAGAAATCTCCAGAAAAAGAACTAACTGCTACGGTGGCAAGTAATCGATCAGATATAAAGTTCAAAACAATGGTTATAAGAATGCTCAAGGAACTTGGCATTAGTGAGAACTTCAAAAGCACAAAAGGAATATAGAAACCATAAATAAGAATGAGTCAAAAATAATGAATACAATAATGAAATGAAAAACACACTAGAAGGAATCAATAGCAGATTAGACAGCAGAACAAAGAATCCAAAAAATTTATATGGGGCCACAAAAGGCCCTGAATAGCTAAGCAATCTTGAGAAAGAGCAAAGTTGGAGTTATCACAGTACCTAATATCAAACTATACCACAAAGCTATAGAATCAAAACAGCATTGTACTGCCATAAAAACAGACACATAGATCAATGGAAAAGAATAGAGTGCCCAGAAATAAACCCACACTTACATGGTTAATTACTTGACAAAGGATGCAAGAGCATACAATGGGATAAAGACAGTCTATTTAATAAATGGTTTGGAAAAATTGGACATATACATGCAAAAATAAATAAATAAAAGTATACCAACTTTTTGCACCATCCTATATAATAAAAGCCTAATATGCTATGTGTCCAGTAGTCCAGTTGTCCATTCAACCAATCAAAGTGCAATATGCTAACGATATGCTTGGCTGCTCAACTGCTTGCTATGATGTGCATTGACCACCAGGGGGCAGACAGTCAACTGGTCGACCAGTTGCTATGATGTGCCCTGACCATCAGGGGGTAGACACTCCGACCGGTAGGTTAGCTTGCTGCTGGGGTCCAGCCAATCGAGACGGAATGTGATGGGCCTGACACGCCATGGAGCCCTCCCGCAGTCCCTTCCCAGCTGGCCAACCCCCTGTGACCCTCCCTAGCCCCGATTGTGCACCAGTGGGGTCCCTTGGCCTGGCCTGAGCCCTCTCGCAATCTGGGCTGAGGGACACCCCCCACCCCCTCTAGTACACAATTTCATGCACCAGGCCTCTAGTATACAATAATAAATTCAAAATAGATTAAAGACTTAAAATGTAAGACTTGAAACTATAAAACTCCTGGAAGAAAATGTAGGTAGTAAACTCTCTGACATTTCTCTTAGCAATATGTTTTTCTGATATATCTCCTTGGGTAAGGGAAACAAAAGGAAAAGTAAACAAATGAAACCATATCAAATTAAAATGTTTTTGCACAGCAAGGGAATCAATCAACAAAACCAAAAGACAGTCTACTAAATGGAAGAAGATGTTCATTACTGATGCATCCAATCAACAAGGAGTTAATACCTGAAATTTATAAAGAACACATACAACTCAACACCAAATAAAGAAACAATTCAATTGAAAAATGGGCAGAGGATCTGAATAGACACTTCTTTAAAGAGGGCATACCCATGGCCAATAGACATATGAAAAGAAGCTCAGTGTCACCAATCATCAGAGAAATGCAAATTAAAACCACAATGAGTTATCACCTCACACCTGTCAGATGGCTATCATTAATAAATCAATAGCCAACAATTGTTGGTGAGATTGTGGGGAAAAGGAAACCCTTGTGCACTGTTGGTGGGAATGCAGATTGATGTAGCCATTATAAAAAACAATATTGATATTACTTAAAAAATTAAACATGGAAATGCCTTATGACCCAGTGATTCCACCTCTGAGTATATATTCAAAGAAATCCAAACATTAATTCAAAAGAATATATGTACCCCTATGTTGATTGCAGAATTATTTACAATAGCCAGGATATGGAAGCAGCCCAAATGCCCAACAATAGATGAGTGGATATAGAAGAGATGGTACATATATACCTTGAAATATTACTTGGCTATAAAAAGAGAACTCTTACCATTTGCAATGGCATGGATGGACCTAGTGGGTATTATGCTAAGTGAAATAACTCAGACAAAGGCAAATACCATACGATTTTACTTATAAGTGTAATCTAAAGAATTAAATAAATTAATAAACAAAATAGAAACAGTCTCATAAATACAGAGTTCACACTGATGGTTTCCAGAGGGGAGGGGGGTTGGGGAGCTGGGTGAAAAAGATGAAGGGATTAAGAAGTACCAATTGGCAGTTAAAAAATAGTCAGGGGGATATAAGAGCCCAGAATATGGAATGCAGTTTATAATATTGCAATAACTATTTATGGTGCCAGGTGGGAACCTTAAATATCAGGGGAATCACTTTGTAAAGTATATGATTGGCCCCTATGTTGTACACCTGACATATTCTAATTAAAAAGTAAAATTAAAAAAGACAACTTTTGAAACATGAAAAAAAACCCCACAATGATCATGGGATCTGAATAGACATTTCTCCAACCTGAAAATGATTATAGGATCTGAATAGATATTTCTCCAAAAAAGATGTACAAATGATCAATAAACAGGTGAAAATGCTGTTAGGTATTAGGGAAAAGCACATCAATATCGCAATGTGATACCACTTTACACCCACTAGGATGGCTATAATGAAAAAGACAGATAATAATGGAGAGGACACTCATATGGTGCTTGTGGAAATGTAAACTGACACTTTGGAAGACAATCTGAATATTTCTCAAAAGATTAAACATAGAGCTGCCATGAAGCTCAGCAATTCCACTAGTAGGTGTATAACCAAAGGTAATGAAAACATATATTCACACATAACTTTAAAACACATTTTCTTATTATCATCCTATATGATAAAACCTTAATATGCAAATCGACTGATCAGTGGAATGACTGGTCGCTATGATGTGCACTAACCATCAGGAGGCAGATGCCCAACACAGGAGCTGCCCCCTGATGGTCAGTGTGCTTCCATCGGGGGCGTGCCACTCAGCCAGAAGCTGGGCTCACGGCTGGTGAGCGCAGCGGTGATGGCCTCTCCCGCCTCCACTGCAGCGCTAAGGACCTCTTAGGGGATGTCCCACTGCCACAGGGAGTGGGCCTAAGCCGGCAGGCAGACATCCCCCAAGGGGTCCTGGACTGCGGACTGCGAGAGGGTGCAGGCTGGGTGAGGGACACCCCCCTCCCCAGTGTATGAATGTCGTGCACCAGGCCTCTAGTTATTCATAATAGTAAAAAAGTGGAAACAACTCAGATATCCTTAAACAGGTAAAAGGATAAATAAAATGTTATGTATCTACTAGAGGCTCGTTTCACAAAAAGATTCGTGCCATAGGCTTTCCCTTCACCTGGTTGCCATCACCGGTTTTCCTCCAGCACACGGGACCCAGGCCTTCGCTCTGGCCGGAGCTGCCTTCAAGCCTTCGCTGCCCCTCTCAGCCGTCCCGGACTGGGCTGCACACGAGATGCCCGGATGGTGGCCAGGCGGGCCGGCCGATCGCTGCTGCACTGTCCGGCCACCCCCGGTCGGGTTGCACACAGGACGCCAGCCACCCTGAGTTGCAGATAGCAGGCCTGGATGGTGGCAGAGCAGGCAGGATGGCGTTGTCCCACCCCACCGCCCTGGGTGGCAAATAGCAGGCCCAGATGGTGGTGGGGCAGGCCGGATGGCGCTGTCCCACCCTGCCTGCAGTATGCAAATTAGCCGCCATATTTGTTGGCAGTTACTTTGCATATCACGCTGATCAGCCCATGGGAGGTGTAGGGAAGGTACGGTCAATTTTCATGTTTGTAATTTCTACAGCCCTTATTAGGACTGCAGAGATGCCACCTTACCACTCCATTAACCAAGAAAATGCCAATTACCACTGCGAGATCGGTAGACACACAACATTGCAGGAGTGCTGGCAGAAAGAGATTGGCTTAAAGATGTTGATTATTTGTGATGAACCTAGAAAGTTTGAGTTAAAAGCAAAACTCATGTGAGGCAGTACAGGGCAGGTATCCAATTACCATTAGATAGGATACAATGGAATATTATTTGGCCATAAAATAAAGGAAGTTCTAACACATTCTCTATCATAGATGAACCTTAAAAACTTTGTGCTAGGTAAAATAAGCCAATTACAAAAGCTCACATATTGCATCATTCCATTTATATGACATACCTAGAATAAGGAAGTATTTAGAGGCGAAGAGGATTGGTGGCTAGTTAGTGCTGTTTTTGGGGGCAGTGGTGGAGGAGAGATAGAATGTAACTGCTAATAGGTATTGGATTTCTTTTTTGGAGTTGATAAAAATGTTCTAAAATTGGATTGCAGAGAACTCTGTGACTATGTTAATCATTGAGCTATATCCTTTAAATGGATAAATTGTATGGTATTGGAACTATACCTCAGTAAGCTCTTCTAAAAAAAGAATCTTGAGGACTGAGGCAAAGATTATTGACAGAGGCAAGAATTAAAGAACACTGCTGAAGACCAGATAATAATAATAATAGACATTATCTCTGAGGAGTCATATGCCAAGCACTCTGCTGAATGTTTTACAAACATTTTCTCCTATAATCTTCAAACCAAAAATCCAAATATGTTAGGTACTTTTTTTCTTATAATCTTCACCAAAACTCTCTCTCTCTCTCTCTCTCTCTCTCTCTCTCTCTCTCTCTCTCTCTATATATATATATATATATATATATATATGTATATATATTTTCCCCCCTCATTTCACAGGCAATACAACAAAAGCTCACAAAACATAAAGAACTTGTCCAAGTTCAATAGCAAGAAAGAGATAGACAAACTATAGATCTATGCCTATGTCAGTGTGGAGCGTGTTTCTAAATACCTGCCCTGTACTGCCTCCCATGAGTTTTGCTTTTAACTCTAACTTTCTAGGTTCATCACAAATAATCTACATCTTTAAGCCAATCTCTTTCTGTCAGCACTCCTGCAATGTTGTGTGTCTACCAATCTCGCAGTGGTAATTGGCATTTTCTTGGTTAATGGAGTGATAAACTGGCATCTCTGCAGTTCTAATAAGGGCTGTAGAATAAATATATCAACCATGAAGAGTTGTAGAATTAATCCATCAGTAAATGAGCACTCTCCTTACCTCCTCCACACTCAGGAGTCCTAGCAGCACTACTGGGTGTACAGTGATATCCCGAAGTTCTGAACACTAAGAGATAAAGAAGCCAGGGCCTCAACCAGAGACAACACATCCCTTCATTCTCCCCTATTTGAAGACGTTATGAGGTGAGAACAAAAGAACAACAGCTAATCTCAACTTTTAGATAGAAAAACAATCTTCACATCTACCCCCCTTTCCAGATGGTTCTAACTGTAGAAATTCCTAAATTAGTCCCTGGCATGCAGTAAGTATCAATAAATTTTATCTTCCTTTTCCATTCCTTTCAAAGTCCCTCCTCCTGTTGCCACTTGGCACAGAGCTTACTCTCTCTATTGAAACCTCTAGTCTAGAATGGGGTAACTGTAAAAGGAGAGACCAAATACAAACCCGGCTCACTAAACAGGTCAGCGGGGCACCATTTAAGCCGAGACACTCAGTGTCTCTTGAGGAAACTCTATCTGTTTATATATATGTCCTAACACCACATTTCATTTTTTAAATAAAGTGAGAAGCAGCAGAAGGAACATACTTCTTTATAATAAAATATCCCAATATTTATGTGCCAAACATTGTACATTGTGTTTATGTTGTGCCAGATATTGTACTGAAGTCTTTATAGAAATGTTTAACATTAAACCCTTACACAACCTATTGTGGTAGGTTCTCTTCTCTGGCAGATGCGAAAAAGAGGGTGAAGAGGAGGAGTAACATCACTGAGGTCACCCAGTCAGTAGGGGAGGGGCCAGCCATCTCCAGGAGATCTATGTGACTCTAAGGTCAGGTCTCTCCATGTGCCCATTACACTGCTTCCCATGCCATTTTTGTTACCAAGTTCCTTTTGGAGGTTGTTCTTCTAAACACAGTACAAAGAATGTGATTCTAACATGTACATATATGTTCAGCAATCACCCAGTATCAATGCAAAAATACTAGATTCAATATTAAAAAACAGAACCCAACACCATTTTAAGAAAATATACCATGAGCAAGTGGGATTTGTTTCTGGAATGCAAGGATGATTCAGTATTTGGAAATCTATTAGTATGAACACCAGATATAAGGGAAATAATAATATGATTATCTTTTGGATGCAAAAAATAATAAAAGAAAATAAAACAAAGCTTTATTTTAAAACATCCTCATCAGAATACTCAAGAAAATAGGAGTTGATGCATATTTCCTAAACAGAATACCTCAGTCCCTAAGTCAGCATTGTGCTTACGGGGGAAATGAGACAGTTCTACTAAGATTAGGAGATACAAGAATGCTCCCTATCTCTGCTACTTTTGAACCTTATTCTAGAGTTATTAGCCAGTGCCATTTAAAACAGAGAAAAAATAAGAGACATGGAAATTGGAAAAGATGTAAAACTATTTTGAGATGGCATGAGAGTTTACCTAGAGAACCCGAGAAAATCAACACAAACAATAAAATAAATATTTACTTTTAAAGATAATGTTAATTTTAAAATAATAAAAAACTTCAGTAAAGCTGCATGAATAGAACAAAGAACATTTTTTTTTCGAAATCATTTGAGAGTAAGTTTTGAACATGGTGCCCAACATCCCTGAATAGGTTAATGTGTAACCCTTCAAGGGCATTCCCTAGATAACCAAAATATAAGGACCAAAATCAGGAAGTTATCATTGACACTTACTAACATGGAATTCACTTTCTCCTTTCAAGTTTCAACAATTATCCCAATAACATTTTTTATAGGATACTAGAGGTGCGGTGCACAGATTTGTGCACACTGAAAGGAAATTAATTAGAAGAAATATTTTAGAGGCTGGGGAGGGACTGCAGGAGATTGGCTCCAGTGCTTGTCCAGCTTGTCTCACCCAGTCCTGATTAGCCAGACCTCAACAGCAAGCTAACCTACCAGTCAGAGCATCTGCCTCCTGGTGATCAATGCGTGTCATAGCAACTGGTCGAACAGTCAAAAGAACGCTTGGAGGGATGATTAGCATATTAGACTTATATATATATATATAGATAGATAAGCTAGGATAATGTCTCTTTACTCTTTTTTCAGTCTGGAAGAGTGCAGTGTGGGTGGTGTCTCAAAGACTAATTTATCCTCACTCCCACCCTCTCTGTACCAGGGATAATGGAAAAGGCAGAGATTAACCTCATCCAAAACCCATCCTGCCAGGCATCTAAAATGAATAATTGCTTGAGTGTGTAGAGAGAAGCCTGGAAGTGATGTCATGCTTTTATCTTTTATTTTTATCATAAAAGTTTTAAAGCAGCCAGTAAAAATAGAAATATGTTAAGCCATTCATTCTTTACTGAATTCTTCCTGGATAGAATGTCCACAAGAGAAAATTGCTTCATTTCCAAAAAGTTTTAAGACAGTCTCTCTTACTTTAGATTTAACAGTACATCTGTTAGATAAGTATATTATCCAGTCTGATTGTTTCCAAGTAACTCTCAGTTAAGGAGCCTGTTCTTAGGCAACATTTTAAATCAACACACAAAGAGCACAACCATTCCCATTGTGTTAGATGTGAGTTCTAAGTAGGTAAATAAAAACTCATTTGACTCTGCCTCAAAGTACTGTTGGGAATTTTCAAAAATCTTTCAGATTACCACTAATTCCATGGGGCAGTAGTCTGAATGTCTTTCCCCTCACTATACTTTTATGATAATCAAATCATTACCATTCATCCATGTTGACTATCCAAAAGGTTTTAAAACCATAACAGGTACATACATAGGTAACTCATGCTGTGCTTCTTTGGTGATAAATATATGTCCTCATTATGTTTTCTAGGAAACCTACCTAGGCACATTACTGGATATTCCTTATTCCAAGAGCCAAGACAGCTTTCTTGAATCAGTTTAAATGATCACATTGAGACTTCCCAGTTTTTTTAACAGCAAATTCTAGATTTCCTTGAGCACCAGGGATCCATGCTTCTTGAAGCCCACTCAATGGAAAAAAGTTTATGAATGTAGACATTCTATTTTCTAGTCACCTCTTTAGTGCCAGAATAGTCACCATCTTGCCCTCTCTCCCCTGCCCACCTCATTCCCTTTTTTTCTACCTTTATTTTCAGGAGTCATTTTCCTCAGAACAGGTTGGTTAAGAGAGAGGGGGATTATGGGAAGGATCAAATTTCACTTCTGGGTTACCTGGAGACAAGGCACAGGAGGGAGCTTTTTAAAATACAGATTCCTTAACCTCACTCCAGATATTCTAATCAGAATCTTTGGAGGAGGATCTAATAACATGTATTTTTAAGAAGTTTCCCAAGTGATTCTTTCTTGACTAGCACTGAGAAGCTGTGTTCTCCCTGTATATTTACCTGAATAATCACTAAAAACTAACTTAAAAGAGCTTTGGAAATGATGCTCTCTATATCCCCTTCTTTGAAAGCTTTTATGGAAACATCTATTTAATTCTGCATAATCTAGCATTTCCCAAATTTATTTGTGTATAACACATACCTTTTTTTGTTGTTGTTGACAAAACACATATTACTATTGCACACCCCAAAACATAGACTTTGTGAAGTATTGGCTTAGAAAATACTACTTCCCCTGTCACTCCACTTCATTAACAGAGTCAGCAACTCTTTAATGTTGGCTAACTCAGTAATGAACATAACCACAGCTATTCATCAGGACAATTACACAGATTTCATAAGGCTTTTGTGCCCAATATTATTCTTTAGCTCTTCCTCTGCTTACTCCTAAACATTAGATGTTAAAAATTCTGAAAATAGTTGTGTAATTTGTATGCACTGGTTGCTTACTATGAGCCAGGCTCTTTTCTAAGTACTTTGAAGGCATTAACTCATGGTCCTCTAAGTAGTTTTATTATTATTATTACTTTTTTAAAAATATATTTTTTATTGTTGATAGTATTACAGATGTCTCCCATTTCCCCTCCCTTATCCTTCCTCTTCCCAGCCCCTGCCCACCCACCCCCAGGTTTTCACTCCACTATTGCCCTGTCCATGGGCTATGCATATCTATATATATAAAAGCCTAAGCGACCATTTTACTGTTCGACCGTCTGAACAGTAGTTATCACATGCGATGACCACCAGGAGGCAGATGCTCCGACCAGTAGCTATGATGCTCACTGACCACCAGGGAGCAGATGCCTAACGCAGAAGATGCCAAGCTGAGGTGACTTGGGAGCTGCGGTTCTCTGGTGACACACCTGGAACCAGAGAGGAGGGAGCCCAATTCCAGGGCACGTCCCCTGAGAACCATCCTCTCAGAATCCAGAACCTCTCTGGGGATGTTGGAGAACCAGTTTTGGCCCGATCCCTGAAGGCCAGGCCAAGGGACCCCACTGGTGCACGAATCCATGCACTGGGCCTTTAGTAAGTATATAAGTTCTTTAGTTTATCTCTTCTTGTCTTCCCAATTCCCACACCAAGGTATGTCAGTCTGTTCCATGCCTCCATGCTTCAGATCTTATTTTGTTGGTCAATTCATTCTGTTCACTAGATTCCATAAATAAGTGAGGTCATGTGATAATTTTCTTTCTCAGATTGGCTTATTTCACTTAGCATAATAGTCTCCAGGTCCATCCATGCTATCCCAAAGGGTAAGGGATTCCTCTTTTTTTCAGCTACATAGCATTCCATGGTATAAATGTCCCACAGCTTTTTTATCCACTCATCTACTGATGGACACTTAGCTATCCTATCTAATAAATAGGGAGTATGCTAATTGACCCTCACACCATCGTAAAGATGGTGGCACCCACAGCCAATAAGGGGAAATATGCTGATTGACCGCCCCACCGTCAAAGATGGTGGTGCCCACAGCCAATAAGGAGGGAATATGCTAATTGGCTGCCCTACACTCAAAGATGATGGTGCCCACAGCCACAAGATGACCGGCAGGGGAGGGCAGTTGGGGGCAACCAGGCCAGCAGGGGAGGGCAGTTAGGGGTGATCAGGTTGGCAGGGGAGCAATTAGGTGTTGATCAGGCTGGCAGGGGAGTGGTTAGGGGGTGATAGGCTGGCAGGCAGAAGCAGTTAGGGGCAAGCAGGCAGGCAAGCAGTTGGGAACCAGCAGTCCTGGATTGTGAGAGGGATGTCCAACTCGCAGCTGGACATCCCCTGAGGGGTCCCATAGTGGAGAGGGTTCAGGCTGGGCTGAGGGACAACCCCCCTCCAGTGCACAAATTTTGTGCACCAGGACTCTAGTTGTAAATAATGTTGCTATAAACATAGAGGTGCATATATTCTTTCTGATAGTGTTTCAGGGTTTTTAGGATTTATTCCTAGTAGTGGGATAGCTGGTTCAAACAGAAGTTCCATTTTTAATTTTTTGAGGAAACTCCATACTGTTTGCAATAGTGGCTGCACCAATCTTTATTCCCACCAGCAGTGAACTAGTGTTCCCTTTTTTCTGCATCCTCACCAGCACTTGTTTGTTGATTTTTTGATGATAGACATTCTGACAGATGTTAGGTGATATCTCATTGTGGTTTTAATTTGCATTTCTGTGATGATTAGTGACTTTGAACATTTTTTCATGTCTTTTGGCCATTTGCATGTCCTCTTAGTGGGTTTTATTATTATAAAAAATGTTATAATTGAATACTGAGGAACAGAGGTTAAGTAGATAAATCTAAGAAAATGCACAGTTATTACAGATGTTAAATCCAAGTGTTCAGACTTAGTCCATAGCAGCAATTTTCAGCTGATGTGCTGTGGCACATCAGTGTACCACAAGAATTTTTAAAATATGCAATATCTGACTATTTAGTCAAGGGCACTAACCTTTTTTCCCTTAGATTGTCAAATATATAACGTCACCTCATTTTTGTTAAAAGCCAAGGAAAGCTTAAGTGTCAGGAAAGAAAGACACTAAAATTAATGCTGCTTTTCTCTGGTGAGTGGGAAGGGTAGGGTGTGGAGATGAGATTATCTTATAATACTTATGTTGAATAATTTGAATAATTTGACCTTTTGGTGTTTGTTTTTCTTTAATAAAACATTTTAAGTTTGCACATTTCATACCATTGCAAGCATGGTCTGAAACAGAAGCAGTAAAGTCTGAAAAGATCATTGGATTCAGGGAAAAGATGATGCTTTAATGTTAATATGTATTTGTATAAAGGGTTGAATTGTAGTTGGCATGTGGTAGCTGTTGGCAGCATGTGCCCAGGAAGGCCTTATAGGTTCTGGGAGGATAGGTTCAGAAGAGATATGGCCCATCTGGGTAAAGCCTGCAGCTAACACTACAAGGTCAAAGGCAAGACTCCTGGGCCAGCCTCTGGGAAGCAGCATCACAGATCTTTTCTACTTCTGCCTGGTCCTAGGATTGGGGAAATAACTCTCTCTGACACAGCTTGTTTACCCTCAGATAGCTCATGTCATCTTTGTGGTTCCCTAATAATTAATTCTGGGCCTCCCATCCTATGCAATCATTGGTAGGTAGTACAACACACTACTAGTGAAACTAGTCTTCATAAATTTATCTGTCCCTGCCTTGAACTTATTTATATTTTTAACCTGGGATATACATGGATCTATATTTATATCTATATTCATGGCATCTATGTCATCTATATGTATATCTAGATAGATGGACAGATAATGATAGATACCCCTGTTTGCATATTCTCATATGAAACAATCAGCATTTATTCACATTTAGCCTTGAATAATACTGAGTATTGGGACATATTAAACACAGGGTAAACATATTATAAAAATGAATTTCACAAGGGGTATTATAGTGGCATGCTATGGAGCTAGGGTTTTATTACAGCTTACTGATCATTCCTCCAGATGGGTTTAGATTGATGGCTCTAAGAAAATGTTTGCAAAGGGCCCCCTTCTAGCATATTGACCTTAGAAATGTGCTCATCACAGATCCTGGGAGGATCCCTTTTCCCTTCCTGGCTTCAAAATGCTTTAGGCATGCATATTAGCATAACCAATGGACATAGACACTGGGGTGGTGGGGGCTTGCCCAGGGTGGGAATGGCTGGGGGGGGAGGTCAATTGGGGAAAAAGAAGACATATGTAAAACTTTAGATAATAGATAAAAATAAATAAATAAATAAGTAAATAAATAAATAAAATAAATGCTTTAGGCAAAAGCAACACTGTGTACTATGAAGCAAATACTGTCTCCAAGCCCAGTAATGATTTTTTTTAACACATGAAAAGTCTCTTTTAAAATCTGTTCAATATTCAATACACATTGCATTGGGTAAATATTAAATGATACAGGAAATGTTAAAATATGCACATGAAAAGTGATTTGCTGAGGCCCCCACAATATTTGTAATTCTACCATCTTTAGTTTCCTTTTTTAGCCCTACCTCCTATAGATTCTGAACAAATATAGGGCAACAAAAAATCACGTGACGATGCCTTTCTTTTCATTTTTTCTTTCAAAACTAGGGAAAAGGCATGAAAATACAGTTAGTTGCTTAAGATCCCACAGCCCTTCATGCTGGCAATGGTATTCTTAGACTCTGGGATGTGTTGTCTCTTCTTGTCATTTTCTTTATCCATGATATTTAGAAACAAAGGATTTATACATACCCAGAAACTATACATATTTATTTTTATCTCTGCTATGAATTCATATGTTATCTCCTAAGTTAATAGGAGAAATGTTGCATTGTTAGATGGCTTCAACTCGATCTCCTTTTCCTCCCCAAACAGATATGCCAGCCTCAGTTTCTCAGCTTGTCCTCATAGAGTATATGCTGGAAAACTATTCCAAAGTGAAAATAATTACTTCATACTTTGGCTATTAATCTAATAGAGGTATGGGAGTGGGGGTAAGAAGAGAAGCTGCCTTTCTGGCAATCAGGAACAACGCTGAGAACGGGGAAGCCTGTTACAAATGTTAGTACATCTTTTAGCACTGCTGGGGGAACAAAACAGTTTTATAATGGCTTGGCTAAAAAGTTGAAGTTGGGAATAGACACTAAAGCTAAATATCTTAGGATTTAGAATTATATCTACTCTCTTGTTTCTTTTGAATAATTCTATCAGTTTCATAAAGAGAAGATATAAGATGAAATGAGGGGAAACAAAACAAAACAAAATATTGTGAGATTAAAATCCAGTGAAATAATGTGAATAATCTCCCCAAATCTAGTTAAATAATAAACAAATAGAATTATTAGAAATATAAAATACATGATTTTTATTTTTTATTTATTTTTACAAAAGAATGGTGAATGATCCAGGAATCCAGGATAGGAGAGGAGTAAGTGTGATGCCTTCATACAGGGAGGTGAAATAATCCATCTGCGAGTTTGAATTGTTTTTCAGTGTGGTGATAGATTTGAACAATCCATCCAAACCTTTTCACCCAGTTCCTCTCTTTACTGATGGAGATGAGAAAGATGAATGTTTCTTCAGTGGTTCCCATGACCTTTATCATTAGTATCTTTGTTCTGTTTAATGCTGGTGATAGGAAAAACCAAATGTCTTAAATTTTGGTGAACAGTCACTCAACTACTCAGAAAAACATTTGAAAATTAGAAAAAAAACATTGTAACTATTTGTCTCTATTCTCTTTGATCTCACAAGTATTCTTGTTCCCTTTTCTCTTTCTAAGAAAACAAATCCAGAGGATGGTGACTGGGTTGTAAGTTCCCAAGGATCACTATGATATTCTACAGTGTTTGGCTCTTGGCAGAGTCTTAATAAATATTAAGCAGGTTTCATTGAATTAACTGATTAAAAAGGGAGATAAAGTCTTTCAGAAGCCAAAATAATTTTAAAATCTTGATAAGATTATTGAAGCATGTCATTGAATCTTTGTTCATAGATCACCTGAAAAGGTGGAATTGGAGAGGGGAAGTCAAAAGATAATTTATTGGTGGATATATAAATTGGGGGTATTGTTGTGATGCATTTTTACCTGTCATTTGTAAATATCATCAACATCTAAATCAGTCAGCTCACATGAGGACATTGGGGGAAGGGAGCTCCGTGCTTACAAGTCCACGTTACATCAGTTGCTCGAACCCTTTTGGCCTCTCTCCCCGACTTGAGTCACTTTGCCCCAGAGGAGAAGGGGGACTCTCCCATTGGCACATTCAGGAAATAAACTGGCTCTGCCTAGTTGGGAGCCAGCTGAACTTAGGAACTATACATGCCGGCCTGCTCCTTCATGCTCCAGGCTGTGCAGAAGCAAGTCCCTTTGTGGGGAGCTGTGCAGTGACTTGTGGTAAGTCTACCGACTTCTGAAGTGCAGATTGAGGAAGTCCACTGTTGTCATTCACCTAAGCCATGTTGTCCTTTATCAGCTTTATCCATAGTGAGGTTCACATTTTTAACTCCTTCTGCCAAACCTCCATATCTATCTTTTCATTGTTTACAAACTCGATTGGGAAAAGAATGTTACTATTATTATTATTTTTGGTTTGCCTCAAGCCCTATAAGGGAACTGGGCTCCAGCAACTCTATATAGTTAAATCTGATTATCTTGGCATTTATTTATTCATTTAGCAATTCATTTAGAAATAGTTGTTGAGCTCCTAAAATATGCCAGGCATTATGGGAAGTGCTGGTGCCCTACCCATAAAAAGTTCACAGTGTAGTATGTTTATAAAGCAATTTGACAAGTCAGTAAGCACAGAGCTTCCCAGGAGGTAAAAGGGTATGAGCCGAGCTGTTCAGTGTTTCGGTGTTTTCTTAACCGAGTCATGAACTAATCTGGTCTATCGAATCGAGCTGAGGTGCACAGGGCAGGCTGACGGGGCAGGCAGGGGCTCAGTTCTAAAAGATCCTATCTAAAAGCCAGACTAACGGCCCCAGACTCTGGGTAACTGGGTAAGAGGTTAGAGGAATGATATGGTCAGGTTTCTGTCCTAAACAGTTCATTTTGATAACTTGAAGGATCAAGCCAAAGAGGACAAGACTGAGGTGACAAGTTAGCTGATTGTTCTAGGTGAGAGATTATAAAAGCTTCTCTCGGTAATCCTGACATTTTGTAAACCCACCTGTGGTGATGATGATAATGATGAGAAAAAAAAAAAAGAAGATGAGGACTAAAGTTTATTGAGTTCTTGCTATGAACTGCCACTAGGCTAAAATGTTTCGTGCATGAGGTAGGTAGTATTATTCTTTTTCTGTTTTATGTATGAAAAAATGAAGGCTTGCAGGGGTAAGATAACTTGCCCAAGGGGGTAAAGCCAGCAAACTGCAGACCTAGAACTTAAACTCCAGCCTGTCTGACTTCAGCTTCCATTCTGATAACTAACTCTGTGCTTTGTAAAAAATCTTCATAGCACTTTCTCACACAATGTCTTACTAGAGTGTTAACAGGATCCTAGGTCAACATTAAATTCAATCTAAACAGAGTTATTTGTTCTCATTTAATAGAATCATGTGCTCATGAAAATAGTTTGTGATAAATTTTGAAATCACAAAATGTATTGCTTATTATTTGTGCATAAAATATCAGTTTAGTGCCTTCTTGGCCGTATTTTAATAGTCTAATGTCTTCACCTTGCCATCAAACAGATACACACAGGATAAATTTTAATGTTAACTTTAAATAATTAACTAACTATACTTTAAAGTGTAATTAAAATAAAACAAGATAAGTGACTTGCAGTCTTTCTTTTGCTATGGATTATTTATTCAACACTCAACAAATATTGACTAGGCATCCAATATGTGTTATGCACTATTCTTTCTAAGACTATGGAAGACAATAACCAATAACTTGTTTAGGTTTGCTATATCATGAGGAGCCTAGCTCAGTTCCATCGTACAGAGGTCCTTAATATGGGCTATCAGAACAAATAATGCCAGTGAAAGAAAGCAAAGGAAGGACGTAAATTAAATTGATGAATTTAAATCATTGCACTACTTTAAATTTGCTACTTTTATTTTTTGTAAATTTTCAGATTAGCCTTCCCATCCGTGTTAATAAGGTAAAGAGGACTGTGCTGCTTTACATGGACTTAACATTAATTTAGATAAATAAGATGGATATCCATTTACCCAGCACGGGGAGTGCTTCAATGTTTGTATGAGCATTACTCATTCCAAACCTCCAGTTTCAAATAGAAATTCTAAAGTGCCATAATGAACAAATTGTCATTCTCAATGCATAGACGGGCTTGTTTTAAGTAAAGGAATTAATGATGATGGGTGATTCCAAACCACACAGCAAGTCCTGGCTGGAATCAGTGCTACCATGAAAAATTATAGACATAGCCTGTCTCTCCCAGACGGTTCTGGTTCATCTGATCTTCACTTCCTGCCCCACTCATACCCCTCACCACAGGACCATACCTCTCTGGACAGAATTGCCAAAGGAGCGTGGGAGGGTAGTGTTCCTGCATTCCTTTCTTGGCCACGGAACTACATTACGGCATGGCTGTTGGGCTTTAAGGATTTCCCCTTTGTTCTCATGTCTTCTTGTCTCCTGACTCTACTTATTTGAGAGTAATTGTAGGGTTTAATTCTTGTTTTAGCTTCCAAGATTCCCCAGTGCTTAGACAAAGGAAAACTAAAATTGGCAAAAGTATTTAATGTTACTCATATGCCTCAGAAACAACACCTTCTAGATATGAATAAATAGTATGTGGGTAAACTCATCTCCAATGTTCCAGGTTTATTCTTGTGAATAATTGGATAATTCTAGCAAGTACCATATGGAACAAGTTTTACCTGTCTGACACATTTTTGAGGCTTTATTTAAAAGATTATTTGATAAGATAATCAAATATTTAGTTTTATATTGTATTAATATTAATAATAATAAACATACTAAGGAGAGATGACAAAGATGAATTTAAAGATAACCCAGAAAATTATTTCCCAAATGAAGTGTCTTAAAAGAACCAAACAGACACTACTTGATTGTATTTCAACTTTCCTTTCCTTTTCTAGCTCTCTTACAAATGAATAATTTGTGAGGCAAAAATTAAGAACATTCAAGAGAAATAAACCTTCATAATAACAAAGCACTTAGGAGCTACTTAAAAGGAAGTGTGGTTTGTGTATCCTTCCAATGGAAAGTGCCTGTTTATCTTACACTACTCCAAGCATTTCCCACTACACTTGGCTTCATTAAGAGTGTAAGAAGATGAGAATATTTTGAAACTAAAATGTCAATGTTTTCCTATAGATCTCTCCTTTTGATGGTGCAAAAATCTTTATATATTACCCAAGCAGAAATGTCCTGAGTTAAGGATCTGGATCTAGCTTATCAGAGAACATCTCAGACTTTTATATATTTGTTGAATTGTTCTATACTGATCTGTGTTTGTGACACTTACCTAGATTATGGAAATTATTTGGCGTATGCAAGTCCTTTCTTATCAGTATTTCTATTTCCTCACCTATGCATTATTGATAATGCTTAAAAACTTCTCCTTGAGAGTATACCATGGAATAGCCATTCTTTGAATTTACAGATTAAATAAAATTCTAATGTTCTTAGTATGAGTAGATGAGGCTACCAAGAGATGGTACAAAGAAGTAAAGAGTCTAGAAGTAGAAATACAAGGAAGAAATCTTCCAAGGTTTTAAGAACACCCAGGTAGCATGAATTTTTTATGCATCTATGACTAAAAAGGCTAAACTAATCTGCAGCTTTTTTTTTTTTTTTTTAGCATTGTACATACTCTAAAATGACCAATAAAATGTGTATCTGTTAGAGTACTCTCAATTACAAGTCCATTAAGTCAGTTTAAACTGCATTAAAATCTCTGAGTCATATAATGGATGTCATGGATTCACTGGGCCTCAGTTCATTGATCCAGATGTGTTTCATCTCTGAGCTCTACTGAACACAAGCTTCATCTTAAGGACAGTTTTCCTCATAATTGCAAGAGAGTTGCCAGCTGCAAACAGAGTTACTTACTTTTTTCTTCTACTTTCAGGGTAAAGGTGACTTGCATCCCCTAAGGACAAGAAAGCTTTTCCCCTGGAAATATCTAGCAGAAGCACTTTGAGCCCTGTCAGTATGATTTGGGCCCATGTTCCACTCCAGAACCAATCATAGAAAAAAGTTATGGGATAACCCTTTGATTATCAGGCCACTGAGGGACATAGGCTGTCTCAGAAAGGGGTGGATACCTAAACAATATAACAGATCTGCTGGAAAGGAGGAAAGGACAATGAATGCTGTAGGCTACCAGTTATGTCCATTCCAGAGTTCCTGGGAGGAACATGGGTAGACTGTAAGCATAAAACCAACATGACCATCAGCACACAGGAAGATTGGGCAGTGGAGGCTGCAGCCCGGGGACAACCAAGGGGGCTGCTGCGGGCATTTGCTTTCCTTTGGCGCCTCCCGGAAGCAATTTATGCCGAGAAACTACGAATGTCCTTCTTGTTGCCTTCAAGCTTCTTGGACATTTAATGATTGTTGGCAAGAAATGTGCTGCTAATCTGGGCCTAAAGAAGGGTTATCGCATGGTAGTGAATGAAGGCACAGATGGGGGACAGTCTGTCTACATGTTCATCTTCATGTTCTTGGAGGTCGGCAGATGAATTGGCCTCCTGGTTAAGTATGTTTTAGGGATAATATTCCCTGCTGTTGGCAATGATCAGTTTTGCAAGTTCTAATATGCTAAACAGTACATTTTATTTTTGCCTGTGTACGGAGTGATCCAGGAAATAATTTCTAAAACCCATACATGGAGAACCAAGATGGCGGCATAGGTTAACGGCGGAGTTTGCTGCTTTGAACAACTACTTCAAAAGTGAAACTAAAAGACGGAAGGGACATCACCCAGAACCACAGGAACGCTGGCTGAGTGGAAGTCCTACAACTAGGAGGAAAGAGAAACGCATACGGACACTCAGAGGAGGCACAGTGCTGAAGTCAAATTCTGAGGTGCGGAGTGCGGGAGCGGGCTGGCGGTGGAGGGCGCGGTTGGCGTTTTCAATCGGGAGGGAGTCGCAGAATCTGAGCTCCAGATCCGGGCGAGTCTTTAGGGACCCAGACTCAAACGGGAGAAGCGGGACTGTCTGGCTTCGGTCAGAGCGAGTGCAGCTTTCTCTCTGAGGTTTGCAGCGGGTGCTGGGACTCAGAGAGGCAGAGCCCCTGGGGACAGGACTGAGAGCCGCCATAACTGCTCTCTCCGGCCCACCCTGTTGATCCTGTTCGACCCGCCCCGCCCAAGCCCTGCACAGAGGCATTTGCCGGATAGCCTCAGGCAAAGGCTAGATTAGCACCTCCCTAGAGGACAGAAGTTCTCTCACTGCTGACACAGCTGATTCTCATAGCCACTTGGCCTGGAGGTCAAACCCTCCCTGGAATTAGCTACAACAATCAAGATTTAACTATAAGACTTCGAACAAAGACCACTAGGGGGTGCACCAAGGAAGCATAACAAAATGCGGAGACAATGAAACAGGACAAAATTGTCAATGGAAGATATAGAGTTCAGAACCACACTTTTAAGGTCTCTCAAGAACTGTTTAGAAGCCGCCGATAAACTTAATGAGATCTACAAGAAAACTAATGAGACCCTTGATCTTATATTGGGGAACCAACTAGAAATTAAGCATACACAGACTGAAATAACGAATATTATACAGACTCCCGACAGCAGACCAGAGGAGCGCAAGAATTAAGTCAATGATTTGAAATGCGAGGAAGCAAAAAACACCCAACCGGAAAAGCAAAATGAAAAAAGAATCCAAAAATGCGAGGATAGTGTAAGGAGCCTCTGGGACAGCTTCAAGCGTACCAACATCAGAATTATAGGGGTGCCAGAAGATGAGAGAGAGCAAGATATTGAAAACCTATTTGAAGAAATAATGACAGAAAACTTCCCCCACCTGGTAAAAGAAATGGACTTACAGGTCCAAGAAGCGCGGAGAACCCCAAACAAAAGGAATCCAAAGAGGACCACACCAAGACACATCATAATTAAAATGCCAAGAGCAAAAGATAAAGAGAGAATCTTAAAAACAGCAAGAGAAAGAAACTCAGTTACCTACAAGGGAATACCCATACGACTGTCAGCTGATTTCTCAACAGAAACTTTGCAGGCCAGAAGGGAGTGGCAAGAAATATTCAAAGTGATGAATACCAAGAACCTACAACCAAGATTACTTTATCCAGCAAAGCTATCATTCAGAATTGAAGGTCAGATAAAGAGCTTCACAGATAAGGAAAAGCTAAAGGAGTTCATCACCACCAAACCAGGATTATATGAAATGCTGAAAGGTATCCTTTAAGAAGAGGAAGAGGAAGAAAAAGGTAAAGATACAAATTATGAACAACAAATATGCATCTATCAACAAGTGATCTAAGAATCAAGTGAATAAATAACCTGATGAACAGAATAAACTGTTGATTATAATAGAATCAGGGACATAGAAAGGGAATGGACTGACTATTCCTGGGGGGGAAAGGGGTGTGGGAGATGTGGGAAGAGACTGGACAAAAATCGTGCACCTATGGATGAGGACAGTGGGTGGGGAGTGAGGGCGGAGGGTGGGGCGGGAACTGGGAGGAGGGGAGTTATGGGGGGGAAAAAAAGAGGAACAAATGTAATAATCTGAACAATAAAGATTTAATTAATAAAAAAAAATAAAATAAAACCCATACATAATAAAAAAAAAAAAAAAAAAGATTGGGCAGTGGAAACTGCCAAATGAATCAGACAAAAGATATATTTATAAGGCAAAGTACTGACCCTGATTCTGAGGGCCAGAGGGAAGCTTGCAAATGGGTTGGAGAATGAGAAAGGATGGTTAAGGATTTCTTTACTTCTCAAGGAGAGGAGAGAGCATGGTTATGAGTTATCTGCAAATAGAAAACTAACAGAGCAGTGATTCTGTGACTGACCACTCAACTCTCAAATATCCTTTGTGCCCAACCTTTTGCATCACAGATATATGTGATGATCCTTCCATGTGCATGGGACTTAGAATTGTCAAGACAATGAGACCTTCAAGAGCTAGCTTTTGGCATCCCAAATGAGAGATTTGTGTCTGCAGCAAAGCAAGAGACTCAAAGGCCATATTTTTAAAGAGAGGAAAAGTATTTCTAAATTTCTTTTTAAAAAAATTCCTTTAATACACCAAGTGGTAAAACCTGGTGAATTTAATCATAGTTTTAGAAAAGGGGTGTCTGAGTCAGATAGAAAAAAATGAAGCTAAGAAAGCTTCACCCTGTAGGTCTTGTTCGATTGCCGGGAGAAGAGGGAGACAAACATATGAAAAGCAGGCAGCCAGCCTTGTGCCCTGACCTCCATGGGCTGCAAGGGATGGAGGTAGGGTTGGGGCAGGGCAGAATTAGATGGAGGAGAAGCCACAGGGTCTGCCATGCTTCCTCCTTGGGATGCTGGAAGGAGGTCTCATCACAGGACATGGGGTGGTGTATTAGTTTCTGGGGCTACTACACCACAGTATTACAAACTTAAAACAACAGCAACTTATTGTGTCATTATGGAGGCCACAAGTCCAAAGTCAAGGTGTCGGCAGGGTCGCGCTCCCTCTGAGACCTACAGATGAGAATCCTTTCTTGCCTCTTCCAGCTTCTGGGGGCTTGCTGGTGGTCCTTGTGGGTCTTTGGCTTGCAGCTACAGAACTTCAACCTCTGCCTGTGTTGTCACATGACATTCTCCCCACATGCGTTTGTGTGTCTGTGTCTGTTTTCTTCTTATAAGTACAACAGTCACATTGGATTAAGGGCATACTCTAGTCCTGTATGACCTCATCTTAATTTAACTAATTATATCTGCAATGCCTCTATTCCCAAATAAGGTCACATTCTGAGGTCCTGCGGGTTAGGAGTTCAAATATCTTTTGTAGGGACACAATTCAACCCTTAGCAGGTGGCCACATGAAAGTAAAAGTGATATGGTTTAGATAGAGACAGACTTGGAATTTAGTTTGTTTCCAAATGGCATAGACAGACTCAAAAATTCCCATTTGCCCAGGGAGGGGTGGTGAAAGTTTTCTGCAGGCCACCAGGTAAGGTTCAAGTGGCTCTAGAACTGGGGGTTACAGAACCAAACACCTGACCTGGTAACCTTCAGGACAGAACAGTCAGACCTCACGTGGGATGCACAGCACCACTGGGGGCTGAGGAAGGATTGAGTCATCAGGAGAAATTCCTGGGCCCACATGAGCTGAGAGAACAGACCATAAATTTCAAATTACACCAGCTGCGGCCTTCAGTAGCAGATGCCAACAGAATGGTCAGTCCAGGGAGCAGCTGGGATCAGCCACTCCACAAAGGGACCAACAAATACCCAGGCAGGACAGTGTAAGTCCCAGAGCCATGCCTCCTTTCAACTACACAGCTACACGCAGATGCCATCCTGGAGATCAACAGGGGATGAAACAGGGCTCTGAAAGAGCACTTTTGTGAGAAACCCAAGCTGAGACCAAGTCACCTAAAGAGACAGGTAAAACTACAGGGTTGAACAACTCCACCCCCTTTTCTCCCCCAACTCCTTCATCCCCTTTGATGAAAAGTAAAAAAGAAATAGAAAAAAAACTTCATAAGATATACTAATACCTAACTTTACTACAAAAGGTTCTGGCTTCAAGAAGTAGACTGGAAAGGTAATCAATATAGCTATAACGCTCTTATATGGGGCTTTATGTATTGTCAAAACTTGTCAAATATAGGATTCTCTGACAACTGAAATTCAAACTCTTCAGCTCAGTAAAGCTGTTATCCCATTCAAGATATATGTCTTTTCAGTACATTTTTGCCTGCCAGCAGTCTGGAATGGAAATAAAATCTAGAGTTCCTAACCATTAGACAATCTATTGCCCCACCTCCACCTCCTGGTTAATGATGTTTTTCTAGGGAGAGTAGTAAGAAGAACATGTTAAAATACAACTTTAAAAAATGTGATAGCAATTGGCAAACAAAGTCTTATTTTTAGCATCTTTATTGCTATTGTGCTTAAGGACAAATTCCCTGTCATGGAGCCTGTGATGGTTAATTTTGTGTCAACTTTAGGCCTTGGTATCCAGATATTTAGTTAAACACTAGTCTGGATGTTGATGGGAAGGTATTTTTTAGAAGAGAGTAACGTGTAGAAGAGAGGGCCTTTGAGTAAAACAGCTTACCCTCCATAATCTGCATGGGCCTCCGCCAATCAGTTGGAGGCCTTAAAAGAAAAAAGAAAGACCTCCCTCCCAAGAAGAGAGAATTTGGTCAGTAGACTGCCTTTGAACTTGAGCTGCAACATCAATTCTTCCCTGGGCCTTCAGTCTGCTGGCCTACCCTGCAGATTTTGAAATCGCCAGCTTCTATAGTAATGTGAGCCAATTCTTTAAAGTAAATCACATATATTTATTTATGCAGTGATAAAATAAATCATGCATATATTTAATAAATCCTATATATTTATGTTGAACCCCTTCCTGATGACCCACCAGCCAACTCCGAGCTGGAGGCCTGGCCACTGCTCCTCTGAAGCCAGTGGCTGCTCCTTCATTGTACTCTGCCCACCTGGCTAGTGACATGGCCATTGGTAACATAGGTGCTCAATTCTACCTCTTGTCCAAGGGGCCGCTTTCTGGGCCTGTGACACTCCTCACTGAGGGACTCTTCATAGTACATGTTTCCTGAGAGGGCCTTATAGTGGGTGTTCTCACGCCAGCTATTCTGGGAGGCAGGGTAGAGAGAGGCTTGTGGCCCATGTATACACATATACAGGTGTCCCCCCCCACCAAATGTATACACTCTTTGACAGCTGATAGCTCAATCTTGAAAATGAAATGTATTGTAATAAAAACTGCCTTTATAATTATTCAAAGTATACGTATACATTTTTGGGGAATATATATAAATCTCCAAAAGTTCTATTTCTTTGGAGACCCCTAATACAGAGCCTTTATATGCTCTTCCCTTGGAACCACAAAAGATCCAAGCTCTTGAGCTCCCTGGCCCAGTGTCTTGGGTTATAGAAGAACCAAGTCTAGTCTGGCTCAGGAAAGGCATGAAAAATCCATCAGGGTAAGATATCTGTTTCTTTGGATCCTATCATGAAAGATTTGCTGAAGGCAGGCCAATTCAGCTCAGAATTCACATTGCAAGCTCAGGATCATTTGTATCCTAAAAAGGGACCCATGTGAGATCCAAAAGGAGACATTTCCTGAAGTGTCCAGGGAATGGACTATCTTAGAACTAATTCTGGTTCCAGAAATGTATTCTCTCCACTAGCACGTTTTGGCTGCTGAGTTCTGAAGACAGAATCTTGTCTGACTCTGGAATTTATTCTAATGCTATGTTGCTATTTTAATTCTAAAGTGAACCAATTTTTTTGGACAACTGGTACTGGTAAACTATAGATCCATTCTTGTACTTGTGCAAAGAGACCCCTGTTCTGGCTCCAGTATTTTAAAGAACCCCATTCTGGCCATGCCCTTTTAGCCTTTCCCTTTTGGATTTACTCTTCTTCTTCCTTCCATTTTTGATAACAGAGTAGGTACTACAGATCTTGGAATTCCATGCCCAAATTGTTTGTTCATGGCCTGTAAGATCTGTTCTTTTAAAGATATATATATATATATTCAGGATGGAGGGGTGGCCATGGGGCAACTGTTTGTGAGTAATGTGGGTTAATTTATAGGTGAGGCACAACATCATGTTAAGTGGATCTGAGATTAAAAAGAGAATAATCTCAAACTGGGCCAGGGCTAGCTCTCCCTGCATTACTAGGTTCTAGAATGAAAATCTAAGGGGTCTGAAAATTTTAAATTAAACTTTTATTTCCAAATAGTTATAAAGATATTTTAGATATTTTTATCAAGGTTGGGAGGCAGAACATATTTAACTTTGTTTGTAACTTTTAAATGTTTAGACATAGCATATTTTTACTCTTGACCATCTGTGTCAATCATAATATTGAAGGAATTTGTGACTCAAATAAAGATTTAGATTAACTGATTGCTGAGTCCCCTGCCAACTCTGATTCCACATGTAGTAGCTAGAGACAGAAGAATATGGTCAGACTCTCTCTAGAGAGCTCAAGAAAAACAGTAACAACCTCAAGCCACTAGGGCAAGATGGTTTGACCTAAGTCCAAGTTTCCTTTTGGTTAGACTTTCTACTTGAACACTACTTTCCTTCAAATTTTTATGATCACTAATGCCTAAGAGACACTTTATTCCATGCCAGATGTGATTGCTAAAAGAGGTCTGACAGCCCTTACCAATCTTGTTAGGTTTCCAGCTCAAAAATTTATTTGATAAATGTGGATGTATCTTGAGAACTAAATTTTCAGACCCCATTGAGGTTTGTTTATCTTTAAGGTATACAGATAAAAAGATCAGAATGAGCCATGGATAAACAGCATCAGGGTTGAGAAAATAGTGGGTTTGTTTCCTTTAAAGTATAGTATATCCATAAAGAATGTACTAATTATATTTCTAGGATATACACTTTGTTGTTGTTGCTGTTTTTTTGTTTGTTTGTTTGTCTTGTGGGGTGTTTTGTTTTTTTGGGTTTTTTTTTTTGACGTTTTGGGCATCTTCTCAAAATTCCCTGTTATATAAATTCTCCAAAAAAAAAAGAACAAACAAACAAACAAATAAGAATATAAAATAAAGCTTTCTTCTACCCAATGTCCCCAGGTGGGAAATAGTCACTGCAGTGGGATAGCCCTGGCTATGCCATGTACTGAAGATGCAGATAGGCCTTCCACTGCAGATAATAAACATGAAAGAGACTGAGTGGCATTGAATTCAGATGGATTATCTCCCTTGGTTGTTGTTGTTGTTTTTTGTTGTTGTTTGTTTGTTTTTACAGACATGGTCAGAAAAATTGGTTAGAATCCTACATCTTTAAAGTTAAGAAAATGTATCTTTGTCAACTAGGATAGATCTGAATATTAGAAGGGGAAAGCAACAGGATCTATGAAATAAAACTAACTTTGAGCAAAGGAAGCATCAGGTATAGTGACCAGAGTTCAAGATGTATAGGAAGGATTATGGCAAAGCATATGGCTGATGCATAATTTCCTCAGAATTCAGCCAGTCTGGACTGGTGTCAGCCTTTTGGAAAATGACTGCAACTTTGAGAAAGCTACAACTTTGGAGCCTTACTACTGGATATCACTGTACCTGTAGCAAGGCTCCATCCAGAAAGGGCATTGCTGCAAAGAGGTGACAGACTTTGTAGGACCCATTTTTAACAGTGACAGTGTGTGATGTTGAGAACACATGGCCACCATGATCCAATCAGATCCTTACTATAGAGAGTGGAAGCAGGACTAGTTCACGTGGGATAATGTCAATTCCTAGAGTTCTTGGTAATGCAGTTAAGTAGGAGACTTGAGAGTATATCCCAATGGGAGAAACTGGACTCAGTACTAATAGCGCATGTTGGGGAGAGGGTAAATTAAGTAACAAAAGAAAAATAACAACTATGGGACCATATTTTGTGAGCATATTTGAACTCAGTTTAGGAAGTAGATTGTATCATTCATTCCACATGTTGTCTCCAAGAAATCTCACTCTCCTGGTCTCAGACAAGGGCCACCATATTTCCATCTGCAAGACCACTGCATTTCCCTCTGATACTTTGCTGAATAGAACACAAACATATACATGGTTAATTTTTGTTATTTATTTTAAGTGAGACTGGCTTCCCAAAATCCATTTCTATGATCAGCTTACATTTAACAGATACCACAACTTTCTGTCAAAGTCTTCTACAAGAGATTAATCTTAGAAATGAGCATTAGTGTATAAAGAAATGAGAGGAACATTACCAAATAAAAAAAGGCACCAGAACTCATCCAAGTAGAAATAAAGGACTAATACTCTACAAAATTTAGTTTGTCTTGTATTTATTAATGTAAATAATCTATTGCCAGCCTATCTTCTCTCCCAAGAGATACTTATTAATAAAGTGGACAAAATTCAAGATCCTTTCTTTTCATTCTGAATCAATTCTTATAACTCAGTCAGCTAAGCACTATTATTATTAACTAGTGGCCGGTGTATGAAATTCATGCATGGGGGTGTCCCTCAGCCCGGCCTGCACCCTCTCCAATCTGGGACATCACTCTTACAATCTGGGACTGCTGGCTCCTAACCGCTCACCTGCCTGCCTGCCTGATCACCCCTAACCACTCTGCCTGCCGACCTGCTCACCCCCAAATGCCACCCCCCCCGCCAGCCTTCTCACTCCAACTGCCCCCCCTTGCTGGCCTGATCGCCCCCAACTGCCTCCCCACAAGTCTGCTCACCCCCAACTGCCCCACCCCCCGCCAGCCTGATCACCCCCAACTGCCCCACCCCCCGCCAGCCTGATCGCCCCTAACTGCCTCTGTCTCAGCCCCGTCACCATGGCTTTGTCTAGAAGGATGTCCGGAAGGTCTCCCAGTCTAATTAGCATATTACTCTTTTATTAGTATAGATGTGTCTGTAATATCTGATAAGCCATGTGGTCCCTTGTAGTCTAGACATTCTGAGCCCTTTTTCATATGCTGGGCTACATTAACCTGGAAAACCATAGTCCTAATAGCCTTGGGTATGAGATAAGAGTCTGAAAAGATACAATGAGAATACTAGAAAATATGGGAAAATAATTTTGGTAGGAATCCAAATTGTTCTACAGCCTAATTTAGAGTAAGGAATTAAAAGCTGAGAGTTATAAAGGGTTTAAATGGGGCGTCCTCAGAGACGAAACTTATAATGATTCACTTCTATTACTAAGAAATGATGAAAACAGCAGCTGTGCTAACTTTAAATAACAATGGAATACTAAGCTTTTATTAATTGCTTTCTATGCTTTAGGTACTGTGCTTAGTTTACAAATATATATATGTATTATCCATATATATAAAAGCCAAGTGACCAGAATGCTGGAATGCCGGAATGACTGGAACAACCGGTCGCTATAACGTGCACTGTAGTGATCAACCAGCCTGATCGGGACCCTGATCGGCCCTCCCAACCACCCTCGGCCCCTTCCCCCAGCCGGCCTTGCCCCCCCCCGCCCCCGATCAGCCCCTCCCACCCCGATCAGGGATGGGTCGGCTGACCTCCCGTGTTCCCTGCCCCCCCCCCCAAGCCCAGGTGGGCTGGCTGGACCCCACTCATGCACAAATTCCTGCACGTGCCTCTAGCATATATATAATTGTCCTAAACTAATAAGCAGTAAAATCAGCAGTGCCCTTAACCAATAAACAACTCTTGGATTTTTCAATTTTGCATATGATCCATAGAAAGAGGAAGAGGATTTCTGCCCCCGACCCCTATATGTATCCTAGAGACCCGGTGCATGAATTTGTGCACTTGGGGGGGGGGTCCCTCAGCCTGGCTTGTGCCCTCTTGCATTCTGGGGGCCTGTGGGGATCGGGCCTAAGCTGGCAGTCAGACATCTTAACGCTGCTGCAGAGGCAGGAGAGGCTCCCACTACCACCGCTATGCTCTGTCTGAGTGATGCTCCCCCTGTGGGAGCACACTGACCACCAGGGAACAGTTCTTGCATTGAGCATCTACCCCTAGTGGTCAGTGCATGTCATAGCAACTGGTCGTTCTGCTGTTTGGTTGATTTGCATATTAGCCTTTTATTATAAAGGATGATAAGTTAGCCAGTATGGAACCTTGTCCACATCTCGCGTCCAAAAAATGTGAAATGAATTGTTCCCTTTGTGCATAAAATAACATATGATATCAATATACAAAAGTTAACATGGGCTACAATACAGAAATCTGTTTTCTAACCTTATTTTGAGGACTGCTCTAACAGGCTTGTAGTCCTTAATCTACTAGATAGTCTTTCCCAAACTTTTGTCATTCATTTGCACTCTTCATGACTTTTGCCATACCCTTTATTACTTGGACCATTTATTTTTCTTTAAATAATATCACTGTTTAATATAAATTAATAAAAGTAAATTTTATATCACTACTATAAAATAAATAGAAGGAAACAATAAAAATAAATACACAGAAAATCACACTATTTATTCCATTCCAGCTAAATATTGTTGCTTGAGAAAGTCGTAGCCTGAAGCCTATTCTCTCTTTATTTAAAAAAAAAATGCTGTGGTACATATATACAATAGAATATTACTCAGCCATAAGCAATCTTACCATTTGTGACAGAATGTATGAACCTAGAGGTAATTATGCTAAGTAAAATAAGTTAGAGAAAGATAAATTCCATATGATTTCACTTACACATGGAATCTAAAACAAATAAACAAACAAAATTGAAATAGACTCATAGAAACAGGAAATAGAGTCATGGTTGCCAGAAGGGAGGGTGGTTGAGGGGACTGGGTGAAAAAGGTAAAGGGATTAAGAAGTACAAATTGGTAGTTACAGAAAGTCATGGAGATGTAAAGTATAGCATAGTCCGTGGTCAGCAAACTGCGGCTTGCGAGCCACATGCGGCTCTTTGGCCCCTTGAGTGTGGCTCTTCCTAAGCCTTAGGAGTACCTTAATTAAGTTAATAACAATGTACCTACCTATATAGTTTAAGTTTAAAAAATTTGGCATTCAAAAGAAATTTCAATCGTTGTACTGTTGATATTTGGCTCTGTTGACTAATGAGTTTGCCGACCACTGGTAATACAGTCAATAATATTGTAATCACTACGTATGATGCCAGGTGGATACTTGAAATATCAGGGGACCACTTTGAAAGTTAGATGATTGTCTGAACACCATACTGTATACCTGAAATTCACACATAATAATATTGAACATAAACTGTAATTGAAAAATAAAACGAGTTTTATTTAGGTGGTAGAAGACATCTAGCACCATTCTGTGACTTACTCCTTGAAGTAATGAGAAAGATGGAAATATAGTTGAAAAGGCCCTCACTTTGTGACTCATTGTTATTTCATTCTGCGTGGATGTGCCTTTTAAAATCATCTCTCCCAGTGTTAACAGTGAGCATGTTAACTTTTGGGAATCATTGATGTGAGCCTATTACCTATTAACTTGGAGTATTAGTTACTTAAGCTACAAATTCATCACAAATTTCTGTAGTTACACTTGACTAGGTACCAATTTCCGCACTAGGTCCTTCAAAGTGCAAAGCAGGCTTAAAGCTGATCTAGTTAGGGTATTTTCCAGGCAACGGGAAAAGAGGCGTAAATGCTCGAATGGAGCTTGAAAGGTATTAAAAGTAGAGGCCTGCTCTAAAAGGTCCAGGCACTTGTGTCTGCCCACGTAAATGCTGCCCCTGGTTTCAGACCAGGATTCTCATGCTGTTGTGTGCCTAAGAATAATCTAGGGAGCTTGTGAAAACATGAATTCCCAACTTCACTCCCACAGAGTCTGATTTGGAAGGTATGCAGTGAGGCATCTGATGATTCTGATGTAAAAGGTAGAAGAATGACATACTGAAAACCTTAGGAGAAGGGAAAAGTGCATTCCAATTTGGGAGCTGGTGGAGGAGAGAGTCAGGTTGAAGAATTGGAGCTGGCATTCTGAGTGTAAGGGGATGCCTCAGGGGAAGAAATAAACAGGAATCAAGAGGTGGAATCCTACACAAATATAGCCTTGCCTTTTAAGTGGGCTTCAAAAGTGCTCTCCTACGAGAGTGAGAAGAAATAAGGCTAAAAAGAAGCGCATCTAGGGCCTTGTGTATCAATGATTACAAATCTGTAAGGTTTCTAGAATTCAAAAAATGTTCAGGTTATATTCTGAAATCTGAAGGGAAACACAGTTTAGATTGATGTTTGGAATAAAAGAGTTAATGTTTAGTGAGAGGATTATCACCTTATGCTGAAGTATTGTATTTACTTAACTTTTTACCATAAATTGCTATGAATAATGGCAACCTTTGTTTTTGGTACTTTATGTATCTGAACCTCACATACTTCCTGAAAGGTACGTGCTGCAATTCCAGTTCTGTAGATAAGGAAACTGAGATTCAGAGAGGTCAAGTAACTTGTCCAAAGTTACATAGCTGTCTCTCTTTATGATTACCCAAGAAAACGTTTTCTTAGTGATTAACTTATTTAGGTAACCATTTGAATAAATCATTCTATTTTTTACTAGAAGGAGCATAATTGGGCAGGGAAAGTAGGCTTAGCTTAGCTTCCTCTCATCTCAGTTATGAGATGAACTACTTTCCAACCAATGTTAAATCATTGTTGTGATTTAACAATTTTCTCCAGGGTATAGATGGGCTTTCAAATAGGAAATAAAGAAGCAGGTGAGTTGATAACTCTTATAAATAAAATGGGCAGGCATCCCAGTGTTGTCCTGTTCAGCAGCAATGTCTCCAAACTTGAGGCCCATCTCGCCCACTTCCTACACCAGTTATGACCAAGCCCAACTATTTTAAGGGTCCCTTTGGACAGAAGAACTGAACTTCACCTCCTTCTTCCACGTGTTCTCTGAGGTGCTTAATCCTGCTGTGCTTTTCTTCTGATCTGAGTTGCAGTTAATTTGACATTCTCTCTAGTTCTTACCTCTTCTTCCTGCCTGTCCAAAGGCCAGGTCAATGTGCTTCTCATAATTCATTCATTCATTCATTCTCTTCTTCATTCATTTATTGACTGCCAGTTATACCAGACTAAATCAGATGATGGTGATATTATAGAGAACCCCATTCCTGACCTCAGGGAGTTTACAGTCTAATAGAAAATATTAAATAAATAATAACAATGGTATTATGTGATTGAGTAGGCTATGAGGACATACTGGTACACCAAAGGCATGGCTGGAAATGAAAGGGAGTTTAAGCTGAGATCTATACAATGAGTAGTAAAAGTTAGCCAGACCAAGGGAAGGTATATAGGAGGAAAATGTTCCTTGTAAACAAAAATAGCAAGGACATGGTATCTGTGAGGGAGGCATAGAGTGTAATTTTTACCCATCGTCATTATTTCAGTCATCACCAATATGGTGACAAGTTCCCAAAACACCATTTCCAGCTCATATGTCTTTTATCACATTTAAACATTGACAGATATTTATAATGTGGGGGAGGAAGTAACTTTCCTCTACCCTTCAAATTTCTTTCTACTGGTCTAATAATTAAATTTGCATGAGAAAAATTAACAAGAGAAAATAACCAAATTTAATTATATATGCATGTGTGAGAACCCCACATACATAAGAGAGTCAGAGACTTCACATACATGAGAGGTTCAGTGTCAGAAAGGGACAATGAGGTATACATGACATTCTGATTTAAGGGTGAGGTAAGGCATCTTGGAGCTTCTGAGGTGAGGAAGATCATTAGCAAGACGCCAAAAGGAGCAGAATTCAGTAATTAGAAGTTTGTGCTACCCTGTAGATAGGCCACTAAAAGTTATTTCCGATGATAACTCTTATTATGGGCCAGGCTCCTTAATTTAAATTCTTTCAGAAAAATGTAAAAGTTACTCATGAACCCACCGGGTTTTGACTGCTTTTAGCTCAAAATAATTCACATGCCAAAGTGGCCCAAATTGGGGCTCTGAACTTCCTCAATAGGAAGCTTTGCTTATACATTAATCTTTATCTAACACAGGACTAGGGGTAGGATACTAGGTAATTGTAAGCTGTGAGTTGGATGGGGAACATCTGGGTGGAAAGGTAAGTGGCAAAGGTTTGGCCCCCATTTTGCCCTAGTCAACCTTGTTGAATGGGATTTAGTTTCTGAAGCCATTCATGCTCGTCCCTTAAGCATCTCCTTCAAGAGGCCATTAATTTCTAATCATAGATTTGGAATGCCAGAAATGCTCTTTCCTTTCCCTTCTGCTTCACATATGGTCTCACTATATGTGGCCAAACCAGGGGGTCAATCTCCCTTGATTTTAAACCTCTGCTTATTCTTAACCAAGTTTTCTTCTTGGTTCATTGCCTTCCCTACTTTAACAAGTTCTCAGGCTCTTCCCTTTTCATTTAGGGATCCTGAAACTATTCCTTCCTAACTCATGTTTTTGGTTTTCAGAACAACAACAAAAAAACCCACAACAAAACACCTTATACATGGGTGAAATCTTGTACCACCCTGGCCTCCAGATTCCTTGGATCAGGAACAATGTGTATTGTGTCAGAAGTCCCACTTCTTATACTGTTTTGGCTAGGGGTTTTGTCTTGAAGATTTTTTAAAAAATGATTTATTTTGTTCATATCGACATATCACCTATAATATTATTTATTTATTTATTTATTTATTTATTTATTTATTTATTTTTGTTAATCCTCACCAGAGAATATTTTTTTCCATTGATTTTTTTTAGAGAGAGTGGAAGGGAGGAAGGGGGAGAGACAGAGAGAGAGAGAGAGAGAGAGAGAGAGAGAGAGAGAGAGAGCCAGAGAAAGAGAGAGGGAGAGAGAGAGAAAGAGAAAGAAACATCGATGTGAGAGAGACACATCAATTGATTGGCTCCCACATTCACCCCAACCAGGGTTGGGGGATTGAGCCTGCATGCCAGATATGTGTCCCTGACTGGAATTGAACCCACCACCCTTCAGTCTGCTGGATGATGTTCTAACTACTGAGTAAAACCATCTAGGTCTAGCATTATTTAATTGGTTCTTTGTTATGCTTAAATTCATTTTTAAAGAAAATAATATTATAAATGAAAAACTACTATCACAATAAATAGATCATCTAAAAATAAATGCAATGAAAACAAAGCAATGCTATTGATTTCAGTTACATTAAATCCTGACTGTGAGCTGGGGATTGGTTATGTGTCACAATGAGAGATTAATAACTGCTAGAGAGATGATAAAGATTACTCAGCGTTTAAATACAACTTTCTCCTTGCTGTGATGAGATATTATTTTGTGCAGTGTCCTTTGTCCTTTTTGAGGCCAAATCAGCACTGGTCTGGGCCATGTCCTCATAGCTGGGCTGCAATTGGATAATTGGGTGTGTTTGAAGCAACTATGTTCACTTAAGGCTGGCACACTCTAGAAATCTAATTAATATCCCCCTTTGAAAAAACATGGAAATTTTGAACAAAATGTACAGAATAAAAAGAATTCCCCTGAGTGGGTGGAGTGGAGCAAACATATGTATTGGGATGTCTGAGTCAGACCTGCTTTAGTACCCCCTTTCACTTGCATCAAGCGCCCCAGTTTGGATGATAAAACATATATCTACCCTAATTATGTAGCTTAAATACCACACTTGCATGATGAATCATAGCCTTCAGAATACATTACTTCTTTATTCAGTTGAGAAGCAAAGAAGAGAAAGTCCAAACCAGGTTTGGGCCTCAAATATGCTTTATAGTTTTTCCAATTGGTTTATCGTTATTAGCCATTTCTCGTGCTCTGTCACTTTACTTTCCTTTAGCTGCTCTTTACACATCTTTGTATGATTTCCAATTTTGTATAACATACTGTGTTTTGAACTTTCAATCAAAACATTTATATTTTGGCAGAATATAAAACGTCAGAGAAATACAAGTCCAGATAAGTTTGCTTGAGTCTTAGCCATAAATATTTTCCCTCTCACTTAATTATTTTACATTTGTGTAAGATTAACTAAAGACAAAAATGACAGGAAACCCAAATATATTTAATATGTCACTTCCTTTCTCTCTTTTCAAAAATTTCTGACACTAAAACTCCAAAGAAAGTATTGTACACTTATTTTTATACTTAAATGTAAAGTTTCATTCAGCAGGCGTTCTTTCACTCAAATCTGCTACAAACTATATGCTAAAGTATTCTGCGAGATTTCAGATGATTGAAGTCTAGAGCTCTCCTTTAGAAAAGCTACAGTCTCATGAGTGATGGTTATATACATAAGCATCACAAAGCAATGTGATAAGGCTATTGGAGAAGCATTCTGTCAGTCTTTGTAATGTCTCTTCCCACCTTTATCTATTTTTTACGGTCACATTACTTTTCCCCTGGATTATGGCTGTGAAAGTTGCCCAACTGTTCTCCTTTGCTCTAAGCTTTCAGAACAAATTTAAAAATAGACAGAAAATGTAAAAAATTAATTTGTCTAACTTCAAGCTACATTCATTAACTTTCTCTCCAGAAACTCAAAGGCAAGTGGTATTTGATGGAGCCCCAATCTAATCCCTCCCTCAGGGACCTATCTCCAGGAAGTTGCTTGGAACAGTGAGGTGAAATCAGGCAGCAAGTGACTGTCCTAGAATGACCCATAGTAAGTGACCCTAGGCCTGAAGATGACCTCATGGAGTTGAAGAGGCTAACTGAGAATAACGACCTAGTGAGGCCAGGATTCTTCCTTCTTTCATTGATTCCTTCCAAAGTTGAGCAGCTCCATCATTAAACTTTGGACTATAAAAAAAATAATCAGTTCCCTGTTTCTCCCACTGGATCTTTCACTGAATAAATTTGGACCTTATTAAACAACTCAGACACCGTGTGTTTATGCTGTCCTCCTGCATTCCCCTTCCTGAGCATTGTTCTTACAAAGTACCAGCTTTTGTGTTCAGTAACTTTTCATAAAGACACAATCCATGTACAGTGTCTCCCCACTTCTTAGGCTGTCTTAAGTTCCATTCATGAAAACAAATAGTGGTCACTGAAAGATGGCTTGGACATACAGATGAGGTTCTAAATGAAGACAAGAAACAACCTTGATGAGGATATGGTGTTAAAGACTAAACACACACACCACCACCACCACCACCACCACAAACACCACCACCATCTCTCCGGCCTGAACACATTAGTGACCTTGGAAATGGAGTTGGATATACTAGGCAGCAAGGAGGCTCTAGTGTCTTATCTGAGTCATAGAATTCAGGTTCAGGGACCCGACAGGGACATGCATGGTTGGTGGAAGCATGAAGAAGAAGGGAATGAAGTGCTAAAGGAATATTTCAAGTCTCTCACCTTGGGGCACCATTTAAAACATGCAAACTGGAAATGGAAAATCACCAGGCCACACAGGACAAAGGTCAGAAAAATGCATACTACTCAGGCACCTTTATTTCCTCTCTCCTGGACTTGATCATAGTGGTATAGTCCAATGTGCTGAGAGTGAGCAAAAAATGCCCCTGTTTAATAATTCTGCTGCAGATAGAAGGTCAGGAATATAGGCCTAACATCACACTTTACTTGGGTGAATCTGAGAAATATAGACACCAAATCTTAAAGGCAGAAGGGCTGTAAAGATCATCAATGTTTTTTAAAGTGCCTATGTGTATGGAGGAGTGGGGCAGTATTCTGTTTACTGCCTGTAAACATCAGCAGGCTGCCAGTAGAAAATTCCTGGGTCTTGCCATAGAACATAGAATCAAAATTTGGGGAAGCTACAGGTCTGAAAATCTACATTTTAAATAAGCTGCCCAGCTAATTCTTACATATATTAAATTTTGAGGCTTACTGGCTTAATTCACCTTTTCGTTCGCTGATGAGGAAACGGCCACTCCTCCAGTAAAGCAAACTGGTGGCAAAATATGGATGTGAAGAGAGTTGTCCTGACCCCAGTCCAATACATTTTCTTTGTGCTTTGATGAAGAGACTTGTACTATTCTATGGTGATGATTAAATCCTGTTAGAAAGGCTTCCAGTTTTACAAATACTTTGATTTTATCAGTAATATACTAAAGGGTGTACATTCTTTCAAAGGGCTTTAACTTGCAAGACCAGTTGCCTAAATTGCCCTGAGAAATACCCCGATGAGTCAGGATGAGACACCCTTTAGTTGAGTCTCTTCTTGCAGCCAGGATTGTGTTTGGCTCCACTCTGTTCCATGGTAACCATGAGGTACAGCTGCTCTTACAAATTCTCCTGTGTGATAGCAAAGATGTTTCCTCTGAAGGTTTCATGGAGCATGTACTCAAACCATTGGCCCAGGATGGCAACTCTTGGAAATCTGCTGTTTTCTCATAGAGCTGGTCAGGTGCAGCAGCAACCATCCACTGCCACACACAGATGAACACATTTTCCCACCTCATCTGCCAATTTATTTCTTTAGTCTCTCATTTATTTTTATACTGTATATTGAATATCTTACCACATAGATTTTTCACTCTCTCTCTTCCTCCCTCTCTCTCTAAAATCAAGTAAAACAAAACACATACTTGGATGAGGATTTAAAAAATACCAAAAAACAAGGCATTTGTAAAATGTTGTTTTAAAGAGTAAAGCTGACTTCTGCATTTGGGGATTTTGTGTGTTGGTTAGTGGGTCATTGTTATGAACTGAATTGCATTCCCCCTAAATCCGTATGCCGAAGCCTTATCCGATAATGTGGCTGTATTGGGAAATACGGCTTTCAGAGGTAATTGAGGTTAACTGAGGCCATATTGGTAAGAGTCCTACTCTGATAGGATTGGTGGGTGGCCTTATAAGAAGAGACAAAAGCCAGCATAAGCGCTGGCCCTGTCTCTCCTCCCCCTGCCACCCCGCCTGCCACCCCACCCCCACCACATACACACTCCTTGTGCATACACTGGGAAAATGCAATATGAGCTTGAAGCAAGTGGGCGAGCTGTCGGCAAGGCAGAAAGAGGACTCTTACCAGAAACTAGCCATATTGACACCCTAACATCCAGCTGAGCCTCCAGAACTGTGAGAAGTGAATTTCTGTTGCGTAAGCCACCCAGTTCATGGTGCTTTTTATGGCAGACCAAGCAGACTAAGGGAGTCGTGAAGAGACAGCCTGGTTTCAGAAATGTACATGAAAACACACAGCAGTCTGGCCCCAGACAGATGCCTTCCTGGAACATACTTCCCATCGCAGTCCCTCTCCCTGGTTAGTGTGCATGGCCTCTGTGTGAGGAATCTGTCTTTGGTCTTTCAGCCTCCAGTGTCCCTCCGGCAATTCCACCGGACAGTGACACTCCACTGAGGCTTTCTTGGGCCGTCAGCAATGACATGATGCTCCGAGTTCTGCCTTATTATATTCTCTTTCAAAAAGCCTTTCTTCCAACCTTAGCATCCCTAGAAAGGAGAGCTACTATGTAACTGTACACCTGCCAGGCCATGCCTTAGAAACTTTATTAACAACCTATCAGGGTCAAAGACCTGACATATTATTATAAATTGGCATTGAAAAAAGAGAGAAAGAGAATGTATCTGAAGAAATGAGGGAGCTAGTGACTCTTTAGGTTTTTGTGGAAAAATGAGGAGGATATCAGGCTCGTGTGACTGACTAGCAGGTGGCCCACGGCCAGACTGAGGCTTGGCTCTCAGGATTACTGACATGCCACAGAACCACAGGCTGGGAGATGGCATTCTCAGAGGGAAGAGGTTGAGCATAAGGTCACCCAGAGGCAGAGGAAAATATTTATTTTACTATTTAGAGTTGTTTTCCTTTCTCTAAACAAACTCTCCTTCAGTTCCATAGCAGGAGCTTTCTTCTGGCAACTCTGGTTTCTGTGGATTTATTTGTGAATTTCCCAGGAAGCCGCAGCCTCACACACATTCTCCCGGCCATTTTACCAGGAATGTCTTGCCACAACTTGGTGATGCCAAAGCTGACCAATTAGGGTTCTGTCATTGTCATATCTGTAAAGGATTATAATTTATTAATGTAGTTTTTCCTCTTGATGGCTTGTTAGTTCCTTCTGGAAATTATAGATGGAGGCACTGCCTTTCTTGGAAAATATAATCTCTATATATAAAAGCCTAAGTGACTATCACAACCGAACTGATGTTCGAATAGGCTGCGTGGGGCGACCAGGCCTGTAGGGGGGTTAGTGAGGGGCGACCAAATGACTGAGCAGCAGGCCAGCAGGCTGTGTGGGGTGACCAGACTCGCGGGGGGTGGGGTGGGGAGGGGCAGTTGGGAGTGACCAGGCCAACAGGGAGACAGTTAGGGGCTACCAGGCTGGCAGGCAGGGGTGACCAGACTGGTGGGGGGGCAGTTAGGGGTGACTAGGCTGGCGGGAGGGGTCAGTTGGGGGTGACCAGGCCAGAAGGGAGTCCAGTTAGGGGCGATCAGGCAGAAAAGCAGGTGAGCAGTTAGGAGCCAGTGGTTCCGGATTGTGAAAGGGATGTCCGACTGCCAGTTTAGGCTTGATCCTGACAGGCCTAAACTGGCAGTCGGACATCCCCTGAGGGGTCCTGGCTGGGAGAGGGTGCAGGCTGGGCTGAGGGGACCCCCTCTCCCATGCACAAATTTCATGCATTGGGCCTCTAGTCTATATAATAAAGAGCCAAGGTCGTAAGGACTGTTACCACTACAGGCTCGATCGGACCAGAAGTCAGTGCTGGATTGCCATGGCGACCTGGCACTGACTGCCTAGGGCAGTGATGGCGAACCTTTTGAGCTCGGCGTGTCAGCATTTTGAAAAACCCTAACTTTGGTGCCGTGTCACATATAGAAATTTTTTGATATTTGCAACCATAATAAAACAAAGATGTATATTTTTGATATTTATTTTATATATTTAAATGCCATTTAACAAAGAAAAATCAACCAAAAAAATGAGTTCACGTGCCACCTCTGACACGCGTGTCACAGGTTCGCCATCACTGGCCTAGGGGGCTTCAGATCAGGCCTGGAGAGAGACCTGCAGAGAAAGAGGCAGGGTCTGATCCATACCCTCTGTGGCTGCTGTTGATCAGGACTTGCCTTTCTTTCTCTCCCGACCTGGCCAACAGCTGTGCCTCCATTTCTCTCCAGGCCTCCACAGAGGCTGCTGATCAGCCCTGCCTTTCTGATCAGACCCATTGATAGGCCCAGAGATGCTGACTGGCATAGAAACTGACCAATCAGAACCAAATTGGCCGACAGAGAAGGGCAGATGGGGGTGAGATCAGGCCAGCAGGGGAGGGCAGTTAGGGGCAATCAGGCCTGCAGGGGAGAGCAGTTGGGGGCAGTCAGGCTGGTGGGGGGGCGGGGGCAGAGAGTTGGAGGCGAGATCAGTCCGGCAAGGGAGGGCAGTTAGGGGTGATCAGGCAGGCAGGCAGAGGCAGGTAGCAGTAATCAGGCAGGCAGATGAGTGATTAGGAGCCAGTGGACCCAGATTGTGGGAGGGGCGTCCCCTGAGGGGTCCCCGATTGAAGTGGGTGCAGGCTGGGCTGAGGGAAACCCCCCCCCCCGGCCCCGCACATAAATTTCGTGCACTGGGCCTCTAGTTTAAATATATTGCTCAAAGATAAAATATATCATTTATGTGTATGTGCTAATGTTTTTTTAAAAATATATTTTATTGATTTTTTACAGAGAGGAAGGGAGAGAGATAGAGAGTTAGAAACATCGATGAGAGAGAAACATCGATCAGCTGCCTCCTGCACATCTCCTACTAGGGATATGCCCGCAACCCAGGTACATGCCCTTGACCGGAATCGAACCTGGGACCTTTCAGTCCACAGGCCGACGCTCTATCCACTGAGCCAAGCCGGTTTCAGCTGTGCTAATGTGTTTAATAGAGATCTAAACCCTCACTTTTGGAGTTGCTGAGTACTAGTAATGGAGTTGTAAACGGGACTTTAAATAAAGGATTTGCTCATTATTATATTAGTCATGAGAATTATAACTATTGAATCCTTGTAACTGGAAAATACCATAGAGTTCATAAAATGAACTCCATTAATTTTATGAATTAAATCTTTGAAGACCAGGGAGGGAGAAGACTTCAGGCGTGCTGGGTCTTTGCGAGCTTTAGTGCAATAGTCCATGCTGGTTTTATTTGTCTCCTTAAAATCATTACTCAGGTGAAATGCACTTATTGCCTAAGAGTGTGGTTTAGACACCAATCCTGACTGAGGAGTGAAAAGCTTCAGCGTAGGATGTGCAGCTGGAGGGCAGCCTACTCTTTCTGAGCAGAAGTAGGTAACATCATTCATGCAAAGCCTCACGCTTGATTGCGTAAATACCCAACATTATTTAAAAAACTGAGAAAAGATCATCGGCGTCTGAAACATCTGGGTGGAGACAGGCGGGCTCTGCGGTTTGTCTCTTCCTGAGGTGTCAGAAGCGATATATGCTCAAGACAGTTTAGTTATCAGTTTGGAGCCATTCCCTAACACCCAGGAAACAAATTAAGTTCTTAATTTGGCCACAACTTTTTCACAATGGCTACACATTAAAATTGCCAGGGAAACCTTCGAAAGCCCTAATGCCCAGACCAATGAAATCAGTATCTGGGTTGGGGCCAAGGCATTGGTAATTTTTTAACACTCCTCAGGTATGCAGCCAAGGCCGAGAACTACTGAGTTAGGCATAAAATCAAGCAAAAACAAATTTCCTAAAATGTTCTTCCTGCCAAGGAAATAAAAACAATGTCTCAGTCATTACATTTAACAATTATTCCCAATTTTGTTGGCACTGTCTTTGGAATTTTAAAAAAGTTTAAATAAGTCAATGTTTAAACTTTAGTCTTCAATGACCAACATGTATTTCTCTCCCTCCCTAGGTCCTTTGTCTCAAGAAGGGATCTGCTTTAAGTGATTTTCCAGACAATAACTGACTTTATGAAATTCCTAATGTTAGCCTAGCCCTGTCTTATGCATTTTGTACACTTAATTTATTCCTCACAACAGAATTATGCATTAGGTACTGTTATCCTCATTTTATAGAAGGGAAAATTTAGCCTCAGGGCAGCTGATGCAGTTGCCTAGACTACACAGCCAGAGATGACAACAGATCTGATGCCCTGAACCACGGGTTTTTCTGTCCTGGCCTTCCACATTCTGAGAGTAACACGGTGTGTGGAAAAGCCCTGGACTAGCATCAGTTCTTGTGCTCTAGTCCTGGGTCTGCCACTAACCTGTGATCTCAGACAAGTCCCACATCCAACTGGACTTGAATTTCTTCACCTCAAGAAAAAAAGAAGAGAGAGAAAAACAAACAAGCAAGTCACAAAAGAACATGTAAAGAAAGCTAGTCATAGAAAACTACATTTTGTATTATATGAAATCCATTTATATAAATTTCTAGAAAAGGCAAAGGTACAGAGATGGAGAGTTGTTTGGTGGTTGCCTAACACTGAGGGTTGGCGAGGGGATTGACTGGGCAAGAGGCATGAGGGAACTTTTTGGGGTGATGGGAGTGTTCTTAACTGAATTGTGGTGATGGTTGCATAACTGTATAATTTACTAAAAGTCATCTGACTACACACTTGCAATGGGAGAATTTTATGGTTTGTAAACTACACCTCAATGAAGCTGTAAGAAATGGTATTGGGACTTTTACTACAAGATGACTGCTGTATTGACTCTATAAAGGCTATTTGTGGCATTTTCACAATAAGTAACTTACGTAGCTGCATCTTTAACAACATTTTGACCTGCTTTTTATTCATACATTTTAAGTTGGTAACTATTGACAATGTATACATCTGTGTAACCATCGCTATAATTAAGGTATAGGACATCTTCACCACCCCAAAAGTTTCCTATCCTTCCCAATCAACCCCCTACTTACCATTCCTGGCCCCAGGCACTGCAGACCTGCTTTTTGTCACCATAGATTACATTTCTCTTTACCAGAGTTCCATAAAAATGGATTCAAACCATGTGTATTCTTTGTGTCTGGCTTTTTTCACTAAGCATATTATTTCTGAGATCCATCTATGTTGTGGTATTTATCAGTAATTGCTTCTTTTTATTGCTGAGTAGGATTATATTGCATAGATATATCACAATTTGTCTTTGGCTATTATAGATAATGCTGCTATAAACATTTTGTACAAATATTTTGTGGGCTTATGTTTTCATTTATCTTGGGCAAATACCTATAACTAGGAATGGATTTGCTGGATAACATTGTAAGCATATATTTAACTTGTTAAGAAAATGGCAAACTTTTCCAAAGTGGTTGTACCATTTCAATTTCAACTGTGTATGAAAGTTTCGGTTGCTCCACATTCTCCCCAGCACTTAGTATTATTGCTTAGCATTATTCTATTTTTATATTATTACTGGTAATCTGATATTATTTTATTATTTATATAAAAAAAGTTTTTTTCTCAATGAAATTTGTTACTACAAAATTTTGAGGTTTTCTCAAAGTAATAAGACATATGGCTGACTTTTTGAAACTCATTGTGCAAGTGAAGCCCTATTGATTGTCATCAGAGTTAATGAAAAATTCAAATAAATACTGCAATGTAACAAAATTCTCTCATAAAAATTTCAATTATATGCACTAAGTTGAAAAAGGCACCAGCTGTAATTTTAAGTGAGAAATAAAGGTATAATTGGGAAAACTCTGGACATCTTTATAAAGTATGGTAGAAACCAATTAGTCAATTGACATGGGACTACTTTTTGTAGGGTTAGGCTCATTATTTGTGTATTGCTGCCACAGATGATATGCCATAATGTCCTGAGTTGGGAAAGACACATCTGAGTGTTGGGGCCAGAGTATTTAATTTCTTGCATCCCAAACGTCTTCCTTTATTCCTGACATGTTGACCTGGATCTTAGGAAAAAATAATAATTAAAACTTGGCTTCCTCTCTTCTACCTCTAATAGTAATGACATGATGATGGAAAGAATGTTCTGAAATAGAAGGCCATAATGTCTTCCTCTACTGCCTTCAAAACATATCTCCTCATAAATTCTTTTAACATCTACAGAATAGCCCACACATTCTCAATGGAGGCAAGATCACTCCCAAAGTGGTGAAATTTGATTCTTGGGGGAGAGGGCAAAAAATTTTTGCTCTTCTTTAAAAATGTATAAAGCACAGATATACATATACTATATAATCATGTCTAGTAGTATATCTGTGGTATTAAATTTCATGGGGGAGAGGGAGATAGAAAAAAATGTCTCTGAAGGCTCTTTAGCGGTATAATAATGAAAAAGCATTTTGAAATACTGGAATAGACAAAGAACAAGAAAGACCATGCAGAGTTTCAGGGGACTAATCAAGTGAAATGTCTGCTAATCACTACATGCATTTGGTCTGGGATTGATCCCTCAGAACCTCCTCAGTCTCATGATATTGCTTTGGAAAAGGAAGGAAGAAATCTAAGATTTGTTAAGAAATACTTGTAAATTGAAACTTTCATTCTTCATCTCACTTTCTTCTAAAACAACACTTGCAAAGAAAGATGTTGACATCTCTGTTTTTATGAATGACGGAACAGAGGCTCAATGGTATGAACACTTTCAAGTTCTATAAAAATACAAGGTAGAATTGAGATAAGATTCCAGGTTTGTTTGATTTCAAAGCCCATGATTTCCTCCACCTCATATGATATGATTGTTGGTTGGTGGGATGGTGTCCCATTCAATTACCCTGAGTTTACTGGAAAGTGATTCAAGTGCCTGAGTCAGAATTGATGTGTTCTCACAGTTCAAATTCCAGGAATGACTAGCCGGTGAGGGTGGGGCTGTCACTGCGATATCCGAGGAGTTGGAGTGGGGGTGCAGTGGAGTTGGGGAGATCCTTCGGGAGGCTCAACAGTCTGGAGCTAACAGGAAACTAAGAGTTTTAGCTAAAAGAGCACCAATCTCAGGACCGCAGAGTGTCCATTAGTCACAAGCTTACATTCCATTCCATGTTGGTCGGTGAGGGAGGGGCACTCTAATCCCGACCAAAGGTTGAAGAATCAGTTTTGGCTAGTTGCCTATTTACTCTGATTCACAGCAAAAGGTGGACCTTTTATTCTCCGTGATAGCCCATATTTCACTATCAAGTCACCTATGCTTCAAGGAATGGCTGCTGATTTCAAAATTAAAAAATGAACATGCAGACATTTCTGCTTTTTGTTTTATGCCTAGAGATTATTATGCAACTTTTTATTTTTTTTTAAAAAAATATGTTTTTATTGATTTTAGAGACAGAGAAGAAGAGAGAGGAAGAGGGAAAGAGAGAAACACTGATGGGCTGCCTCCTGCACACCCTTTCTGGGGATCGAGTGCCGGAAGCCAGTCCATTCTTGCTGCTTGACTCAGTCGCTGCAGGGAAGAAACATCTGCACAGCATATGTTTCAAGGGACCTGGTGTATGTAGCATACTGTTCTTAATATGTTTGCTCACCTTCTTGGTGCTATGTGTTTTAACCAAGGTCACCTCTCTGAGAAAGGTGTTTCCCCAGGTAGGGATTTTTCCCTGAAGTTAGGGAGGGAATAAAACCCCTTAACTAAATGCCAGGCGGGTAGTTAATCACTTTAACTACGAACTATCGCCCTTAAGCTACATAATCTTTACTCCCTGGAATGGAGATAAGAAACGCCCTAACCTTTGGAATAGAAATTGACAGGATTAAAATCAACTGGTATAAATACAGATGTAACAAGACAATACAACACAGAACTTGGCTGGAGATCCTGGCTAGAGATCCTGGCTAGGCTGCCGATCAACTGAACGCTGTCTCTATGTCATTCCTTCTTCGCCGACTCCGTCCACACCTTTGGGGACCCCTGGACCTGCTGGGGTTGGACCCCAACAATCGAGTCCACAATCCGGGCATGTGCCCTGACTAAGAATTGCACCTGAGACCTCCCAGTGCATGGGATGATGCTCAATCAATGGAGCCATACTGGCCAGGGCTGTAAAACTTTTTGTGTAAAATCTCATCCACACATTTAGAGTTAAATCTTTAATCTTTTGGTGCTACCTGACATTACATACCTGCTTTATTTTTTATGTCTGCCTTTCTTTTCCTTTTCCAGAGACAGGTTGTCATTGTAACTGTGATTGATTATCTACCTTTGGGAGTAGAACCTTAACCTTTAACTTCTCCTGGGAGGACAAAAACCACATGTTCTTATCACCCCTCTCCCTTATACTTCATGCCAATCTCCAAGCAAAGAAAAATTAAGTTCAAGAAAGACTGCTTGCCCTGTGGTAGGGAAGAAGAGAGGATACTAAGCTCAAAGTCAGAAGAGGAAATGACTTTAGTGCCATGTTCATTTTTTTTCCTTAAAAGAGATGTAATGCATGATGCTTGCCTCACTCTGCTGTGACAAACCCTGTGTGCGCAAAATGAAAGAAACCTCAGGAAACGTTCGCATATCACTCATAAGCAAGGACAGTTGAGATTGTTCTTTTCTTTTTTAGTATGTTTTTAAAGAGAGAGGAAGGGAGAGAGATAGAGAGGTAGAAATGTCATTAAGAGAGAAACATCATCAATAGGCTGCCACCTGAATGCCCCCTAATGGGGATTGAGCCTGCAAACCGGGGATGTGCCCTGACCAGGAATAGAACTGGTGACCTTCTGGCTCCTGAGTTGACACTCAACGGCTGTTATTTTATTTTCTAGCCAAAGTAATGGGCCTAAGATCTATCCTGAAGGACAAATAGCAAGCATTTCACAAGAGGTTATGGGTCATCTTGCTCTATGCTTGCCTGCAAATAAATTAGACATAGAAAACAGGAAATACATATTCCAAGGTACTATGTAATACCGGAGAGGCTCAGTGGGGAGATTGCTAGTTATTTTTAGTCCTCAAGGAAGGCCTGAGGTATAAGGGCCACTTGGGTGGCATGTAGGACAACAAAGAGAACATGAGGCACATCCGGGAAGGTGCTCTGCCTTTGCTCTCTCCCCTGTTAATGCCTCGCTTCTTGCAGGCCAGAGTCTAGGGAGGCAGAGGGCTGTAACTGCTGGGTTAGCACTTTTGTCCAGGTGGTTTCCTGTGTGGAAGTACAGAGCACTGGGAAGCGTAGAGAGAGCTGGTGGTGCTCTGAACATTTCTGGGCAGTAGCTTGAGAGATTGGAAAAAGCTTTAACTAGAAGCCAAAAGTCTTAGTGTTGATCTCAAAATTCCACTCTCTAGACATTTGAACTTTTGCACATTACTCAACTCTCTCAAACTTGGTGTACTTATTTGAAAAAGGTTTTAAAATGGAGGTATAATTCACATACTGTAATATTCACCCTCTTCAGAGTATATAATTCAATGGCTGTTAGTATATTCAAAAGTTGCACAACTATCAACACTTTCAAATTCCAGAACCTTTTAATCACTTGACTAAAACCAAAACACTCATACCCACTAGTAGTCACTCTGCATTCCTCCCTCCTCCCAGGTCCTGGCAACCACTAATTTACTTTCTGCCTCTGCAGCTCTGCAGAGTTGCCTGTTCTGGACATTTCATGTAAATGGAACATGCAATGCATGTTCTGACTTCTATCACTTAGCACATGTTTTCAAGGTCATCCATGTTGAGATGTGTAGCAAAATTTCATTATTTTTTTAAAAATTGATTTTAGAGAAAGAGAGACATGTGAGAGAGAATTATTGATCAGCTGCCCTGACTAAGAATCAAACCCATAACCTGGATGTGTGCCCTGACTAGGAATAGAACCTGGTACCTTTTAAGCCAGAGCAAAGTTTCATTACTTTTAATGGCCAAATAATATTTCAGTTGTGGTTCTATATCTAGTCATTCATTTATCCACCCATCCATCCTTCCATCCATCCATCATCACTCATTTTTCACTGATCATCTGTTATGAACCAGTCTTGTCCTAGGCTCTTGGGACACATTGATTCATATTTATTACATGAATAAATGCAGGCACACATTTATTAGTAAATACATAAAGATAATTATGAGATCTTCTAAATCCCTCAGTTAAAAAATTAGGTTAATGGATTATTTATGACTTTTAATTTTGGAAAGTCTTTGTATAGATAAAAGAAGAGCTCTGTATACCACTAGCTTTGTTTGAAACATGCTTTTCTGTATTCTGCAGGGCTTTTAAATTATAATCATTTTAAATGTCATTATAAATTTGTCTGTTTTTCATATTATTCAAAAATAAAAAAAAGAAAGGCAGAATTCATGATCCACCCAACTGCTTGAAGGCCTGGGTTATTCAGCTATTTGAGCAATAGGCACAATGTGATTTTTGTACATGTTTCTTAACACAATTGTACAATTGTATGTAGGAAGCATTAAAAAACGTTAGCTTCTATACATGGTTTTGGCATTGCCAATTATTGTTGATTGTTAATTCTAAATACGAGTACTGCAGGAATGATCCTGGGTTCTTGTTTAGATTCTGCCTCAAGGAAGCTGTAGGAACTTAGGTAGAAGGCAGGGGGGAGGCTTGCTTCATGGGCCAGAGACTGTGGTAGTTGCACAGGGCCCCATGATCCAGAGGCCCATGCTTGGTTTAATGCTCTGCTGGAGCTGTCTTGAAATTTTTAATACTTTGTGAAAAATAGGTCTTGTAAATTATGTAGCTGGTCCTGGAGAGAACAGACATTTGTTGAGTGTCTACTCTTTACCTGCTACTTAATTTGACCCCTCAGAGCCTTGTTTTGAAGAGTAATGTTTCTTTATTTTTAAAATGGGAGGATTGGCCCTGGCTTGTGTGGCTCAGTTGGTTGGAACTCGTCCTATGCATGGAAGGGTGGTGGGTTTGGGGCCCTACAGGAGGCAGCTAATTGAGATTTCTCTCTCACATCAATGTTTCTCTCTCTCTCACTCTCTCTCTCTTCCCTCCTCTTTCTAAAAATCAATTTTAAAATAAGAGGATTAGACTTCATATTCTTTAAGGTCACACACTTGCAAGTCTAAAATTCTCTAATTCTAGGTCATGTAAAATGTTCTTGTGAAGGCAATATTGTTGTACCAATTATTTCTTCTTTTTCAAGATTCATCTTAATTGTTATGTTTTCCTGGAAATCTTCCTTCCTTTATCCAGTCTCACTTAGTAACATTTCTTCTGGGTCTGCATGTCCCCTTTGCATGACAAGAGCTTTTTTTGTGTGTGTGTGTGAACTGGGTATAGAGTAAAACTGGTTTCTGTCTCTCCTACTGCAGTTTATGCTCCCTAAAATCAGGTATTTTATAACTTACAAAATGCTATTTTGTTTTAGCAGAAACTTTAAACCACACTATTTTAACAGACTTCTGTGAGGAAACTGAGAAGTGCTTCTTAAAATAAGTAAGATTAAACAGTTTATTAGCAGAAACAAAAATTCAGAGTTGTCAGTGCTTGATGTTATTAAAGATGGGACAATCCTAAGGCAAATGCATAGCCCAAAACAGAGTCACTGGGATAAAACTGAAGACATGCAATAAGAAAAGGAGTTAGGACATTTTCCCAAGTAAGTTCAATTTAAAAGCACTATAACTTTAAAATGATGTATGTATAACAGTATAGGAATCTAAATAAACAAAAAGCAATATCTATTCATGTTGAAAAAATAATCAAAAGGTACAGAAGGGTATAAAATTAAAAAGTAAAAGTTCTCTTCACCCTAAACCACACTCTCATTTCCCAAAGATATTCTCCAATAAGTTTCTTGAGTGTCCTTCTGGAAATACTTTATGAATAGTATATTTACATAGTCTTGCTTTTGTAAAAATAGGATTCTATTTACACATAGTTTATTCTTTGCCTTTTAATTTAGTAATATTTCTTAGACCTTCTCCCATGTTGGCACTCATAGATCCCTTTTATTCTTTTTCAGGAATGAATGCTCTTCTACCACCCAGCTTGAACATTGTTAATTAAATCAACCCTTTCTGAGGAATATTAATGCTGTTTTCCATTTGGAGAGTATAAAAAATCACAGTGAAGAACTCCACATCAGACTATCCAGCAATGAAACTTCTTGAAGTCTCTATGATTTGTATGAAGGAAAGAACGAATTCAGTACTCAACTTAATGACATAGAGACAACTTTAAATATATTTGTTTATTCTTGTTCTCCAACTGCTTTTAGAAAGATTTTACAATTGGTGTGACATCATTTTTCAAAGTAATTACTGGCTCCCAAAAATAATTTCTAAAAAATCAGTCTGTACTTTAAAACAGGGGTCCTCAAACTTTTTAAACAGGGGGCCAGTTCACTGTCCCTCAGACCATTGGAGGACCGGACTATAGTTTAAAAAAAAGGTATGAACAAATTCCTATGCACACTGCACACATCTTATTTTGAAGTAAAAAAACAAAACGGGAACAAATACAATATTTGTATTTGCATGTGGCCCGCGGGCCATAGTTTGAGGACCCCTGCTTTAAAAGACCGACTAAAACTTTCTGTTTCAGCAATGTGAACACTTGGAGTAGGATTAATGTTCATTTTTAATAATTTTTTGCAGAAACAAAATCAGAGACTACTATTACTTATATTTACACTAGAGGCCCAGTGCACGAATTCATGAACCACTAGGGTTCCTTGGCCTGGCCTGTGGGATTGGGTCGAAACTGGCTCTCTGACATCCCCCGAGGGGTCCCGTATTGTGTGAGGCTGAGGGAGCCCACTGATGCACGATTGGGGCAGTACATGATCGGGCAGGGGCACAATCGGGCCAAGGAGAGATACGGGAGGTTGGCCAGCTGGGAAGGGACCATGAGAGGGCTCCAAGGTGTGTCTGGCCTGTCTTGCTCAGTCCTGATTGGCCAAACCCTAGCAGCAAGCTCACCTACCAGTTGGAGCATCTTCCCTTTGGTGGTCAGTGCATGTCATAGTGACTGGTTGACTGTCTGCCCCCTGGTGTCAGTGCACATCATAGGGAGCGGGTAAGTGACCTTAGCATATTATTAGCATACTAGAGGCCCAGTGCACAAAAATTTGTGCACCCCGGGGGGGTCCCTCCTCCCAGCCTGTGCCCTCTCACAGTATGGGACTCCTCGGGGGATGATCACCTGCTGGCTTAGGCCTGCTCCCTGGGGGATTGGGCCTAAGCTGGCAGTCAGACATCCCTCTGGCAGCCTGGGAGCCCTCAAGGGATATCCACTTGCCAGCGGGGAGCAGGCATAAGCTGCAGTCGGACATCCTTAGCGCTGCTGAGGAGGCAGAAGAAACTCCCACAACCACCGCTGTACTGGCAGCCATCAGCCTGGCTTGTGGCTTAGCAGAGCTCCCCCTGTGGGAGCGCCCTGACCACCAGGGGGCAGCTCCAGCATGAGCATCTGCCCCCTGGTGGTCAGTGTGTGTCATAGTGACCAGTTATTCCCAGTTGTTCTGTTGTTAGGGTCAATTTGCATATTACCCTTTTATTATATAGGAGTGCCTGGCCAGCCTGGGTGAGGGGCTGATGGCTGTTTGCAGGCTGGCCACAGACCCTTCAGGGTGGAGATCCCCGCTGGGGTGCCTGGCCAGCCTGGGTGAGGGGCTGAAGGCTGTTTGCAGGCTGGCCACAGCCCCTTCAGGGTAGGGGTACCCCCTGGGGTGCCTGGCCATCCTGGGTGAGGGGCTGAGGGCCGTTTTCAGGCTGGCTAAGACCCCCAGCGGGGACCCTCACCCCATGAGGGTGTGGCCATCCTGGGTGAGTGGCTAATGGTTGTTTGCATCTGGCCAAGCCCCCCAGCGGGGACCCTCATCCCATGAGAGTGTGGCCATCCTGGGTGAGGGGCTGATGGCTTTTTGCAGCCTGGCCATGACCCACAGCCACCCAAGTTCCCAATGGAGGCTGGCTGGAAGCAGGTATCTGGGATTTATTTGTCTTCTATAATTGAAACTTTGTTGCCATGAGCGGAGGCCACAGCCGGCTCAGGGCAGGTGGGAAGCTTGGTTTCCTCCATCGCCGGGGCAACCAAGCCTCCTGCTTGCTCCAGCTCTGTGGCTGCAGGCCACCATCTGGGTTGGGTTAATTTGCATATAGTCGCTCTGATTGGTTGGTGGGCGTGGCTTGGGGTGTAGTGAAAGTATGGTCAATTAGCATCTTTGTCTTTTATTAGTGTAGATTATGCTTTGATTGGTTGAATGGTGGCTGACTGGACACTTAGCATATTAGGCTTTTATTACATAAGACAAATTCTTTTACAAATTGTGCTGACAACATCGTTGATTTGGGGGTAAGTTTTCTCTCTATCAATTATCTCTACTCAAACAGAGAGTGAGTTCCCTCAGGCCTGACTCTAGCTCACCTTTCTGACACTCATGAGGTCCAATAAACTCTCCTTTGCATAAAAGTAATTGAGTAAAAGTTTTATAATTGATTATTTGTATTGGGAACCAAACATATTAGATCATAGAATTGTTCAGATATATATAATATTTAAATATAATATAATATAATATAATATAATATAATATAATATAATATAATATAATACTTTAAATAAATGTTTAATAAGTTCATTGCAAAGTTGTGGTCCAGGTAATTTTCACCTACTCTAACTTAGGAAGCAATACAAAAAGTAAATGCAAACAAGCCTAGAGCATGTGAAGATTTTCCTGCAAAGAATGATTAGATTTTTAAATGTTTTCAGACCTCACTCCCTTGGTTTCTTCATCTTATTTAAAAAAAATATATTTTATTGATTTTTTACAGAGAGGAGGGGAGAGGGATAGAGAGTTAGAAACATTGATGAGAGAGTAACATCGATTCAGCTGCCTCCTGCACGGCCCCACTGGGGATGTGCCCCCTACCTGAATCAAACCCGGGACCCCTGAGTTCACAGGCCGAAGCTCTATCCCTAAGCCAAACCGGTCAGGGCGGTTTCTTGATCTTGATAGTAACAATTAACTTTAAAAAATACTTTAAAAATCAGAATGCTCTCAGACTTAGAATGTTCCTTGCTTCTTCTTCTTCTTCTTTTTTTTTTAAATAGAAAAATTGGGAGCCAATTATTTAGACCATGCTTTTAAAAGGTCACCTTGTTTTCCATTCCTCTGTAATTGTGTAATAAGAGTTGAATGGCTTTGGGCAAATCACTTTATCTTGCAGAGCCTTAGTTCTGTCCCATATAAAGCTAAAATAACCTTGAATATCCATTTCAGTGCTAAAATGGTATGACTCCAAGGTTGTGGTAAGAGTAGAGAGGTGTTACAGGTGTTGCAAAGGACACATGATGAAAGAGGAAAGATTATGGGATGTTCCTCAAGAGGTTAATTCTTCTTAGAATTCATTAAAGAACAAATATTTCTCAGTTTATGCTTAGAAGTAAATATATATTTATTCTTACAATATATTCCTATTATTTCAGCTTATAAACATATTTGCCAGATTCAAAGAGGTCTCCCAACCACCAAAAAATGCCACATACCAAGTGGATATAAAAAGGCACAGATGTAGCAAATATAGAACCAATACATTTTTGCCTTTGTCTCAAGATAGACTGTCTCATGGAATCTTTACACATGGATTGAATTGTTTTTAAGTATGGCAGTCAACAATAATAAGAAACAGAAATGCTGTGGCAATGGCTGGGTCTCTAGTTACCCAGTGTCTGAGCAGAGAATTAGGAAAGAGTGGGGCTATTCAATAATCCACAATGACTACTGTGCGTGCGTGTGTTTGTATTTGTATATGTATCTACCTCAATAAAACAACCCATTTCAAGGTTCCATATATTTCTCTTTAGTCATTAATTTCTTGAGTGTCTGCTATTTGTTAGGCACTAGTGATATGTGGTCAGTAGGGGAGACAGATATTGAATAAATAATCATACCAACACATAGATAACAATGAATTGTGACAATGCTAAGAAGGACAATAAAGGGTATAACGAGAAACAAAAACAGGGTCACATTTAGATTATACAATCAATAAATGAAAACTCTGAGGAGGAAGTAGCTAAGACATGATGCATGAGCAGGAGGTAGTTAGGAAAGCTTTTAGGCAGAGAACTAGACTAAGCTTGAGAAAGTGAAAAGCTAGGGAGAGTTTAAAAACAAACAAGCAAACAAACAAACAAAACTGGTTGTGCCAGCACCCAGAGAAGAGAAGCAGAGTATACAGCTGGGAGGCTGTAGGCCTTGTTGGTCTTGATAAGGACTTTTAATTTGAATACCTGATTTTTCTTAATGTTTTGAATCTTACTGGTTAGGGATGTAACCCTATCAGATTTGTGTATTCAAAATCTTCCACTGGCTGCTCTGTGGGTAATCCATTAGAAGTGAGCAATTGTGGATTTGGGGAGATTTGTTTAGATTTGCTATATTATAATAGTCAACATGAGGATAGTGGTAGATTGAATTAAGTGACAGCAAAGGAGCTGTAGAGAAGTGGATAGATTTTTAACATATTTTGAGGGCAGAATCACAAGTACTATGTCTTAACACCTCTGGGATCTTAAAAAAGATATTAGTTTACTTTGTCTACTACTTTAGAATACTCTGGAAAGGTGGAATGGTACTTTTCCACTTCCCTTCAAGAAAACAGGTCTTATGAAAGCAGGGCATAGTGAGGCACACTGAAGGATCATCCCAGATAAGATGGGGAGGAGTCCCAAGGGTGGAGGAGGTGATGTGGGTGGGAAAAAGTGTGGGATTTCCCAAGACTTGAAGATGTGTGAGGGTCGAGGAGCTAGTCTTATTTATATGCTTGCCTGATACTCATAGCACCTTAAACAAAAAGCAGACATTAGTTGTTACTGTTCATGATGACAGTGATAGGTAGCAGGCAGTTTTTAGAATAGCATTGGCAAATAAATTTTGAGAAACTGTTATTGAGAAGAAGACTGTGGCTGGGGTAAACATGGAAACAGCTGGAGAGCATGTGGTTCTCCTCACATCTGGGAGCTATGAAAAGCAATAGTAATAGAGGCATTCCATATAGCTCCACCCTCAACCAAATGCTATGTAACCACCTTCCAAAACAGGCAGATCTTCAGCAAAATGAAAATGGCCTTGTCATTCATGAATCAGGGACAAAGGTTCCTGTTTCATTTTGAATATCATGACCCAGGTAAATCCAATCCCAGTCACTTTACAGAATAATTCAGGATGTAGGGAAATAGGAACTCATAAATTGTTCAATCTTTTTTGAAGTCAGATCTGGTGATATCTATAAGAAATGTTTAAGTGTGCATTTCCTCCTCTCTCCTCATAGGAAATGAATTAATCATAGCTTTGATTCATTATATACACACTAGTGGCCTGTGCACAAATTTTTGCAGTGAAATCCCAAAGGGGACCTCATGTCCTGTGGGACACAATGACCCCAAGGACTTAAAAGAGGAGATTGATATTCGACTATCCAGGGTTCAGGATATCAAGTATGAACCTCAGCTCCTTGCGGATGATGATGCAAGACTGCTGCAGCTGGACACCCAGGGAAATCAGAGTTGCTACAACTATTTATACAGGATGAAAGCTCTAGATGCCATCCGTGCCTCTGAAATCCCATTTCATGCTGAAGGCCGGCATCCCCGTTCCTTAATGGGCAAGAATTTTCTCTCCTACCTGCTAGATCTTCGAAACACTAGTACTCCTTTCAATGGTGTGCGCAAGGCCCTCATTGATACCCTGCTGGATGGCTATGAGACAGCCCGCTATGGGACTAGAGTCTTTGGCCAGAGAGAGTACCTGCGCTATCAGGAGGCCCTGAGTGAGCTGGCCACAGTGGTCAAAGCACGAAGTGGGAACTCTCAGCGACAACATCAGTCAGCAGCCGAAGACCTACCCCAGGCTCCTGGAGTTTCCCCAACAACCATACAGGTGACATACCTCTCCTCCAGCCAGAAGAGTGAAAGTGCCAAGCACTTCCTTGAATTGAAGAGCTTCAAGGACAACTATAACACACTAGAGAGTACTCTGTGATGGCACTGAAGGAATTGCTGTTGATGGAGCCAGAGAGACTGCATTGTGCTTGCCGGGTGCGCCTCAGGTCATCTGGATCAGCAGGCCCAGACTGGATCAGCTAAAGCTCCCGGTCGTGTCCACAGCTCTTAGAGCTCATGCCTAGAGAATCATTCTCCAAACCTTCCTTATGGCCAGTTTCAAAACTCCAGTTAAGACTTTATTTTCCCTTGGTAGCACTTTTTTCTGGAGTTGAATTAAGATGTTTTTCTTAATGTTTCTGTCAGAGCTTCCTTAAAAATCCTCACTTGGTTTTGATCATAGTTCATCTGCCCCTTTCTAGACTATAATCCCAAGGGCGAGAGAGTTGGGGTGACAGGGGAAGAATGGTCAGACCAATGCATTGGTCTGACTTTATAAATTAATAAAATGAACAATTAAACAACAAAAAGGGGGGGGTTCCCTTAACCACTTAACCCAGCCTGCACCCTCTCCAATCGGGGACATCCCTCTCACAATCTGGGACTGCTGGCTCCTAACTGCTCACCTGCATGCCTGCCTGCCTGATCACCCCTAACTGCCTCTGCCTGCCTGCCTGATTGCCCCTAACCCCTCTGCCTGCCTGCCTGATTGACCATAACCTCTCTGCCTGCCTGCCTGATAGCCCCCAACTGCCCTCCCCTGCTGGCCTGATCTCGCCCCCAACTGCCCTCCCCTGCTGGCCTGATCACCCCTAACTGCCTCTGCCTCAGCCCCCACCACCATGGCTTTGTCGGGAAGGAAGTCGGTCAACCTGGTCTAATTAGCATATTACCCTTTTATTAGTACAGATGGTTTTCTCTATTTTTTTTTTTTTTTGTACTTGCTTGCTTATTTATTTGTAGTAAATCCTTAGAGTATCACATTCACCACCTAAAACAAATGCTCAGATCTTGGTGATAACCGACATCTAACCATAACGTCTCTGAATTTCATCCTTATTCCCTCCTATCTGAGGTAACCTGACTCTCATATTTATGACCCCATGCTTTCTATTTAATATAGATTTTTGTAACATTAGTATTTCTAAAATTTTAGTTTTGTTTTTTGTATGCATTTACACACATAGATGTGGCTGTGTGTTTTAATCTTTATGGACTTGTGTTTTGATTTAGTAATATATTTTGTTTTAAACTTTATGGACATATATTTTTAATTAATAATATATTGCTAAGATACCCATAGTGTATGTTACTCTGGTTCACTTATTTTGACTCCTGAATCATATAACGTTTTATACAGTACAGCCCGTTTATGCTCTCTTCTTTTCATAGGCACTTAGGCTGTGTTCAGTTTTTGCTGGCTTAACCCAAACATCCCAATAGAGTCTGACACCAGGTGTCAGAGGCTGTAGAACCACAGTACATTCCTGGGGGAGATTGAGTTGGTGCAACAACTTGGGAAAACTGTTTTCCATGATCTCTTGAAGGAGAGTATCCATCTACCCTCTCACTAGGATGACAATACATGGCCTAAACCAAGACATGTCTGAGAATAAAAAGTAGCACTAATAGAGTGAGTTCCTGGGTCAGTAGGGATTACTGGGACTGACTTGGGAAAAATAAGTCATATGGTCATATATCCAAAACTGGGGAAGTCCACTCCCAGGAGACTGTTGTATCTGCTCAGAAAAAATTCTGTGTAGGAATGTTCAGAGCAACCATCTTCACATGATCATCTAGGAATTTATTGTAAGGAAATTATACTAGATAAGTAAACATTTATTTACTGTTATGCATCAAAGTATTTTTATAATACTGAAAAATCTGGAAAGTATCCAAATATTGACAATTCAGGCTTGGTTAAAATGGCGGTGGTACATTCATAAATGGCTCACTAGGCAGTCAGTTAAGATGCTGTTACAGAGGCATCTCTGTGGGAAATGTTCATAATATGTTGAGGAAAAAGCAGATTACAAATCAGTATGCTCATCATGACACTGTTTTAAAAAATGAATATTTACATTAAAAAGAGACTAGAACGATGCATTTTACAGCATTAGTAATGGTGGATTTCTGAGAAACATTTACTTTTTAATTTGCTTCCTTATATTATTATCTTCCCTATGATAATTTTGCATTTTTTACAAGTAAAAAGAAGAAAACCAAATGAAAAGCAAATGCTATTGATTATATATTTTGGCTAGAAGCTGTTCTGTTATTGTTGTCCCCATAATGTGTCATTTTATGTCCAGAGTGCCTGGACAGCAGCTTTCCTACACTATGCTCAACTCACCAAACAAAATGTCCACTGCATTCATGAAAAATTATCTCCTTTGTCAAAACACTACGTAGGTGACCGCAAACATTAGTTGGTTCAGACTGTCATAGCCTGGCTTCTTAATTGCAGTCACTTAGCAACCTACTGAGAGAGTCCTAATGCCTTAAGTGCTGTGAAGAGAGTGTGAAGAGACTACTAATTATAGAACTGGAAACTTCTGGAAGGTAAATACTAAACTTTGGGACTTTGGAGCTTGGTTTCCTATCAGAGGAGAGACATTTACCTGAGGAGTTTGAGTAAATCTGCTTTAGCGGTCAAAAAGGAGGCATTTGGAGCCTTGGCGTCAAAGGGCAACAGAATGAGTCCCCATATTGCTACACTAGCAGGAGTCTCTCTCCCGGCCAGTCTTTGAATGGAGAATGGCCTTTATTTCTCATAAGGGAAGCTGAATATTCGGGGCGATGCCCTGAGGTCATCAGAGTCATGAAAACTAAGGATATGGCCCATTCTGAGTAGGAACAAACATTATTAGGAGGGGAGGCTTCCATCTACTGGTCGCTGATTGAGCTGAAACACCCCTGAGATGATGGTAAGATCTATGGCAGTTTGAAGCCTCCTGAACTCCCACCCCATTAAGCACCTCAAACTCATGGAAACAGTATGAGCAGTTATTCCAGTGATGGAACTCCATTCCAAAGTTCTGAGGTGGCCTTGGACAGACTCTGATTGATCAGACCATGTACTTCACAATATGGTCACTCCTTCCAAGATTTATTTATTTATTTTAAAATACATTTTTATTAATTTCATAGAGGAAGGAAGAGGGAGAGAAAGATAGAAACATCAATGATGAGAGAGAGTCATTGATTGGCTGCCTCCTGCATGCCCCCGACTGGGGATCAAGCTCACAACCAGGCATATGCCTTGACCGGAATCAAACCTGGGACCCTTTAGTCTGCTGGTTGATGCTCTATCCATTGAGCCAAACCAGGGTAGGACTCAAGATTCTTTAGGAACTTTGTTTTGCATTGTTCAGTTGGCTGAAAGATAAGGGTCAACAAAAAATGCTCAAGGCACATAGCGTGGCCAATTTTGGCACAGTTGGTAATCATTACCACTATATTAACCACTGTTTATTGATCCATTACCTATAGGGTCAGATACTATAGAAACTAAAAACCATATCTTAGAAAAGTTAAATTTTCCAAGTCCAGAAACCTAGTAAATAAACTTGAACTCAGAACCATCTGAGTGCAAAACTATACTTTCATGCACTATATTATCTGGCTTCCCCAAGGTATATGACAGAGCATTTGATTCTTTCTCTTTTTTAAATGAAGAATATAATTATATGTACTTATAACAAAACTCTTTTGTTCTTATAGCCTCTAATATAATATAGACAGGAAGATATATGATAAATGTATAGCCAAATATGAATGGTGTTTCTTTAATTATTGGTTGACAAAATAACTACTTAGTCCCCATGGGAAGTATATTATTACCCCTTCTAAGAAAAGTTCTACTAAGAAGTTCTATTGAAGACAACAATCTTTTTTCAAAGGAACTCCTAATCTGATGCCAGTAGTCTGATAGAACCTTGAACTACATGCATAATTTGTTGCGTAGCAGAACACTCTTTGGATGTGAGGGGCATTACTTTGTCCAGTGCATTGTTCCAAAACCTGCTGTGATGATTGGGAAGAATAAAGCTCAGTTTGAAAGAGTTATGAAGGGATTTGGTGTGTGAGCCTTGCTATTCCTTTATTACCAATTTGACTCCAACAAGGGAAAGAACCTAATGTAGCTCTCATAATGACACTTCTCTGCCCAGTCACAAGGCTTTCCCTCTGCCAACAAGAGAAGGAGGAGGTATTTCTTTATTGAGCAACTTCTATGTGTCTTCTGGGGGCTTTCCCATATATTTCCCTTTTAATCGTGAAAGCATTCCTCTGTGGTAGGTTTATCCATTCCAATTTGCCCACTTCACCACAGTCTTTTTTTCAGGGAGAAAGAATAAAAGGTACATAGATTGGAGAAGTAGATAAAAGAAGAATCAAGGAAGTGTTTCAGAGGGGGATTTTTCATTTAGGGAGTTTCAAGTTATGTCATTTAAAGTAATATTGGCATATCTATTCCCTTCTTGGACTTTTCTGCCTTTAGAAGAAGAAGGTCTTGACATTAAATAGCAGGACCAATGCCTGTGAGTTCCAGGTTTTACTTCTGACCTGCACTGAGTCCAACACCATGCCCATCTTAGTTTCTGTCAGAGGAGGGTGACCATGCCCATTTACCCACTGGCATTCATAAGACACAAAGTAACACCTACCTGAATTACCACTTTGAAATGATCTTACAAGAAAAGAGGCATAATAATTCTTTTCACCTGCTAGTTCCTTTGTCTGCGTTCCTTTCTCTTGTTCTTTAACCATATTTAGGGCTGAAATATCCCATCAATTCTCTTCCTAGAAGCTTGTGATTTTCTCAGGTCAGAATGCATAAGGTAATTATACTGATTAAAGTGAGAAGTCTATTTGTGACTCAGAGTCTTGGCCTATTTCCCATTCATGTTCCTATTCTAGTCTTTGCCAGATTGAAGGATACTTTACCACCTATTTATAATATATTTACTGGAAAAATATTGCTTTATTCTCAAAGGTTTATTTTAGGGGGCCTGCAATGTCTATGTTGGTTTAAAGACTGTAGAAAAAAGTATTTGGTGCATCTTCAACTTGTTTTATTTTAGGGAAATATGCGACAGGGTTGGCTCCACCCTAGAATAGCCTGGGTGGGCTGCCAGCAGCTCTACCCTGGGGTGGTCCTTTCTTTTTGGCTGTGGCTGTGGAATGTCTCCTTTTTTTCCCACGGGGGCCTATGTCTTCTTTGGCATAAGGTGGACCAGAAGGGAAATGACAGGGTCAGAAGCAGAGCCCCAGAGATCAAGAGAGAGAAAGCTCAGCGTCAGCATGGACCACCAGCCATGGCTTTGGAAATGGATAGAAGCAAAATTGAGCACTGCAATTCCAGCTTGAAAGGAATAGGCACCTCTAACCTGTAGCAGGTGTTTGGCCACAGTCATATATCAGAAAAAGTCAGGGAAAACGTCTGTAGATCACACAATGGAGAGAGCCCTCACTTCCAGCCTTTGAAACCCAAGTGCGAAAAAATATCCTAAGAGGAAGAAGGATCTTTCACTTATGAGGACCATTTGATTTTAAATTAACTGCTCTCTAAAGAAATTCTGACAGCATAGCACACTATAGAGCATTCAGTGAATACCCCCAAATGGTGAATTAATTGAGCTGCTTAAATAGAGAACAAATTCATCTTGAGTAACTTGAAGTCATGAGGATAAGGATTATAAGCTGGATGTTCTCAGATTCTGTATGGAGCACCTGAAGGCCAAATAACTCAGCTCCACTAGACATCATAAATGCAACTTCCCCAGCCAAAAAAAAAAAAAAATCCCTCCCCCCACACACAGAAAAACCAGGATATTCCTGAAGAATGATAGAAACAGCCATAGTCAGAAGTATGATACCCTGGTGGATGGTGTCCTCGTCTTCCCCGTGCCTATTCACATCAGGTCATTGGTTCCATCTACTGTTGGTGCTATTTAGTTACACCATACTTCAGAGGTCAGTGTTCTCTATATCTCATTTCTTCTGGCCTCAGGTGAACTCCTAATGATATTTATTTCCAAATTTTTCTTCATTTCATTTCTGAGAGAACTCTCTAGGGAGACCTTTAGTAGATATAGAGGCCTGACTTGGCTTGGGAATTCTTTGAGATGGGAAAGCATTTGTCAAGTATCAGTTAACTGTCTTCTATGGCAGTGGTTCTCAAAGTTTGGTACCAATACCAGCGGCAACAGCATCACCTGGGAACTTGCTAGAAAGACAAATGCTTAGGTACCACCCCAGACCTACATGAAACAGAAACTCTGAGGTGTGGGTTAGCACTCCATGTTTTAACAGGCCCCTCCAGGTGATTCTGAGACCATTATTCTAGGACATATTTTTCTCTCTTGGGCTGCTGCATACCTGGGGATGTGTTATAATTGAAATCTAGTAGTGGGAGAAACAATTACATGTGTCAGGGTCCTGTGGAAATGTTCTGTCAGCTAATGTATTTTATTTTCCTCTGTTCTTAATAAGGTACTGCCAGGTTATTCCTAATGAAATAAAGGCTAGAGTTTCATAATGTGAGAATCTGAGGGCTTAGTGCTATACAAAGTATAATGTGAGAAACCTTCCCCAATAGTTTACAGGCTGTGAGAGGCAGATCATATAACTAACACTGCAAAGGCCAACTTTAGATATTAGATGAATCACCTCCTAGCCATCACTTGGATCAGGACACCATTACAATCACACACTAAAACATAGTCATTTGTCAGTCATCTAGATGTGTCATTGGACCCTTCCCTAAAACAAAATGTACCTTTATTGAGCAGGTTACTAAAGCATGAGAAGGCTGTCTCCCCTACTTTCATTTATACCATATACTAGGAAATCTTAGATGAGCCAGCACCACGGAAAAAGTCCACAGAAGATAATTGTCAGGAGGGATTTGTGAAGGTTATTTGTGGTTTGCTTGATTGAGACTCCAGGGGTGTCTTTAATCTTAAACAGGCAGTTGTGATTGAGTCTCTGACTTGAGCCTTGGGGGCTCTACTCAGCATTTGTCCTTATATAACTATTGGTTAACCCTGGTGAAGAGGGTATGGTGGGCTAGTCTCCTCTATTTAGAAACATGTGCAAGATGTAGAGCTGCAAGAGTCTTTAGGTATCATCTGACCTACTGTTTAGAGACTTGAGACTTGGATAGAAGATGCATGTCTCTGAACCTACAGCAGGTACAGCCACTCAATACAATTAGCATGTTAGTTTGCTAGGCTCTCGTCACTACTAAACTGTGAGATCTTTGAGAGCGCAGACTTCATTTTCATCACCTTAGAATCTCTGGTACCTAGCATAGTGCCTGGTGCAAAACAGGTTCTTAAATTTTTAACCTCTGGCTTTGCTTCTAGAGGCATCAACAAGATAAAGCATTGAAATGATCAAGGTTTATAGAAACCTGCTTATGTAGTTTATTCCACCTATTTATTAAACACAAAACAATAGTATCTTATACTTTGGTGGTACCCTTAGATTATTTATAATAATAATAGTTTAGTTCACTCCTCTCATTTTAAAATAACAAATTGTAGCCCAGGAAAGATAAGTGACTTTCCTAAGGTTCTACTGCTTATTACTGGGTGGTAGGGCCTGGGCTAATGTACTAAGGCCCTAGGTTAGTGCTCCTCCTGATGCCCTGTCTTATCCTCTTAACTGAAGCCATTTTTCTCAGACCTAAATTTTTAGAAGAAACAAGGGTTATTAATTAGGCCATTTTCTTAAGGCGGTTCGTACATAATCCTAAATCATAAAACCTCAGACTTTGGAAGGGGCCTTGGAAAGCATTTGTCCAACAGTCCAACCCAGACACGGATCTCCTGTACAGACTTCCAGAAAGAATGGCACTTTGTCTTTGTTTGAGCTCCTCCAGGAATGGAATTGTCAATATCTTATTTTTAAGCAGTTCTAGTTGACACAAAATTCTTTCCTTTATTTAAATAAAAGAAGCACTACTACACATTTTAATGTACCAAATGCTGACATCTAGAACTACACAGAATGAATATAGTTCTTCATCATGGCAGTTGTTCCTCAATCTAAATATAATTTTCATCATCAACATTAATCTCTTCTCCAAACAAAACATTCCTTGGATTGTTCTTCAAAAGATAGGATTTCCAGAACCACCACCACTTTGGTTGCCCTTGTTGGACTAGCCTTTAACTTGCCAATATCCCAATTTAGAGGTAAACACAAGACCAAATATTTTAGATGTGGCCTAATGAATAAAGAATGCAATAGAATTTACTTCCTTTTTCATGGGTCCTAGATTTTTGTTAAGGAAGTTTAAAATTGCATTAATATGTTTGTCTACTCACAGCTGCTTCTTGTATTTTAGATCAGCTAAACACTCTAGGTCTTCCTTTGAGGGGGAAGAAAAGATTCTTATTATATTCAATATTCATAAATAAATACATAAATTCCAGGTAAGTTAAAATGTATATGTAAAAAATGAGTACTAGGGGAAAATATTATATTTTATTTGGAGATTTGTGAAGATACTCTATGTATGACATCCAAAAATAAGTCACAAAGGAAAGACTGATATATTTTGTTAATTGAAATTTAGAATTTCAAGTATGGAAAAAATAATAATATTAAAATCATAAAAATTAAAAATAGAAAACTGGGAAACATGTTTGCAAAATATGTGATAGAGTTTAATTGCTCTTGTAAATTAACTAAAATAGACCAAAGGAAAAGCCATAGATATTTGAGTGGCAAAGAAATAAAATGGCCCACAAGGATGTAATGAAATGTTCAAACAAGCTAGTCACCAAAGGTGCTGGCAAAATTAGATTTGTAAAAATGAATATAGTTAATATATGGTGTAGAAAAGTATCGGGCAAAACAGGATTTCTCACACACAACTGATGGGATTATATAGTTTTCTATTACTTGCTTTAGGATAATTTGGGAATATTTATATTGTCAGGAGGGATTTGTGAAGGTTATTTGTGGTTTATTAATCAAATATTCCATATGTGGAATAAAAGCCCAAGAAAGCAATAATATTTCTTTCTACAATACCACTTTTCTAAATTTATCCTAAGTAAAATATTAAAGATGTGTGCAAAAATTGTCATCATGGCAGTAATTATAATAGGAACAATAAATTCCCAACAATAGGGGATTGGTAGATTGCATTTATTACTAACTAGAGGCCCAATGCACGAAATTCGTGCAAGAGTAGGCCTTCATAGCCACAGTGGCTGCCTGGATCCCTCCCCTGGCTTCATCTGGAAGGTTGTCCAGTAGGACACCTGGGAAGACATCTGGTCTAATTAGCATATCATACTTTTATTATTATAGATGATTAACTATTATTATTGTGAATTTATAAAATTGATGTAAAAATATATTTACTTCACAATATAATGAAGTGAACCATATGTACAAAAGATAGTGGTGACATTTTAATAATTTATGTGTACCTGATACACACATACTAAAAATCTGGGAATTAACACTACACAAACACATTTCTTCTTATCCCTGTGTTCAGAAATACTAATTTTATAAGTCAAAGTAGGTGAAGTTTTGCTGCAGTAACAAATAATCCACAAATCTCAGTGACTTATTATAACAAAAGATTAGCTTGCTTCTGTTACATCCCAAGGCAGGCTGCAATAGAGGGGGCCTCTCCTTACGCCCATTCGGAGATATGGATAAATGGTGGCTCCAGAAGCTTCCATCATCACTGAGGCAGGAATAAAGGATGGGACAACTTGCACACACTGCATGACACTTCTTTTATTTTATCATTAAGAAAAATCACAAGGCCATGTCTCACTTCAAAGGGAGTAAGAAAGTGGAAACTTACAATGAGCTTGGAAGGAAAACTGCTATTTCTGCAGATAATCCTAGTGATGACCTCATTGACAGTTTTATTTTTCTCCTATTTGTTTGTTTATATTATCTGCTTTTTCTAAATAAACATATGGAATATTTGATTAATAAAAATTACTGTTAAGACATGTGTCCTTAATAATAAACTTGTGGAATGTTGGCTAGTATATTCATTGTCTGTTAAAATATTTCTCAATCTTGATCTTGATTTTATTAAGCTTATTTTTTCTCCCAGTTTGGTGCTTATTGGAAGTTTTGAAAAAATGTAGGGTGAACACTACCACATGTAGAGACATTAGTCCTTCCATAGGACATTGATCTACTAAACAATTTTCTTTAATATGTTTGTTTAAATGACTTGAAATCCATACTCACTGTTTTCATATTGAGCTGTTTACCATCCAGTTCTTAATGGTATTACAACAAACTTTGTCAAGATACTTACTGAAATCAAGATTGAATTCCTTTTTGGTATTTATCTGACATACTGTTTTAAGTTTGACAAAACTTGATTTTAACAAAGCTTCTTTGGGATGAAGGCAAGATATTCTGACCCAACTGCCCACAAATTGGCTAATAATGATTAATTCTAGAGTCTTGCTAAGGATCAACAGCGAATTTATTAATCCCGAAATCAGGGATTAATGTCTTGGGAGTGCAGGTACATTTATAGTTACACATGCTTCTCTCAAAGATGCTCCTCTCTCTGGGAGTTCCCTCGCTGACCTCGATAATCTGAGCCTGGAGACTTGGATACACTTAAAGGAGTTATTTTGTCTCATCTCCTAACCTTGCTCATGCTTCAGTTCATTTCTAGCAATGCTTGTTCTAGTCTAGTCATTTAAGGAACTTAATCACTACTAAGAAAAACAGAGGTAAATTCCAAAGGAAAGAGGATATTTTAGATGTAACTGCTTGTTGAGGCACCCATTTCAGAGAGAAGTATTCTAAGCAAAGGTAATACTATTACCCAATAAAGGGTTTGCACAGACTCATTGGAGGGCTCATGGAGCATCCTTCTGAACAGCAAAGATTTTCTCATGACCTTGAGGCTGAAGCCACAGACCTCAGAACTCCTGCAAGCACAGTTTCTAGAAATAAAAATGTAAAGTAAGGCTTTTCAAAATGTTGAAGCATGGAGAGGTTTGGAATTTTAGAAAGTGCTGCCTTGGAGTAGCTACTGGGGATAGAGGAAGGAAAAACAGATGGGGACTAAGAAGAGAAACAAAATAAAACTGGAAGTAAGACAAAATAATATGTGATATAAGGTTAGTATGTAAAGACTAATTCGAACTGTACAATAATCTGCAAAAATATATAGATAACCCTAAAAAATAGACACTATGTACAGAAATATTCAAAATATCTCTTCTTTCTGCATAGGCTGAGAACAAAAACAAAGCTCTATAAGGCACCTCTTATGTGCTAAGTACTTGTTCAAAATAGGGCAGAAAGTAGAGAGGGTCATTGCCTTTACAGGATTTACCATTGGTTAGAAAGACAGACGGTCTCTAAGCAGGAACAAAAGAATGGTAAATAGTCTGCTGGGATCACTACTTATTGCTAACGAAGCTCTAGCAGGAGTTCATCTAATTTAAAGAGAAGTCGGGACAGTCAGGACAGGCTGTCTGGCATGAATGATGTGTACACTGAAATAAAAAAGATAAGCAAGAATTTGGGACAGTGAAGAGGAGGGTGGAGAGCATTCCAGACTGAAGAATAATAAGAATAACAGGAACAAAAATTTAAAATCAATGAACTATAAAAGCTTAAACTGGAGCTCAAAGAGCATCAACATTTCTGGGAGTTTGCCAGGCTCAGAGAATCTCTCTTCTTTCCCATTCTCATTTTTCATTTTTCAAGTGGGGAACATGAGCTATGAAACAAGTTCAAGGTTTAACCTAGTTGTTGGGAAATTAATGTCCTTCCCCAAACTGACTATTTAACTTGGAATAGGAGTTCCATATTTACCTATGGTCATTTTCAGTAGAAATCTGAACATTTTCTCTGAATGCAAGGACAGTTATTGCCTATCATTACATTCTATTATTATTATCATTTGTTTCAAATAGTGACAGTTGCTTTTATAGTTTTTCTCTTTCCTTCACATCCTTTCACCATATCTTGACTCTCATCTTTGGATCCTGTCCCATTCCTGAGATACTATATGAGTAAACAGAGTTTTTGCCTGCGGGGTGTTGAGCTAAGTCATTCTTTCCTTGCTTGATAAATTCAAAATAGGCAGGTTGACTGGGTACTTTGGTGCTAGAAGCAATGCTGCTTCTGTGTACAGCTACTACTTCATACTCCAAATACCGAGGACTGTATTTCATTTTCACAAAGGGGAATATTTGAACCACTTGAGAAAAATTTGCATAGCTCTCTGGATTCTTTTCTGGATTTTAAAAAAACCACTTTTGTACTTAAGAATTTGAGAGTTGAGAGTGTGGGGAGAAAAGAATGCATCTGCATAGCAGAAGGCTGAAGAGAATTCTCACTTTAAAATTGAACCATATTTAGATAACTAATGATCATTTCTGCCATCTATTTGAGCCCAATCTTTTTATGAATGCACTGTTATTTGATAAATATGAATTCTATTGTTATTTGATAAAAATACTTAGAAAGTAGAGCAAAGGATTCTAAAAGAATGGGCTCTTGGGATGAGGTCATTGTTATGGGGGAGATCCTGGTAAGACCCCCAAACTAAGCTCAGTACTGAGGCACAACATGTGTATTCCAAACTTTCCTGGCAAGCTTGCCTTAGGAGGACCCTTGATGCAGAATTTGTTACTAAAATAGGAGAAAATAGAGAAAAATACAGAAGGATGAGAGCATGTGGGTTAGAGCTGTGGGGAAGGAGTTTTTGCAAGTCTCAGAGTAGGTTTGAGTATGAGAAGATCAGGTGTGAAGAGGAGAAAATTTTAAAGACATGATCTTCATGGTCAATATATGCCGGGAGCCGGTCCATGCTTGCTGTTTCAAGGGACCTGGCATATATGGCATACTGTTCTTAAAATGTTTTCTCACCTTCTTGGCACTATGTGTTTTAACCAAGGTCTCTGAGAAAGGTTGTTTCCCCAGGTAGGAATTTTCCCCTGAAGTTAGGGAGGGAATAAAACCTCTTAACTAAGTGCCAGGTGGGTAATTAATCACTTTACGAACAATCATGCTTAAGCTACATAATCTTTACTCCCTGGAATGGAGATAAGAAACGCCCTAACCTTTGAAATAGAGATTGATAGGATTGGAATCAACTGGTATAAATACAGATGTAAGAAGACAGAACCCTCACTCAGAACCTAGGCACAGAACCTACACAGAACGTTCTCTAGAGACAGAAGAACTTCGCTGGAGAGAACATGGCAAAAGATCCTGGACTGAACCTGACTATAGAAATTGGCAAGAGAACCTGACTAGAACCTGGTGACCGAACCTGGTTGGAGAACCTGGACAGACCTGGCTGAAGAACCTAGCGAGGGAGCATGGCTACAGAACCTGGCTGGAGAACCTGAAGAACCTAGCAAGAGAACATGGACACAGAACCTGGCTGGAGATCCAAAGCAGAACCTCTCTGGAGATCCAGACCAGAACTTGGCTGGAGATCCTGGCTAGAGATCCTGGCTAGGCTGCTGATCAACTGAACGCTGTCTCTGTGTCATTCCTTCTTCGCCGACTCCATCCACACCTTTGGGGACTCCTGGACCTGCTGGGGTTGGACCCCGGCAAATATATCTCTTTTACAGTTCTTCAGAAGCAAGTAAAGAAGTTATATTTTGAAATATTTTTATAAATTAAACTTTTCTTTAATTGTGTTATTACTGTCACTGGGCCACAGGGATGTCAACTTGAATTACAAAAACTGAAAAATGACTTCAGGGAAAATTTTATACATTATGATTGTGACAGAAATAATGCCAGTGGAAGTATTCTAAGTAACTACACAAATATAAAGGATGATGGCCATTTATTCATTGATCAAATACTCAGCATCCACTATGTGTATAGAAGGCATTGGGTGATAAGTAGCAAAATGTGGGCCCACATAACCCAGTCCTTCATTACCACAGCTAATTTTGGGCTACTGTCAGGGACTTACATAGCTAAGGCAAAAAAAAAAAAAAAAAAAAGGATCTGGGTCAGAGCCCTTTAAAAATATAGATTTTGTGAATTGGAAAGGTTGTAGATCAGTAATCAGTGAAAACAGAAGCGGAAATGTCATATATATAACAGTGATTCTCAAAGTGTGGTCTCCAAATGAGCAGTATCAGCATCACCTAGATTACAGGGGTGGGCAAACTTTTTGACTCGAGGGCCACAATGGGCTCTTAAACTGGACCGGAGGGCCGGAACAAAAACATGGATGGAGTGTTTGTGTGAACTAATATAAATTCAAAGTAAACATCATTACATAAAAGGCTACGGTCTTTTTTTTTTTTTTAGTTTTATTCATTTCAAACGGGCCGGATCCGGCCCGCGGGCTGTAGTTTGCCCACGGCTGATAGAAACTTGATACTACTCGCCCAGACCTACTGAATTTAGAAACTCTGGGAGTAGGGGTCAGCAATCTGAATTTTACAAGCCCTCTAGGTAATTCTGATGCTGCTAAAGTTTGAGAACCAGTCCTGTAAGAGTAGACAGAAAGACTGCATTAGTGGCCTAATGAACAATTTGAAAGCTAAAGTGCATCGCTAAGGAACTCTGTATGAGCTATAGAAAACTGTAGGTAGAGGAGAATGGCTCAGAAGGCAGCAGAGAACTGGAGAGAAAACATGATCTTCACAGATCCCTCAGTTCCATTTTTTTTGCCCAGGTATGTCTACACAACACTGCCATGTCTTCTTTATGGAGTCAGAATGGATCTTAGTTTTCTTAGACCCAAATTGGCCTGTCTTGAGCCCTGGGGAATAAATAGAGATGCTTGGTACTAGGTACTGTAAGGCCATAGATACTTCAATGAGAGCTGAATTACATTTCACATGAGAGCATGAGTTGTCTTCCAAATTCACTGAAACTGTAGACAAGTGCAGTGTTCTAGGAAGGGCAGTTTTAGCCCTGAATGTGGGCTGGACACAACATATTTTCTGTGCTCTTCAATACAGTCCAGTGACGTGCATCTCCAGCAGATCTGTATTATTTTACTAGAGCTCCCATAACAAAGTGGCATGAAGTAGGTGGCTTAAACAACAGAAATTTATTCTCTCATAGTTCATAGTACATAGCTAAGGCAAAAAGAGGGTCTCGGTCAGAGCCCTTTAAGAATATAGATTCTGGGAATCTGGAAGCTATAAGTATGAAATCAAGGTGTTGGAAAAGTTGGTTCCTTCTTAGGGCTGTGAGGGAAGGGTCTGTTCCATCTCCCTTGGCTTGCAGATGGTTACCCTCACGTCCACATGGTGTTTTCTCTGTAGGCATGTCTGTATTTAAATCTCTCCATTCTATAAGGATGTCAGTCATATTGACTTCATTTTAACTTGGTTACTTTTGTTAAAATCCTACCTTAAAATAAGGTCACATTTAGAACTACTGGGCATTAAGACTTCAACATATGAATTTGGGGGTAGGGGAAGGACATAATTCAACCTGTAACAGTATACCTATTTTCAAAACGAGAAGTTATATGACTCCCTCAGGAAGCAGAATGGTTGTGTAATGGCATGCAAGCCCAGAGCTCTCCACAGGATTCTGCTGACTCTTAAGCTTATAAAAAATATTTTTCTAGGGCTTCTTAAGTTGTCTGGTTTGCCAGAAGCCAGTCCATTTACCAGGACAAAAGAAGGGCAATGCTGTAGAAGAATATGCAACATCAATATTGGAATAAAACACATTTCAAATATGAAACTAGTTGGAGGATTTAGCACCCATAATAGTTGCCCAGTACAATAGTGCCATATATGTATTTGGAGGGGGATCAGATGAACTCAGCTGATGTGATAGGACTGCTAATTTTTTTCTATTGTGTGAAACAGATGGCATCAAACAATAAGTTGAGAATATGATGCACAAGAGGGTTATGACAAGCTAGCATCCTTTTGAAGGAAAAAATGTAGCACGTAATTGAAGTAAATTACATAAAGATGAACAGAGAATGAAAGAGCTGTTTCTACTACTCTGGAACCAAAGTGCCTTTGACCTTTGTGTCCTTCTAAGTATTCACATCGGAGAGAGGATGGGTCTGATTTATGATACCGTACTAAATGTCCCTTTGTTAGAAAACAAGAGAAAATAAATACCATAAATTCTGAGCCTAAATTTTAGAAGTGGGTATTAATTTCAAATTATATTTTGTATGTTTTAGAAATAAAAAAATAAGTAAGGAGAGAAAGAAAGAAGGAAGGAAGGAAAGAGAAAGAAAAGAAAGCATGAATCCTTATTTAGGAAATCTTAATGGTTCAATTTTAATAATTAATTCCTTATTACTGTTATATAGTGGAGATATTGTTCACTCACAAGAACCACTATCTTTGGAGAGAATGCATTTTCTCAGAACTTTCTGTGGCAAATGATATTGCCTTCCCATCAAAGCCCTTCTGTTTGGCTTCCTGTGTCATTGCATGTGACTGCCTCTTGGCTTACCTTCCTGTCTTCTCTCTCTTTCTCTCTCTCTCTCTCTTTTTTTTTTTATGCTGTTTGGTGGCTTTTCTTCTTTTGGCTCCTAAACTACACACACTTTCCAAATTTTTGTAAGTTGACCATAAGCTCTTTAAGGCTAGAATCTACCTTCTATTTGCTTAGCGATTTACTTGAATATCTTCAGCCTAAGAATCTTTGGACAGAATGTATTTCTATGTTCTCTACCTGAGAAAGATTAGAATGGAGCAAGCATAGTAATTACCATTGGCTCCAGGGCCAATTGTCAAATCTCAAGGAAAAGCATATTATTAAATTTCCCATGACTCAGGGAAGGGGGGGGGCGTGTTTATAGGCAACATCAAGGGTGAACTGTGAATACTTTATACTCTGATGCTGGCCTAAATTCTTGAGTTCTACATCCAGGTGTATAAATCATTATTAGTCCCTTCCTTCATATATCCCAGTTTTCTAAGATAGGGTACAGTTGATGATTCAGTGTTTTGGCAGGGAAATATTTACTCTCAAGAAGCTGGACTTTCCAGGATGCTTATGGGACATCCCCAAAGAATTAACTTGAAGGATGAGGCATAATTGTAGGAATGTGGGCTCAGATAGTAAATTAATATTTGGCCTATAAAATAGATACCAAAGCCCATAAATCATAAATTCTTTGGAAATATAAGAGTAGAAAGGGACTTTCCATAAATTGAAATGTTGCCCTATGTGCTATACTAAAGAAAGGTTTTACTAGTCCTACTCAATTGACAAAGAGGGACTTAAAATAAAATTCAGAAAAGTCCATATAATAAGTGGGATTATTGCCCAGATGCATTTATACTCCAGTTATATAGGTCATTCTCCAGTCCACATTTAAATTAGGTCTGCTCTTCAGAGGGAAGACTGGGGAAGATGGGTGGGGAGAGATCAACCAATGAACTTGTATGTATATATGCATAACCCATGGACACAGACAATGGAGTGGTGGGGGCCTGAGAGGGGGGGAGGGGCGGCAGGACAGCAGCAGGCTGGAAGAGGTTAATGGAGGGGAAAGGAGGACCTATGTAATACTTGCAACAATAAAGATTAAAAAAAATAAAAATAAAAACAAAAAAAGTCACAACAATGAAAATTTTAAAACAAAATAAGTAAGATCTGGTTTTCATGAGTGTCTCCTCAAATAGCAGTTATCACTGTTTCTCTTTCTGGTTTTTCATAAGCATCAGCTCAGAAGCTTGCTCTTACACTATTTGTAAGTATCTCCCACCTTTGGCATTGCTCTAAGGGAGCTTAATATCTCTGAAAAAAAGCAAAATATGTTGCAAAGCTTGCACTAACAGCTCTGAGACTTCTTCAGGGCTAATTTTATAGCAAAGCAATGAGGCATATTTAAACCCCTTATTTGAGAAATGAGTGCCCATTTCCATTAAGTCAATAAAAATTCTGGGATCTCATTAATTTAACAAGATATAAATGAGTCCCTAAACCCATTTATATAAATGTAATTGTAGAAAAATATAAGAATTTTGCTAATTTGTTTACTAGAGGAAAACATATCTCAAATAATAATTATTTGGGTCAGATTTCAAGCCAAAATTTCATTATTGCCAGTTCTATAATGATTCTTTGGTCTTTCTACTCTTATTTTTATTTAACCTTCAAAAGAAATTGTAATCCATGAACATAAATTGAATGACACTTAAAAATGTATAAGTAGGAGGTGGTCTGGGAGATGCTGCCACAAATCTGTATTAGCCACTGTTGTTAGAGCTTCCAAGTGCCCTTCCTAACTCATTTTCTGCTTTCAGAGTGTTCTGGGCCACAATCAAATTCACATCCCACCTTCAGCACCCATACTCTGCATCTTAACTCACCGGCCTTTCTAAACTATCATCTACATGCCCTTCCATGTTATGTTCTTCCCTGGTTACTCAACTTTTTAATATATCAGGGGAAATCATCTTGACTGAATAGATTAAAACTGGATTCTTGAGGTTTGTTTTCTAAGGGTGTGGACCCACCATGCATCTGGCAAAGTGATAAGCCAAGTCATCTCCCTTTGCTCTGTCTACTCTTCTGTTTCATTTATGAATGACGATGATGATAATACTAATAATAGTTTTGGGGAGTGTTAACAGTGTTATATGTGATATAAATTTTAGTTTGGCTCCCCTATTTCTGCCACTCATTCCCTAGGGTGTGTCTCTCATTTCAGATGCAGGCAGCCGCCAATGCATCAAGAGTATTCTCACATTTCATGGCCATTGTGTTTGGTTTCTCAGCAGCACAGAGGGATGCTGCACTGAGGAGTGAACCACACCCGAGCTGTGGAGTTGATAAAAGAGCTGGATAATAAAAATATTTCTCTTTGGGCTAGGTTTGGCAAAGCCCTCCGTGTAAATTAAAAACACCATGAAGTTTGGACCTAGTAAACTGACATTGTTCTTTGAAATAAAAAGAAGTTAACATGACAAAGAATGTGCCAGAGTTAGGATATAAATGACTGAAAAGATCTGAAGTCAGCTCTATTGCAGCTTTTTTTAAAAAGAGAAAAACAGAAAAAAATAAACACATGAAAAGCACCCCAAACCCAGGCGGCAGTGCCCTTTCCCAGGGCCCTGCATATCTTCTCTCATTTCTGGTGCTGGCACCTCTTCAGTCAGCACATCTTAAACCAGAGGGGCCAAGCCACTCGGACTCCCGTCCCTAGCATTTTTCTGTCTGATCACCATCTATTTCCTGGAGACAGATTGTTCATAGGCACCAGGATTTATGACCAAATTTGTTTGTTTTTTTCTGACTTTATTAATTTCCTAAACCACTAAAACATCACTGAAAGGTCACTGGTCAAAGGGCAAGTTCCTAGACCGGTAGCCTAAGAACAAGTTCCAAAATATACAGGCTGTGAAATGTTGCCCGCAGCACGTCGCCCAGAGGCTTCTCATGGCCTCTCCCAGACCTAACCTGAGGGCTCCTCAGAGAGGGCAGTCAACAAGGAAGCAGCGCAGTGACCACTGATGGACGACTGGATAAGGAAGATGTGATATAGAGCTCATACATACATACACATTGAAATATCATTCAGCCATATAAATGAAATCCTTCCACTTGAGACAACATGGATGGGCCTACTGAGAGGATATTATGCTAAGTGAAACAAGTCAGACAAAGACAGACAAATACTGTATGATTTCGTTCATATGTGGAATCTAAAAAAAATAATAAATGAACAAACAAAACAAAACAGAAAGAAACGTACAGATCCAAAGAACAAAATGATGATTGCCAAATGGAGGGGGAAGCTAGGTGAAAAAAGTACAACTTCCAGCCCTGGCTGGTGTTGCTCAGTGATTGGAGCAGCAGCCCACACACTGAAGGATTTGATTCAAGGGCATGTACCTGGGTTGCGGGTTGCAGGTTCCATCCGTGTGCAGGAGGCCACCAATTGATGTGTCTCTTTCACATTGATGTTTCTCTCTCTCTCTTTCCCTCCCTTCCTTTCTTCCACTCTCTCTAAAAATCAATGGATCCCTAACCAGTTTGGGTCAGTGGATAGAGTGTTGGCCCACAGACTGAAGGGTCCCAGGTTCCATTCTGGTCAAGGGCATGTACCTTGGTTGCAGGCATGATCCCCTGTAGGGGGTGTGCAGGAGGCAGCTGATCGATGTTTCTCTCTCATTAATGTTTCTAATTCTCTATCCCTCTCCCTTCCTCTCTGTAAAAAATTCAATAAAAATGTATTAAAAAATAAATGGAAAAAATATCCTATGTTGAGGACTAACAACAACAACAAAAATGTACAACTTCCAGTTATAAAATTAGTTACCAGGATGTAATGCAATGACACAGTAATAAGTATGTATGGTGACCAGTGGTTACTACATTTATCATGGTTATCATTTTGTAAGGTATATAAATGTCTAATCCCTATGTTGTACACCTGAAATTAACATAATGTTGTATGTCAACTATAATTAAAGAAAAACAATGAAGGTGCTCTCCCAGGCCCTGACTTTCTCTTCTCTGCAGAGCCTGTAGGTTCTGTGTACATGGAATACTAATATACACAGGGCTAAACCCTCATCATGCCATTGATAAGTGTTCCTAGACTTTGGCTAAATGGAGAGGTCACTTTAGTATGTAATATACTATCAACTAAACACCATATGCAACTTTCTCTCCTATTAGGCCAGTTTGCCTCCTTCCCGTTCCCTGCAGTCAACACTGCTTTTCCAATGAGGAGTGAGAACAAATTTCTAATTCAAGAGATGGTGTGGCAGCATTTGTGATGAACTCTACTGTTTGCGGGATGTTAGAATAAAGGTAAAGTTCCAACCAGTGTCGTAATTGTGACCTGTGTTTTAATAAGTCTCAATGGTTAACTAAGAACAAGCATAAACTCTTGGCTAAGTTCCTGCTGAGTAAAGCAATTATGTTTATTTAATCAGCAAGTTTATTAAGCAGGACTCTGCCAGGAAAAGGATTTTCTAAGACATAACAATATAAGCCATTGTCTCTGCCCGCAACAGAAATTCAGGCCAATCAATCACAATAAGCCAACAGCATGGGTGACATGTGAGGTTCTGGAGAGATCACAAAAAGGTAGAAAATGAATTTCTCTGTCATCAAGGGACCCCCAGTACATGTTGGAATCCATTTCCCATAACCCTTGATAACCGTTGGTTGTCCTACATCCATCTGGGTCATGCAGAGACTCTCAGATCTTCATGTGCATTGGGGACATCTGGGAAACTTGATAACAACGAGACTCCTGAGTCCCCACTCCAAGAATTTCTGATGATATTGGTTGGAGCAGAGCCTGTGAAACTTCGTTCACTTTTTTGAACAAGCTTCCTCAGGTGATTCTGCCACAAGTGGTTCTCAGACGACACTTGGAGAAACCCTTGTCAGAGCATCGAATTTCCTGCTTGTCGCCTTCAGATTCAATCCTAGGAGCAAAAGAGTAGCTACTGTCTACTCAGTGGGGTTATGTGTTTCTATGCTTATACCCAGGAAGGGTGTGTGGGAATCAGAGTGCTTGATTTGAATGTGAGTGGGAGTGGTTAGAGGAGGGGTTCTCATCCCTCTGTGGAAAAAGTCCCAGCTGCATTCCTCAGCTCCCCCAGCCTTCCTCCGGCCTGTAGGCCTCTGAAGAAAGCTTGCAGGGAGGCACTGTGGGAGGTGTTTTCTTTATGAAATCTTGTCTTTCCCTGAGGCGTGGGGATGTGCAAGGCAAACAGATAAGCTCTGAGGAATGTTCTTCTGTGGTTACTTTTACCTGTGCATTTGAACCAACAAAAATTCTAAGGGAAATAAAAATTTGAGTTTACACTTGGCTATGTCCCTGACACAAATTGCTTCATAAGAAGCATGTCATATTCCCTGTGTCTACCTAGAACAGGATGGATCTATTCTAGGCATTTCTGAGTCCAGAGACTCAACAGTGGACAGAGCTTATAAAAAACCTCCCCATCTTTGGGGTGAACCCACAGTCACAGAAACCTGTTGCCTTAGTCACTTATATGCTCCACCCTTTCATGGGTTTACTAGTGCTCTTCTTCATCTTTTCTTCCTTCTTCTTATTCCTTCCTGCTCCCCGTTGTTAATATTTTTAAATCTTTCTCTTAGTATAAGAAATATAAAAATAATTTATTAAAAAAACCAGAAATATAAAATTAAATCCTTAGAACATACAAATTGTAAAATTTTTTTAATATTGTTTTGGAAAATATTTTCCTCTGAACAGGGTATCCTTTTTAATAATAACAATAATAATAGATTTTGAACCATTATAACTATATTTTTGTTCTTTGTAATGTGAATGCATAGAGGTTCATAGTTCAAGTAAGAGAGAAGTAATAAATTCTTATAATGATGGTAGCCTTCTATTTTAATAAAAGGATGGGTGAGGGTATTCTATACTAAATTCAAAGGGTCTTTTGTTAAAATGCAGAAATTAATAAAAATCTAATGGGAAAAATTGACTTTTATGTAAAGGACTAGGATTTTTATCATTGCCTCCCTTTGCTCACTTTTCAAGAGGAACCTTAGAGCATAGATTGGCAAGTTCCTGTGTTGAGAAGTCAGATTCTTACTTTTGGTTTCTAATTCCATTTTTGTGATCTAAGAACCATGCAATATTGACACAAATCACTTCATGTCTTTGAATAAGTTTTTCCATTTGTGAAATGGTTCAGTAATATGAGCCCTCTCATAGTATTCCTGTAATAACATAAGTGAAAGTGTTTTATATACTGTCAAGAATTTTCTCAATGTGTTTTTATACTCTTATAACCTGGTGTGTGTGTGTGTGTGTGTGTGTGTGTGTGCGCGCGCGCGCCTGCGCCAGAGCCAAAAGAATTGTTGCTTTGGAATAAATAAATAGCATAAAAGTCACAGATCCTCAGAGGACACCACTTAACATTTGCATTAAAAATAGTAACAAAGGAATTAAATGTCAAACTTAACTCACCAAGTCTTTTGTGAATTGGTAATCTTTAAGAAAAAGGGTAACACATACATACAGGGTGGGGCAAAAGTAGGGTTATAGTTGTGAGTACATGAAACACAGAGTTTATTCTTTTATTATTATTTATCAATTATTGTATCGTTTTCCAAATGAACAACTATAAACCTACTTCTGCTCCACCTTGTATATATATATACACACACCAGGAAAATAGGAGAAAAAGTAATGAGGGAACAAAGATCTAAATACTTGCTTAGGGATGACAAATGTTTCCCAGACAGAGTTTCTATTTCCCAGGGGAGCCTGGTATCTGGAAAAATATACTGATGATGTAATGAGAACTTTTCCCAGAGGAAGCACCTTCTACGAAGGAAAACAGGCCTCTGGATGCCGCCGATGGTTTTCAGCTGCGTGGCTCTGGCTCTCTTTCTCATTACCTCAGGTCTCTGTTTATGAATTGATGATTCTGCTCCTTTCTCTAAAATACTGCATAGGAACACCGGAAAGTAAAGTAAATTTTGTGAAATTATATAAAAAGCTAAAATTTAACAATAGATTCTCTGGGTTAAATATCATTATCTTCTAAACTGCTCAGACGCTTGTGGCAATCACTCGTCAAATGCATCCAACCCAGGAGGGTTCTTAATCTCTATCTAAACCATATGTGTTCCATCAATTTGTATCCTTCTGCCCAAACACTTACTGAACAGAGAAGCTAAAGATCATACAGTTTAGAGATGGAACAAAACGCAGGGACTTGACAGAGCAGCCTGGAGATGAGGAAACCCAGTTCTCTAATATCCCTCTCCCTCGAGGTTGAACACACTTATGCATGCTACCAACACCCGAGTCCTATGCTCCATTATTCAGGAATATATTGACAAGACTCCAACAAAAGCGTTATTTAGAGCCGCAAAGTATTTAGATTGGGGAAAGGCGGCTGATGAATACTCAGTGGGCAGAGACTTGTGAGATAAAAGAGCCTGTCTTTATAATCTCTGGGATGTCAACATATGGGGAGAGGATGATGTCTGACAGTGCTGCTGAGCAAGGGTTCCAAGAGAACATGTTTATCTGGGCATTGGGCTTCCTTCCGGACCTTTAGGCCCTAATAATTTGGACTGGCTTCCTCATCGTCCTGGTTCCTGGTAAAATGACACATTTTTCTCCCTTCGGTAGTCTGAGCCTCATCCAAACACAGGGTTTCACACACAAGATTGAGGTCACTTATGTATGTATTAAGCACAACTCCAGCCCACAGGATAACTGATGAGTGCTGCTCTTAGGTCATAAATAAAAGTACCATTAAATGTAGCTATTCACTGACAATGTCCATCTGGCAACACTCACAGTCACGTGCCTGGCCACGGGTCAGAGGTGAAAGGGAGGCAGAAGTTCACGAAAGGTATTGTTTTCATTGGCCCATATGTAAAGACTCAAGAAATTGCTTATCTGTGGCCAGAGGGCTCCTTGGGCATTTGTGAATCTCTGCCTCAGGAAAAAATGAGAGTGGGAGTTGGTTTAATGGTATGCTTGTTAAAGTATTCCAAACATGAGTCTCAGTATTTTCTCAGAAGGCCTCTGCACATAGGCCCAGCTAGACAATGCTAAATGAGCTGGCCAGGCAGAAGCCCCTTTGGGAAACCAGAGGCTTTGGGTGATGAGAGTGGGCAAGAGGACATTTACATTTCTGGCAGTGAATGGACTTTTACTCAGCATGGGCCCATTATTGACATGGCGATGGCAGTGATCCATGCATTTGTGGCCAAGTCAGAGGGTGGGGGTGGGGGACTGGCTGGCTAGCTGAAGGGTGCACATGCAGAACTCCCCAGCAGTCCCTGAATTCTTGTGGCTGACCACTTCCATTGTTTTCATTCATGGTTTAGGACTTGGTCTGAGAGAGGAAAGTGTTCCCTTTAGGTCATGTTTTTAGCACCATAGCTCCCAACAACTGCCCTCTTTCCTTCTCTTCTTCTACAAATGCACAGTAACCTTAGTCTAACTTTTACAGAAAATAATAACCTTACTTCAATGGAAAGACGTTTGTTACAAACTATATATATATGTAGGTAACTCAGCCAGGTACTCAGGTTGAATCAACAAAATTTTATGTTAAATTTTGTTCATTCTCCTGAATATATATATCACCATTACCTAATACTGCTTCATGCAGAAATTTTATTTTATTGCTACAACCCAGTTTCCAGTCAAAATTAATTAAACCTAAATGAGATAATTGGCCTGAACATTACTCAGATTAGCTACACATTTAGTTCCCTAATAGGGGGAAGGGCACTCATTTGCTACTCTCCACTCTGCCTTTTCCTAATTTTCATTTGGCTGCTCCCAATCAAGATCAATCACCTCGCTTTTTGATTCCTCTTCTCTAATTTATCTTCCAAGCCTCACCCTTAGCACATCCCACTAGCTCCTCCCAAATTCCACCTGCTTCCCCTATACAACCAATTCATATGCTACTCAATCAGAACTTAGAAAATCAAGTCTAAGTCATTATGAAAATTATTATCTCTACAGACTAATTTAGTAGCAACATTTTTTAAATGACAGTTTGTAGAATAGCAACTACAGAAAACGCATTTACTATTGCTGGTAAAATCAGTGGGCCTCTGGCAATAGCTGAGGAGGTTGCTGTTGAGAATGGAATCAATGATAATTATAATTGTGACCATTTGTTGAGTTTTCACTAAGTGCAGGCACAATTCTGAGCACTTATATGTAATATCTTATTTAATCGCACAGCCACTAAAAGCAGATGTCATGAACATTATTCTCATTTTCAGATAAAGAAAATGTGTATTTATGCTTTCTCAAACTAGAAAGGGGCACAGAAATTTAAATATTGAATTGTAGGAATTAAAAAGAATACACACACAGAAAACACCTCTACTTATAGTGAAAATCTTTTTTTTTCCCAATTCTGATTTATTTTACTAGACATATTTGATCCCCTAGTTTGGCAGCAACAATCTTCAAGATCTTCTTAGTGGAATGTGGAAGAATGACAAATGCCCTTTCACTGGCATGAGGGGCTCTTAGTGGGAGACTCTAGGCCTGTGAGGAGCTGTGCTTCACCCAAAGCTGAACACAGCTTCCTCTGCTTGTCTACACCCACATCCTGCAGTGTATGAAGCTCTGGAGGAAAGCATACCTTTGTAGACTTGGGAAAAGTCCCTTCACTTTTTGTACACCTGTTTCCTGTCTCAAATCAGAGGTGACCACTCTGCCCTCTATCTGATCAGAGTAACCAGACAGGAACTTTGAGGCCAGATGCCGTAGTTTGGTGGCCTTCTTAGTGGAGAGAACCCAAGGGACTCTTTGCTTTAAAACTTGAAGGTTATCTGTGCCCCTGTAGCTCTCAGTACCTACTAAGGGCCCAGTAAGGGTTTATTAAATAAATTAATAACTCATCCTAATTTTTGCCAAGTTGTGAAAATTATGCATCTGTCCAGGCTGAAATATTCGACATTTGGGAAGTGCTTTTGGAGCAGGTGTTAAGTTGAGGTCTTCAGAAGGTGTGTGAACCTTTTGAAATGATGTGCAAAACTTCATATCCACATGCGGGGAATTTAGGGAGGATCTTTAGCATTTATCAGATTGTTAAGAAGTTTCTTCAACCAAATTATTTAAGAATCACTTTTTTGTGGTTTACAGAGCAGCTATACTTCATTATTTTGTTAGATTTGTACAACAACCCTATGTGAAAGATATTATAATGATCCCTTATTTACAGAAGAACAATGTGTGAAACAGAAAGATGGCACAGGTATTAAATAAAAAAGCCTGGTGATCAAAATTACAACTAAATTATAGAACAATCGTACCTGAGAACCACCTGAAAACTAGCTGGACAGAACTCTTATAATCAAGTACATACATAAGAAGCCACATGGAAACTGTTAGGAGGGGTGGAGACACAAAATGGGCCAGTCCCACACTCACCTGTGATGGTCAAGAATTGGGAGGGGTTTCTAGGCTGTGGAGGTCCTCCCTGAGGAGCAAGGGGTCCCACCCCCACACCCAGCTCCCCAACCAGGACCACTACTGCCAGGAAGAGGAATCTCCACAACACAGGGCTGTGAAAACCAGCAGGGATTCTGTCCAGGTGAGATGAGCCAGCTGGAGTCCCAGCCTTTCCTCTTAAAGGGCCTTACCTGCTGAGAGACGCACTTGTTCTGAGCTCCAGTGCTGGGCACAGCTCAAAAGGTGCCAGTGACATACAGAAAGGAAGCCAACCATCTGGCTTCAGGGCAAGGGCTGGAGGAGCAGCTCTCTCTGTCATTTTACTTGTTTTTTAAGCGCACCTTTCCCCTCAACATACAAAGATAGCAGGTGCAGGCTGGCACCTTAGCTGAGTCTCCAATAACCTGGCAAACACCAATCAGACAAGAAAAAGAAATAAAAGACATTCAAGTTGGGAAGGAAGAAGTAGAAAAGGCATCCAAGTTGGAAAGGAAGAAATGAAACTGTCATTATTTGCAGATGACATGATACCATATAGAGAGGAACCTAAAGAGTCCACCAAAAAACGATTAGAACTGATAAATAAAGTCAGTAAAGTAGCAAGGTAAAAAAATTTATATTCAGAAATCGGTTGCATGTTTATACACCAATAATGAACTATCATAAAGGTAAAGTAAGAAAACAATCCCATTCACAATTGCATAAAATACCTAGGAATAAATTTAACTAAGGAGGTAAAAGACCTGTACTTGGAAACTTATAAGACATTGAAGAAAGAAATTGAAGAGACACTAATAAATGGAAGTATATGCTGTGCTCATGGATAAGCAGAATTAACATTGTTAAATGTTCATACTACCCAAAGCAATCTATAGATTCCATGCAATCCCTATCAAAATAACAAAGAATTAGAAAAAATAACTAAAAAAATGTATATGTAACCACAAAAGACCCCAAATAGCCAAAGCAATCTTGAGAAAGGACAAAGTTGGATGTATCAAGCTACCTAATAAAACACTATACTACAAGGCTATAGTAATCAAAACAGCAGGGTAGTGGCATAAAAATAAACACATAGAACAATATAGAGAGACCAGAAATAAGCCCATGAATATACGGTTAATTAATTTATGACAAAGGAGACAAGAACAGACAATAGGGTAAAGGTAATCTATTCAATAAATGGTATTGGGGAAACTAGATAGATACATGCAAAAAAAATAAAAATAGACCAATTTTTTATACCATATACAAAAATAAGCTCAAAATTGATTCAAGACTTAAATGTAAGTCTCATAGAAAAAAACATAGGCAGTAAACACTCTAACATTGCTCTTAGTAATATATTTTTGGATATTTCTCCTCAGGCAAGCAAAACAAAATAAACAATAAACGAACAGGTCTACATTGTACTAAATAGTATTTGCATAGCAAAGGAAAACTATCAACAAAATGAAAAGACACCTACTGAATGGGAGAAAATATTTGCCAATGATACATCCAATAAAGGGTTAATATTCAAACAAATAAATAACTCATGCAATTTAACACCAAAAAGATAATCTGATTTAAAAAATAGACAGAGGACCTGAATAGACATATCTCCAAAGAAGACATACAGATGGCCAATGAAAAGATGCTCAATATCACTAATTATCAGAGAATGCAAATTAAAACCACAAATGAGATATCACCTCACACCTGTGAGAGTGGCTATCATAAAAAAGACCAACAAACAGCAGGTGTTGGTGAGGATGGGGAGAAAGGGTAACCCTGTGGGATTGTAAATTGGTGCAGCTTCTATGGAAACAGTACGGGGGTTCCTCAAAAAATTAAAAATAGAATTGTCATAGAACTCAGCAATCCCACTTCTGGGTACTTATCCAAAGAAATCCAAAACACCAATTCAAAAAGATACATGCACCCCCACATTTACTGCAGCATTATTTACAATAGCCAATATATAGAAGCAATCCAACTGCACATCAGTAGACAAGTGGATAAAACAGTGGAGATATATATATATTATATATATATATACACACAATGGAATATTACTCAGCCATAAAAAGAATGAAATTGTACTTTTGCAACAACATGGATGGATCTAGAGCAGCCGTGGGCAAACTATGGCCCGCGGGTCGGATCCGGCCCGTTTGAAATGAATAAAACTAAAAAAAAAAAGACCGTACCCTTTTATGTAATGATGTTTACTTTGAATTTATATTAGTTCACACAAACACTCCATCCATGCTTTTGTTCCGGCCCTCCGGTCCAGTTTAAGAACCCATTGTGGCCCTCGAGTCAAAAAGTTTGCCCACCCCTGAAGAGGGCATAAGTGAAATGAGTCAGTCAGAGAAAGACAAATATCATATGATTTCACTTATTTGTGAAACATCAGAAACAAAATTAACAAAACTGAAACAAACTCATAGATGCAGAGAACAGCTGATGGTTGCCAGATGGGAGGGTATTGGGGGACTAGGTGAGAAAAGTGAAGGGATTAAGAAGTACAAATTGGTAGTTACAAAATAGGCATGAGGATGTAAAGTACAGCATAGGGACTATCTATAATAATAAAAGCATAATATGCTAATTAGACTGGACATACTTCTGGATGAAGCCAGGGCTGCGAGGGAAGCCCGGGTCCAGGGTGCTAGAGGGAAGCCGGTGCCGGCAGCCAGGGGAAGGAAGGCCTACTCTTGCATGAATTTCGTGCATCAGACCTCTAGTAGTTAATAATGTTCTTATAACTATGTATGGGGTCAAGGGTACTAAATTTATTGGGAGATCATCTTTAAGTTATATAAATATCTAACCATTATGCTGTACACCTGCAACTAATATAATATTGAACATCAACTATAATTGAAAGATAATTATTTTTTTAAAAAAAGCCTGGTGTTCTGTTCTTCTGTTCTTCCCATTTGCAGTGTGTGTGTGTGTGTGTGTGTGTGTGTGTGTGTGTGTGTGTGTGTTTGCAGAGGGAGAAATGACAACAATGAAATGTTAAAGAGGATTCTTTTTAAAAATGTATTTTATTTTATTTTTTTCCATCTATGTGACTGATTAGTGACTGGCTTTTTATCCTCCACAAGATGCATAGAATGGGACCATGTCTTTCATCCATGTATTAGCTTCTATCCTCAGGGAGCTGCTTTCAGCTCAAACCCTGATCCCTCCACAGATTTTGCAACCCAGCAGAGTAGTAGTATAAGAACTTGGAAGAAGATGCATTGCCGTTTACTTTGAACCTTACTTTATCTGTATAGAGTTACAAATACCACTTACTCTAACCTGAATACATTTCTGTCTCTTTTTAAAGGCTGTTGAAAGCATACTTGATTTCTGGATCCCTCGTCTTTCCTGGATGCTTGGTAGCAACAAAGATTTGGGAGCCATTTCCTCATCTGAAACCCAAGGGCCTTAGGACGAGATAATGTGTGGATGGCATTAGCTCTAAGGTGCTTTAAATTGTGGAAGGAAAGAGCGGTGTGGGAGAAAGGGACAGCATAAAAGCGAACGAACAGCCAGTGCGTTACGGTTCCTGGAGTCATTACTTTCCATGATCTTTCTCCACTGGTGTTTGGGTTTACCCGCTTTTTGTCACTACACCTTGAGTGCCAGGATCATCCTTTCTCTCCCTCATCAGGAAACCCACTAGTCACACTACTGCACTTGGAACATCGGTGCTGTAGGAGGAGCCGAGAGGAAAGGGTGCTTCCTGTCTGCCTGTTTCCTCCCCCTCCTCTGGGAGGACAGATTGGTGAACTCTAACACTCCTTGCCCAAGGCTATTTTTTGCTGTTGACAAAAGACAAATCGGAACTGCTGGACATGCTCCTCCTAAGGCTCTGGAGAGAATTGGCCGGATGACCTGTGCAGGTCTTCCAACTCTCAGAATTGGTGACTCAGCAATTTTTTCTTCAGGATTATATCATGGGGGGGATTAGCACTTTCTCACTCAGCAAGTACAAATTAAGGCTTGGAAGACAGAGTCTGACTCATGCAAAAGAAGGGGAGTGAGAGCCCAAGTCTGAGTAAGTGGGCCTTATTTCCTGTGCTTTGGCATCAGAGGTATTCTGTTACACAACTGCATTCCCTGCACTGCCCATTCTATTGCCCTCCTTGTTAAAGGCACCGTGGAGCACAGTTTTAATACAGTCGGTTAGAAACAGCTCACCTGAAACTGAGCAGTGCTGCAGCCTTCCTTACCTCACACAATTTCATATCATCTGGAGGTTGACATCTGAAAGTCTGGGAAGGACTTTCATCATAGTTCTCTTGCAAAACCTGCAAAATGCCATAGCAACATGCATATGCTGGTACAGAAATGTGATTGATAGAGAAGGGAGGCTTGGGTGGGGTAGGGAGTTGAGTACTTTATAAATCCAGCCAGCAGACCGAGTTGAGAATGCAAGACAGAAAAATGTACAAACTCTTCACTTTTTGAAAATGTGTGTGTGTGTGTGTGTGTATGTGTTAAGTGCTTTCAGGAGTTAATGGGTTTATTTGTTCATGTGCTCACTTTACCATAGAATAACCACCATTCCCTGGCTGCCACCAAGGGTTGGGTGTTTCCCAAACATGACTTCATCGGATCCTCCCAGTAACCCTATGAGGTAGTGTTATTATCACTATAAACAGAAAACTGGATTTCAAGAGATTCATAACTTGCCCAAGGTCACACAATTTAAATAGCAGTGTCAAGGGTCAAACTCAGATCTGTCTGATTTCAAGGTCATGACTTTACCAGGACTGCTTCCTTTCTATTATGGCATTATTTTTTCGTGAGCAAATATAGCCTTAACTACTTCTTCCCCTGCACTGGAATAGAAGTAATAATAATGATCATAGCACATGGAATTGATTATGTGCCAGGAATTGTCCCAAACACTTTATAATGTTTTCAATAACTTATTCCTTATAACATCTTACACCAAAGGGTTGAGCCCCATTTCTGGTTGAGGGGACTAAGATGTGGTGAGATTTAGAAACTGGCCTGAAGTCACCCAGCTAGGTAGGAAGAGGTGGAACTGGGAATCAACACCAGACAACTGGGCTCTGGAGCCTGAAAACCCATTGTACTGTGCAGTCTGGTCCTGGCCACATTTGACACAGTTTATGAAGTATTCATGCTCTAGGGAAGAAGAATCCTGGTGAGTCTAAGAGTTGAACCTCTAAGCCCTTGCTTTCCATTGCCTGACTGGTCAAACACCCAGCTGTAGGCAGGGTCCTAAAGCTGAGGGCAGCTGTGCTCTCTGTCTTTCCTCTGGGTGCCTGTGGGGCATGGGAAGCAGACAGTGTTGGGCAGAGGCTCAGGAGAAGGGAATGTCCACCCTGCATCACACAGACAGGTAGTTTTAATTTTTCCATTTCTCTTCTCACCTCTTGGCTATTGCTCTCCTTTTTTGGAAAAGTGAAATTGATTCTTTGGATTTCTTAGGAACCTGAGGGATTTGAATCTGTAATGTTTATAAATTTGCTGAGAGCACTGGGAAAGGAGGCTTCATTATGCACATGAAGTCATATTTTAACCCAAACCAAAAAAGAGAAAAATAGAGAGAAAGAGACTTGAGAGTCTGTAGGGATCAGAGCTGGGTATTGTGTTACAGAAATTTTCCATTTCAGACACAAAATACATACAGCAGTGAGTGAGCCAAAAAAGGCTGAGAGAGACTCCAGGAGGGCCTGAAGAAATAATACCTCCTCCTTTAATCCCGAGGAGTGCAGCCAGGTTCTGGGGAGGGCTGTCCAGAGGTCTGGATCGGATCACTCAGATGTCTGGGATTAGTATGATGACAATAGCAGCATCACAGGGCAAAACTTCAGAAAGCTCCCTAGGATGCCCTTGGCAAGAACCTTAACTTCTTAGGACCTGAGTTTCCAATATGACGATGAGACAAACACCTCAATATTTGTTGAGAGTAGTAAAAATCTCATACATATGACTATGTAAAATGGTATGATAATGCTAGTTAGATTATTATTAAACGAAACTTATAGCTAGCATTTATTCAAGCCTGACCATTCACGAGGCACTGCCTTGAAGCTTTCTAAACATTACCTCATTTAATCCTCACAACAACTCGATGAGACCAGTGGTATTCTTTTTCGGATTTTGTATGTGAGGGAACTGCAGTTTAGAAAAGCTAAGGGACTGGAACAAGTTTATAACCTTAAGTGGTAGACTCGGGTCTCCAATTTAAGTCTGGTCTGGCATCCATGAACTGATACCTTACCCTGCCTCCCCAAGAACAGACCAACCCTGGCCCACCCGGCTCTGGTCCTGGGCTGAATCTTGTGGGCGGGAGAGGAGACATCGTTTATCTGACAATGTGTTACTTTGGCCCTTCATCCTCTCTTTTAGCCGTGCCCCTTTCCAGTTATCATAGAAGCATCTATTTTAAAGAAATACTGAGCTGGTCTTCCAGGTAAATACACTGGTCTTGGTCCCCCAGGCTCAATTCTGAAACCGGTATTACCTGGAGCAGTGGTCTCTAAGGTCAGTATCCCTGACCAGCAGCCTCAGCGTTTCTCCCAGGGAACTTGGGAGAAAGGCAAGTTCTCTGGTCCCATTCAGATGGACTGAATCGGATACTCTGGGGGTGGGGGGGCAGGAGGACGCCCAGCCTCCTTATTTCAAAGCAGCCCTGGAGCTGATCCGGATGCAGCTCAAGTTTGAGAACCATAGGCTCTGGGGTAGACTTAGGAGAGAGTTAAATCAGGAATCGAGGGCTATGATTCCTAACAGCTGCCAGTGACTCATTTACCCCAGTCATTCCTTTCTGGGTTTCTGTCCTTTTTAGGATGAAGGATTTGCTCACGACCCATCCTGTGTGATAAATTCCACCAACAGTGTCGTTCCTTTCTGAATCGATGTGCACAGGGACTTTGGGCTTTATCCACTCCCGTGTGTGTGCAGAGCCCACTTCTGTTTTTGGAACCACAGGCTCACTTTCCAGTCAGAATGACTAGCTTCAAGTTATCCTTCATGCCGGAAGAGAAAAGCAAGGTTTAATAAAACTGTGGTTCCAAGTTGAATTCAACAATTGCAGAATTGGGGTTAGCGCTCCAAATGGGCTCAGTTGTAAAGGCTCTGAACAGAGCTCTGCAGGAGCAAGGCACCTTGCCTCCCACCCCACTTCCGTCCCCTCTACAATTCATGACAGAGGGTGAAGCCACTAAAGCTGAAAATGGAGAGCTCATTGCTCCAGTATTTAAAATAAGATTTGACTTGAGCTTTGTCCGCTTCTCGGGCTCACTGATCCCACATGTCTCTCAGCAGGAAAATGAAAACAATGCACATTTTCTTCCCTCTGTCTAGTTCCTTCTCCAGAGACCCGTGTAAAGTGGGTTCCCCTTCAACACAAATCTGTCTTTTAATAACCGTGCCGACATCACTTTCAATAACATTTACTCCAGGTTTGCTGGTTTGTTACAAAAGCCTGTCTTCTGAGATGCGACGTGCGTTTCCTAATTAGAAAATAGTGGGGCATTTTATTTCACTTTGCCAGAAAATGGAAGCAATGGTTATTGATGTGAGCCTCATTTGGCATCCTTGGGTAGAAGGACATTTTCTTTCATCTCAGCACAGACTCACTGGCATTAAGTTCTGGTTTGAGGGGTCTCTGGAGTGCAACTTACATCTCCAAATAAGGTAAAAGGAGAATTTCAAAAATGCAAACGTGGTTTCTGTTGCTGGAAACTGTATTTGACTTTCAGGGGAGTTTTGCTCAGCACGTTGTGTTGCTATCTGGTCTTTAACTCACTGCAGACTGACTGAAAGAGTATCAGCCATGAGCGTGGGTGACAACACCAAAGTGAAGGCAAGATGTGCTGTGGGTATTGAACCCTGACCTAGCGGGAGGGGAGGCTCTGTCTAGCAATGTCTTTCCCTGAGATGCTTTGCAGAAGTGTCATGGCCACAGCCTATATCCAATAAGGGAGCGAGACGAAACTGGGATTTCACTTGGCCTTCCCTATTGGACAGATACACCAAGTTCTCTGCCCCTAAAGACCCTTGCCAACAATAATTATTTTATCTCAATGTAAAATTTTGAATAGAAATTTTGGAAAGAGACAAACCTGAGTCCAAAATCTGACTCTATCTCTTACTAGCTGTGTGCCCTTGGACAAGTTATTTAAACTCTCCAAGACCTGTTTCCTCACCTATAAATTGGGGATTAAAGTGATCAACCCATAGGGCTGCTATAAAGACTGATCTGGGCAATGTCCAATGCTGGATTTTAGTAACTGTTACTACTGTGTTTGGGGACCATCTTAAAACTCAACTGGTGCAAACAGTAAATTTACACGCTACAGCAAATATTCCCCACTGCCTGTATTAGAGATATACTATATAGATATATATATATAATTACAGCGTTTTACTTTAATCAGCTCTGAAAAGCAGTAAGTTTTCTTTTTTCTTTCTTTCTTTAAACTCCACAGAGAACTCTACAGACTGATTCCTGGCATCCTGAGTGATGCTCATAGTAAAGATGGCCCGGACTCCACATTGATAGGACTTGTTAGCAAAGCACAGCTTGTTGCATCATTCTGTCCCAGGTCTAGTAGATTATAAAACCACTTTCATGGTTTCCTCATAGTTGTTGGCTCACCTCTCCCATGGATTCAGTCCTACAATGTCAAGCCACGAATTCTTCAAACTATACCCACGGGGGAAAAATCCATTTGGAACAGTTTGTTGGAAAAGAATTTAATGACAATGTGTCTAGTGAACTCTGATTCTGGTATTTAAAATAGACATAGAAAAAAAGTCAAGAAATAAACTATTAAGGTCAAAACATTATTATTTCTACCTGTTTTGTAAATCAATTTATTTATTAAAGTGCATCGCAAATTCAATATTAAAAAAGTGGGGAGTCTGTGAGAAAAGAGGATGGTAGAATTTTAGAATGTAGTAGGATGCGAGTATAGGCATTTCTTTCATAAGAAAATGCACATGAACACACACACACACACACACACACACACACACACACACACACACTTCAAAACTCCCACTGACTGGAGGAATTCAGAGAGAACCAGCGCGTGAATGGTGGGGGCTGGTGCAGAAACGCATGAGGTCATGGGTTCCACCCTGCCACAGTGAGATTATGCCATATGGCAGTTTATGTTTCTGTGGTTTGCAGAAGATGTGGGCTAGTTTTAAGTAATTTTCTTCAAGGTCCTCCAAGCCAGTTTAAAATTATTTTGTGAACTATTCATTCCATCACATGCTTTAGCAAAATCTACCACAATCTAATAAGCATCTGGATATGATCTCTGAGAAGCAGCTTAGAGTCCCCTTTTCTTAAATTTCAGCGTTCTACCTCACTGCAGCAAAATCTCCTTATCTCCTTGGTGTTCAAATTTTTTCCAGGCACTGAGTGTTTTGAATCAGTCTTGCTACACAATCCACAAGAGAGTCTTTAAGATTCATGGTTTGTGTCTCTAAGAGGTTCACAACATGAATTGAACATAAGATGATAATAAATAGGTCATCAAATGCTCGAGAGTTACAGCTTGTTTTGTTCTTCGCTTTATTTCTAATTCAGTCAGCACGGTATTTCTTGAGAGTCTGTTATGTGAAGGATAACGGCAATAGCTCTTTGGCCCTGGAGCTTGCTTGAGTGTTCTCTCCTTGCTGTACCCCCAGGTAATTACTCTTTAACACACACACACACACACACACACACACACACACACACACACACACACTTACTCACTCACATAAGCATCTTTGTCTCCATCTGCTTTTTTCCCTTTTTTTTTTTTTTAACATTTGGTACTTGTTTAATGTTTTATTTTCTGAAATCACAAGGTTGACTCAGAACAGGTTTCCCCAAACTTCCCAGTTGAAAATAATCACCTGAGATTAAAAAAAACATAATTTCTTGGGCCTCTAAGCCAGTTGAAAGTTATTTAAATATAAATAAAAGAGGGACCATATATTCCCTGGTACATATGATTCAATAGGGCTGAGAAAGGGGTAAAGAATTTTATTTTTAGGGGTTTCTTATATGATCCTTTTCCAGAGATAAGTTTAGGGAACACTGGAATAGGGAATGGCCTCCGATGTCACTTCCAGAACACTGCAGACAATCCTGCTGACTTTTTCAGAGGTCTTAATTGATAAATTACATCAACTCTCTTCTGTAACCCCTGACCCTGAAGTTTTCCTGATTCCTGAACTTCATAGCAGCTCTCTGCGTTAGTCAGCAATTACCCTGCACACATTTGCAGAATTTCTTCAATGCTGCAGACTTTTATTTCAATTTTTAACTTTATGTAATGTTTTGAAAGTTTTCATCATGCCTACTGAGTCACCGAGAGGAGGGGCAAAGTTTTATAGCTTTCTTTTTATTCTTCATTTGTGCTCAGACAATGCTTTCAACTCAGATAAATGAGGTTTTGTTTCTAATTTAATTTTCCCTTTAAATATTAATATTTTTTCTGCCTGGATAGAGAATATATCATTTCATCCCATGTACCAGGAGGCATATGATTTAGGAACCTTAGTTTTATCCTAGCTGGTGCAGCTGTTAGGTACTCAAATAACCCCTAATCCTTTATAAAAACTTAATCGAACAGCTGCCTTGATAATATGCCGTTTCAATAACAGCCTTTGTTGAGGAAAATAATATCTCATTGTAATAAGTCTCACAGATTGCTGACGTTTTTTTGCAAAGAAATGTCTAGTGCCCCAAACTGGAAATCAAAATACACACTGAAAAATTCTCCTTTAACTTCTACCATGGGATGGAACTGTATTCTTTGGATTTAGATACTGTTGGTATGTTTGTTATACTCATGGTTTAATTAGACTGTTTCAGTGCAGTGGAACAGCTCCTTAAAGTACTGTAACAAGGATACTATTGTTCTTTCATTTGAGCCATTAAAATTATAGAAGGGAAAAATGAAAAAAATATCCCTGGCAGCATATTTTCTAATTCAGCTGTGACTTCTCCAGACCAATCACCAAAAAGCCTCTGCAAGGCAGTTTCTGTTTACACAGCAGTTTGATCTGGATTCTTATAAAATTAAACGTAGGTTGACAAATTAAATCTAACTCCGCCACCCTCCAGGATGTTATAAATGTAAAGGAGACTAAAACAAATGTGGAAAAGTTATTGTAATAGGACAGTGTAAAGTCAGATCCAATAAAACACAGTAATCTTGTTTATGAATATAATTGAATGCAAAGAACATCAACCAACAGTTGATATTGTTTAAAACATGTACCTACATCATCTTTCTTACTGATGTCTTTGCTCCCCTTCCCCCAGATTATTTTGTTTACCTGAAACATCTATTTTTGAGTTAAGTTCAGTGTTTTTGCATTATCACTATCTCTATCAAGAATTTATGAAATAGGCATCTTACATTGTTCATGGTTAATCACATTAGGGCACCCAGTCCCTTTGAACTCATCCTCAAATGGGTATTTTTTTTAAAATGAAAAAGGCTCACAGGTAATCTGAAACTTATGTCCCAATAGAACTTAACAGGAGAGACTCCTCCGCTTTGTCCAAATTCATTTGGAAGTGTTTCTCTCCAGCCGTTTCAGTTACCCAATAAATTTCCTTTCTGCTAAAAGCTTCCGAGTTAGTGTTTGTTTGTTGAACCATAACCCCTGACTGACTACAACACTGAGGTTTAACTCCAGATCTTTAGGATCAAAATCTCCAGCTGTCTGCATGCTCACAAGTGAACAGGCTCCGGGGGCTGCGCATCTCACAAGAAATCGACATTAGTGTCATTAATATTACTTACATAAAATTCTCCTCACTCCAAATAAGATTTGAGATTACATAGAAAGATACAATCCAACAAAATGGAAAAATAAAAGAGGAGAATAGGAGGAAATAAAGGTATTGGTGCACAAGACAGATTACTAAATGTGGAGTACTTTATAGTCAGAAATGGAACTTGGAGGCAAATGAGAATACTCAGTTCAAGGGTCCTCACATCCTTTTCCCTGAAGGAGAGGCTTCCTCAGAAGCCCAAACAGTCAGGAATTCTGTTGGGGTGGGCGTGATGGATATGGAGTCTTAGCAAAGAAAACTCCACTATTCTCATGTGTGGCCACCAAGGAGCAGTCCCTGGGCTCCTCTGCCCAGGCATTGATGTGGTCGGTGAGTTTCTGCATTTGCCTCTGCAGTGTCCTTTTACATTTCTTTTGAAAGGTAAATACATTAAATCATTTACTTCAGCAAAGTGTTTCCCAGACTTCAGTCATGTATGTACTAACTTCACAATCTTGCTATAGTCACATACGTCTGTTCTATTTCTTTTTTATGCCTAAATACTTCCAATATCTTTGTTTTAAATAATGTACGTGAATGTGAAAGCTTGCTATGCTACATATTTTAAATACTTATGGAAATAAAACTTGTATTAAAGTAGTTATATATCATCTTACATTCTGCAGAAAGTTTATCAACTGAACTACAATTTTGTTCTTTTAAAAATTATGCATAGAAGTCAATTTTTGGAGCCTTTATCTACCAGAAAATGTCTGTTTTGCTCTAATCCATGATTTATAGTTTGGCTGGGTATAAAATTCTATGTTGAAGTCATGTCTCCTCAGATCTTTGAAGGTGTTTTCCCAATAACTTCTAACATCATACAATCATGTTGATGAGAAGTCAGAAGCCAGTTTAATTTACCTTCTTCATAGATTCCTTTTTTTTATCTCTGAAAGTTCTTATGTTCTTTTAATCTTTGGCATTCTAAAATATCATAAGATTACCTAGTTGTTTTTCTTTTAAATTTAATTGGCTGGAAATGAGCCATTTTAATCTAAACATTATGCCTTTTTGACAGCTTCTTCCCTTCCATTTTCTTTGCTTTTTCTGAGACACCTATTAGTTACATATTGGACTTCCTGAATTGGGTCTCAATGTTTGGAGCCTATGTCATTCTGAGGTAGTAAAATAAAAGCCTTTCTGTGTGTTCTCAGTAGGAAGTGGTTTCATACACAGAATGCGCCTTGGGAGGTTTCTTCAACTGTTACTGACTAGCTCAGTCTGCCATTCCAATGTGCATGATTCCTACATGTGCACCTTGAAGCTGCTTCAGACCTCACATGCACCTCTGCCCGTGCATCTGTCTGGAACTCTCCCCATTATTCTGGAGAATAATCACCTCTTCTCTTCTACCTTCTAAATCAGATGTCTAGGCTTTAACCCGAAACCTTGCGGAAGGGGCAGTTCCTGCTTTTTTGTCCTTTCAGTGTGGTAGAGATGCCACAGTGACAGACAACCCAGCACAGAGCTACACAGGATGAGTGCATACCCCAAATCTACCACCTATGGCCATGTGGCCTCAGGAAAATTTCCTAAAGCCTTCACCTCTCTAACTGTAAAGAGGAAAAAAATACTACTAGCTATCTCATAAGTTTGCTGAGAAAACTGATTGAAATAATGCATGTAATGTATGTAAATCAGCACCTGGCACACATTGAAGTACTTTCTGGTATATGTTCGCTATTCTAATTTTTATTACTACATTTAATTATCTCCTAAAATTACATTTGCACCAATGCCATTTTGCTCTAAATTTTGAAAAGGTTCTTCAACATTACTTTCTATTCTATTTTATAACAATAATAATTTTAATCATGTAGGAACCATTCTTATTTAGACTTTTTTTATAGTGTCTTATTTTCTGTTATAAGTTTATTCTTTTTTTAAATAATACTTTTATTTCAATAAGGTCTTAGAAAATCAAGAGGCAAAATCTTGGGCCTAGTTTGCCATTTTTCATGGAAGCTGACATTACTGAATCAAAAGGCTAGGTTCCAACTTTTAGTTATTCTCTCTTTGTGTCAGGTTGTATGCTTAGAGCTGTACTTTCATACTCTTATCTAGTTAACCTCAATCTTAAGACATAGATACTAGTATTATTACATTTTTAAAGATAAGATAACTGGGGCTTATAGGGGTTAAATGACTTATCCCAAATCACGTAGCTAGTCACGTAAAGCTAAAATTTAAACACAGACATATTGGTGACAGAGTTTAAGCTCTGAGCCATTACTGCTAGATGGATATCATCATTGTAAATAGCTTCACAATACCCTTGTTTGTGTGTGTGTGTTCATCCAATCCTTCACTTATGAACACTTAGACTGTTTTTAAAATTTGCTGCCATAAACAAACCTTATTTACATATCTGTATACTATGAGAAAATTTTAATGCACTCTTTTAATTGTTAAAAATAATTCCTAGAAGTGGATTTTCTAAGTCAAAAGTTACCCACAATAAAACATTTTTATATGGTTTGACAAATTGCCTTTAGAAAAGAGGTTCCATCATCACAGTGTGTAAAAGTGCCTATTCCTCATATGTAAACCAATACATGCTATTACTTAATTTTTGCCAATCTCATAAAAATGAAATGTTGATATCAAGGATCAAAGATGATGGTGGAGTAGATGGAAGTTACCCTCACCCCCTCCCTGGACTAAATCAAAATTGTAACTAATTTGTAGAACAACCCCTTGAATAACCAATTAAAGACTAAGTGGACAGAAGTCTTATAATTAAAGACATACAGAAGCCACATTGAGATTGGTAGGAAGGGCAGAGATGCAGTAAGGGCTGGCCCTGCACCTATGTGTGGTGGTTGAGAACCTGGAGGGATATATCAAGTACAAAGGTCTCCCATGAGGAGTGGTGGTTCTTAACCTCATCTCATGCTGGACTCCAAGCCTGGAACACAAGAATTGGGAAGAGGAGTCCACATAACATCTGGCTGTAAAAATCAGCACGAATTCCTTTTGTCAGGGAGACATGAGAGTCTGCTAAAAACCCAGGCATCCTCTAAAAGGGTCATTGCAGAAAATCATGTTCACAAGCATTCACCCTGGGCTCTGGAAGAGGGACAGTGGCTCAGAGTGGACTAGAGTCATACAGGGATAGAATGGGTTGTGTGGCTTTGGGGAGATGGCTGGAGGGACAACTGTCAATGTCTCTGTGCTGAGGCTCTCTCCCCACACCCACAGGTACCATCTTTCCTGGGTCAAGCACTCCATGTCATACTAAGGAGATCCATGTTAGTCTGAGGAGATCCACTGTCCCCACCCTCCCAACTCCCTGAGGTCCTGTCCTGCCAAGCTCCGTTCTGCCGAGGAATCATTTAGCTGTGGGCAACCTGGGCTCCTGCAGTCTTTCCTGGAAGGCTTTTGGGGATATCCGGGCAGATTCAGGGGTATGAGACATAGAGCGGGAGACTGACTAGTGTGGCACTGAGGCAAAGGCCATTTTTCCAACTAGCACTGCAACTCACCTAATTGGCCTGGGGTTATCCATTAGCCTGGTCCTCCGACTCCCTGTAGTTTCACCCTGCCAAGGAATCAGCTAGCTGCAGGTAGCGTTGGCCCACTGCAGTGTTTCTTGGATGGCTTTTAAGGAGGTCTGGGCAGACTCAGGGGTATCAGGACTCACCGGGAGGGACTAGGTTGTGTGGCTCTGGAGCAAGGGCCATTTATCCCTGATTGCCCAATGAACACTGTTCCCTAACTGGAGATTCACTGGCCCTACCCTTCCAACTCCTTGTGGCTTTGCCCTGCCAAGCTCCTGCTCTGCTGAGGAATTGGCTCCACCATTCTTGTGCAGAGTCCTCCCTCCACATGACCAGATCTTAATCTATTTTAGCTGGTGAACTGCTGGCCTCACCCTGACAACTGAGAGACTCTGCCCAAACACAAAGGTGTGCAGGCCCCAGGCAGCTAGTGGCTGGCCTTGGTGTACCATGAGGCTTTTGCTGAGTGGCCACAGATGCAGCACTGGCACTGAGTTTGAGTCTGTATCAACCTGGTGAAGACCACAGGCCCCTGTCTGATGACTTAGAACCTGACTAAAGCAACTCACATACCACTGGAGGCTCTGTTAGTGGTTGGGACTAACAGGCATCCAGCCAGAAGAATCAGATCTTTGGGTGCCTTTGGCCTTTTGCTGACCTGCTTCATGCTTAGTACCAGTGGAAATCAGCCTTGGTACACAGCTTGGCCCCTCCCACATGCACCCAGACCAAGCAGAGGCAGCCACCAGCTGTAGATTGCTTTGTAGCTCCTAAAAAGTAGCCCAGAGCCAATCACAGGAAGAATATGACATTGACCTGCACCCAAGAGGCCCCCAAACCAACAACCTAGTAGCTGGCTTCAGACCACATCAGAGCATGACCTAATTAGCTCCACAAGCAGTACATCTAAATGGAGATCCTGGCAAGCACCAGATCTTGCTGGGGAAAATTCCAATTCATGGGATCAGTCCTCACATAGCAGCACATACACTATAATTGAGGTCAATTTTCCCAGCTAGCCATCCTGAGGTCACCCTCTCATCCATGGAAGGTTGAACTCTTAACTAATTGGGAGACAAAACAGATCTATTTAATACACAAAAATAAAAACAGAGAGACAGGCTAAAATGGGAGACAATGAAACATGTTCCAAATGAAAGAACAGAAGAAATCCCCAGGAAAAAAATAACTAAATGAAATGGAGGCAAGCAATCAACAATTGTTAATAGGGTGCTCAAAAAGCTTAGTGAGAATTTAAACAGCATAAAAAAAGGACATAGAACCCAGAAAAAAATACTAATCAGTAATGAAAATACTGCATCTGAAATAAAGAATACACCAGAAGGAACAAGAGCAAGTTAGATGAAATAGAGGATAGAATTAGTAATTTGGAAGACAAGGTAGGAGAAAACACCCAATTAAAGCAGCAAAAAGAAAAAAAGAATTTATAAGAATGAGAATAGTTTAAGGGACCTCTGGGAAAATGTCAAGCATAATAACATCAGCTTCATTCAGGTACCAGATGGAGAAGAGAGAGAGCAAGGAGTTGAGAACATACTTGAGGGAATAATGACTGAAAACTTCCTTAATCAGGTGAAGGAAGAAGACACACAAGTCCAGAAAGCACAGAGTCCCAAACAAGATGAACCAAAAAAGGCCCACACCAAGACACATCATAATTAAAATGGCAAAGGTTAAAGACAAAGAGAGATTTTTAAAAGCAGCAAGAGAGAGACAGTTACCTACAAGAGAACTCCCTTAAGACTGTCAGCTTATTTCTCAACAGATACATTTCAGGCCAGAAGAGATTGAAATATTCAAAGTGATGAAAATCTAGGACCCACAACCAAGACTACTCTACCCAGCAAGGCTATCATTTTAAAATTGAAGGAGAAATAAAGAGCTTCCTGAACAAGAGAAAGCTATAGCAGTTCATTACCACACAACCAATCTAATCTAATAACAGAGAAACATGCAAACTGACTGCACCTCTGCTATGCCCCAAGCCACGCCCACCAGCTAATCAGAGCAACTATATGCAAATTAACCCAACCAAGATGGTGGCCAGCAGCCATGGAGCTGGAGCAAGCAGGAGGCTTGGTTGCCCTGGCGATGGAGAAAGCCAAGCTTCCCACCTGTCCTGGCTGGCTGTGGCCTCCGCTCAAAGCAACAAAGTTTCAATTATAGAAGATAAATAAATCCCAGATACCTGCTTCCAGCCAGCCCCCACTGGGAGCTTGGGTGTCTGGGGGTTGTGGCCAGCTTGCAAACAGCCATCAGCCCCTCACCCAAGATGGCCACACCCTCATGGAGTGAGGGTCCCTGCTGGGGGCTTGGCCAGCCTGCAAACAGCCATCAGCCCCTCACCCAGGCTGACCAGGGACCCCAGCAGGGGACCCCCACCCTGAAGGGGTTGTGGCCAGCCTGCAAACAGCCATCAGTCACTCACCCAGGCTGGCCAGGCACCCCAGTGGGGACCCCACCTCCCTGAAGGGGGTATGGCCAGTCTGAAAATGGCCCTCAGCCCCTCACCCAGGCTGGCCAGGCACCCCAGTGGGACCCCCAACCTGATCCTAGACACCCTTCAGGGTAAACCAGCTGGCCCCCACCGTGCACCAGGCCTCTATCCTATATAATAAAAGGGTAATATGCAAATTGACCCTAACAGCAGAACAACTGGGAATGACTGGTCACTATGACACACACTGACCACCAGGGGGCAGACGCTCAATACAGGAGCTGCCCCCGGGTGATCAGTGTGCTCCCACAGGGGGATCTCTGCTCAGCCACAAGCCAGGTTGATGGCTGCCAGTACAGCGGTGGTGGTGGGAGCCTCTCCCGCCTCCTCAGCAGCGCTAAGGATGTTCGACTGCAGCTTAGGCCTGCTCCCCTTGTCCCTGGTAAGTGGACATCCCCCAAGGGATCCCGGGCTACCAGAAGGATGTCTGACTGCCAGCTTAGGCCCAATCCTCTGGGGAGCAGGCCTAAGCCAGCAGGTGGACATCCCCCAAGGGATCCCAGGCTGCGAGAGGGCACAGGCCAGGCTGAGGAACCCCCCCAAGTGCACAAATTTTTGTGCACTGGGCCTCTAGTATTATAATAAATGTTAAACAAACTTCTTTAAGAAGAAGAAATTTAGAAAGTGGAATATAAATATGTATAATAAAATGGCAATATAATAAAATGGCAATAATCACTTTAAATGTAAATGAATTGAATTCTCTAATCAAAAGTTATAAGGTAGCTGAATGGGTAAGAAAACAAGACCTATATGTATGTTGTCTACAAGCGACCTACTTTAGATCAAAAGACACACATAGAGAAACAGTAAAGGGATGGAAAAAATATTTCATGACAATTGAAATGAAAAAGAAATGGGATAGCAATACTTATCTCAGATAAAAGAGACTTTAAAAAGAAGGCTGTAATAAGACAAAAGAGGACATTAAATGATAAAGACATCAATCCAATAAAAGAATATAAACCTTGTAAATTGTTATGCATCCAGTATAGGAGCACCTACGTATATAAAGCAAATATTGATGGATATAAAGGAAAAGATTGACAGTTATATTAGGAGATTTTAACAACCCATTAACATCAATGTATAGATCATCTTTACAGAAAATCAACAAGGAAATGGCAGCCTTAAATGACAAACTAGACCAGATGGATTAAATTGCTATCTTCAGAGCACTTCACCCCAAAGCAGCAGAATAAACATTCTATTTACACATGGAACATTTTCATGGAACACAACAACCCCAAATCTATGGAACACAGAGAAAACAGTCCTAACAGAAAAATTCACAGCAATACAAGCCTACTTCAAGAAAAAAGAAACGTCTCAAATAAACAAAAGTAGGATCTCTTACCCTTTGAGATAACATGGAGGGACCTGGAAAATATGTTAAGCGAAATAAGCCAGTCAGAGAAAGACCAGTATCACATGATCTCACTTATATGTGGAATCTAATGAACCAAATAAACTGACAAACAAAATAGATCCAGAGACATGGAAGCATGCAACATACTGAAGATTCTCAGAAGGGAGAGGGTGAGGGGGGGGGGGCGGGTAAGAGATTAACCAAAGAATTTATATGCATATATGCATAACCCATGGACACAGACAGTAGTGAAGGCCTGGGGAGGGGTCGTGAGTGGGGAGGAGGGGGTCAATGGGGTGGGAGGAACTGGACATCTGTAATACTTTCAACAAGAAAGATAAATTTTAAAATAAGAAACTTCTCAAATAAATAATCTAACCTTGCTCCTAAAGAAATTAAAAAAAGAACAAACAAAGCCCCAAGTGAGTAGAAGGAAGGAAATAATAAAGAGCAGAGTGAAAACAAATGAAATAGAATCTAAAAAAATACTGAAATCAATTAAACCAAGAGCTGGTTCTTTGAAAAGATAAACACGATTGACAAACCTTTAACCAGATTCACCAAGAAAATAAGAGAAAAGACCCAAATGAATAAAATCAGAAATAAAAGAGGAGAAGTAACAATTGACCACAGAAATACAAAGGATTATAAGAATATATTACAAAACTATATGCCAACAAACTGAACAATATAGAAAAATGGATAAATTTCTAGAAACACACAATCTTTCTGTCTGAATCAAGTCAAAACAGAAAATCTGAACAGATCAATTAGAAATAATGAAATTGAAACAGTAATAAAAAAAAAACTCCCAACAAACAAAAGCCCTACACTGTATAACTTCATAGGTTTTACTAAATATTCAAAGAAATAACAACTATTCATCTCAAATTATTCAAAAAAATTTCAAGAAGAGGGAAGACTCCCAAGTGCTCAAGCTCATTTTACAAGGCCAGCCTTATCCTAATTTCAAAACCAGATAAAGACACTACAAAGAAAGAAAATTATAGGCCAATATTTCATATAAACATACATGCAAAAATTCTCAACAAAATATTAGAAACAGAATTTAGAAAAACATTGAAAAGATAATACACCATGATCAAGTGGAAATTATTTCTGGGGTCCAAGATTGATACAATAACTGCAGATCAATTAATATGATACACCACATAAGCAAAATGAAGGATAAAAATCATATGATGATATCATAGATACAGAAAAAGCAGTTGACAAAATCTAGCACCCATTTATGATAAAAACTCTCAGCAAAGTGGGAGTAGAGGGAACATACTTCAACATAATAAAGGCCATATATGACAAACTCACAGCTAACATGCCCAGTGGTGAAAAACTAAAAGTATTTACCTTAAGATCAGGAACAAGACAGAGATGTTCACTTTTACCACTTTTATATCAACATTGTACTGGAATTCCTAGCCACACCAATCAGACAAGAAGAAAAAGTAAAAGGCATTCAAATTGGAAAGGAAGAAGTAAAACTTTCATTATTTGCAGATGACATGATATTGTCTGTATACAGAGAACCCCAATGGTTCAACCAAACACTACTAGAACTGATAAAGGAATTCAGTAAAGTAGCAAGATACAAAATAAATAGTCAGAAATAAGTTTCATTTTTATACACCAATAATGAACTATCAGAGAAGGAGACTAAGCAAACAATCCCATTTGCAATTGCATCAAAAAATGAAATTGCTAGAAATAAATTTAACCAAAGAGGTAAAAGACTTGTGCTTGAAAAATGATGGGACACTGAAGGAAGATATGAAAAAGATATAAATAAAAGAATCATATACTAGTATGTGCTCATAAATAGGAAAACGTAACAGCATTAAAACATCAAAGCAATCTATATATTCAGTGTAATTCTATTAAAGTACCAATGGCATTTTTCACAGAACTAGAACAAATAATTCTAAAATGTATATTGAACCACAAAAGCCCCCCCAAAAGCCAAATAGACACAACAATCTTGAGAAAAAAGAACAGTTGGAGGAATCACACTTCCTGATATCAAACTATATTACTGGGCTATGGTAATCAAAACAGCATGGTATTGGGATAAAAAGACACATAGATCAATGGAACAGAATAGAGAGTCCAGAAATAAACACAGGCCTACATGGTCAATTAATATATGACAAATAGGCAAGCACATGCAATGATAAAGACAGTCTCTTCAATACAGGGTGCTGGGAAAATTGGACAGATACATGAAAAAAACAAAACAAAACTAGACCATCTTCTTACACAATATACTAGAATAAACTAAAAATGGATTAAAGACTTAATGTAAGACTTAAAACCATAAAACTCCTAGAAGAAAACATAAGCAGTAAACTTTCTGACATTTCACTTAGCAATATTTTTTTCTGATATATCTTTTTGGGCAAAGAAAACCAAAGTGAAAATAAACAAATGAGACTACAGCATGCTAACTTATTTTTTGCACAGCAAAGGCAACCATCAACAAAACGAAAAGACAATTTATTGAATGGGAGAACATATTAGCCAATGACACATCTGATAAGGGGTTAATATCCAAAATTTATAAGTAACTCATACAACTCAGCACCAAAAACAAAACAAAACAAAAAACAATAATCCAATTGAAAGAGTGCAGAGGACTGGAATAGACACTTCTCAAAAAGAGAATATACAGGTGGCAAATAGACATGAAAAGATGCTGAACATCACTAATCATTAGAGAAACGCACATTGAAACCACAATGAGATATTACCTCATACTAGTCAAAATGACTATTGTCAATAAATAAATAAACTACAATTGTTGGCAAGGATGTGGAGAAAAGGGAATCCTCATGCACCGCTGGTGGGAATGCAGGCTGGTGCAGACAGTATGGAAAACTCTATGGAGGTTCCTCAAACATTTTTAAATGGAACTGCCTTATTCCTCAGGATTCCACTTTTGGGCCTACATTTGAAGAAACCCAAAACACTATTTCAAAAGAATAGATGCCCCCCAACATTCATTCATTGCAGCATTATTTACAACAGCCATGAAATGGAAGCACCCCAAGTGTCCATCAATATATGAGTGGATAAAGAGCTGGTAAATATATACAATATAATATTTCTTGGCCATATAAAAGAATGAATTCTTACCATTTGTGATAACATGGAAGGACCTAGAGGATATTACATGAAGTGAAATAAGTCTGACAGAGAAAGACAAATACTATATGCTTCCATGGAATCTAAAGAACAAAACAAACAAACAAAATAGAAGCAAAGTAATAGATACAGAGATCAGACTGATAGTTGCCAGAGAGGTGGTGGGGGGCAATGGGAGCTGAGGAGCTGGATGAAAGAGATGAAGACATTAAGTACAAATTGGTAGTTACAAAATAGTGATGTAGAGTGCAACATAAGGAATATAGTCAATAAAATTGTAATAACTATGTATGGGGTCAGGTGGGCACTGGAAATATTGGGGGACCACTGTGTAAAATATATGATTGTCTAACCACTATGCTGTATACCTGAAACTGATAAAAATAATATTGAATGCAAACTAATTGAAAAATAAAAAAATGAAGTGTTATCTCACAGTTTAAATCTGCTTTTATTTTTATTGTGGCTAAACAGCTCTTCATTTGATTATAGGTAATTTAATATTCCTCTTTTGTGAATTTTCAGCTCATTTTCTGCCCAGCTTTCTCCTGGGGTATTGTTTTTAGCTAGTATGAATTTGTAAATACTCTCCAAGGCTAATAATATTTTGTGTATTATTCATGTTGAAAATATACTTTCCCAGGTCACTATTTCTATTTTTACCTTTGCTTATAATATTTGTAAATGAAGTTTTAAGTATGTATGTAGTCAAATCTATTCAGTTCACTTTCACATATAATTTTTCTTTCAGTGGATGAAAAATATCAACCCAATATGAAACTTAGTCCATTATGAGTTCAACAATTTTGGGGCCTAACTTCAGGAAATGGGAGTTTTTTAAGATGGTGACAGATTCACTTACACCCTAAACATTTACCTAAGCCAACTTAAGGAGGATTTCCAACCATACTAGGTCAAAAGCTATTCAGCTTGTCCTTCTGGCTAGCAGCCCACTTGAAATGTGTGGCATTAAAGACGGAGTTGGATTTGGATGTCAATGGAAGCTGTTGGGATGAGTGCTAGGTAGGTCAGCTCTAATCTTTAACCCTGAATTTCCTCAGTGGTATCAGGTACTGACATCAGAACACCTTACTGTCTTTTCTTTAGCATTTTCTTCTTTGTTCTTTATTTCGGTTTAAAGTTGTTCCCTGGATAAATGTAACTCATAACTGAGCAGCCATTGGATTTATAACAAGACTGTCCACCAGGAAAATTTCACCAGGGTTTGGGAGAGCATGTAAGGCCTGGACTGCAGAGAATGGCTCTAAACTTAGGCACAGGTTCTGATTTGGGGTAAAGTTCTAGTTCTTTCTCTTCTATCTTTAAAATTTTTTAATATGTATTTTTTATTGATTTCAGAGAGAGGAACAAAGAAGAATAGAGAGAAAGAATCACCAATGAGAGAGAATCACCAATTGGCTGCCTGCCTACTGCACCTCTCCCCCCCACCCCCCCCATCCCCCGGACACACACATACACACATACTGGGGATTGAGCCTGCAACCTGGGCATGTGCCATGACTGGGAATCGAATCAGTGACTTCTTCCTTCATAGGCTGATGCTCAACCAGAGCCACACCAGGGAAGCTATTTCTACCTTTTCATTTGAAGGCTCTCTTTGGCTCCTCTGTTACTTGCCTTCTCCAGGCAATCAAATCATTCTCAACCATGCCTACCACTACTGTCCCTACTCTGGTACTTTCACCTCCTTAGGATATTCAGACACATTCTTAAAAGGAAGCAGCTTTCTCTTCAAAGTCTGAATTCTTAAAAAAGGAAGGATGCAAATCCTAAATCCCTTTTTTAAACAACACCACTTGGATCTCAACTCCTCTGAAAGTCTTCCTGAGCATCCATCCGAAACTTTCTGTGTTGTGTCAGTTGCCGCTGCCCTTACAGCCTCACACGGTGCTGCCTTGGCTCCTTTACTGGTCCATCTGCTCTTAGAGATGTTGGTCTTCCTCTGAGCAGAACTGTGAGTTACTCATCTTTGTAGCACTTAGCACAGTGTCAAGCATATATGAGGCTCTATAAATGTCTTTTTATTGCTCTCTGTTAGAAAAATGGAAAATATTTCATTCCAACATGCCGTTATGACTTTGGCTTGAAGCAAGTGGGAATTAATAGCTTCTGATATAAATGCATGTGAAAAATAGTAATGTCCCAGTTGGAGGCATATCAGATAGTGGCTCAAAGAGGAAAATGGTGACTCTCAGATAATCCCTTAGGAGAATAGCCAAAGATTAAACATAACCATATATGGTCAGAGTGGCTGTCTACACAATAGGTGAAAAAAGTCAGTTTGGAGAGTGGGCTAAAACTCACAATGTAACCAAATAATGTCAGGCCTCTGTATCCATTGATCAGTTTACTCGAATTTCTTTGGTTAATCTTACATATAAGATTATCTATACTAATAAAAGGGTAATATGCTAATTAGACCAGGAGACCTTCTGGACATCCTTCCAGACAAAGCCATGGTGGTGAGGCCGAGCCAGAGGCGGTTAGGGGAGATCAGGCAAGGAGGGGAGAGCAGTTGGGGGTGAGCCGGCTGGCAGGCAGAGTGGTTAGGGGCAATCTGGCAGGCAGGCAGGTGAGAGGTTAGGAGCCAGCAGTCCCAGATTGTGAGAGAGATGTCCGACTGCCGGTTTTAAAACAAAATTGATCTAATGCTTTTCTCATATCAAAATTATTTCCATGAATTATATACACACACACACACACATACACACACACACACACCCAGTTTGTAAATTATTTTACTTCTGCTGCAGTTACAGCAAAACACTCACCCCAAATTCTGAAGATTTATGGCATAAAAGCTCCTCTGTTCAAAATGCTGCCTTTGGCTTAGTGGGCAGCGAAAAGTAGGTTTATCAGGGACAGTCCTGCATCTTCTGAAGCCTGGACTGATATACCTCTCCTTACCTTCACTGCCTGGCAGTTGTTGGGCACAGATGGGATACTTATGGGCTACAACTCCATTTACTATTAATTGGCAGAAGGAAGACCATGGGAAGGTGTATATGTATCCAGATAGCTTTATGAAAGTAGAAACACTGAGTTCAGTTTTGCCTCATGCCCTGAAATGCTCTTTTTCCTGCTAGAAAACTGGCAAGCTAAAGAATCCAGTCTAATATTAGAAATTCAGTTTAACTCAAGAAACAACAGTGTGCTCACTGAACCCGTAGAAGAAGCTGTGACAGAGTCAACTGGTGCTTGGTCATTTGGTCATTAGCACTGGAGTATGTATGAGATTTTGTCATATCAAACAAACAAACAAACAAACAAACATTGAGATCTGTATTTGAGTTAAGTTTGACATTGATAATGACTGTTGGAATCATGGGTCATTTTGGTTCTCTGGTCTCATTAAGAGGCACTATGTGGTTGAAACATAAGCCTATCCTCATCCTATCCCACCTTAACTGAATACATATGATGGGCAACCCAAGGGTGACTTTTGCTGTTTTTTTGTTTTGTGGCTTCTAGAAAGGGAGTGTAGCCAATGTAGTTGTGGACAGTATCAACTAAGCATTATTTACTATGCTGTTCATCCCTCTCCAAGAGATTACCTAATGCGTCTTTGAGATATTAGCAATAGAATAAAAACTGAGAAGTGCAATGTTTTTGTTGAGTACAACAGAAAGTCACTTGAGGACCCTGCCAGGAATGCAGCCTCTTTTGTTGTTGCTTTTAATCCTCACCCGAGGATATTTTTCCATTGGTTGTTAGAGAGAGTGAAAGGGAGAGGGAGAGAAAAAGAGAGAAACATCAATGTGAGACTCATCAATTGGTTGCCTCTCTGGACCAGGGCCAGGGATAGAGCCTGCAACCGAGGTACCTGCCCTTGACCAGAAAAGAACACTGGACCTTTCAGTCTGTGGACTGATGCTCCATCTACTGAGCCAAACAGGCCTCTTCTTAAAGAATGCATGGCATTCCCCTGTCACCCAGAAAATGACCAGGTACCCCTCGGTGACAAAATTAATAATTGTCTTTCTCTCATCTTTAAAAAAGGGACAAAAGTGGGCAGCAAGGTGATGCAGTGTTGGAATGCTACATAAGACCATTTATGCCCAATTTCGTTCAGTATTTTTCTTGTTGGATTAGAGATTTGTTGCAGTGACTTGTGAGAGTCATTCTTCAGAGCCCTAGAGCTCCCTTGGCAAGGGCCTGGGGTGATCAAGTAAACCAGTGTGGGCCATGGTGCTACACTTCTAACTAGAACTTTCAGTCATGCCTTGGTACTTGGTGCAACTAACAGGTTCCTTTGAACAGTATTGCTCTGGGCGGCTTTCTTTCATATACAGTGAGTGAGAATTGGTCTTTCCTTTCTTTATGGGAGAAGTAGAGCAGAAAGGAATAAAATAATTCCAGAGGCAATATATATATATTTTCACTGATTGGAATGGAACTTCATAATTCTGTCAGTCATCCTGATGACCACTCATTTCAGCAGAATATAAGAGGGCAGTCAGGGGAATCAAAGACAGCTACCCTTTCAGTTCAGGGCCTCAGGGAAGATCCTTGATGCATTCTCCTTCCTCTTTATACCTCCTCTTCATTACAAGTAGCTTTCATGAAGCTTACAAGAAAGGACATGAGCACAGGCACCCAATTAGCAACAGCCTAGGTGAGTAACCCTGGGTGGGGCACATGAGGGGGCTTAGGGAAGAGCGGGAGGACAGGGATGCTCTCAGGATCCGAAACACTTCAAGCTCGTCTACAGTCCTTGACCACTGTTGTGTGAACTTCAGAGCAAGTGCAGATCTGTCCCTAATCCTTCCACCTTTTGATTATGCCACTTAACCCTCCCACCCACCCCCTCTCCTCCAAACACACACTGTTCCCTCTGACTCACGGCCATGCTTCTGTAACCTTGGGCAAGTCACGTCACCTCGAAGGGCTCTGTTTACTTGTAAGGGAGGGTAATGGTCATGACTGCCTGCTCACTGGAGCTCGAATTAGTGACATGCAGGCGCGGCAAAGCTGAATGTCAGTGCCAGGACTGCAGCTGGAGGGAAATCTGGGAGGCAGTTTTCCCTGCATTTTCCCAGCTGAGTGGGCCCCTTCCCTAAAAAAGATTGATGCCCAGCATTCCTAGTTTATCACCATCCAAGGTTATATTCCTGAGATCGCCTTAGCAGCTTTCTATTCCCCCAAAGGTCATTTACCTAAGAGATAAGGATGATGGCTCCAGAGCTAAAAACTATTTCTGTGTTTAACTTTTTAAAATATATTTTATTGATTTTTTACAGAGAAGAAGGGAGAGAGATAGTTAGAAACATCGATGAGAGAGTAACATCGATCAGCTGCCTCCTGCACATCTCCTACTGGGGATGTGCCCGCAACCAAGGTACATGCCTTTCAGTCCTCAGGCCGACGCTCTATCCACTGAGCCAAACTGGTTTTGGCATCTGTGTTTAATTTTTAAAAGAACTTCCTGATCTTAACCTTTCTAGTTTTTATTTTTTATTTTTATGGAAGATAGGATATTAAAACCAGAGTAGAACTTAAAAATAATAAAGCCACCTAGTCTCCATTTTTAAAAAGAGAAAATTAAGGCCAACAAAGCAGAAGCGACTCGCTCAGTGTTACACAGTTAACATGCAATGGTAGCAGAATCAAACATGACTGGGGTCGCACATGTTCTGTGCCATTCTGTTACTGATGGCAGAAGAACAAGTAACCCTCATGCACCATTCCTTCTGCATCACAGGTTAAGGCCTCTAGTTCCTTTAGTCATCCCTGGCAATTTTTAAAATCACTTTCTCAACTAAATTTATAGTCAAATACCAATTAATACCACCAGTGAATATTTACTGAGAACTCTTAATCTTCAGGATATTGCATAAATAATTAAAAGTACACATACACACACACACACACACACACACACACACACACAGACAGAACTCTAAAGAGGCTGTGATTTAGTTCACTTGGTAAGCTTAAAACTTTCAAGATTATTTAACACTGTTTCAAAAACAGTGTCTAACATGTTTCTGGGAAAGAAACATGCAGAACTGAGGATGACCCATCGATACATGTTTGTGGTCATTCAAGGCGAGGATGCATTCTTTCTTGAAACTGAGTCACCACTAAGAATTTTAAAAATTGCCACCAACTCATAGATCAAGACAATGGCAGAGTCAAGACTAGGATGGCTATTTTGGGCTGTGCTTCATGTTTTGTTTGTTGGGTCGCAAATTATCAACAAAACTACATGCTATAACATTATTTCTTATCAGGGGAATTTCCATTTTGCAAAGAGAAACAAAATGAGATGAATTTTGGTAGAGAATAGTCAGGTTTTGGGAAGTCTAGCTATTGGTTCTTGCCTCTACTCAAGATTCCTATCTGGGAAGCAGAGCTAACTTTTGTGGATAATATATATATATACTGAGTGGCCAGATTATCATGACCACCCCATCAGTACAATGAGATGAATTAGTTATGCAAATAATAATAATAATAAAACCTTGAGAGTATTTGCTTAGGAAGTTTTCAATATTCAGTATTTTTGGAAGTGTCAATGAAGTACTGATGGGGTGGTCATAATAATCTGGCCACTCAATATATATATATATATATATATATATATATATATATATATATATACTTGAATTGGTAGAATCAGATTGAGATACTGCTTTTCCTTGGGTTATAGAGAGGCCTGCCACCTCCTCATTCACTGAACCATCTCTGGTTGGCCTCTGAGTTTTCTCTTCTCTTGCAACCTGCTCAGGTCCTAACTACAAGTTTCCAGCCTCTTACCTTGTGAAATCTAATGAGATCACCACAAAGCAGGCTCCCTGGGTGAAAGTCATCATTACACAGAAATACGTAAGGCCACTAGCTGAATGCACTATGCAAGGCTTCTCTTGTAGAAATGAACCTTGAAACCTCAGTGCAACAATGACAAAAAAGATTTGTCCAGAATTCTCTGCAGGAAGCATTTTTGATATTGTTGTAATTTTACAAAAAAATTACTAAGCTTTATGGAGCTTACCTAAGCCCACAGTGAAACTGCAAACTCGGACTGCTTGAACCCTGTCCTCCAAATTCAGAGGTCTTACGTAAAAGCAATCTCATTTTCATTTTGCTTCTGGGAACCCCTCCAAGGCACAGTGAATTGCCAGCTTTTTGTGACCTTCAGTTCCTTAGCTGCTCCCAAGGGAAACTTGACCTTAGAACTGTAGAGAGAAGGGGAATAATTTTCAATTTGATGTGGGGCAGGGGCACAGTTTCTTTCTCTCTGTTTGCTCATTGTCCAATGCTTAATGTTCTCCTGTACCAGGATCCTTAGAGCCTCTGAGGTCACAGAAATGGGTGCACCCTAAAGTAAGGATGCAGACAACAAGAATGTCAGGTGGGTTGGAGATCCAGGCAGCCAGGAGCGGTTCCCAGTGAGGCATTAGGAATAAGAAAACACTCAGTGCGCTCTAGAGGCACAGCTGATGCTGGGCTCCGTGACTGCTCAGAGTGCTGTCTGTAGGACAGAAATGGGATTCATGGGGCACAAGAATTCCTCCTGTCACTTCAGTTAGTTTCTACAGGGATTGCAACTATACCCATGGTGGTTTCCCAACCTGTAGGAGGACTTCCTTAGGTTCTCTACCATTTGGTAACTGCTTAACCCCCAAGACATCTGTCTGGTTATAGAGTTAACCAATAGAGGGTTTGTGTCTATCAGGAGACTCCGTGGGTCTCTTGACTCCAACCCATGTATCCTGTCCCACAGGCATGCAACATATTAGAGGACAGTGGTTTCTCACCAGTGGTTTCTCCCAGCAATAATTCCTTTGATATCTTACTTAGCTCGTGGGCACATGAGTTTGAAAGATTTTTACCTTCTAAGCAGTTTTTATTAAGAATTAGTGTCTTTATTTTCATTACTCAATGAAAATAGAGTAACACCATTTCCCACAATGATTTGATATAATACCTAAGCAAAGCAATTAATATTTCAGTAAGTCTTTGTAGTCCGAGAACAGACTGTGTAGACATTTGGCATTTTAATTCCTGAAAATTGCTTTGTGCCCATACCCACTATTTGCCAGTCTTAGGAATCCAGAGACTGACTTATGTGTTAGAAAAAAAGAGCAAATAATTTGGAGTCCCAAGATATGGGACTTGTTAGCTGAGTGATGTTGAAAAGGTCACTCAGCTTTATCGAGTCTCAAGTTCTGAAAAACTACCATCTGAAAATGACACCCTCCTTACAGGATTGTTATAAAGATTAAATAAAACCATACAGGAACATTTTGTCATATTCAGCCTTCTCAAAGATAGAAATTTGACAGCAAAAATAAACTTAAAAAAATCGTGGTATCTATAATAATAAAAGCATAATATGCTAATTAGACCAGATGACCTTCCAGATGAAGCTGGGGCTGTGAAGGAAGTCTGGGTCTGGGGTATTGGAGGATAGCCAGTGCTGGCAGCCGGGGGAAGGAAGGCCTACTCTTGCACAAATTTTGTGCATCGGGCCTCTAGTAATATATAAGATATTTGTTTCTATGTTGCATTAAAATCAAATAAACAAAAAAATGTTTATAAACTAGAAGATAAGAACAATATTCCCTCACAGCTTCAGAAAGGGATCAAAATGCTGACTTGTGGGGAATTGTTAGTGTGCGTGTGTGTGTGTGTGTGTGTGTGTGTGTGTGTGTGTGTGCGTTTTGTAGTTCCTTTCCTGGATGAGACAAATATTAGTGTTGAGTTTTATGCTGGTACAGGATCAAGAATACCTGCAGAGGAGGTAAAAAATGTATGCTTTCAGGATCCAAGCAAGTAAATTAGAAAGGACTCCTTACTCTTTTACATTTAGAATACAAATAGTATAGCTACTGTTGGGTGGTAAGTTCTCCCAGAGAGAGTGCTAAAAAACATGGGCTTTGGAGTCCAACAGACTCCAAGTCAAACTTCACCTCTTCTTACTAGCTCATGATTTGGGCAAATTGCATACATTTGTTCTAAGAATTAAATTTAAAAAATGTAGGTAAAAAGGCAGTGGTTCATTTCCTGGTCATAATAAGCACTGGATAAAGGTAGAATGGTGTTATGAGTCCTTGTATTTCAGCTTCATTTTTTTTTTCTCTTTAATCTAATGCTTCAGTCAACAGAAAGGATAGCACGTGAGTCGAGTTCTGGCAGGGTCAGCAGTATTAGAAAAGGGGACTCTTGGACTTGGTGATGCAAGCCCTATTTGTCACGCCTTTGCTAGCATACTCTTAGGTATGCATGAGGCATGTCAGTGGAAAAAAAAGGAACCCTTTGTTCAAAAATGTTTAGCCAACCACATTTCATGATGGCATTTCTTTATCTTGGTTTTGTAAATGCTCAGGAATTGTGGCTGCTTTGAAATTTCTGCCAGAAATTTCAGGGATTTTTTGATGCATCAGAACAAAAATGAAATGGGGTGGGGAGCAGAGGAAGGCTTGTTTCTGCACATTACTCATTTACCTGTTAGATGGCACCAACAAGCCGTTTGGACTCTAAGCTGACACGGGTCTCTTTGGGTTTCAGGTACTGCGAGCTGTGATAGGATAGACTGTTGACGGTTCCCATACTTGAAGCCTCGCTCTGCCCAAATCCCTTGGATTTAGTGGAGTCGGTATTAACTGAAGTGAAAGGACGTAGCAATTAAATTCTTGAGTTCCCAGATAAGGCTGGGGATGGTGTCATTTCTTTCCCTGGAAATAGTTCAGATGCACTTTAGTTTGGCTCACGGACCTACATCTCTGGAATATAAAGAGGCAGGGATGTAGCCTGAGAATTGCCTGGGTTTACTTAGAAAAATATTCCTAATTACTTAGGGAGACTCCAGTGACTGCCACTACCAGGAATTTTTCCCTTTGTTCTCCACCGGTCCCTCCCCTTACCTCATCTCAAAGAAAGTAAGTCTAGTCCAATGCTAGCCTTTTGGCTACAGCTATATCCAGCCAGCCTGGGTACGGTACATCAAGGACCCGTGGAGAATCCCCACCCCAGTGCATGCTCCTGGGTCCGCTTAACTCCGTAACCACATGGGAAAGCGGCAGTGAGAGTGAGGCAGAGCTGAGTAGAATCCTGGCTCAGCCTCTAACAGCAAACTTGGGCAAATTAATTGACTTCTGATTTCTAACCTCCTAACACGTAAAAGGAAAAATAATCTCCCCTTCCCCCACTTAATAGCCACTTTGCATGAAATGGGAAGAAAAACTGGATATATTCTCAGGTGCCACCCGTGTTTTGGCCTTGAGCTAGATGCTGCACTGAATGACCAGGTCAGGCCTGAGTGTCTGTCTGTCCCTAAGGCAGCCTGCAATATAGTGGGAAACTGGCCAATGTATTTGAATGCCCTGGCGCCCTTCCCCCTCTTCATAACCGCTTCCATCACTTGCCTTATCTACAAACATTCTCTAGAGACTGGCCAGACAGGACTTAATATCTCCACAGAAATCTACCAGTTTTCCATGGTTCTCCACCACATTCCTGGGAGTTAGCCACAGACTCACTCCAGAGCTCGCATGGGGTTTGTGCCTGCGCCACACTCTGCAGTGGCCTTGCTTGCTGCCTCTGGTTAACTGCATGAGCCACATAAAAATTCCTGCCACAAACCTCAGCAAAGGGGATGCACTTCAGTTCCATAAATGATTGACAAAAATAGTGTCAAACTTTACCTCCGCTAATACACGGGCCAACTCCTTCCCTAAAGGGAGTTCAGAAAAACAGGGCCTCCCTACCACCAGGCCTCTAATCATTAAACGAACCAGAAACCATTGCTTAGGCCCGACAAATATACATGGTGACAATGTGACAACCATTCTAGAGGAGTTATATGCAGACCTAAGGAAGAGTGGACCATGTTCCTTAGAAAATAACACATTTTTAGAAAGTGTAGACTTGAAGGGGAAAGTTCATGTTTTTTTTTATGATTAATCTTTTTCTTCTTCAAAAATCCCTTAGTAACTTATCCTACAGATAGTCGGTTTCTTCCCATTGACTTCCAATCGCAGAGGAAGCTCCTCCTAAACCACAACCTCTTGTGCCTGAGGCGATAGTAGGTCTCTCTGATTTGTGCTTGAGTCTCATTCACGTTTGTTTATTGTGGAGACAGGAAGGGACCTGTGGTATTTACTACTCAGATAAAATTGTGCTCTAGTCAGAGAAGAATATGAGCTATAGCGTCAGAGAAGGGCATCTTCAATCAATGCTGCCTTGTGTCTGTTCTATAGAGAGACTCTGTCAGGCAAGGCTTTAGTGGTCCTCCATCAAAGGTAGGAAACAGCCCTGCGTCAGTAAATGATTGACCCGGCTGCCCTGGCTGATAAGCTTAGGCAAACAGGCTTGATTTGCTACAGCAGTTTCAAGATTTTAACTCCCTGGGCTCCAAAGCAGAAAAATGCACATACCTTCCTGGGAGATCCTATCATCTGAGATTGACAGCCCTGTGCAGGAACAGCTCGTTCCTCAGAATTATGTATAAAATTTCTGGTATATATTGAAATTGGAAAGAATTCATACAAGCAAAATTCTGGAACAAAACCACGTTCGGAGAACTGAATGATGGAAGAATTTCAATAAATAAATAATATGTTTTTTTTTTGGTTTTTTTTAAATAAAGAACGATAAAAAAAACTTTCCAAAGTTTCAAACAACAATTTTGTAGAGGAACAACAATTTTCAAAGGAGAGAGAAGATGGAAGATAACTACAACCCACTTCCAGGACATGCTTGAACAAATGACTGAATTCTCTGGACACACACCCACATCTACCACATCAACCTCAGCGGACCATCATCGGACGCTCTGGCTACAAGACTGGGCAAAATGCTGGTTCTGTGATCTTGAGAAAAGGGGCTGCGATCACAGATCACCTACCTTGATTGCGGAATTAAATTAGTCTTTTCTCAGCTTCCTTCTTGACTTTGCAGTGATAGCCACGATTGTCCCAATCCTTGCTGAAGAGTTTCAGATGTTGGGAAGAAGCGTCTGCATTGGGCTTCCACTTTTCCCCCAAATTGAGGAGTTCTCCTCCGTTTCCTACCCCACTCTCTCTGGCTCCTGCAGACAGTGGTCACGGGCTGTAACTTGCTTGCAGCCAGGTATGTTGACAGATGTGAAGGAGGGAGGCCGTACTGGTCTCAGCTGCCTGGTCTGGCCAATCATTACACACCAGGCCAGGCTTAGTCCTGCTCAAACCTGACCAGAGATCTTGGTGACAAAAATAGATAGCAGAACTGTGGGAGGGTCTGTTAGCTATGGACTGTCCAGAAAAGCAATTTCCTTGCAATTGGATCTGTGAAGTATAAGGGAAGAAAATACCTTTTATTTCACTCCTTTTTTAAAAAAATGTATTTTTATTGATTTCAGAGAGGAAGAGGGAAGGAGAGAGATAGAAACATCAATGATGAGAGAGAATCATTGATCGGCTGCCCCCTGCATGCCCCACACTGGGGATCGAACTGTTATCTCCTGGTTCATCAACCACTGAGCCGTGCTGGCTGGGCTATTTCACTCCCTTTAATGTTAGCAATATCAGAAGGGAATTAGGAGGTCACTATCAAATCTTTCATTTAATAATGGAGTTTCTTCTATTGAATTCCTGTCATGTGAGAATCATCTGAAAGTTCCTTTATCAAATAGGGCTGCCATTTAGCTATAAGGCACTATATATGTTAGGTATTTTTTATGGTTTACCACAAACTGTCATAATTACCTTGAGATTTTATTCCTATTTTATGGTTAAGGGAACAGAGGCTCAAATGGATAATGGTCATGAAACGAGTAGGTGCTGAAGCCAGGATTTGAACTCAAGTCTGCTTAAAAATCAGTACCAGTGTCAAAGCACTTTCTACAATTCACTCTGTGGTTGGCTGCATAAAAGTCCCCAAAGATGTCCATGTCCTAATCCCCAGAACATGAGATGTCATCTTACATCATAAAAGGGACTTTGCAAATGCAATTAAGGATTTTGAGATGGGAGACTATCCTGGATTATCCAGGTGGGCCCAGTGTATACTAAAAGGCCTCTTAAGAGGTCAGAGTCAAAGAAGATGTGATAAGAGAAGCAGAGTCAGAGGGAGATTGAAGATGTCACGCTGCTGGCTTTAATGATGGAGTAAGGAACCATGAGCCAAGGAAGGTAGCTTCGAACTTGAAAAGGCAAGGAAATGGATTTTCTTTTAGAGCCTCCAGGAGGGACATAGTGCCAGCCCAGTGCAGACTTCTGAGTCCAGACTTGAAAGGTAATACATTTGTGTTATTGTAAGTCACAAAATTTACGAGAATTTGTTATATCGGCAACAGCAAACTGATACACGCACTCCCAGAAATACTCTTTGTGATGGTGAGCTTACTCTCTCACTTAGCATCCATTCCACATAAGAATACTCTTTATTAAACAAAGCTCCCCTTTTTGTAATGGCAACTCGTGGGTTCTACCTCTTCCTGCACATCAGGCACTTGGGAGGCAGCTGGAAATGATGAGAAAAAACACTGGGAACGGACTCAGAGCCCGAATTCTAGTCCCAGCTCTGCATTAGGCCACACAGTCTGACTTTCCATTTTCTCTCCTATAACAGCGCCTGGACAAATGTTCTTTGGTCACTTCCACATCTAAAATCATAAGATTCTAAAATCTCAGTCATGTAACAATTTGAAAATATTTGAAGATATTCCTGTCACTTTTCTCTCAATCTTTTGCAAGCTCAACATCCCCAGTTTCTCATGTGATATAACTTCTGGACCTTCCATTCTCCTAGTTGCCCTTCTGGAAGAAGGGTCCAATGTATCAATTTCCTCTGCAATCTGTGCATGGGACCCGGCCATCCCCCCATGTCTGCCAGCGTGCCCGGTTTCTCTGGCTCTGCTACCACCCTCTCTTGCTTGAGCCCTTGTCATGATCCTTAGGATCCTTTGGACTTGGCTTAGTCAGTTCCCTTTTATCTTATGTTATCCAAACTTGCTTCTTAAAAGAGAGCTCTAAAGTCAATAAATGTCTTAATTTAATTTTTGCTTGTAACAGGAAGGACCATGGCATTGTGGTGCTAGTCTAAATTAGCTCATGGTCATTCTCATAGGCACTTGAAAGGCAGTGGTTCGCAACTTTTAAAGATCATAGATTTCTTTGAGAATCTAAGGAAAGCTATGGATCCTCTACCAGAAAAAAAGTGCACATATATCTAAAATGTTGTGTGTTATTTCAGAGCATTCTGGTCCCCCTGAAATGGTCCACCAACCCCTATGATGTGTGGCAAATTAGTTCTACACCCACAAGTTTGTTGGTGAGAGAAGCTCTTGCAAAAGGCAATCCAACAAGGCAATCTGTCTTTGTCCAGATCCCCTTATAATTCATGGAGGCCTAGAGAGGATTCCATGAGCCCTGAATTGGGCAAATACCCAGTGAGGACCAGGGCAGGAGAGTATTCAGGCCAAAAAGCAGAGAAGTTCTCAGGTTAAACAAAGAACAGCTTTCAGTGGCCTCTTTTCGCAACAAGAGCTCTGCTTCTTAGAGCTTTTCTCCATAGAATGAAACTATTCTTTAGACACCAGGACCCTTATATTAAAGCCATCTGCTCGCCTAAGGCTTCTCTGGATTGCATGATGCTGCTGGACAGAGGCTAACACCCTCCACTCCCCACACCCCCCATGCTATCCCCAAACACTACCCAGCTGTGCAAACACGCTGGTCTGACTAGCATGTCTGTTTTACTGGCACTCGTCCAGGCCATCCTGAGTGAGGCTGAGGCACATGGACTTTGGCCACTGTCCCTCTCTGAGAAGGAAAGGTTTCATGTCTTACAATAATATCACTCCTCTGGTCACAGTGAGCAGATATGCAGAGATGTAAACAAAGAGACATACCGCTGAGTAAGAAGAATTCCTTTGGGGGGAAAAAGCAACAATAAAAATCCAGAATACTCAGGCATCTTCACCTCAGGGATTCACAGAAAAGGAATCACTTTCCAAGTGGAAAAAACAGGGTTTGCTCTCTGTATTCCATGGGAACCTCAAAAACAGTCTATGAGACTGAGCGACTCCCCAACTTCCCCCCTCCCCTGTTTAAACTGCAGCACAGGACAATATGGAGAGAGGATACCTGAGTGTGGACTTCTACAGGGAACATGGAGAAAGTTCCCTTATGAAAGACTAGGTGACTTTCTACCCCAAATAGCAGTTCGTGTATTTAAAGAGCACAGCCAAACCCAATTCTTGGCAAAAGTGTGCAGTAGAATCAACTACATTTTTTTTCCAGCTTGGAAAGGATCCTACACTTAGGTCACTTCCATAGCTTCTATAGAATAGACTCTTTAAAAAACTCAAGTTTACTTTGAAAGGAAATTTTATATCACTATTGACAAACCCAGGATCACTTCTACAAAGAGACGGTAACCACAAAATAAACACAATATAAACAATATGATAATAAACGTAGTTGGATGCTATTGTCTTTTTTTGTATTTGCTAGATAAACAAGGGCTAGAAGGGTTTCATCACTAAGCTAAGGCATGCCTGTTAGATAACAAGAATGAGTAAGTGAGCAATGATATTAATGCTATGCAAGGACATGGCCATCGTCCATCCCACGTCATCTTGCCGACCACCAGTGGCATGGATCCCACTCTCTGAGCAATGCATACAGTGATTGTGCAACTTTCTCTTTCGCCATCTGAATTTATCTGCTTTGTTTCACATGACTGTACTTAATTTTTGCTAAATCATTCACCAGTTAAACACAATCAACCATGTCGAAGGGATTGTGTTGGGTGATATTTGGTGGGGGTGGGTGTAAAGCCCCCACCCCTACTACTAAGATTAGTAGTTACTCTTGAGGATTTATATGGCCAATAACACAATGTGCATACAAACAAAGGAGAAGTGCCTGCTCCCGTTTTATATTTATTATTAGGTTTAAGCTTATTTAGGTAGTTCAAGTCAAATACAAAGAAATGACATCATATCAGCATATCGATTGAACTTTTTCACAGTTAAAATGAGGTAATCTGGCTTTACAATGTTTTAGTTTGAATTAAGCAGTATAATCCAGGTTACAAGACAGGAGAGGGAGATATTTGAACAATTATTTCCTAGGGGAGAAAAGCCATGTGAAATGTGTATGAATAAGATAATTAGGCCACAAAATACATTTCGGAGTATCAAGCAGCATATATGTAAAATTTTAATTCTAACCTTAAAATTGGTATAATTTACTATTATTATTTTGCACAATTTAGCTAATGGCATGCACTGTAATATAAAACAAGCATAGCGGACAAAATATAATATCTAATAGAACATTTTCAGATTCATGTATCATCTGAATTGACCAGACTTATTTTCACTATGACAATCTCTGTACAGTAGTCCAACCTTATGCAAGGCTTTGCTTTCCATGGTTTCAGTTACCCGTGGTCAGCAGCAGTCCAAATAAATTAAATGTAAAATCCCAGATATAAACAATTCATAAGTTTTAAATTGCACAGTTCTAAGTAGCGTGATGAAATCTCAAGCCATCCTGTCCAGGATATGATTCACCCCTTTGTCCAGTGTCTCCATACTGTCCACGCTACTTGCCTATCAGTTACTTAGTAGCCTAAGCTTTCAGATTGACTGTCGCAGTATTGCAGTGCTTGTGTTCAAGTAACCCTTATTTTACTGAATAATGGCCCCAAAATGTAAGAGTAGTCATGCTGGCAATTCTGATATGCCAAAGAGAAGCCACAAAATGCTTCCTTTAAGTGAAAATGTATGTATGTGTAGGAAAAACACAAAGCATATATAGTTCATTACTATCCATGGTTTCAGGTATCCACTGGGGATCTTAGAACATATCCTCTGTGGATAAGGGGGGGGGGGGGCTACTGTATTTTTAAAATGCTGATCAGTGAGGTTAAGTATTACAGTTGGCATATATACTATATATATGCATACACAATACAATAATGCAAACAATCTATATGTAATACTTATTAATTGGTGTATAAATTAGTAAGTATAATAGCAGCAAGGTACCACTGTCTCTAGACTATGTACTAAGATTTATCATATTGATATTACAGATTTATGACTAAAGTGTTATTAGTGTTATAAACTAATAACAAATGTAAAACTGCAAATGTTCAAAGCTGCCAAAGGCCCATTTGACTTTTCAAAGTGCTGTGCTTCTTGTTGGGCTCATAGCTTGGGGGCAAGCCCCTGATATCTGAATAAAGTACTGGCCCCAAGTTCTGGGCTCCAATCAGGGACAGTTCTAGTAACTGAGTAGAAGCAGGGAGGGGAGCTGGATAATGCATCTGAGAAGAGTAAGGAGCTAAAACCACTGTGATAAGAGTGTGTTTGGACATTGTTGAGTGTATGTGCCTTTTACTGTAAGTTTTGCCAGCATCCTGCGATTCACAGTAATCAGCAGATGACAGAGGATGGCCAGGAAACAAGAGGAGAAAGTGGTATTCTTTGAAGGAGATAGAAAATGGCTCTAGGTCAGCCGTGGGCAAACTACAGCCCGCGGGCAGGATCTGGCCGTTTGAAATGAATAAAACTATTGAAAAAAAAGACCGTACCCTTTTATGTAATGATGTTTACTTTGAATTTATATTAGTTCACACAAACACTCCATCCATGCTTTTGTTCTGGCCCTCCGGTCCAGTTTAAGAACCCATTGTGGCCCTCGAGTCAAAAAGTTTGCCCACCCCTGCTCTAGACCATTGATGGAGTTGTCTTAATAGACTATGGGATTGAATTCCCAATGAAGAGAAGAAAAACATTTCATCCAAACGATGTGGCTTAGCAACGAATTTGGAAAGCCCTAAGAATAAGGTTTGTTGGAGAAAAGACTAGAACACTATGTCCACTGCAGGATAGAAGGAGTTATCTTAGAGTGCTTCCAGTGTCTAAGGATGTGGTACTTCAACACCATGGCATTGTGTGCTGCGTTCTCTGGGTTAGGGCCAAGCCAGTGACATAATGTCCTTAGCATCATTATTTCTAGCAGGAAGCTGAGGAACCTTGGGGCAGTAAAGAGCTGTTTAGCATCGATTGGAACTAAGGGTAAAGCTTCCAGTTAAATCACTTATCACCCAACCAATCCACTCCTTGTGTCCCAAGACGACATGTGTGAGTGACAAAGCCATGGCAGCAAATAGCAGGAAGCAGTCTGAGGCAGAGGGCCAATATGTACTGGAAAGTTAGTGGAATTTGGAGGGACAGCCATGTTCTATGCCATACAAACCAAACTTCTTTCACTGTGGAGTTTGATGTTAACATTTCTATACACCTCCTCCTGGCATACCATGACTACTTGGTGTGCACTGGGGAACGCCCAACTCTCAGGTGTTCACATACACATTGGCAGATTTCTTTCAGCCCCGCTCATCTCACTGTTCACATCACTAAAGGCGCCGTTGTTAGAAAATTTCCATCTAACGGTGGCACCTTTGAGAAATGAACCCCAGTAGCATTTCTCCACATATGCACACAAAGAAGAATCACAACTGTACACCTGCTTAATATATAGCATTTAACCTCACCGTTAGAGACCTGACGCTTTGGGGAGCTGCTTGACCAAGATTTGCAAAACAGCACTAAAGTAGCAGGCTGGCATCTTTTTTCCAGATGGAAGAACAAGGCAGATTTAGCTCAGGATCACTTCCTTGCTGAGGCCGGGGAGGGGGGCCTCATGCCTGTGCCCCATTCATTAGCCCGTTCTGTTTCCCAGAAACTAACAGTAAACATCTGCAGTCAGCCAAGAGAGAACGTGACAAAACTCCAACTGCAGCATGAACTAACTCTGTCAGATGGTCTGGATTTGCGCAGCCCTTTTGCTTCCCAGGAAAACAGGTGGTTTCATTGCAGTCTTCATTCCGTCTCCACCTTTAGCTTTGGGTTAAGCCTTTGAGTTGGGTTGCCACAACGTCTCAATGGGGAGCACTTTCTTATGGTAAGATTCAGAAAAACAGAAATAGAAAATACTGTTTCACCACAAAACTGCATTTAACTCTGGAGTGTTCCACCACATAGTCTTCTTAACAGAAACACAAACTTTGTGAGATGAGGAGATGAGAGAAAACTAGGATTCTGAAGATCGATCATTTCTGGGACCTGAATCTTGTGCTTTTCTTTGAGTTTATAGAAAATCCTGCTTTAAACTGTGACTTAATGGTTCTCAAGAATACAGGGGTCTGGGCTCAGCACTAAGGAAAGTAACTAAATTTAACTACTAGAGAGTCTGATACATAAGGTAGATGATATTTTTTGGCTTGACCCTTTAGATCTGCCATTAAATTACAATTTTAATTTTCGATCATTTCTCATTTCACCCGTTCTATCTTGACTTCTCTCTCCAAACCTAAGAATATTTTCTGTACCCATGAAACTACCGCGGCACCTCTAATAGGCTCCAAGCTCAAGCCTTTCAACTCTGCTGTAATCTAACTGAAACCTGTAATGGTCCCCTTGGCCACGTGGCAAATGGTCCAGGGAGCTCATAAAAAATTCAGTCTACTTTTCAGGATAACCATGGCCCTGAATCCTAACATCCGCTTTTGGATCAATCAAGTAGCTTTTTAGCTGATCTTGAAGTTAATTCTGAGTACTAGTAAATAAGATAAACTTATCTGATCAGAAAGGTCCCTAGAGCTTGTGAGAATAAGTGATATGGTCGGGTCACCATTTTTATTGGTGGCAGAGGCAGAATGAGTCACAGAACTCAAGTCTGTCCCACCACCGAGTCTCCTGCTTGGCCTTCTGTCAAGGAGCAGAATGCACACACCCCTTATCATACATGGAGCAACTCCTTCTTGGGGCAGACATTTTGCTAATTCAAGGGTGTTTATCAAGGGCGAGCTGTACATAATTCTCCTTCTACCTCCCAGAACTCCTGCGCAGGATTTCAAAATGGAAGTCAGGCTGCCACCCACAGCAGCGCGAAGGAGCGAGCCCCTGCACTCGCCATGCAGAGCGGGGCTCCGTGCACACGCCCTCGGTACCGCGGGCTGTGCTCTTTGTCATGCTTGGTGACTTTTCTCTCAGCATGCAAACACTGCGGTGCAGTTAAACGGCACAGCCCAAGTGCAGCTATATATTTTAAAACTAAAGGGAAAAAAATCAAGTAAACATTTCACTGAACAGTCAGCAGCCCTTGAGTGTCACTGGTATCCTGTGTAGACACCTGTCACACACCTGGCCTCGTAGCACCAAGCACCTGGACAAAGCTGAGGCTCAAATAAAACAGAGAAGAAGAATTCTCCTCTTGCCTCCTTATCTCTTTGCCAAGTAACAAAGGGTTAAAGAGGGGAACTGATCTAGTCCCTAGCAATTGAGCATGAATTAAACACAAGACCCAAATGAAACAATAACAACAAATAAAACCCTGAGGGTGGGCCAGGGATTTCAGAGCTCATCACTGGAGTTTAATATCAGAATTGAAGGGAAATGGAGAAAGTGAGGGCACTCACTTCCTTACTCCTTTCCATAGAAGGTCCTAAAGAATTTGACAATAAAATCTCAGAAACCTCTTTGGAGGAGCTCAAATGTAAGAAAAGTTAATGCCCAGAAGAGGCATTTGTGTTATGACCTCCTCAAGCTGTGGAAGCTAAAGGTCAGGGCTTAAATTCCTTCACAGGGAGTAAAGGTTGGAAGACCAAGAATTGGGGGTGTGCATGTGCTTTTAGTAGCAACTCTAGGATACCCCCCACTGCAGGCAGCATGCAAATCCAGCCATGAGCATTGAAAAGTAGAAATGGGAAACTACTGGGAGGTGGTCCAACAATCTGTATACATGCACACAGCCACCCAGGATTGCATGCTTATCTTTTCTCCTTTAGAACCTGGAAGCTAACACTTCCTTAGAGATTCTCAGGCAGTTCTTAGGAGCATCGAAGTGCACGCATTCCCATGCTTGGTTTTCTTCCTGGCTGCTTTCTTTTCAATCCTTTTCTGGAGGGTCTTCCTCAAGAACTGAGAGTTCTTCACTACTCTTTTCATCATCTGCCCCAGTGCGTGGCTTGCGAGTGGCTTCTCAGATCTGGACCACGCCCACACACGAACCCCGTCCGCCCTCTTGACTGAGGAGCCAGGACATCTACAGCAGAGTCGCAGGTCACTCACAGTCCTGAGATGCATGGTCCTGCTAAGGAGGAAGACCATGGCAGCATCGGGCCTGGGTGAGAAAGTTCAGGAAGCTCCTTGGTGAGTGCTCATGAGGTAAGAAGCACTGAAGATACTTAATCTATAAATAAATAAGTGAATAAATAAAACACAAGAGAGCTTTTTATGGATAAGCACCTCTTATCAATAATAAAAAAAAAATCCCCTTGTGAGTTTCAAAGCCCTCATGCAGTGGTGATTACTAGGCTCAGCACAAGGAAGACACAAACTGGAAATGTTCCAACACTGGGTATTTCTCACTCAACGACATCCAAGTCATCCTAAATGTCCCCCGAGGTAGTCTTGTTTTCAAGGAGTTACAGAATGGCTCCAAACTCACTTGGCGGGTCCTCCTTAAATCCGTTGCACTTTCCATGCATCCTGTGTCTGCCGCTGCGGTGTCACAGACAAGCTCTCTTCCATTAGCATTGTGTCCCATGGCATAGACCCGAGTCCAAGGCAGACAACAAAGAAATGCAACTCCAAGATCTGGCTTGAAGATCCTACTCTGAAGACGATTTTGTCCAAATGATGGAGGTGCTTACCTGGCAGCCATTTTGGGAAAAGCTACAGAATTAAACTTTTTAAAAAATCTGGCGTGCAACAAACATGCATGTTTGTCTATTGTTGGGCCCCACAATGAAAATATCTCTGGTCCTTGTTCCTTTCACTTTTAAGAAGAGGCCAAAACAAAGAGAAAGGAATCAATGCTTTAAAAGTGGGAAACACATTTCTGACACCAACGGCAGTCTGCACTGTTTATCTGAAGAATGAAGTTGACTAATTACCAAGGATAAGCTATGCAAGAACAGCTTGTAGCTGAAATACTTTGGTGATAAATGTCTTACTCTCTCAGGGATGAAGTGGTGACATTCAACATGTCTAGAGAGAACTGGTGCTTGGCCCTTTCTCCCCTCAAAGCCCAAGCTTGATAGTAGAGCCACCGCACAGGGCAGTCTACACCTACAAGGAGTCATTCTTTTGACCAGGAATGCTTTTCTGGTTCAGTTTTCTCACTGACTCAAACACAACATCCTGGAAGACAAAAGGGAACTAGGCCTAGTGGGAGGACACACAATACCCCAATGTATCTTGGAGACTCCATTTCCATATAACATTCAACATCATAAACCATTGAGGAGATCCTCTCCTCGATCTCATGAAACATGCTTTCTTCCCTTGGACTTAAGTTTTTCAAAAGTCTCACTGGGAAAAATGCAATGAAAAGATCTTCAATTTTATCCAAATGGCCCTGTGAGGAGGGGAAAAAGAAAAAACATCCTCCTTCTCCTTCTATTCACTTCACCATCACTGCCCAGGGGCCATCCTAACAGAAAACCCTTCAGAACTCTAGCCTGGATCAAAAGATTCAATATTAAGATAAATAAAAATTGAATCAGCATTTAGCCAAAGCTCTATCCTCCTGTAGGAGGTCATTCAATTCAATGACAGTCGTGGCAAAGTCCACCAGGTCCACAAAGTCAGACGTGATGATGTTGACACCCATGGTTCCAGGCTTCTGAGTTTTTACCCAGTCCAGGATGACAGGAAGGTTCCTACACAGGGAGAATGTTGTGGGGGAGAGAAGAGAGAGTAGAGTTTAGAAGAACTCCTCCAGTAATAGAAACAAAACATTTCCCTTAATGTAACAAGAGTATACCAATAAAAACTTGAGCACCCAGAATTAGTCCATTTAAGCTTCATATCTCTTTCAGGGACAAAGTGATGTCTAGTCCACTAGAGAATTGTACTTTCAGGGTTTCTGTGCTGGAAGAGGATATTAACCTCAAAGAGATCCATGTGAACAGGACCTTAAAAACTAAATATCAAAAGCTTAATGATTAGTAGGTTATTTTTATCATAAAATTTTTTATCATAAATCACTGAAAGAAATTTACAATAAGCATATCCACCATGTAGGTTTTACTAGTAACATTTTACTATACTTGCTTATCACATATCTATCCATGAATCTGTCACTCTATCTTTCCATCAATATATCTTATATTTTTGACAGATTCCAACTGCTAACGGCTATACCCATCCCCCAAACACCTCAGTATTCATATCATTAACTAGGGTTCCATATTTGTTTACAAGTTTTCTTTTGACATAAAATTTATATCCAGTAAAGTGCACAAGTCTTAAGTGTATACCAGTTGAGTTTTGACAAATGTATACACAGAACACATACCCATATCAAGATTTAGAACAGTGATTCCCAAAGTGGGTGCTACCGCCCCCTGGTGGGTGCTGCAGCGATCCAGGGGGGCGGTGATGGCCACAGGTGCATTTGTTTTAACTTTTTTTGTATTACCTTTCTATTCTGAGTTCAATAAATAGTTTCATAATTTCAAACTTCAATGTTTCCAATTTACACCTTTCTTTACTATATTTTACGAAAAAGGTAGAAACATTAATACATATATTTCTGTTTAATTGCTATTAAAACTTAAAAAAAATTAATTTCCAGGGGGCGCTGAGTAATATTTTTTCTGGAAAGGGGGCGGTAGGCCAAATAAGTTTGGGAACCACTGGTTTAGAACCTTATCAGCACCCCAGAAAGTTCCTGCATGTACCTTCCCCTTCAATTCCTGTCCCCCAGTCCTCCTAGAGGCAACAATTACATTGATTTTTTTCTACCACAGATTAAATTTGGCTGTTCTAGGACTTCTTATAAGGCATGCAACATGTATTCTTGCGTGTGAGGTTCTTTCATTCAACAAATGGTTTTGAAATTCGCCCATGTTGATGAATGCATCAGTACTTTGTTCCTTTTAAACTTAACTGCATAGTATACCATTGCATGAATATACTGTAATTTTTTTTAATCCTTTTTCCTATCAGTGGATAAACAGGCTGTTTCTAGTTTTTGGATTTTATGAATAAAATTTTAGGTATGGGCATTCTTATACAAGTCTTTTAGTGGACATGTATTTTCACATCTCTTGGGTAAATAACAAGGAGTGAAACTGCTCTATGATGTGGTAGATTTACTTTTAGGTTTATAAGAAACTTCCAGATCTGTTCCCAAAGAGTTGTGGTTCATTGTACATTCCCATTAACAAAGTATGAGAGTCTGGTTGCTTCACATTCTCTCCAAAATTTGATGCTATCAGTCTTTTTAACTTTTCCATTTAGTGGGTGTGTAAAGATATCTCATAGGGTTTTAATTGGCATTTTTCTAATCATTACTGATGTTGAGCTGCTTGTCATGTACTTATTGGCCATTTGTGTATTTTCTGTCCAATTTTTTTTTTACTTTTTTTCTTTTCGTTATTAAGTTATAAGTTATTTATATATCTGGATACAAGTTTTCTGTCAGATATATTTTTTGATATTTTATCCCTGCCTGAACTTGCCTATTGATTATTTTACTGGAATATTTCGGTGAGCTGAGTTCCTTAATGTGGATGAAGTCTAACATCAATTTTTTTAAATGGTTTCTGTGACCAACCTAAGAAACTTTTGCCTATTCCCAAGTCACAAAGGCATTTTCCTGTTTTCTTCTAAAAACTTATGGTTTTAGCTTTTATGTTTAGATCTTAGATCTGTTTCAGGTTAATTTCATATATGGTATGAATAGGGGTCAAGGTTCGCCTTTTCCATATGCATATACAGTCATTCCAGCAGCATGTGTGCCTTCGTAATAGACAATGGCTTACTCAGTGTTTCACAAACAACATTCTGTCAATCTCATTTTATAGTTTGAGGGCTTTCTATGCGATAGAATGTTTTGCCAAAGAAGCTCATAATCTAGTAACATAAACAATGCTGACAATTTAATGTGATACTTTCTATATTAGTGGTAAGTGCAAAATACCATGGGAGGTAGAGAGAAGGGAGCTATGAAGTGCCATCATAGTTTTGCATCATGGTAAAAATAGCTCGCTACATACTCGGTATGTTGAAAACGGTTTAAGGAAGATACAGATTAGGGCTTATATTTTGGTTAAGAAACAAGAGACTAATTAGGAAGAATTTGCTCTAGGCCAAAATGGAAAATAAGTGAAGTTTATTGTCTTAATGGGCCCCTTTCTCTTCTGTGGGGACACTCTCTTGGGTTGTCACTTCCTATCCTTTGCTCCCTCAAAGCTGCCCTCCCTTCTTTGAATACACACCATAACTTCATTCTTCTCCGAGAAGACCTATCAAGGCCGTGGCAGCATTCTGACCCTCTCCTCTTTATTTCCCTCTTGTCATGACAGCTAGAAACAGCCCATGTCTCTTCCCTCACTCAGTGGGCGCTACAGTTGGCAATGGGCAAAAACACATCTCATAAATTGATTTATATTTTTATATTCTTCGCTAATTCTGATTTAATAGACCACCATCATAGGGGCACTTCCATTTTTTAACTGGGACTCCTGACAACATAATAACCTCAATTTGACCTTAACTGATTCAATTTCTCTGTGCCTCAGTTTCTCCCCCTAAACTTCATATAGTTTTGAGAATTAATTGCATGTAAAGTGGTTAGAACTGTGTTGGGGACATAGTCAAGCACTATCTAAGTGTTCGGTAAAAGAGAAGGAATCATAGATGGTACAGTGTGAGGCAGAGGCATTTGGGTGCTGGGGTAAGAAACTTTCCTAATGTGATTGTCACATCCTGTCACCTACGTGGCAAAATGTTGTGGCCCGAGATTGAAGGGCCCCAAATCCAGTCTGCTCTTAGAGACAAAGACCTGGAATACACAATGGCTCATAGGAGGGCCACAGAAACACTGACACATTCAAGACTTTTTAAGTTCGTGGATGTTTAAGTATGAAATACAGGCGCCATCTTCTGGTTATCCTGGGGAAATGAGACTTGAAGGCTCGGTGGCAACTCCAGCTGACTCCAGCCAGAGCCAAACCTCCAGGGATCCCTGGAACCTGGGCAGAGAAATGGGGGAAAGGCATGCACCTGCAGTTTCAGATGACAACGAGCTCTGTGTCAGCTTCGGGTTGCAGGTGTCAACCAAGGCCAGGGTCAAATAACCAGGGTTATGTACAACGAAAGGGAACTGTAGAATCCACCGTGAGGAGGAGCCACTTTATTTTCTTAAGTCCCGACATTTACCAAGATGAGAGGTCAGTGGACAGGCCAAGTCAGGCGCTGCTGACTGTGGGCACCAAACCCCCTGGGCTGCAGGGCAGGAAGCTAGGAACTTCCCTTTGACTTGGAGGCCCCTGCACCGTGAGGCCCCCTGCACCGTGAGGCCCCTGCACCATGTTTCTGGGTCTCTGTACACAGGGAGACATCTGCCTGCCAATAGGATGATATACCTATTTTGTGCCAGGTGCTGTAGTAGGCATTTTCATGTGAAGACTCTACAATATTATATGGTATTATTAACCCCATTCAACTGGTGAGGAAACCTCAGCAAACTTGTCCAAGCCCTCTCTGTTGTTAAGGGGCTGCATTCGTTTGCTAGGGCTGCCATAAGAAAATGCCACAGACTGGGTGGCATTAAACAACAGAAATTTATGTTCTCATAGTCTGGGGGCTGGAAGTCCAAGGTCAAAGTGTTGGCAGGTTTGGTTTCTTCTACGCCTCTCTCCCTGGCTTGCAGATGGCTTCCTTCTCTCTGTGTCCTCACGTGGCCTTTTCCCTCTGCCCACATCCCTGATGTCTCTCTGTGTGTCCAAATTTCCCCTTCTTGTAAAAGCACCAGTCAGATTGAATTAGATCCCACTCTAACTGAACTCATTTTAATTTAATCACCTCTTTAAAGGCCTGTCTCCAAATATAGTCACACTGTAGCTATTGGGGCTTCAGCACTGACTTTTCAGGGAACATGATTCAGGACGTACAGGGACCAAGTCAGGCTTGAACCTCAGGCCTCTGCTTTCAGCCCTTGTTCCCATCCACGTCCACAGTTCCATGGCTGTTCTGTCCTCAGGCATAGGCAAGATTTCCTTTCAGTTCATTTTGGTGGAAGTGCAAGGTGTCTAATTATCTAGGGAAAACTATCATAGAAATTCAGTTGGAATTCTATTCTTAGCTTCCTTTTAGAGTAATGAACCAAGGAAATGGGATCTTAGGTCTGAAATTCACTTAACAGTCCGGGGTGGGGGGACAGTTAACTCTCTGCTGAGAATACCACCTCTACATTTGTAGGACAATCTTTCACTGTCTGAATTCTGATGCTCACCACCTGGAACTCAAGAACCAAAGCAGAAAGATGCCTTGTCATCGTTCTCTTGGCTAAGCTGATGGCCAGTGCCCAGGACCAGTCAGACATACTCCTGTGTGCCTTAGTCAGGACTGACTTTCCAGTGTTGCACTCAGGGGCAGGCTCTGGGCCACCTGCTTCTTTCCTAGGCTTGTCCCACAGCCCAGAGGAAATGCCAGCCGCAGGTCGTGCTGGTGTGAGGGGACCAACGCTTGACCACAGCTGAACTTCCTCCTTCAGATGATGCGGAGCCTAGGAATGCAGGGTGTATCCCTGCAATATTCTTGTGACCAGATGGAGTCGAGATGCCCGAGTATGTTTCCGTCTCGGAGACATCTGCTTGCCACCAGCAGGCAAGGGCTCTGGCATGCCAGGGTGCCTTGGCTTTGGGCACCGGCTGCCATCGTTAGCACTAAGTCACAGAGCCGTGTGCTTCATTTGAAGCCAGATTAAAACTCTAGGAATTTATGAATATGAAAAGCATTGTGACTCTGTGGGTTGGTAGTTGTAACCAGTAAGATCTGATCATATTCAGGTGCTGCTAGTAAGACAATCACAGGCCAGTGGAGCAGAAAAGAACGGGGCTCTGAAACATCTACCTCAAGTCAATGCTGAACACTGAAAAGGGCTACAGTCCAGCAATACGCAGTCCCCATTTGAGACATATCATTGCCTCTTACCAGCTACGTGGGTGCTGGCCATGGAAGCTTACTGAGCCCCACCTGAAATGGGGATGATCATGTGCCCCAGACAATGTGCCCTCATAGAGGCTGGTTGGATTTAATAATGAAACAAAGTCATCTGCAAGAGGGTACTGTACATTCAGAACACAGTATACAAAGGTAACCTGTCCTTATTTTTAAATATGCCCTCTCCTCATTAGTACAGCTCTCCGCACAGATGTTTATAATAGTGATTTTCATGTTGTTTGATAGAAATGTGTATGTTTATTTGTTCCGATGGACTGTAAGTTCCGCGAGGGCAGAGACTGCATTATTCATCTGGTATCTGTGGACCTAGCTGCTCCTAGGTTCTCCGTCATTGTTAAATGAACAAATAAATAAATAAATAAGTAATGTTAGTCTACAAATTTATCAAAGGCATGGGGGAAATGGTATGGATAAGTGAAAATATATTATAGAAAAGAAAGTTCATAACTCTGGATCTTTCAGAGATATACTGCTAGTTTATGATATGCTCTTTTCCAAATTCAGCACAAGCAATTCAGTCCAGACTCAGTAGAGACCCACAAAAAGGGGTTTCTGGTACTGTTCATGGCCATGTCACCAGGAGCTGCCACCGAGAAAGAGAAGTCCCGGTGTTTCTCACTACCCACACTCCTGCCAGGTGAACTCTTGCTACCTGAAGGCATGCTATCCAGACTCAGAGCCAAACAGGCAAATAGGAACATGCTTCTGGATGAATCTTTCACTGCCTGAATTCTGATGCTCACCACCTGGAACTCCAGAACCAAAGTGATTTTTGCAAATATCCCTGGTAACCCAAGCAAATTAGATTCCTCAGCTTGGATTGAAAAGGATACCCTACATCCAAATATATTTATAACAGTCTCTTCATACATACACATATACATGTATATAGACATACACACATGCATATATATGTATATATATGATCCTTTTTTTTCTTCCAAATATATTTTTATTGATTTCAGGGAGGAAGAGAAGAGAGAGAGACAGAAACATTAATGATGAGAGAGAATCATTGTTCGGCTGCTTCCTGCATGCCCCTTCCTGGGAATTGTGTCTGAAATTCGGGGATGTGCCCTGACCAGGAATTGAACCATGACCTCCTGGTTCATAGGTGGATGCTCAACCACTGTGCCACACCAGCCAGAAAGCAACCTTTTTCTTGACAACACTTATCATCTATTGGTGTCCAGCATAAAGAACATAATCTAATACAAAATTTCTGGAGATTCTCCTGCCTAATGGCACAGTCAGGATTGAGTCTGCTCTGTGGAAGTATTTAAAGCTATAGCATGGTTGGTGGCACCCTAAGCCGCTTCTTAGGACTCATTGTCACTGTGGAAGGGGAAGGACATCCCAAATCTTTGAAGGGTTATCTCTGAATCGCTAGCACCTAGCACAGAAGTCACATTTAATGCTTCATAAGTGAGTACTTGGGACAGCTAAGAGGACAGTGGCAAGCACAGGATGCACCCCGTGCTAGAGGTGAACAGGCTGGTGTTGGCTTCAAGGGCTATACTTTAGCATCAACACTTAGAACGTATTTATGGTGTAATATGAACATTTTAATAAAGTATTTAGAACTCCTATGGATTCCGTTAACGCAAGCTACCTCAAATGAACAGCTTTTTCAAATAAGGTATTTTCTCTTGCAGTATTTTAAATCTTCAAACTGTATGGTTTTACTGCTGTTTATTCAGAAGAGAATAAAAATACATTAAAAAAATAACTTTACTCTGGAGATGGGAGCAAATTCTTACCTGTGAACCAGTGTGTTCTTGAGGCCACCGACCAGGCCTCGGGCGATGGTCTTTGCTCTGGGGGTGAGAATCGCTTGAGAGACATGGAAGGAGCCACGTGGGGCCCGCTCACTCAGAGTGGTCTCCAAGAAGAGGATTAGTTTGCGCACACTGGTGGTATTTGCCCAGGGTGCTGGGATCTTCTTTCCAGGCCACAAGAAGGGGTATTGCTTGTAGAAGGGGCAGTGATAGAAAATAAGAACCTGAGATGTCCAAAACAGAAAAAGTAAAGCAAGTCATGAACAAACTGAGTATCAACTCCTTGGCTTGACGCAATTGCTAGGAGGAAAGGCAAACAAATATAAACACATGGAATTCAAGAATTGATATATATATATTTATATATATATATATTTAGAAAAGTTAATATGCAAGGATTTAAGCATTTGCATAAATCTGAGTTAAAGATTCTTTTTTTAAAAATTTTGTTTTATTGCTTAAAGTATTACAAAGAGTATTATATATGTCTCCTTTTTTCCCCCCCTTGACATTTCCCCAGCCTCCCCTACACCCCAGTGTCTTGTGTCCATTGGTTATGCTTATATGCATAACCTTCGGTTGATCTCTTACCACCCTCCCCCCCCCCCCCCACACCTCTCCCTGGGCTTTCCGCTGTAGTTTGACAGTCTGTTCGATGCTGCTCTGCCTCTTCTTAACTTTTTTTTGTTAGCATTTTGAAAGTATGGTAAAACCCTGAACTCCTTCTCAGGCTATGATTTAAATGAACGCATAAAAAAAATAGACAGGATTACAAAAGAAATCAATAAGATGGAAATAGAGCTACGAATATATTAATTGAATTTGTAATAAACTGATGTATGTGTTTTATAATAAATATATTAAATAAAAATATTTTATAGTAAGTACAAGGTCCATAATTTTGAATTAATGATGAGTATAAATGATATTTCAATATATCTGCAATAGCTGATGTGTGATATGGAGATATATGTGATTTCTATAGGGATAAAGTCATAGTTACAGAGCCAATACTTCTGAGGGTGACTGCATCCATAATCTATGGGTATATACTTTTCAGTTAAATTCACAGACTTCTTATATTCCTCACACCAGGCAGAGAACCCCTGAAACTACAAGTCATGACTCAAATGCTCATGAAATTGGCACTGAGCTCTAGGACAGGGGTGGGCAACCCCTGGCACGCGTGCCAAACATGGCACGCCAGTAACTTTTGCTGGCACGGGAAACCCTCTCTTATAATCTTCCATTTGCAATTTTTTTCTTAATATCGACTTTTTAATTTTTCAGATAAATTCAGTGTAGGTCCATCTTAGATAAATAAATAATTTTACATAACAAGTTATCTTAAAGACCATAGACATTGATTGGGGAGAAGAGAAGGGAAGAGCAATTTCTATGCCTCTGCCTTAACTCTCCCTGCCTTCCTAGATTCGACCAGTGTTTTGGTTTCATCCACAAATACTTGTGAATCTTTATTCTCAGTGATGAATTTTGTTAAGTCTCGTAATAGGAGTAGCCTGACAGATGAAAGTAGTAGCTCGTGCATATCTCTGAAGGTCACGAAATATAAACCTGATGTAAAATCCCTGTCATCAGTGATGCAACAGCAAAAGTCCCACTGATAATATCAAATGGAGTCATAAAGTTTTCTGTTGGACTATCAGTGTACATGCATACATTAAAAAATAAATGTATTTTTCATCATCATATTCTGTTTTTGTCGCTCGAATGAATTTTATTATTTCTTCAAGGTTCTTCACATACGTACACCTTAAGAGATATCAAGTAGGCGTAACATGTTCTCAAAAAATTAGGGTTGGCACGCAAAAGAATTTTGAGTCAGAGATTTTGTTGGTTTTGGCACGCACTCACAAAAAGGTTGCCCACCCCTGCTCTAGGAGTTGAGATCAACACCGTGAACTTGTGGGTACTGATTCTGAATGAACTCTCCCTTCCCAGGAGGGAGCAGGAACGTACCCTAGGCAGGGAAGAAGACTTCTGGGAGGCGCGGGTCACCAGTGGGACCTCTCAGGATGGTGGTGATTTTGAAATAATTAGCAAGTCACATCTACAGCATTAATTAGTTTCTGAGACGCAGCTGAGGGACAGGGAGTTGCTATTTTGGTTGTCCCAATTCAGAGCTCTGCTGCTTAGGTTTCTAGAAGTAACATATTGTCCCCCCTCAGGGCACAGTGATCTCTGCTTGGAGGAACGCAGCGTGCTGTTTACACTCCTTGGACTGCAATCCTCCGGTAGCTGGACGGAGAGCATAATCCTCCAGGCACCCACAAAGGACTCTGAATGTGTGTTTTGTTTCCTGTGAGCCTTTATCTCTTAACCATGGTGCCTGGCTAACTGCTCCTGGAGGCCTACAGTAGGAGTGCCAGGCCCAGAGCCCTGAACGGGCTAATGGTTGTTCTTGTTTGTAATGGTTTTGAGTAATGTCTGACTGACTGCTAATGCTGTCTGTGGTAAACACATGTGCTAATGAGGTTAATCACAGGCTCACTGTAAGCAGATTGTCTGGGAGATCGGGGAGGATTTCCTGCTGGCGGGGTAATTAGCTGGTTTGGAAGGCTGGGGTCTCCAGTGTCCCTGAGTGAGGAAAGCTGGCCCATGGAACGGGCTGCGGGAGAGGCGGGCTGTGTGACCCTTGGACAGGGCCCTTCTGATCACTGACCAGGCTGCCTGCCCCTGGAAGGAATGCCAGGGAATGAGAGGACAGTGCTGCTCTTTCCTTAGCCTTTGTAAAAGATGCAAAAAGTACCAATTACATGAAAGGGATTTTATGCCTTTCCTGAAGAGCCTTCTTGAGTGATTTGATCCTAAAGGTTCCAGGAGAATTTCTATTTACAGTAGGAGATAGGACTAGCACACCAACTTTTATTCTACTGATTTTCAGGGGCAGTAACTCTTGTCCAGGGCCTGTGTTTGTATCAGCCTCCCCCCTCACTCTGCTGTATTTTTCTCTGAGATACTCTCCCCATCCAGCTCAGCAATTATATTCAGTTTTTCTCTTGAGATTCAGATTTAAAATATCATTTCCTTTGAGAATTATTCCTTCATTGACCTCCTCTTATTCTGATCAGTCCTTTCTGAGGCCCCTGGGATATGGATGTATACTATGTACTATTTTTTAATCGATTGGTTATAAAAACCCCATTCTTCGTATAGTACATTTGAGGCCATTTTATCTTGTAATTGTATGTCAGTTGCTTTGTATTTTGCTAGTGTTATGTATTCTTACTTTCTCAGTAAGATTCTAAATACTGCCAATCTGTAGATTAAATCTTCGAATTCATTATACCCTGAAAACTCATAGCCACTCATATACAAATATATATCTGTGAGCGGTGATGTAACTGCTTATGAGTAAATGAAATGTGACTGAATGGTGATACACTCCTTGCTATTAAATTGTAGTAATAAAATACTCAGGGGCTTACATGCAAGGCAGCTCATTACATAATGAATATTTAAAGCTTAACCACCAGTAGGGGACTGCCCAACAGGGAGGGATGACTGATGGCTCTGCTGTCTCATTTTGCTTTCAAGGAGAAACCTGTCAGGGAAAACTTTGGAAAGGAAGGGGGACAGGGACAGTCTAGAATTCAAATTGATGACACTCTCCCTTTTCCTGAGATGCCATCACAGGGTCTTTAGGCATATCTGTAGTGGAGGATACAGATTAGCCCGTACTTAACAACTCTGACAGATCATCACTGTGTTGCTAGACAGTCACTGTCCACACCATTCATTACTCCTGAAGACACCTGTTACTACTACAGATTCCATAACAATTTAGTGTGTGTGGTGTGGCATCAATAAAAAGAGTGTTTAATTAGCATAGTCTATGACACCAGTTGTGAAAATCACCAAGATGTGTGAGCATTCCTGGGAGCCTGGGAGCCTGAAAAGCTGAGGGAACTCTGGGGAGCCTGTAGTGGAATCCTGGCTCCTGTCACTCACTAACATGTTCTCCTGGGCAACTTGCTTAATCTCACTATGCCTCAGTTTTCTCACCTGTAAAGAGAGAATAATAACAAAATACCTATCTCATACTGTAGTTGAAATGATAAATGAGTTAATATATGTACTTTGCACATTGTAAAGGCTCACTAAATGTTAGCTGTTCCTGCTGTTGCTATTCCTATCTACACTAATAAAAGAGAAAAATGGTAATTGGCATACGGCGATACCGTTTTCATTGGCTAATCAGGGCTAAATGCAAATTAACTGCCAACAAGATGGTGGCTAATTTGCATATGTAGGCACAATGCAGGGAGGCGAAAGGGAAAGCAGGAAGAAGCCCCCTGCCACTGACAGTGATTGGAAACCCAGGGGGGAGCTAAGAGCTGGGGGGCAGGGCAAAGGCGGCCCCAGGGCCGCCTTTGCCCTGCCCCCCAGCCATGATCGGAGAATCAGGCGCCTTTGCCGCCCTGGCCAGTGATAGCAGGAAGTAGGGGTGGAGCCAGTGATGGGAGCTGGGCACGGTGGAAGCTGGCAGTCCCAGGAGCTAGGGGTCCCTTGCCTGGGCCTAAAGCGAAGCCCATGATCGCGGCGCCCCCCCGCTGCCACTGCAGGTCCCTGCTGCCCGGGCCAGACGCCTATGCCAGAGGCATTAGGCCTGGGCAGGGGCGGAGCCTGCAACCGCGGGGAGCTGGGGGTCCCCTGCCCAGGCCTGACACCTCTGCCGGAGGCCTCAGGCCTGGTCAAGGGGCCGATCTGGTGATTGGTGATCGGAGGATGATGAGGGTCAACTCCTCTGGCTGAGGCATCAGGCCTGGGTGGGGGGCGGAGCCGGGGATTGGGGGGATATGATGGTCCCCTTGCCCAGGCCTGAAGCCTGGGTCAGAGGCATCAGGCTTGGGCGGGGGGTGGAGCAAGCGATCAGAGGGAGATGGGGGTCCCCTGCCCAGGCATGATTCCTGGGCCAGAGGCCTCAGGCCTGGGCGGGGGCCAGAGCCAGTGATCGGGGGGAGATGGGGGTCCCCTGTCCAAGCCTGACACCTCTGGCGGAGGCGTCAGGCCTGGGCAAGGGGCCGATCAGGCGATTGGAGGGTGATGGGGGTCAACGCCTGAGGGCTCCCAGTATGTGAGAGGGGGCAGGCTGGGCTGAGGGACACTCTCTCCCCCCAACCCCCCCAACCCAGTGCACGAATTTCGTGCACCGGGCCCCTAGTCTATATATATAAAAGGCTAAGCAACTATCTGAATGATAGTTATGACATGCGCTGAACACCAGGGGGAAGATGCTCAATGCAGGAGCTGCTGAGCTGCGGTGACTTGGCAGCAGCAGTTCTCATGTGATGCACCTGGAACCAGAGAGGAGGGAGCCTGATTCTCAGGTGAGTCACCTGAGAACCACCCTCACACAATCTGGGACCCCTCAGGGGATGTGGGAGAGCCAGTTTTGGCCCGATCCCTGCAGGCCAGGTCAAGGGACCCCACCTGCTGAAGGGACCTGGCTCACTCCACAGATGACCTTCAAGCCACAGTCCTACCCCAGGTGCAGCTGGCCAGGGAGGGACCACAGGAGGTTGGCTCCAGGGTGTGTCTGGCCTGTCTCACCCAGTCCTGCCCTGCTGGCTACCTTCTAATTAATTTCCTTTCAATGTGCACAAATTCATGCACTGGGGCACCAGTTATTTAATATTGTAAGAAAGAGACTCCACAGGGGTAAAAAAAATCTCTCCAAATGAGACCTGTGAGTCTAAATGTATATAAACTCAGGTTTGGAGGAAGGGGTGTGGTAAATATTTGGCAAACCATCACTTACACATGTTTTTCTGAGGAAAAATAGCTTAGATAAATTTAACAGATACTAAGACTTAACTCATTAGCCTCTGTGAGTCTAAGGACTTAAGCGCTTTTATGAGTGTATAAAACAATCCAGTGTTTCCAATTGCTCAGGTCAAACCTGGGAGTTATCCTAGAACCTCACTTCCTTTTGGCTCCCCCTTCTGATAAGTTCAGAATCTGACCACTTCCCAACAACAGTCTCCTCCCTGGTTTCCCCTCTTCGTCCCCTCCCCCTATTCCTGGTCTCTTCCTGGTAACCAGAGGGAGACCATTACCACTAAGTCAGGTCCCAGCCCCCCGTGCTCAGACACCTTCACTCAGAGTACAAGCCCAGTCCTTACAGCGCCACAGGCCCACATACTCAGCCATTCTTCCTCTGACCTCCTCCATGGCAGGATCTGCTCTCCAGTGCCCCCTGCTATTCTTCAAAGATGTTGGCACACCCCTGCTGAGGGCTCTGCCAGGGTTGCTCCTCTCCTGGGAAAGCTCTTCCTCCAATGTCCATGTGACTAACTCCCTCCCATGCCATCTTGCAATGAGGGCTGCCCTGACAGACCTATTTAAAACTGTGACCAACTCTCCAGCCCACAGAACCCTGGCTCCCCTCACCAGCTCACCTTTCTTCTTCATGGCTCTTACCACTCTCTGCATTATATGGAATGTGTTTATTATGTTTACTATCTATGAACTGTCTCCCTCCACCTGAATGAAAGTTCCATTAAGGGGCAAGGATCTTTGTTTCATTTACTAATTTATCCCAAGTGCTTAGACTGGTGTTCACTTAGCACGCACTTGGTGTTCAAAACATATCTGCAAGTGAATGATCTTTAATAGATTTTTAATTAAAAGCTCTTCCGTAAGTTAATAACTGCCTCTTTAAGATGTTTTGGTTAATGTATCTGAGCAAGTGAGCAATTATGAATCAAAAGTACTTTTTCTTTTCTTTTTAAAGAGAGTCTAAATTGGAAGCTGACCATTCCTGGAGCTCTTGTTTCCCACTATCTACTATTTTTGGGGGATCAGAGCAGAATATATCTGAGGCCCACATTCCTTTTCTTGGGTAAATGCCTCCTGGGTCTAGGTTTGGGGACTCTTCTCAGCATAAGCAACTGGGGATTAGTCTCCAAGCCTGAATCCCTCCCAGGGCTCTTCCTTTCTTAGTTCTTTCCCACTATGACCCAAATTCTGTGAAGATGGCCTTTTAAAATATTAACACACCTGAAATGATCACTTCACATGCCTTTGTCAGCTGATGTTTTTACTTATCAATCAGTACTTGGCAGGAATGATATGACATTGAGTTGAAGGCAGGATGGAAGGGACTGCCCCGAGGGGAAACAGGGGGGTTAAAAGTGGACTTTATGGGAGAACGTAAAATGGTATGAACAACTGGTTCATTTCACAACTTTGCTAGGGCTGGTTCTGGCCAGGCCATTCAAAGTCAATTTAGATGCCAAACAGGTTGCCATAAAGTTTTAAATATTTGGTAGGTGTTCATCCCTGCCAGGGAAGCCCTTGAAGCTATCCTGGAGCCCAGGAGCTTGTGTGAGTATGTTTAATATTCCAAACCATCTATACCTTCTAGACTAAGAGCCCTGCAATGAGCCATCTTACAGCTGGCGATACAGAAGAGGCAGAAACAGTCCTGTTCTCTCATCTCGGTTCTCCTACCTGGCACTTCTTCTCCCACAGGATCTGCAGGGTCAGACTCTCCACATTGCAGGCAGAGCACAGCTTGTTTCCAAAGGCCTCCTGCATCCGGTGAACCAGATATTTGTGATGGGCCTCATCCATGGCGTAGAAGTGGTTGAAATCCAGGAAGACAATCTCTCGGGGGTGCTGCGTAAGAAACGAGTCAATCTCCATCAGCCCATCCCAGACCTTGATGCCAAAAAGTCCGTGGATGAAGTAGATCTCCTGGTCGGTATCCCCTGGCTTGGAGGACACACGCAGGTCAAAGTAGCGGATCCCAGCGTCGAGCTGCTCTCGGAAGGTCAGGTTCTGAGTCACAGACCATTTCTTCATTAGCTTCTTCACCAAGGAGATCCTGGCAAGGCGCATGACAGCTCGGGTTTGGTCAGGCCCCACTGGGGATTTCTCATCTACCCAGTAGCTGAACGAATCATGGGAGCCTACACAGAGGAATAAAGGTGAGGAAAACAGTTGAGACTGGACCTGGCAAAAAATATGCCAATTGGTAGGAAAACAAACAAAAATTAGGAGACAAATACACACCAAAAAATTGCAAACAAATAATTGCAAATTTTTTCATGCTTTCTAGGAATGAAATAAGCACAAATAAAAGTCATGCCGCATTTAGCAGCTTGTTAAGCCTGGCGTAAAACTGTAATCCTCATATATTGCTAGTGTAAGGTAAATGAATAAATACCTGTTTGGAAAGCTATTTAGAAATATGCTTGGAAAGAGGAGCTTGCAAATAATCACAGCACTTGATCTAGTAATTTCATTTCAGGAGAGCTATTTTGAGGAAATAAACTAATTTTGGAAAAACAAATGTGTGCTGGAGAATATTCATAACAGAGACAAACTGGAGGTGCTTTGAGTGTCCCTCACAGAGGAGTGCTTAATGGTGGCATACCAACGTCATTCACATAGCCATTGAAACAGAGGGTATGAAAACTCGATGTCCATCTCAGCAATGCTGGGATAGGCATCTAAATTCTAGGAAAGACAGAATTGTTTAAAAATTCCGACTATTTTTTGTGCTTTTGTAAATATTATTTTACTATTGTAAAACGAGTCCGTAGGGGACATCTTATTGAGGCTGCCGTGGTAGCAGCTGCTCTTCAAGTTCACTATGCCACTCAAGGACAACAACACGAAGAAAGATATTGAAAAGTTGGCAAAGAAGGACAAAGACCCAGTGAACAAATCTGGGGGCAAGAACAAAAGAAGACATGGTCCAAAGGCACAGTTCGGGACAAGCTCAATAACCTAGTCTTGTTTGACGAAGCAACATATGACAAACTCTGTAAGGAAGTTCCCAACTATAAGCTTATAGCCAGCTGCTGTCTCTGAGAGACTGCATATCTGTGGTGCCTGGGCCAGGGCAGCCCTTCAGGAGCTCCATAGTAAAAGACTTATTAAACTAGCTGCAAAGCACAGAGCTCAAGTAATTTACACCAGAAACACCAATGGTGGGGATGTCCTAGCTGCTGGTGAAGATGCATGGGCAAAAGGTCCCACCAGCTATACATTTTAAGAAATAAAACTTTATTAAATAAAAAGTCCATAGGAATGATTTCTTGACAGATGAGATGAACATTCTGCAAAGTTCAACATGGGTTAGTTATATGGCTTCATTTCAACTCATCTATTAATGAGCCGAATCTGCTATTCAATGATCAAAAGCATGTTCCCATCCTCTGCCTGAGATGATCTTATTGTTATAAAGCATAAGTGACCATGATAGACACATTTCTAACTTTAGTGAGGAAATATTTCTAAGGTGAAAATTATCTTTAACAAATTAAAATGCTTATTTCACACTAGTTGATTATGTTACCGGTTTTACTAAACCTCAAAGTATGCATTTCATATATAATATGTAGAACTTGCCCTGGCCACTGTTGCTCAGTGATTAGAGTGTCGGCCTGTGGACTGAAGAGTAGTAGGTTCAATTCCTGGTCCCAGTTGAGGCACGTATCGGAGGCAACCAGTTGATGTGTCTCTCTTACATCAATGCTTCCCTCTCTCCCTCTTTCCCCCTTCTCTCTCACCCAAACCCCCGCAAAAAAAGAAAAAAAATATATAGAGAACTTTACAAAACTTTACTGTTTCTGCTTTATTATTTCAATTTTCTTGAAAATAAATCATTCTGGGATGGCTTTGTCTTCTACTATTTTATCTTCTCAGAAATAAAGTGAAAAAGGAAAAAAAAAAAGGTGACAAGCAATGCTTTATTTTTATGTAGTTTCCAGAACATGGAGAATATCCAGTAACTATTAAGAAAAAATATATTTACCAATCATTAGGCAAAACCAATTTTGCAAGCAACAAAATTACTAGCATATTTCAGGTAAAAAAAATGCTGTTACTACTAGAAATGTGGAGCAAGCCCTCCCTGGATTTTCCATATTGGTTGTTTCTGTTCATGACACTCGCTGGATACCTGCCTAATGCTCTGCTTCCTTTGGCTGTTCTTTGGCTGTAAAAAAACAGGAAATCTTTATACCTCCTCATTGAGAGATTTATTATGAATACATTACATACACACGATGAACAGCCCACTCTCTCTTCTCTTTAAATCATCTTAGCAGCCCAGCTGTTTAGGACTGTGTGCAATGCAATGCCAGGGAGGGTATCAGGGAACAGCCATTATCCAAGCGAGGGAGGAGAGACAGATCCCCTCTGGAATTGTCTTGTTGCTGCTGAGCCAGTTTCGTTTCCAGAGGGAGATGTGCTAACAACCTCCAACACTGTTCTCCTAAGCTGAGGACTGTGCAGCAATGTGACAGCGATGGGGCCTCAGCGACCACTTCTGTATACACAGGGACACACACGGTGCCCAGACTGTCCCACAGAAGAGGGAGGGCCTGCATATGCACTGGGAACACAGAGTCTCTCTTTATCTCTCTGCTCCCTTTTCCATTTCCTCTCTTCCTTTCTGACATCCTGTGTCCAGAGCCACCCGCTCCCTCCCCTTGACAGGAAAGGACAGGACAATGGAGCAGATTGTTCGCTGCATGTTTTACAGTAGTTGTCCTACCCAGGCCCACAGCCATCAAAACCAGCCATCATCTTTAACTACTGCCAATGCTTTTGACTGTCTACTTATTTTTTCCCCCAGGTAGCTTTTTGCCTCACATAGAGTGAAATAAATTGGTACTTAATTCTATTTAACTATTTCTTTTTTTTTTTGAAAAACAGGATAAAAATGTCTTCCCCCCTCCTGCACACAGAATATTTACAAGGTAATGCAATCTGCAGATCAAAGTGATGAAAAAGCTAAGAACCATATGATTTCACGCATATGTGGGATATAAAACTGAAACTTGTGAACACAAACAGCAGTGTGGTAGCTGCCAGAGGAAATGGCGTGGGTAGTGAAGGGGGTTCTAACATATGGTGATGATAGAAGATCTGACTTTGGGTAGTGGGCATACAGTGCAACATATGGATCTTGTAACAGAAATCCATAACTGAAACATATCTATCTATCTATCTATCTATCTATCTATCTATCTATCTATCTATCTATATAAAAGCCAAGCTACCAGAACGACGAAACAACCGAAATGACAGGAGCGACTGGTCGCTATGACACGCACTGTGGCAGCCAACCCCGATCTGGGCCCCGATTGCCCCCCCCCCCCAAACCTCCCTCAGCCCCTCACCCTGGCCAGCCCAGCCTGACAAAATTCATGCACCGGGCCTCTAGTAGGATCATATTAACCAATGGCACCCCGATAAATTTAACAAAAAAAAGAATGTCTATAGCAAGGGTTCCTTTTCTCTCTGTCTGCAATGTGTGGATTCAATTCATGCATTCCCAGAGAGGAAAAGAAAAAAGCCTGCTCCACCGGTCTTCCTTTATTCTCTAAGAGAATGGCTGTCTGGGTTGTTAGAGGGGCAGCTTCATGATTTCTCATTTGTTTTCTGATAAGGTTAGAAAACAGCTAAGGACCTCTTCCTGCTGTGATTTCTGCCACAGGGATGCCTATCCATCTTCACTCCTCCCTCTCTATGGCTCCTTTATCTCTGTCTAAAATAGATTTATGTGGTGCCCTTCATCTTAAGAACAGAACAAAGCACTTTCCCAAACATGCCTTATGCCTTCAGGCAACTGTCTCCTCTTCCTCATTCTCAGATTCTTGAAAGCCAATCCTGCTGCTTCGTCACCTATGATCTACTCCCTTCTTCCCATAGAAGGATAGGCCACCTCTTATCCTTCTATTGCTAACTTTGATCCCTATTACCTTCAAATCAACAACTCCAAATAGGCTTTATTCTTGCTGGCTTCTCTGAGAGTTTGCTAAGTCAGCTTTTTTTCTGCAAGCTTCCATTCCCTTGTCTTCCATGATGCATAATTCAAGGCATTCCCATCTTCCTGTTATCACTCTCTTTCTATCTCCTTTGCTGGCTCCTCATCTTCCTTCTTGTCCCCAAATTTAAATGTGTTCCAAGGATCTCTATTATCTGCCTTTCCGCACCTTTTCATTCACTCCCCTAGTTTACACAGTTCCATTGTACAGATGACACCAAAAGCTCATCTCTAGACTAGATTCTTCTAAGTTCCACATTTGCTTCCAACTTCCTGCTTTGGTCTTCCACCTGATGGCCTCCTCACACAATAAATTACACATTTTGAAAGCCCAGCCACTCAGGCTGTCCGTTCGCCACAAAGTGCTGCTATTGAATTTCTGCCAATACTTCACTCAGTCACTCAGATTGAAACGTTGGATTCAGTTTAAATTTTTCCTTCTCTCTCCCCCTCTGCATCCAATCAGTTACCAAAACTCTGCATTTTACTCTTGCAAAATACATCAAACCAGTCTCTTCCTTTAAACTTCAATTGCCACCCTCTTGTTCACACATTCATTACCCTGATATAATCAGGACCAAAAGAACCCTGATTTTATCTTTTGACTCCAGCCTCAATTCATTCATATCCAAAAGTTACATCATCTCAAGATACTTCTGATTATGTCATTTTCCTCCTCCCATCTCCCTCCCAAGCTAGTTTAGGACTCTCTCCAGTGTGGCTCCAGTGCATGGTTTCAGGCTCCTTTCTGTCAAGACCCATACACGGAGCCTGGCATATGTTGGTGTGCAATATATACTGATAGGCAGGCCACTTCCTTGACTCTGTCCACTTTCTTTTACTGACTTCCATAAATATTCTCCTATCCCAATTCTGTCCACATCTTCTCCTCAGGATTTATAACCCGTATCAAGTAAGTTGCTTACTGCACCTCAGTTTTCTCATCTGTAAAATGTGCTCGATAGTGCCTACTCAAAAACTGTGAGTATGAGAATGTACGCAAAGTGCTTGGGACAATACCGACACACAGTAAGCACTGAACTATTGTTACTGTTATTGTTGGTCATCTGTTAGTTAGAAACTAGAGGGAGGAAGGGTGATTGACTGAAATCCTTATCTTAAATACTTAGGGTCTGGAGGATTTTCTCTCCTGAAGTACTGTTCCTCTCCATCTTATTGGTTGATGTGACATGGAAATGACAGCTTAGCCTCTACCTTGTTGACTGTAGCTGCCACTCACTCTCTTGATCATAGCCTGACCTTTATCATCACCCACTTCTAAAATCTTAACATTCAATATTCTACTTTCTGATCACAACTTACTTTTCTTCTGCCTCATTGTGACCTGATGCCTAATTCCCCCTGTTCTGAGAGCCCAGGTTGTTGTCATTTGCCACTTTTACCTACAGAATTACCAATATTATAACTATCTGAAAACTGTTAGGATCACTGTTGAGGTCTGTTGTCTGTCTGTACATTCAGGCATGGGCACAGCCCCAAAATGTACATGGAAATATTAACATGATTCTTTCAACAAACTTTTTGACTAACAACAAATGTTTTCTCTTCTCCATTATTTCTCATTTATAGAGTGGACTCAATAGGCATATACCTCGATTGCAGGCTCCCAGCCCTGATCAGGGGCATGCAGGAGGCAACCAATCGATGTGTCTCTCTCTCATCACTATTTCTCTCTGTCTCCCCCTCTTCCTTCCACTCTCTCTAAAAATCAATGGAAAAATATGCTTGGGTGAGGATTAAAAATAAATAGACAATAAATAAACAAAACAAAAATAATTTAAACTACATGCCCTGAAATAATAGATTACATTACAATACAATACAATAGCATGTCAGATTATGTGGTGACCATACTTACAGCTATGGAGGGAAGAATGAAATAAGAGTTAAGTGAAGAATATGAGAAAGTGAGAGAAACTTCTTCATCACACCTCTAGGTGGCATCAGGAAGGCTGGGATGATGACCCTGAGTCAAAGAATCTCTGATGCCACATATTTAAAAAAATCTCTCTTTCACATCCCTTAGGTACTACTCTGTTTTTGGGGACCCCTTCTAACTCTGAAGCCATTAGCCCCTTGAAGACCATTCACTTAAGTCCACCTCCAATTCTGTGTTTATTCAACCACTCAAACATTCAAAGGCTCAGTGCCTCTAGGTTATGTATTCTCAATGAGGTGACAAAAATTGGTTCTTGGGGGGGGTGAAAAAAAATCTTATTTTTTTATGTATAAAACACACACACATATACATATATGATATATATACACAGGGTGGGACAAAAGTAAGTTTATAGTTGTTCCTATGGAAAATAATATAATAATTAATAAGTAATACAAGAATAAACTCTGAGTTTCACGTACTCACAACTGTAAACCTACTTTTCTACCACCATGTAATACACTCTCTCACACACAAACACATACATAGTAAACTGGCTAAAAAAGACTCCCTAATGAGGTGATAAAGAACAAAATGCTGAGAATATTGCTCTAGACTGAGCTCCCTGGTAGCCAAATGGACATCTGATTTGTCAACTCAGGTGAGCACTTAGAACAGTTTCTGGCCAACAGAATGAGCTCAAGCATATTGTTATTAATATTATTTCATTATTAAAAAAATATATCATCTACTTGGATGCTACTATCTGAGAAACAATTCTGGTTGTTTTTTTTTAATAATGTTGTGAAACCTCAAATATTTAGATTCAGGTATCTGCTGTGGCAGTTAATAGGAGAAAATGAAGTCTTCAATTTAAATGACTTATTTTAGGTTACCACCAGAATTAATATCAAAAGGAGAAAATTCAGACCATAGTATTATACAATTTGTATAAATTAGCAGTAAAAGTAAAATTATAAATTACTTCTAGTCTGGCCCTATGTCAATAATTTAGGAGTAAATAAGTATAGTAATTACATGATTTGAAAGGATAGGAAGGAAAATTCTAAGAATGTCCTTAATTTTTAATTTTTACATCAAAGAATTAGACATTTTCATGTGATTTATAAGAAAATCAATTGCACAAAAAAAGAAATCCAATCTAGTGCTAAAAGCATGTTGCATATTTTTAGAAATTGAAAAGCTATTATACATTATTTAAAATAGAAAAAACCCCACAGTAATGCCTTCCAAATCCATCAAAAAAACCATATTGGTTTTCATAAATATCACTAAAGCACTCAAACACCCACTAAAAAAACTTTGCAAAAATAAAAAGTATTTTAAACACCAAAACCCAGAATCAACAATATTTTCAGAAGTTTTTTTTCTGTATTTTCTTACATGTTAAAAATATTAATGCATAGTTCTTAGGGATATAAACATGGCCAGGTTTGTGTTAGTTCACCTCTCTCATCATGTGGAGGCAGGCAAAGGCAGATCTCAGGGCACCTTGGGACTTGTGATTACCTGCCCTTGAATCTGGTGCTTGTAAAAGCTAGCCTTAGTGTCAGTTTAGTCCTTCCTGCACACACCCAGGCCCAGCAGAGGCAGCCACAAACTGTGGCTCACTTTGTAACTCCAAAGAGGTTGCCTAGGGCCAGTAACAGGCAGCATCTGATACTGGCCTGCATCAGAGTACCTCTCAAGGGGCCCCAGAACCAACATATCTAGTGGCCAGCTTCAGACAACATCAGAGCAAGGTCCAATTAGCTTCACAAGCAACATATCCAAAGGGAGATCTTGGAAGGCACCAGAAACTACTAAGGCAAATTCAGCTTTGTGTGGTCAGTACCTGCATAGCAACTCGTACACTGTGGTCAGTGTTGATGCTCATAGTCAGCCAGCCTGAGAGTTGACCCCACACACGAATGGGCCAATAGCAATAAAGACTCAATTACAACAGGAAGGCCCACATAACACACACAAGGGATATTCCTGGAGCACCCAGATGAGGTGTTCAAGGAGACAACATCACTGGGTCCCACAGGACACCTACCATATAAGGCCACTGTACTAAGACTGGGAGTCATAGTAGGTCCACCTAATACATAGAAACAACACAAAGAGGCAGCCAAAATAAAGAGACAAAGAAACATACCCTAAATAAAGAACAACAACAACAAACAAACAAACAAACAGGAGAAATCTTCAGGAAAAAAGCTAAATGAAATGGAAGCAAGCAATTAGCCAGATATAGAGTTAAAAAAATGGTTATAATAATGCTCAAGAAACTTAGTGAGAACTTCAACAAAGACATCACAAGCATAAAAGGAACAAAGAAATATAAAAAGAACCAGTCAGAAATGAAGACTACAACATCTGAAATGAAAAATACACTAGAAAGAATAAACAGTAGTTTGAAGCAGGATCAAATCAGCTATTCAGAAGGCAAGATAACAGAAAGTACCTAATCAGAGTAGTAAAAAGAAAAAATAATTTTTTAAAAAATGAGGAAAGTTTAAGCCACCTTTGGGACAACATGAAACATAACTACATCTGCATCATAGGGGTACCAGAAGGAGAAGAGAGAAAGCAAAGGATCAAGAACCTATTTGAAGAAATAATGACTAAAACTTCCCTAATCTGTTCAAAGAAAAAGGCACACAAGTTCAGGAAGCACAGAGAGTCCCAAATACGATGAACCCACCCTGGCTCAGTGGGTTAGAGTGTTGTCTCAAAGACTGAAGCGTTGTGGGTTAGATTCTAGATCAAAGGTACATACCTCGGTTGCAATTTTGTTTCCTGGCCTCAGTCAGGGTGCATGCTGGAGGCAACCAGTTAATGTGTCTTTCTCACATCAATGTTTCTCTCTGACTCTGCTTTTTCCTTCCTTCCACTCTCTCTCTAAAGATCAATGGAAAAAACATCCTCAGGTGAGAACTAAAAAATAAAAAAGAGGATGAACCTAAAGAGGCCCATACCAAGACTCATCATAACTAAAATGGCAAAGGTTAAGGACAAAGAGAGAATCTTAAATGCAGGAGGAGAAAGACAGTCAGTTACCTAAAATAAAGCTTCCAAAGACTGTCAGCTGATTTCTCAACAGAAACATTTCAGGCCAGAAAGGATTAGCATGAAATAGTCAAAGTGATGAAAACCAAGGACCTACAACCAAGATTAATCTACCTAGAAAGACTATCATTTAAAAAGCTTCCAGCAAAAAAAGAGCTAAAGTAGTTCATTACCATACAACCAGTATTACAAGAAATGTTAAAGGGCCTTCTTTAAGAAGAAGAAAAAACTTAAGGAACATAATTATAAAGAATAAAATGTCAATAAATACATACCTATCAATAATCACTTTAAAAGGAAATCACTTAAATGCTCCAATCAAAATATATAGGGTAGCAGAATGGGTAAGAAAACAAGACCCATATATATGATGCTTACACCTCAGATCGAAAGATACACCCAGACAAAAAGTAAAGGGATGGAAAATGATATTTAATGCAAATAAAAATGAATAAGAAGCTGGGGTAGCAATACTTATATCTCACAAAAGAGACTTTAAAACAATGACTATAATAACAGACAAAGGATACTACATAATGCAAAAGGGGATCAGTCCAACAAGAGGATATAACCCTTATAAATATTTATTCACCCAACATAGAAGCATCTAAATATATAAAGCAAATCTTGGTGGATATAAAGGGAGAGATCAACAGTAAAACAGTTATTGTAGGGGATTTTAACACCCCACTGATATCAATGGATAGATCTCCCAGGCAGAAAAATCAACAAGGAAACAGCTGCCTTAAATGACACACTAAATCAGATGTATTTCATTAATATATTAAAAGCATCTCACTGAAAAGCAACAGAATATACATTCTTTTCAAGTGTATATGAAACATTTTCTAGGATAGTCCACATGTTAGGACACAAAACAAGTCTCAGTAAATTTTCTTAAAATGTTTTTGAAAGAGGAAGAGAGAGGGAAATATTGATGAGAATCATAATCTAGAGAGACATGATTCAGTAAGAATCATTATCTATCAGCTGCCTCTTCACGTCCCCTACTGAGGATTGAGCCCGCAACCTGGGCATATGCCCTGACCAGGAATCAAACTGGTGATCTCTTGGTTCCTGGGTTGATGCTCAACCATTGAGCCACTCCAGCTAGGCAAGTCTCAGTAAATTTTAAGAGGATTGGAATCATATCAAGTATCTTCTCCAACCACAATTATATGAAACTAGAAATCAATTACAAGAAAAAACTAAAATAAACTAAAAAACACACTAGGGTAAATAACATGTTACTAAACAATGAATGGGTTAACAATGAGATCAGGAAGAAATAAAAAGATACCATGAGAAAAATGAAAATGAGAACACAATAACCCCAAATCTATGGGACACAGCAAAAGCAGTCCTATGAGGAAAATTCATAAACAATCTAACTTTACGCTTAAAGTACCTAGTAAAAGAACAGCAAACAATGCCCAAAGTGAGTAGAAGGAAGAAAACACCATATTTTTCCATGTATAAAATGCTATTTTTTTCTAAAATTGTTAGACTGAAAATTGAGGGATGTCTTATACACGGAAGTCAGCTGAGGAGGGAGCCGTAGGTGCGTAGCTGCCCATACCTTGTCAAACAGGCTTCCTCCAATCACAAGCCTTATTGTTACTGACATTAGCTGATGCCGTAATTGGAGGTGGAGGTGAAGAGTTCGCAGGTGCAACAGGGATCTGAGCATTCTGAGCCCATAAAGATGTCAAAAAATAAAAAGATAAATACTGGTAAATGATTGTCTTCCTCTGTAAAATTCAAACTAAATGTAATCAGCTATGCAAAAGAGCATGGGAATAGAGCTGCAGAGAGACAGTTTTGACCACTGTCTGTATTATCAGACAGTGGAGAAAACAGGAAGAACAACTCCTCAAGATGCCAAAAAAGAAGGCCTTAAGAGGAAAACCAGCAAAATGTTTAAAATATTGATTTCTTAATTTTGGGTTGGAAAAGTGGGGGGCATCTTATACATGGAAAAACACGGTAATAAGGAGTAGAGCAGAAATAAGTGAAATAGAGTCTAAAAAAATAATACAAATGATTGATAAAATCAAGAATTGGTTCTTTGAAAAGATAAAGAAGATTGAAAAACCTTTAACCAGACTCATCAAGAAGAAAAGAGAGAAGACCAAATGAATAAAATAAAAATGAAAGAGAACTAACAATTGATAGCACAGAAACCCAAAGGATTGTCCTATATAATAAAAGGCTAATATGAAAATAAACCAAATGGTGGAACGACCGGTCGCTATGATGTGCACTGACCACCAGGGGGCAGATGCTCAATGCAGAAGCTGCCCCCTGGTGGTCAGTGCGCTCCCACAGGGGGAGTGCTGCTCAGCCAGAAGCCCTGAGCCGGGCTCATGGCTGGCAAGCTCAGCGGTGTGGCGGGAGCCTCTCCTGCCTCTGCGGTAGCACTAAGCCATCATTCAGGCTCCCAGACTGCAGACTGAGAGAGAGCACAGGCTGGGCTGTGGGACTCACCCCCCTGCCCCACAAGTGCACGAATCTCATGCACCAGGCCTCTAGTAAGAATATATTATAAAACCTATATGCCAAAAAATAGGACAATCTGGAAAAAATAATTTTTAAAAAAACATACACTCTTCTTTTTACTAATTTATTGATTTGAGAGAGAGAGAGAGAGAGACATCTATTGTTGTTCCACTTGTTTTTATGCATTCATTGGTTGTTTCCTGTATGTGCCCTGACCAGGGATCAAACTCACAAACTTGGCATATTGGGATGATGCTCTAACCAACTGAGCTACCTGACCAGGGCCACTATCTTCTTTTCTGAATCAAGAAGAAACAGAAAATCTGAACATACTGATTAGAATGAATGACATTGAAGCAATAATAAAAAAAACTTCCAACAAATAAAAGTCCTGGTCTAGATGGCTTCACAGGTGAGTTTTACTAAACATTCAAAGAACTAACAACACCTATCCTCTTCATACTATTCCAAAAAATTTAAGAGGAGGGAAAACTCCGAAGTTCATTTTATGAGGCTAGCATTATCCAAATTCCAAAACCTGATAAGAAATGAAAAGGAAGAAAATTATAGGCCAATATACCTGTTGAACACAGATGCTAAAATCTTCAACAAAATATTAGCAAACCAGATCCAGTAATTCAGTGAAAAGATCATACACCATGATCAAGTGGGCTTTTTCCCCCAACAATGCAAGGTTACTATATCTGCAAATCAATAACCATGTACACCACATAAAAAGTGAAGAAAAATCACATGAGCATATCAATAGATGCAGAAAAAGCATTTGATAAAATCCAGCATCCATTTATGATAAAAACTCTCAATCGACAAAAAAATAAGTGTTTCCTTGAAGGTCAGGAACAAGACAGGGATGTTCACTTTCATCACTCTTATTCAACATAGCACTGGGAGTCCTAGCCACAGCAATTAGACAAAAAGAAGAAATAAAAGGCATAAAAACCCCCACCTTGGAATAAATTCAATCAAGCATGTAAAAGGCCTGTACTCAGAAAAGTACAAGATACTGAAGGAAGAAGTTAAAGAAGATACAAGTAAGTGGAAACATATACCGTGTTCATGGATAGGATGAATTAAAATCAATAAAATGTCCATACTACCCAAAGCAATCTATAGATTCAATGCAATTCCTATCTAGATACCAATAATAGTATATTTCACAGAACTAGTATAAATATTCCAAAAATTTATAAGGAACCACAAAAGACCCTGAAATAGTCACACCAATCTTGAGAAGGAAGAACAAAGTTGGAGGAATCATGCTACCTGATATCAAAGTATACTACAAAGCCATAGTAATCAAAACATCATGGTACCAGCATAAAAACAGACATATAGCTCAATGGAACAGAATAGAGATCCCAGAAATAAATCCACACCCTTCTGCTCAATTAATATTTGACAAAGGAGGCAAAAATATACAATGGGGTAAAGATTCAATAAGTAGTGCTGGGAAAATTGGACAGGTACTTGCAAAAAATTAGACCACTTTCTTACACTATACACAATAATAAACTCAGAATGGATTAAAGACTTAAATATAAGACTAGAAGAAAACATAGGAAGTAAAGTCTCGGAGGGCTGGTTGAAAGGGTGAAAGGATTAAGCACAAAATAAAAACCGCTAATCGACAGACAGCAGTATGGTGATTACCAGAGGGAAAGTGGATTGGGGGAAGGTAGAAGAGGGTAAAGAGAGGATAAATGGTGAGGGAAGGAGACTTGATTTGGGGTGGTGAACACATAACACAATATACAGATAATGTATTATAGAATTGTACACCTGAAACCTATATAAATGGATTAATCAATATCATCCTAATAAATTCAATACAAATCTAAAAAACAATCTCTGGGTATTTTTCCAAGGTTTTGAGACACCACGACTTGATTTTAGAAATGACCAAGAACATTTATCTAAATGTGCTTAGGGGGCTTCTCAGCAAGACTACGTTTCTGGAAGAAGAGCCATTTGGGAGATGCGTATACACTCGGGACCAGTGTCCACTCTCAGACTCGGACAGTGACAAGGAATATCCAGGGACACCTCCCTGGCCCTTCAGAGAGCCATCGGCTTCAGGTCCCCTACTGGTCAGCTCTCACTTCCTATGGAGGCCACCACCAGCTCGTCTTCTTCCCTGCCTCAAGCCAACCAGCTTTGGCAGGACTGTGAGCTCCCAGGGAAAGCCATGCTGAGCGGCCCACCAGCAGAGCAGCAGCTGAGGAACCAGTTTAAAAGGGATGTTACAGCACGGTTGGGCTAAACTGCACATTTGGTGTCAGCTGATGCCAGCTTTCACCAGTGTTTCCGTACAAAATGGGCAGGATAGGAAAAAAAGAAAAGGTCCCTTTAAAGCACACAGTAAACTCTTTATATTGAATATAAACACGTGATAAGAAAAATAATTATTTTTAGTCCACATTATCCTCTTAGCAGAGTGGATCCTGATAACGGTGGTATCTTTTGTTTGCTAAGCACACCTGAAATACTCATTTTTGGCATCAATGGCTTTCAACATACTTGAAGCAGTATTAAGCAGAGGGTGGGGTTGTGCAAGTTTGGACAGAGAAGCTTGGAAAAACCCAAAGTACTCTACTGAGGAAAGGGCGAGAGGTGGAGGATTGGAAGGGAAAAGTATGGGAACATCAGGGCCTGCAGGGCTGAGGAGAGAGCTGGGAGAGGAGACAAACCAAGTGGGGCATTTTCAAAGAGGTGGCCCAATTTCACTTCTGTAATTCTCTCTAAATCATGCACAACTATTATTAAAGTGACAGTTTGAAGTGATGCCATAATATTTACCTATCCAAAGCCAACGGGTGTCTGGGTCCAATTCTGTTTTGAGGCTCCACCACATCAGGGGTCTCCTCCGCTGGACTCCCCACCTCCTTGTCTCTCCTCACCCAGTGACAGGACCAGAGTCTGAGGCCGGGGCAGACCTAGCTGGGGATGGGGTAGTGGGAGTGTGGTGGCATCACATAAAGGGGGGGAGGTGGAAAGGTACAAGAGGAGGCTTCTCTCTGATGGAAGTGGACTTTTAAAAGATCTTTTTATGTAAAACCTTTTTCTTGGTTTGCTGGAATTTAAACGCTAGCTACCAGAGCGCTAGTAATATAAGCACCAATAAGCAAGATATATAGGTTTCATTAGGGTCATTCTAAGGAGAAAAAAAAGATTATAGAGGGACAAAAGCATAAAGCAGGAAATGAGACAAACACCAAGAATAGTGTTTCACAACACTTAGCGGTAACTACAGCAGCAGCCAGAAAAACGTCTGGTTCGGTTAATCCACACAAATAGGAGGCTTCCGAGTATCAGGCAGGGAAAATCTTTTCATTAGTTGACTTGAGACTTATGGCCACAGAGTCCAGTTCAAGCCTCACATGAACGGAGAGCCTTGCCATGGTGTCGGATCCAGCCTTCTACTCTAACCCCTGGTCCATCACTGCAGCCCACGCTGCGTGGTGTGGCCCCGCTGTGCTCAGAAGCTCCAGCTCTGTGCCTCTACAGCTCTCCATGGGGCTGACAATGAACTTTCCATAAATAACAAATGCCTGGGCTGCACGTGCTGAATTTAAAGGTAACACAAAGATTCCCAGAAAGGGTGAGTGACCCCAGGAGCGAGGCTTGCAAACTCAAGGGCTTTTTCTCTGCTCTTGCAATTCCATAATCTACACAGACCTCCCTGTGACTGTGGTATCTGGTATGGAGAATATGGACTTAGACAACCGAATCCAGCCCAATCTTCCATTTCCTTTTCCCTGGTTGCATACAAACAAAAAGAAAAAGGCATAGGTAATGCGCTCCCCGTTCCCCAGCTGCGTACTGTTGGGCTATTTCCCTCAACTCTCCAATAAGCTCGCGGAAGATGCAGACAGAATCGCCAGACTCCACACTTCCACTGACATTTAAAGGTCAAGTCTTGTATTGTACATAATGATATTGCCCTCCCCACACGTCTGAAAAGGCTGCTGTGAGGATGACGGGGGGGAGGAGAGAACCTTTGAAAGTTCACTGGGGCAAACGGCCTTGATGTACTGCAATTCTGCTGAACACTTAACTTGAGAGAGCTTGTTTCATAAAATAATTAGAGTTAAAGAAAATTAAAATCAAAGAATGAATTCAGCCAGCTATTGTCTCCCACCTGTTCCCTGTTCTTTATTGACTTTAATATGTGTACCCTCTCAATATATAAAGACTAGTAAAGAGATGGGTGAATGGCACAGATAGGATCAAGTTTTCAAACATTCTCTTTCTTAGCGGATGCTTTTTTTTCTTGGCTGCTGGGCCCTCAGTGCCAGAAACCAGGTGTTACCTGTGAAAGAGACATGAGGGAGGGAAGGAAAGGGAAGCCATGTGCCCTAGCTCCATTTCAACTTCCCCACCTGAAGGAAGAACTTATTTTGTCAGAAACACATATTCAGTACATATTTCTTTTAAAATTTTCTCATTTCCCTCTATCCCCAGAGCTCATGGAAACCCCCTCAGCCAAGACCTAACAGCGTCCCAAAGATAGGCTGCTTACCTCCCGGCCTCGGAGCCCTGGCTCCTTCATCATGAACCCGCTGGTGAGCCCTGACTGGGGCTTCCTGTCAGAAAATAACTAGGAGCTGTATCGGTAAAGATATTCCTATATGTCTGAGATTTTGCTGCTTGTGGATTCCTCTAAGATTTTGATGGTTTCTCATCTTATGTCTAAGTCCTTCATCCATTTTGAGTTTATTTTTGTGTATGGTGTAAGTTGGTGGTCTAGGTTCATTTTTTTTGCATGTATCTGTCCAATTTTCCCAACACCATTTATTGAAGAGACTGTCTTGACTCCATTGTATGTTCTTGCTTCCTTTGTCGAATATTAATTGAGCATAGTGGGTTGGGTAGATTTCTGGGTTCTCTTTTCTATTCCATTGGTCTATATGTCTATTCTTGTGCCAGTACCAGGCAGTTTTGAGAACAGTGGCTTTGTAATACAGCCTGATATCTGGTATTGAGATCCCTCCTACTTTGTTCTTTTTTCTCAGGATCGCTGCAGCAACATAAACTGATGAACAAAAACAGATCCAGAGACAGAGAAGCATCGATCATACCGTCAAACCTCAGAGGGAAGGCAGGTAAGGGGGAGTGATCAACAAAAGGACTTGTATGCATGCATAGAAGCCTAACCAATGGACACAGACACCAGGGGAGTGAGGGCATGAGTGGGGGAGGGGGGGCAATGGGGGCATAAGGACACATATGCAATATCTTAATCAATAAAGAAAGAGAAAAAAAAAGAAAATAACTAGTAACACCTTCAATTTATTGACTGTTTATTACAGATCAAATGCCAGGCTTGGTTACAGGTTCTCATTTGATGTCTGCCACAATCCTGCAAGGCAGTGATTACCTGCATTTTACAGATGAGGAAACTGTGGTTCAGACTGGTCTCGCAACGACTTCAGGGTTACAACAATTGCAAGTGGCCACCTTGTATAGAAACCTAGGTCTGTCTGACCCAAAGCCACACAAACCTACTGTAGGAATATTGCTTCCCTATTCCTACTGAAAAACAAATAATAACAATAATAATAATTTTGCAAATAATAAAGGCATTGTGCATTTATTTCTGATAACATGGCGATCACAGTGTTTGCTTTTAGCGTTTAATGCCTAAAAACACCCCAATGCAGGAAAATTAATGAAGAGATTAAAGTGATTTTAAATTCTGTAAAGCCATGAAAAAGTCCCCTGTAGGAACACATGAGGGCACTCTAACCTTCTCTCAAATGAGGAAATAATTTCCGTTGCATTTCCGCAGCTCAGAGCCTTGGTTCTGCCCTGATCACTTGCCTGAGCTTATAAATTCATACTGGAGCTCAGTTTCTCCACTTGCATTTGAAGAAGAGTGAAATAAGCCTTAGGAGCGCTTCTATCTTAAGAATACATGGTTCCAACCTATTACCAGCTAGTTAAAGGAATGTATGACCCTATTTTAAAATAGGTTAGGAACCACTACAAAGAAAAAAGATGTTTCCTTCATACTTACTATACTTAAGCAAAAAAACACACTTACAGATTTAACTCATCATATTTGCAAACAGCAAATCATTTCCCAGCCTGAAGCTGGTGCTTGTTTATTTTTGGCTCATCTGAGAATTTTGTCAAATTGCTGGAGATGCTTTCCCTTCATGCAGATTCAGGCTCTCACTTTCCTAAGGATGATCTACTGGTTGGCTAGCATTGGGTGTGCATGTGTATTGAATGCATGGGCCAGTAGTTCACTTGTTTAGCGTCTCTGTGACAACTCCCTTCACTCTAAAGGTTAATGTTTCAGTGCTTCGTGGGATGATTTTATGATATTTGTTGTGGGGGCCTTGAGAAAACTATCTTCATAGTCACCTGGCTTGGTTGAAATTCTTCATGGGGAAGGGTTAAGATTCACTTGACAAACTGCAGAATGGCAGGGATCCAGGGGAGTTCCTTGGCTAAATCCCCTCAAGGACAAGGAGGATTTTTCCTCTTTCCTGCAAATGAAGAAGTAAGCCAGGTGCTCCGACAGAGGAAAGGGATAAAGGAGGGAAAATCCAACAAGTGGGAGTCTAGGTTATAGAAAATGATGGGTTTAAAGGTAATTTGTACATTATACCCAGCAGGGAAAGTGAATGAAAACACACCCTGCCCTGGAAGGCAAGTGTTTTGATAAGACTGCACACCTGCTAAAAGCCTCTGTGGCTCTTTCCCTATAGCAGCAAAAAGGTTTTCTCCCTGTTGGAGCCTTGCTGGGTGATTGCTACAGAGACCATTTAAACCACTGGGCTGCTTTTGTTCTGAAAAAAAAATAATCAAAAGCCTCCTAAATATCTGGTCTGGAAAAACAAAAAGTGACTTACTCAGTCAGAATAGGTTAACAGCCAGTCCCTCAAAAACAGCCTTCTTTATGGGTGAACCTGCCTCAGAGTCCAGGCATTGGATGAAAAGAAAAACTAACTCTTTATTACAATCAACAAAAAGAATTAAAGTGACATACCAACATTGGGTCCATCTTCAGCCCGATAATTTTTTTTTAAACTTAAATGTAATTAAGTGAATTTAGCAAGACCTAGTTTTACAATTCTAGACTTGTTACCAGGATTTTTGTTGCAATTTGCTTCACTTCCCTTTATCTCAGTGGTTCTCAACCTTCCTAATGCCGAGACCCTTTAATACAGTTCCTCATGTTGTGGTGTCCCCCAACCATAAAATTATTTTCATTGCTACTTCATAACTGTAATTTTGCTACTGTTATGAATCGTAATGTAAATATCTGATATGCAGGATGTATTTTCATTGTTACAAATTGAACATAATTAAAGCATAGTGATTAATCACAAAAACAATATGTAATTATATGTGTTTTCCAATGGTCTTAGGCGACCCCTGTGAAAGGGTCGTTCAACCCCCAAAGGGGTCGTGACCCACAGGTTGAGAACCACTGCTCTATCTCAATTTCTTCATCTGTAAAATGGAGATAATAATAGCACTTGCATCACTGGGTTGTAAAGCTTAACTGGGTTTACATAAATCAAATACAAAAGCAATATCAGGCACCTAGTAAATGCTTCATAATTTTTTTTAACCCTTACCTGAGGATTTTCTTTTTCTTAGAGAGAGAGAGGAAGGGAAAGGGAGGGAAAGACAGAAACTTCAATGTGAGAGAGAAACATCAATTGGTTGCCTCCTGAATGCAACCAGAACCTGGTTGGGTTTGTGCCCTGACTGAGAATTGAACCCATGACTCTTCAATGCATGGGATGACACTCCTACCAACTGAGCCACACTAGCCAGGGCGTCCTAGAAAGTGCTTTATTTTTTTAAATGTATTTTTACTGGAGGCCCATTGCATGAAATTCGTGCACCCGGAGGAGGGAACCCTCAGTCCGGCCTGTGCCCTTTCGCAGTCTGGGCGCCCTCCGGGGATGTCCGACTGCTGTGGAGATGGGACAGACTACTGCCACCACCGCTGCACTCGCCAGCCATGAGCCTGGCTTCTGGCTGAGTGGCGCTCCCCTTGTGGGAGCATACTGACCAGCAGGGGGCAGTTCCTGCATTGAGTGTCTGCCCCCTGGTTGTCAGTGCATCATTGCGACTGGTCCTTCCCCCATTTGGTCGATTTGTGTATTAGCCTTTTATTATATAGCATTGGTTTCTGAGAGGAAGAGAGTGGGAGAGATAGAAGCATCAATGATGAGAGAGAATCACTGATTGGCTACCTCCTGCATGCCCCCAACTGGGGATTGAGCCTGCAACCAGGCATGTGCCCTGACTGGAATCAAACCTGGAACCCTTCAGTCTGCAGGCCGACACTCTATCCACTGAGCCAAACCAGCTAGGGGGCAATAAGTGCTTTATAAGTGCCACTATTATTAATGCTATTATTATTTTTTATTATTATTAAAGCCTTGGGTACATCTTGAAAAGACTTTGTTATAAGCAATGCAGTTATAACATTTTGTCTCACCCTAGAAACTATTACTTTCTCTCTGTGTGTCCTAGAAGTGTCAGCTCTTTGTACTTAAATTCTTTGTAGATATTTCAGGATTCCATGTCTCTTTTTTTCCTATAAGATACTTATTCCGAACCAGTATACAGACACCAAGTACAGAGATAAGAAACACAGTTGTGTATAGCAGAAAGACAGGTGAACTGACCCAATGGTGAACAATGTGTCCCATCTGGAGGTGTGCTCAGAAGTTGGACCTGAGCTGTTTCTTGCAAGATGAATTATAATTGGTCTAGTGGCATGTGGGAAATTGAGGGGTAGGGAGTAGGGGATATGGTAGAGGAAAGAGCATGAGAAGACTGGAGTCATAAAAAGAGACAGTGTATTTCCTTTTAGAGTTTTCTTTGGACCCTAAATAGTCACTGGCTCCCTATAGGCTACTAGACAACACATGAAGTGTTCAGCACCTCAATGAAAACTTCTCTCGATCTGGCTGAAGTCTTGTTAGGGGCAAAAATAGAATACTGGGGACTAGCTATGGTTATGGGAAGTATTAATCATGCTCTGGTAACCATGATTGCCTTGTGTTGGTTAAAGAAAGGACATTCTAACCTGGCTGGGAGTTATATGTCCCTGGGACCTGGGAGTCAACCTTGGAATATAGTCAAGTCTTATTCAAGAAATGACTATTATCATAGAAAGATAAACAACCTTGTTGCTCAAACAATGGAGTCCTACCCCAGCCCTCATTGCCTACTTTCCCATGCCTATAATCCCTACTTCCCCATGTTATTTTTGTCCTACCCTATATAAGCAGCTGGTTTATGGGGAGCTGCAGAGCAGATTTTTGTGGATGACCTGCTGCTCTCCCATCATGCCAGCAGCATTGGAATAAACGCTCATATATGATTCAACCCTGTCTCTGCTGAATTGGCTCAAGTAGTGACAGGCAGCACGGACCCATTGGTTGTCCAGTTTCAAGATTACAAATGATACCTTGTTAATTGTTTAAAAATTTCCTATCGTATCTAGTATGATGCAAGGTACATATTAGGCAGTCAAAAAGGATTGTTAATAATAACAGCTGCATATCCAAAATTTATGCTTGTTTTGTGCTAGGCAATGTGGACTCTGAGGAGAAAGATACATTTGATGTGAACCCTGAGAAAGAATTTATTTGCTGAGATGGACTTTCTATAGTCAACAAAGGGCCCACATTTTAAAAATAATAAGCCGAGCATCCACTTGCTGACAGGGGCTCCTCATGTTCTCAGGAAGAACTGCAGGCTAAACTCCTGGCTTCAAGGACTATGCCCACTTGTTAACTCTTTGAGTCAACCACTACAGAGAAACCCTGGTTTCCTTTCTACCAACACACTGAGACCTGCCATGTCCAATCAGAACTCAACAATCTGGATACCTCATTTACATAAAGTGGATCAACTGAGAACCTAGGTGGGAACTTTAGTGATAAAAGGTGGCCTCCCTTTTGTCTCAGTGGAACACAACTTAGGTTGCTACTTAAGCTTGTCTCTCAGGCCAAAGCCCCCTTTTGCTCAAATAAATGCTTTTTATTCTTAACTATGGTCTAAAATTAATTGTGGTTGACAGCAATATTCTAAGCACATTATGTATATTATTTATTTAACTAGTGTCCCAGTGCATGGATTTGTGTACATTGAAAAGAAATTAATTAGTCCCTCAGGTGCAGGGACGAATGCAGGCGGTCCTGGGTGGTGGCTGGTGGGGCAGGACTGAGCGAGGTGGGCTGGACACGCTCTGGAGCCAACCTCCCTTGGTCCCTTCCTGCCCAGCCGCAACTGGGCTGGTGCTGCTCCTCTAAGGGCATCTAGGGAGTGAGTGGGGTCCCTCCAGCAGGTGGGGTCCCTCAGCCTGGCCTGAGGGGATCGGGCTGAAACTGGCTCTCCAACATCCTCTGAGGGGTCCTGGAGTGTGAGAGAATCGCGAGGAATCAGGCTCCCTCCTCTCTGGTTCTGGGGTGTGTCACCTGAGAACTGCTGCTGCCAAGTGACCGCAGCTCAGCAGCTCCTGCATTGAGGGTCTGCCCCCTGGTGGTCTGTGCACATCATACCTACTGGCTGGTCAGATGGTTGGTAGGTCGAACAGTCACTTAGCCTTTTATCTATATACTAGTAGCCTGGTGCACGAATTCATGCACATTGAAAGGAAATTAATTAGAAGAAGTATTTTAATATTGCTATTTGCCCTTTCTCTATAATGGAAGTGTCAACCAAATTTATGCTCGGCAATGACAGGTCGAAACACACGAGTGTGATTGGCGCTAGAGAGAGCTTTATATGTATCGCACATACTTAGCCTTTTACATACTTAGTGAATCAACTTAGCCTTTTACATATATCTACACTAAAAGAGAAAAATGGTAATTGGCATACGGCAATACCGTTTTCATTGGCTAATCAGGGCTATATGCAAATTAACTGACAACTAAGATTGGCAGTTAACTGCCAACAAGATGGCGGCTAATTTGCATATGTAGGCACAATGCAGGGAGGCGAAAGGGAAAGCAGGAAGAAGCCCCCTGCCACTGACAGTGATCGGAAACCCAGGGGGGAGCTAAGAGCTGGGGGGCAGGGCAAAGGCGGCCCCATGATCAGAGAATCAGGCGCCTTTGCCGCCCTGGCCAGGGATAGCAGGAAGTAGGGGTGGAGCCAGTGATGGGAGCTGGGCACGGTGGAAGCTGGCAGTCCCAGGAGCTAGGGGTCCCTTGCCTGGGCCTAAAGCGAAGCCCATGATCGCGGCGCCCCCCGCTGCAGCTGCAGGTCCCCGCTGCCTGGGCCAGACGCCTAGGCCAGAGGCATTAGGCCTGGGCAGGGGCGGAGCCTGCAACCGCGGGGAGCTGGGGGTCCCCTGCCCAGGCCTGACACCTCTGCCGGAGGCCTCAGGCCTGGTCAAGGGGCCGATCCGGTGATTGGTGATCGGAGGGTGATGAGGGTCAACTCCTTTGGCTGAGGCATCAGGTGGGGGGCGGAGCCGGTGATTGGGGGGATATGATGGTCCCCTTGCCCAGGCCTGAAGCCTGGGTCAGAGGGGTCAGGTTTGGGCGGGGGGTGGAGCAAGTGATCAGAGGGAGATGGGGGTCCCCTGCCCAGGCATGATTCCTGGGCCAGAGGCCTCAGGCCTGGGTGGGGGCCAGAGCCAGTGATCGGGGGGAGATGGGGGTCCCCTGTCCAAGCCTGACACCTCTGGCGGAGGCGTCAGGCCTGGGCAAGGGGCCGATCAGGCGATCGGAGGGTGATGGGGGTCAACGCCTGAGGGCTCCCAGTATGTGAGAGGGGGCAGGCTGGGCTGAGGGACACTCTCCCCCCCCCCACCCCACACACACACACCCAGTGCACGAATTTCGTGCACCGGGCCCCTAGTATATATATAAACTTGCTTAATTAGACTTGCTTTCTGATTTAGCTAAACTTTTTTCCAGCCCAGTGAAGCAACCCAACTTCTCTTTCAGGTAATTGTCAGCAACACAGCAGTAAATATCAACATGAAGCAGATTATTATTGTAGATCATGCAGGGAGAACAAAGGATAAAATATTGAACTTCAGCAGTGTTTGACTATATTCTGTGCAGTGAGAAAACCTAAAGTCATTTTCAAAGTCCACCATTTCTTACTTCTTTTCAGTCAGGTCAAGTTTCTAAACTTTCTAAATCTCCATTTTCTGGCTAATGAAAAGAAAATAGGATTCTACTGAGTCTCCGATCTACCTTCTCCAGGACTTCTGTGAGGATCAAATGAGGCATGGGAAAACGCTGAACAGACATTTGGTTAAACTGTGAAATATTTGCACCTGGCTATAAAGCAAGTCATGTTCTTGGGTTGAAGAAACTGCAAGGAGGCTAGTCACTAGGGAGAGGAAGCCAGGCATTGCTATCTGATGTCATTACCTAGATAGTTGGACACTTAGCATATTAGCCTTTTATATATATACTAGAGGCCCGGTGCACAAAAATTTGTGCACTCGGGGGAGAGAGGGGGTCCCTCAGCCCGGCCTGTGCCCTCTCGCAGTCTGGGACCCCTCGGGAGATAACGACCTGCTGGCTTAGGCCTGCTCCCGGGTGGCAGAGGGCAGGCCCAATCCCTAGGTGCAGCCCCTGGTCAGGCTCAGAGCAGGGCCGATTGGGGAGTTGGGGCACCACACCCTGTCATGCACAGAGCAGGGTGGATTGGGAGCTTGCGATGCCACCCTCAGTCACGCTCAGGCTAGGGCCAATAGGGGAGTTGGGGCACCGCCCCCGTCACACTCAGGGCAGGGCGGATCAGGGGGTTGGGGCGCCGCCCTCTATCACCCACAGAGTAGGGCCGATCAGGTGGTTGGGGCGACATCACTCTCACACTCAGGGCAGGGCCGATCAGGGGGTTGGGGAGCTCCCCCCTATCAGGCATAGAGCAGGGCTGATCAGGGGGTTTGGGCGCTGCCCCCTGTCACGCTGATCCCGGTGCTGAGAGGCATATTACCCTTTTACTATATAGGATAGAGGCCTGGTGCATGGGTGGGGCTGGCTGGTTTGCCCTGAAGGGTGTCCTGGATCAGGGTGGGGGTCCCCACTGGGGTGCCTGGCCAGCCTGGGTGAGGGGATGATGGCTGTTTGCAGCTGACCACACACCCTTCAGGGTGGGGGTCCCCACTGGGGTGCCTGGCCAGTCTGGGTGAGGGGCAGAGGGCTGTTTTCAGGCCAACTGAAGCTCCCAACTGCTTCTTTTTTTCTTTTTTTTTATTCTGGGCCAGCTTTAGCTCTGACTCCAGCTCTGAGGCCTCTGCTGCTGAAAGCAGGTATCTGGTTTGTTTGTTTTCTATAATTGAAACACTGTATCAACTCCAGCTCTGAGATCCGGCTCGCTGAAAGCAGGTTTCTGGGGTTTTGTTTAGCTTCTATATTTGTAACAATGTTTCAAACTGCAAGCTCAGAGGCCGGCAAAGCAGGCGGGGAATGTTGATTTCCCCCGTCACTGAAGCAAGCAAGCCTCATGTTAGTTTCAAGCTGCCTGGCTGCCGGCCGCCATCTTGGCTGGCAGTTAATTTGCATATTGCCCTGATTAGCCAATGGGAAGGGTAGCGGATGTACGGCTAATTACCATGTTTCTCTTTTATTAGATAGGACTAGAGGCCCGATGCATGAAATTTGTGCAAGGGGCTCGGCCCTCGCAGCCATGGCCCTCCAGCCCCGGCTTTGTCTGGAAGGTCATTTGGCTGTCTGGTCTAATTAGCATATTATGCTTTTATTATTATAGATAAGGCTAAGTGACCGTCCGTCTGACCAAACGGCCAGTACATATGACGTAAACTAGCAATTTAAAAATAAACATTGACTTTGCATGCATGATACATATAAAGCTCTCGCTGGTGCCAATCGCACACATGTTTTAATTTTATAATACTATATTATATATACTATTTTGACATGTAATTTTTTGCAGTGATGTAATTACTGCATGAATCTTTCTTCTAATTAATTTCCTTTCAATGTGCACAAATCGTGCACTGGACCACTAGTATACAGGCAGTCCTTGGGTTACATCAGAGATCCATTTCTATGGTGCAATGTAACTCGATTTTCATCGTAATTCACAACCCACCTACATAAGCACCTACATCACTCACATGGAGCACATATGCAGCAGTAATGAAGTGAAACAGTAAAAAAAAATTTAAAAGAAAGATAACAATTCCTGACCTTTACTTTTGGTTAATAAATAATAAAAAACTTAAAGCACATATGTACATACCTCGAAATGATGGAACTTTTATTTTTATAATACTGTACATGGGAGATGGCAACATAGCCACGAAACAACATAAGTCAAGTACGACGTAACCCGAGGACTGCCTGTATAAAGATTTTTAAACAACTTTGTTGTGTAGTGAAGAATTGAACCTTACCCACAGAGAGGTCTGGTCTTTGTCCTTGGCTCTGGGAGGGAGGTAATCCCTTAAGGACAGGAATATCCTGCCTAATAAGAGAATCTTTGTAAGGGGGGCTTTGGGGCCGCATTAAAAAAAAGTCTAAGAATGTAATTTATGGTGGTGGCTTTAAGTCACATGGATACAGGCTTACCCTCTGGAGGGGCTGGATACTGAGGTTGGCCACGTGGAGTCTCAATAAAGACTCCGGACACCAAGGCTTGGTGAGCAACCCTGGTTAGCAGTACTTTTGTGCATATTACAACATCAATACCAGGAAAAGAACTCTGTCCACGAGTCCAAAGGAAAGGACAACTGGAAGTGCCACATCTGGAACTTGACTGGACTCTGCCCTACATATCTTTTCACTTGGCTAATTTTAATCTGTACCTTTCTCTGTAATAAAAGTACCAGTTTTCACCTGGCTGGTGTGGCTCAATTGGTTGAGTGTTGTCCCATGCACCAAGAATTCACCAGTTCAATTCCCGGTCAGAGCACATGCCTGGGTTTGGGGCTCCATCTCCAGTCGGGGATGTGTAGGAGGTAGCCAATCGATGTCTCTCTCTCTCTCTCTCTCTCTCTCTCTCTCTCTCTCTCTCTCTCTCCTGCTCTCTTCCTCTCTCTCTGAAAATCAATAAATAGATTTTTTAAGTACCAGCTTTCAGTGAATTCTGTCAGTCCTTCTAGCAGATTATCAAACCTAAAGGTGATCTTCAAGACCCTCAAACTGGCAACTGATGTCAGACTGAGGTCTGTTTTGTGGACTGTGCTTCCTCTAACCTTACACTTGTGACAGAGATACTATAATTATATCCATTCTACAGATGAGAAACCTAAGGAACAGAAATGTTCAACTTTTATTCAAGGTACATAATTAGTAACTATGATTTGAACTTAGTTATGCTAAAACAAAACCACTTTTATATACTTCTCTATACTGCCTTTCATTTGAATAAACATTAAATATAGATATAAGATAAAAATATCAGGAACAGACATGAAAATGAGCACATGTTCTTAAATACTAAAAATGTTTAAGGTAGATTTTGCAGAAAAACATCTCGTATTACAATCAGGTATTTTATGAACACTGAAATAAATTTGATATGAACAGATTATAATTTTGCATGTTAAAATATTTCTGTGGCCTGAGCTAAGAATATAGTCATTTGCACTGTTATGTATGAGAAGTGGGCCTTATGGTTATTGAATATAGCAAAAGATTTGTTTACAGAAATATTTTACAGTCCTTGGGAACAATCTCATGGTCCCTTGCTGCGACCCTATCATTCCCTGTGAGTTCACATGATTCCACCAAGCAGATTTAACTGATCTTTGCCCTGTGCTTCCACAGCATTTTGTATACACTTGATGGGCTTGGGATGATGTGCAGTAATTATCTCCCTATCACTGGCACCTGACTGAGTATTGAGGATAGGATCATGTCTAATTCATACCCATATCTCTATCTTTAGTTTGTAAGTTTCTGGCATATGGCAGGTACTGAATACATGTATATAGATAAATGCAAATATGATTACTTGAATGCACAGCCATTTAGAGTTGCCTAAGATAAGTTAGCCTAGGTGTCCTGATCTTTTCCCAAAATTCACTTTGGTTCATCCATCTCTTTACACAGGCAGAATTTTCACTGCACCTGTTCACCACCAGCACCTATACACCCCCAACTCCATTTATCTCCATTCGACCTTCTAGTTTGAGTTATCTGGGCCAATGAAGAAGAATGTGTCAGAAGACACAGAGGACAAAAATAAACCAGAAAGGATGGCTAAAGGAGTAGCTATAATAAAATATAACACTCAACAATTTAAAAGGAAAAGTCCCAGAGAGTAGATTTCTTGCAACTTATGCCTGTGTAAATTACCTTCTAATAACATCTCCTGGGGGCCTCCTATCTCACACACCTGAACAGGCCCTTGGGGGAAATGCAGCATTTGTAGAGAACTTGACTCTGTATTGACAAATGCAGATAGACTGGCATCTTTAGGACATATAAAATATAGCTAAATGGAGTCCAAGGTTCATGATCAGGGGACAATTTAGCAGTTTCCTAAATCAAATAATATCTTTAAGCCTTGCCAACCCAAAGGGATAAACTTCACTATCAGACTTGATTATTTTCCATGGGGCATGTGGGAGAGTGTTAATAACCACCAAATGGCCATGTGGCCAATTTAATTTTTAATCAGGTGCCTACTGAATTCATAATCATTCGCAATGCAACAAAGCAACTGCATAAGGCAGAACACTTGGAAGCAGAGGATATAGATCGACTTATTTTTTATGTGCTGAAAGCCAAGAGGCATCCCGTTGTCTAAAGATAGATATCAGCTTGGGAATCCAGAGAGATGGTCCTGGTCTACCCGCAAGTGGCTGGAGGAAGTAGAGGATTGGAATAAATCAGAGGTTTTCAGGGCACTTTCAGACCTGAAGGATGGTCAAATAAAGTATCTATAGGAAAACAAACACAAGTAGAACTTCCCTGGTGAAAAGCCTGTTGGGACAGTCCCCACTCCTGACCTTGATGTGTCCTTAGGGGCACCCCCTAAGACTCCACAGGGCACCTCGGGAATTCCATTGCCCAAGATAATCTCCAAATCTCGCCCAACCTCTTATGATTTATGTGAGTTAAAGCATTTTCAATTTCATGTGTGGGAGGCATTTTAAAGCCCTTCACATATGGATGGGTATCTATTTTCCTTTGAAAAACTTTCCCTTCTTCAAATGTCCAAGAGACCCCAATCCTCACCATCAAATAAGGTACTGTACAGGTGATTCATTAATAAGAAATTCTTCCTCTACTTTGCTAATTAGCCCCCCTGCTCTGTCCCTGAACAGATGGCATCATCTTTGATAAAGTAATGCCACACAAAGGGCACTTGGTCATCCCCTGAGGAGCCTTCTCAGTTCTGAGATAATCTTACTTCCTTTAACAACCTTTCAGCTTTGATTGCAGGAGAAAAGGTAATGTGAGGGTTTAGGGGAAAACAAGAAAATATTTAGGGTAGATAGGAGAAAAAGTTAAATTAAATCTTCTACTACAGAATTCTCCTGCTTTTATTCAGCCTCTTGGTGAAACCCTGGATGTCAGTTCATGAAATAAATGCTGTTTGATGAAGTGGTAAAGTAACTGGAAGTCTCTACTTCTCATCTGGGTTGTGGTGTAGAGCACACGCCTAACCTCACCTCACCCCAAGCTGCCAATATCTTGGGGAAACAGTTAAACAAGAAATGATAGAATTCATGCAGAATGAGCTGACACGGCTACCACCTCCCCACCTCCCTTGGGAGGGTCGCTTATCTGGGACTAAAAGTTTAAGACAGATTTCCTGAAAGCAGTGAACTTTTAGTTAAAATCTTAAAAAATATATAAAAATAAACTAATTTCAAGTTGAAATATTTTATATTGGATATAAGAGTAGCTGTGATTGAGGGTGGAAGGGTGGGAAAATGGTGAAATGTAAGATTGAGCTCTAAAATCATTTCCACTGGATGCTAGCTACACCCTTCTCCCAATTCTGAAATGTTCCAAGGGTACCTCAAACTCTGCATATCCGCCCCGAACCAAGTCTATCTCCCTCCCTCCACTACTCCTATATCTGCTCCTTCTCCTCTATCCCTATTTCTGGGACTGCCATCACCCTCCTCCCAGTTACTCAAGACAGCTTTGCCTTCTCTTTTACCCTCCAATTAATCGCCAAGTCCTATTGATACTTCTTCCTATGTATCTCCTGTGTCCGTCCCTTTTCCTTCATGCACACTGTCACTCTCCTTCTCAGGTCAGTATCACCTCCCACTTGGATGACCTCATCAGCAACCTAAGTGGTTTCCCTGGTTACAGTACTTCTGGATTCAGTACATTTTGGGGACTGCAGCCCAAGTGATCTTCCCAAAACACAAAGTTGATCTTGTGCTTAACACTCTTCTCAGGCCTATTAAGGTAAAGCTAAATCACTTTAACATGGCTTATTAGACATCTCAGTGTCCTGACACTCTCTTCCTTGCAACCTATGGTAAGCTACAATGAACCATTTCTGTTTCTTCCATGGGCCATGTTCTCTCTTGAAGGTCTTCACCTAGAACAAGCTCACTCTTGTTCCTCTTATCCTGGGGCTAATTCCTATGTATCCTTTAGATTGTAGTTTATTCATAACTTCCTCCAGGCGGCCTCCCTGGGCTCCCATCCCTTCTTGTTAAGATGCCCCTGCTGTCTGACCAGAGTGGCTCAGTGGTTGAGCATCAACCTATAAACCAGGAGGTCATGATTCGATTTCCAGTCAGGGCACATACCTAGGTTGTGGGGGGTGTTCAGGAGACCCAATCAATGATTCTCTCTCGTCATTGATGTTTCTATCGCTCTCTCCCTCTCCCTTCCTCTCTGAAATATATATATATATATTTCAGAGGCCCAGTGCATGAAATCCATGCATGGGAAGGGAGGGGTCCCTAAGCCCAGCTTGCACCCCCTCCAATTCGGGATCCCTCGGGGGATGTCTGACTGCCTCTCGCAATCTGGGACCACTGGCTCCTAACTTCTACCCTACTTGCCTGCCTGATCACCCCAATCCTTCTACCTGCCTGATCACCCCTAACCACCTCTGCCTGCCTGCCTGATCACCTCTAACTGCTCCCCTGCTGGCCTGATTGCCCCTAACCACCTCTGCCTCGCCCCACACCTGGGACCCAGGATTCCCTCCTCCGGCCAGTCACAGGCACCTGGGAGCCGGGCTTCCCTCCCTCTGGCTGGTCGCAAGCACCCAGGACCCCAGCTGTCTTCGCCCAGGCTGGCCGCAGCCACAGGGGACCATGGGCAGGTGGCTTAGCCTGGGCCACAGCCACAGGTGCCTGGGACCATGGGGAGGGTGGCTTGTCCCTCCCCTGGGCTGCAGGCATAGGCACTGGTGCCTGGGACCGTGGGGCGGGTGGCTTGTCCCTTTTCCGGGCCACAGGCTCAGGCACAGGCATTGGCGCCCGGGACCATGGGGTGGGTGGCTTGTCCCTCTCCCAGGCCGCAGCCTGGCTGGTCCCCATTCCTCTCTCATAAGCTCATTTGTGCCTGGCTGGTCCCCATTCCTCTCTCCCCAGTGGTGAGTATCTGAGCCATTACAGCGTGATGGCATGATGACCATTTGCATATTAGCTCTTTATTATATAGGAATATAGATAGATATAGATATATATAGATATATAGCTATATAGATATATAGATATATAGATATATATATGCTAGTAGCCCAGTGCGCCAATTTGTGCACATTGAAAGGAAATTAATTAGAAGGTGGCTGGTGGGGCTGGACTGAGAGAGACCTGGACTGGGCGATACAGGCTGGCCATGACCTAGATCCAACCTCTCGTGGTCCCTCCCTGGCTGGCTGCACCTGGGGCGGTGGCTCAAAGGGCATCTGTGGCGTGAGGGGGGTCCCTCCAGCAGGTGGGGTCTCTTGGCCTGGCCTGCGGGGATCGGGCTGAAAGCAGCTCTCTGACATCCCCTGAGGGGTCCCAGAGTGTGAGAGGACACTCTGCAAAGTTGCTGTCATACAGGGTGTGGAACGCAAATGCAAGTGCGCAATAAACCAGATTCGGGGCTGACAGTGCCCCAGCAACAACATAACCCACAGCCAAATGTGGAACCGCGCGGCCCCGCGAGGAATCAGGCTCCTTCCTCTCTGGTTCCAGGGTGCATCACCCAAGAACCGCCATTGCCCAGTGACCACAGCTCGGCAGCTCCTGCACTGAGTGTCGGCCCCATCATGGTCAGTGCGCATCATACCTACCAGCCAGTCGGTCAGTCGGCTGGTTGCTTAGCCATATATAAAGATGCCCCTGCTATATGCTTCCTCCAGCAGTAATTTCTACCTCTCCAGTCCCAGATAGCATATTGTGTTATAACTGCCTGCTTTACTGCCCATTTCTTCAACTAGATTATAAGCTCTTTGGAGGTAGGAACCATGTCTGTAATTATCATCACTGAATCACCAGTTTCTAGGAGAGAGCCTGGCATACAAAAGATACCAACATACAGGCATTAAATAGAATGAAATAATGAATTTCTCATATTACCCCTCAGCACCCCTCAAAGCTGAGGAGTCATTTTGTTTCTCTTCAGTTATTATGCAGTTATTTTAGGACTTTCTATCCATTCCTGAGCAAGTTTTTTAATGGTTGCTTTTTGCCTCAGGGTAACATTTAACATTTAATCGTGGCATGATACACAAGGCTCATTAGCCTACTTTCCCAACCTCATCTCCCTTCCTTTCTTTAAATGAAATCTATGGTTGGGCTTCCTCAAGGTCACTGTAATCTCTGGCTCCTTGGTACCTCTGCATTGTGACACTCATATTTCTTCCTGTAACACCTGAATATTTCCTACTTGCTCTGTACGATTCAACCCAAGGGCCATCTCCTCTCAGAAGCCTAATCTACCAACCTTTCCTCCTCCTACTAGTAACGAAATTGGATACTGGTTTTCTGAGTGTTATAGACCCTCTGCACTCTTCCCCATAGTGTTTGAATGTTGGCTTTCTTCTATTATGAAATCCTAACTTCCTGAAGAGCAGAGAGAAGAATCTTATTCATCTGCATATTCAACTCATCTAACTCAGTACCTGGCACAAAAGGGCACACTCAACAAATATCCTCTGAATAAATGATTGTCCTTTAAATGAATACATTAAAAAATATAGACAATGAGAACCAAAAGAAACATAAGGAATAAGCAAGCAACAATATTTTTTTAGCCAAGTTGACACAAGGTACTCATACAATTTTTATGATGATCCATATAGGCATCTCCTGCCAGGACAGGACAATAACCTAAACTCAAACCCAGGAAGGAGGGCGGGACACTGTCTTCACCTTTATCTGCTTTAAATTGTATTTTAAGAATATTGCTTTCAGCATATAAACCTTCAAATTATACATGTTCATAAAATATTCATCTCAGTCTGACAGAGTCTAGAAAATTTTCAGTTCTACCATTACCACAGACTGTGGCTGCACGGCAAGACGCTTGCATTACAGAGTACAAATGCTGCCTATAAAATATTACCTGAGAAGATATGATACCTTACACCCATTAGTTCTAGAATAACTGGAAATTAAAAAAAAATAACTTCCCCTGGCTGGTGTGGCTCAGTTGGTTGGGTGTTGTCCCATGCACCGAAAGGAACATGAAATATTGCTGGTTCGAGTCCCAGTCAGGGCACATGCCTGGGTAGTGGGGTCGATTCCTGGTAGAGGGCATGCAGGAGGCAGCTGATCGATATTCAGCTCTCACATAGGTGTTTCTGTCTCCCTTTCCCTTCCTCTCTCTCTCTAAGAATCATTAAAATATCTTTAAAAAGACAACCCTGTGATTCTCTTAGAAAATATCAGCTTAGTAGACAATCTAAGACTGCCAATGCTTCGTAGATAACACAACTAAACATCTCCAGTAGAGCAATGCAGGCTTTTGTGGCCAAACCTATTTTATCTTGGAGCAACTAGAGATCTACTGGAATCCTCCTGGGTGCTGGTTGATCCTCATGGGTGTTTAGCAATATAATCCAAATTCCTATGGACTTGAGAAAGTGAAAGGGATCCTGCTCAACCACGGCTGTAGATATTCAACCAGAGTTAGTCATAATTCTCTGCCTATATTGGATTCTTGACATGTGTTCAAATTCTTTTCACACAAACACACCCACCTATTACGATGTTTATAAATAATCCCTCCTCTGCAGCCTGGCTTGAAACTCTAATTAGGGTTAATTGGCATTTGTGCTTTTCCCAAAAGCAATTGCAGGATGCTAAAGCATTTATTTCACTAACATTGCCTCCAGTGTGCCTGTTCTAAGAAGCTCTTAGAGGCTGAGGAGAGATGTGGAGCCAACCTGTCCCATGCAGTGGAGGTCAGGACAGATTATGTGCTAGAAATCAAAACCTCAAAAGCCCGTCTGAACCAGCAGCGTGCAAGTGAAAGCAGCAGGCTCCTAGGATCTGAAATGTGGGTGGGTGTGTTTTGCAGGATCTTTCTAACGGCTAAACTATAACAGGCATTAGAATCAGGGTTCTCTTGAAGGTGAGACTAAGGTCATGGCTCAGTGTGTGCATGTGTGTGTGTTGAGTAGTATGTGTGTATTTGTGTATGGGGATTGTAATCCATATGTTGGGAGAGATCATGAGCTATTCCAATGGCTGAAGAAGGAGGTATACAATCTGTATAAAGATGTGTTCTGTCTAGTTGATGTGGCTCAGCAGTTGAGCATTGACCCAAGAACCAAGAAGTCACCAGTTTGATTCCTATTCAGGGCACATGCCCAGGTTGCAGACTCCATCCCAGTGGGGGGTTTGGGGTGGGGTGCAAAAGGCAGCCGATCGATGATGTTTCCCATTAATGTTTCTAACCCTCTATCCATCTCCCTTTCTTTCTCAAAATCAATCAAAACATAGTTTATTAAAAAAAAAGATATGTTCAAAGGAAAGCATTTGTAATGCCACTACTCTTGAGATGGGAACAAAATGACTGGGTTAAGAGGGCAAATAGTGAAGAAATGAGGAAAAGAGGTCATAGAGGGTTGAATTTTTCCAAAGGCTTTGGATGGCTGGAGATGACAGAGTTTGACAGCTGAACTTGGAATGAGAGCATAGAGTAAGTAGTTAACAAAGATTTTTCTGGCTCTCTTGATCAGCTGCCCTCATATTGCATTTAAGACTTCCTTGGTACTCACACCCTGGGCAACCCTCCATGTATCCTCCCCTTAACTCTAAATCTCCTTGAGGGGATGATATTCAAGCTAGCCTGATCTGATCAGACAGAGAACACTGAGCCATATGCTTAATTGGAAGGTCAGCTCCTTAACTGGATTGTACATTACCAGAGGGTATGGACTGCATCTTATACCTTTTTTTTTGTTGATCATTATAGGTGCAGGCTTTCAATAAATGAATGTCATAATCAATGCAAAATGACAATTATTATATAGTGCTCATTATGTTCTAATTAATGTGAATCAATTCATTTAATTCTCACACTGACCGAATGACGTAGTGCCATTGTTATCTCTATTTTACAGAGGACGCTGGGGCACAGAGAGGTTATGTAACTTTCCCAAGGTCACAGAGTTGTGAAGGGCAGAGT